>NC_035447.2:171680582-172316670 GCF_002127325.2 Helianthus annuus | reverse complement strand
TCATTGATCATTACAAGCACTACAATCAGACCAGAGGTGATGGTAGGTGTCCCCTAAGTGTTATGGGTTGAGCATAGGGTGCCCATGCCCCATTTGTTGGTTTTTGATCGTTCAAGACTCCAAAAGTCAAGAAAACATCAATATTCTGCATCTGGGCACTTTACGCGGCCCGCATGGGAGTTCCCATGCATTTTAATGCGGGTCGCCTAAAGATCAAATAACAGACGCGAAACAAAGGAGGCTCGCGGCCCGCCTCAACTAATCCTTAACCTTCACGCGGGCCGCCTAAGGTTAAGATTTCAGGATTTTTAAATCTTTTTGTAATGATTACAGAATCTGGCCATTAATAACGAAATCTTTCGTAATGATTCACCTGACCTTTCGGTTTTGAAGGGGTAACCTTGCGGTTCGGCCCTCGGTTATTTACCGATAGGGGCCTCGTGTTAATTACCCGCATTATTAAGTCCCCGGTTTATTTATTAATTATATTGGAAAGCCTTAACTTTCACTGTTGACGCTTTTAACCCTTCTTCTACGAATTCGATCGTAACTTTCTCGTTTCATATCGAAACTTCGCGAAATTCATATATATTATTCTAGTGAGGGTATAATACCGTTACAAAGTTTTTGGAACGTTAAAGGGTCACTCAGAGGTATTATTAAACATGTTGACACAGTTAACCCCTGTAGTTTGTAATCTCTCACTTTCTTCCGCGTTTTGTTTTTGTACGATCTATAATTTATTCGTTGAAGGTTTAAGCATTATTTAGGGAATACTATACAGTATATTTACCCTTGTTGACATTTATAACCCTCGAATTTATATACTTTCAAGGTTTGTCAAAATTAGTCCTTTATTTATTATAGATGCCACGTGTAAACAAATGACACGTGTTAACACATCATTGGACACAAAAATTCGAGGTGTTACATTAACAGTGGTAGTTCCAGGTACAACTTTGAGGAGGAAACTCACAGGTTTGGGTATGGTATTTAACTTAGTTGCACAATCGATGCCATTGTGACACACTCGTCTTTCCTAGTGACATCTTTCACATGTTTTTATGTGTCTGTTGTTGTAGACTTTATTTTTCATAAATTTTGATTTTTAAGGTTTTTCATTTTTAGAGAATGGTTGTAAAAAACAAAATTTAGGGGGAAAATTTGAAATGAAAAGGAAAAAGGGGTTGGAAGATTTATATTTAGTCGTGGTTTTTGCAAAATGATTGTGATCTAATATGGGAAATGACAAGAACTAACTTGATTAGGTATTGACATAATTAGGATCTAAAGGAAGATGCGGTTTCAGGTGAACTTTATGTCAGTAGGTTCAACATTTCAGACAAGTAAATTGCAGCTTGGTAATACACATAAATATTGAACGAAAAAGTGGAAACCCACCTTGTTGTAGGGTTACACAAACTGAAAACATCCAAAAAGGGTTGTGAGATATAAAACACCCACAATGCTCGTGTGTCTGTATAGTAATATACACAAAAAAAACATGCAATGACATACAATTACCAAAGACACACAAAATTGTGCAAAATCAAAAAAGAGCAAAAAAGGCATGCAGCATCAATGACGTGCATTAGGAATAAAAGATACGTCTTGGTGCGTACATATATATAAGTAATATTTTACCAATTAAACTCGTATTAATTTGGTGATTAACTTCTTTGATTGTACAATGGCACAGACCCAAAGCTCTCATAACCTGATCTAGATAAACTCTTAGGATAAAAAAGTGATTAACTTCTCTTATTATGCGGCGGCATATGCATGAACCTCTCATCATCTGATCTCAAAAGACATGAGGATGGATAGGTTTTACCGCATAAGTATGGGGTTCATTGGTTTCTTCTTAAAAGTATCTACAACATGATAAACAATCATTGAATGCACGATGAACGAATGATGCATTAATTTTAAAATGACAAACATACCGAAGTTGCTAAAAATTCCAAAAATATTTTGATTTGTGTACAATTATTTTTAAGTCTTCCATATCATATTGAATGTGTCTCAAAATGTTTGAGATATTCTTTGAATTGCACACTACAGATGAATATAGTTTTGTCTATTATTTGAAATTGTCTAAAGAACATATGGAGTTGTGTTTGTGATTATGTACATGTTACTGTTGGAACCTAAAGACTATTGTATACCGATGGTCGTTTAAAGACATGAAGCTTTGAAGATTAGTCTAAATGTTTTGGTTGTTGGCGTCATAAAGTGACGCCTGGACAATCATTGCATAGTTTTGATGTGTTCTTTGTGTTGGGATTGTCATTTGTAGTCGTCACTTAGTAACGGTGCTGCCACTCTCACTAGCGTCGTTGTCGCCAGCACTCATGATAACAGTGATGTCGGTGCCCTAGTTTAAGGCCTATATATAGGTGGTCAATTGGCTTTAGGATGTTAGGTTTTTGGATTATCATTTCACCGGTGCGTGTTTGTCATTGGGAAGATTAGCAAAGTCTTGATCGTATTGTAAACTTTTCTAGATTATATTCAAAGCTTCTTATCACGTTCTTATTGTGTTCTTGCATATACTTAAAAGTTTTCTTAGTTTTCAATCCATTTTCGGGTCAAACATCAAACTAATTGATGTTTCAGATCTGATTATTGTTGAGAAACATCATTTGCATTGAAAGATCCGGGTTTTAGAACATATAGTTACTTCGACGATTAGCTATAATGATGGTTGATTATGAATTGAGCAAGATATAAGACCAAAGCACTTGTTTCCTCAAGCTTGTAGAATATATTAAGCTAGAAAGCCTCCTCCTACGTCTTCTTCTGATTCACTAAAAAGAGAGATGAAAAAGTAAGTTCATGCTTGTCAAAGATGATGCACTCAAACAGGGGGAGATTCTCATATTAACGTATTCAAAAGACAAAAGCGACGGAAGTGATCTTAAACAAAGGGAATTTGGAAAGCATCAGTCTAGGGGGAGATTGTTATGTCTTGAAATTGATACTGAAGCTTGCCAAAGTGAATATCACAGCATGCATGGATTGATGGTTCTGAAGATGATTCAAGAAGTTGATAACATTAGCCTAAGGAGGAGATTATGCAAGTTGAAGGATCGGATCTAGTAAGTCTTGAAGACTTTTGATGACCGATGACACTCGACAACACTCATCAACTGTCGTCGGCAACCCAGACACAACATGCGAGTCTTAAATACTAGTTAATACAAAGCTCCAAGATATCCATGCTATCATTCGAGGAATTACCCGTATCTAGATATTTAAACATAGTTATTATTATTTTTTTAAACAAGATAAAGAATAGTTTAGTGACCTTTTGTTAATACAACTTTTGGAAAATATATTAGTGACATGAAGTTTTGAAACGCCCAAATTTTTCACATTTAACATATAACATAAACTTCCACTTGTGGAGCCCCAAATTCCTCATTCGACCAATCGACACATAATAATTTTTTTTACAATTTTACCAAAATTTTGACATGACCCGTTCGTAATAGGTACCTTTCTCCCTGTTTTAACAATACCATTACTATTAATACTACGACACTTTCCAACATAATCAAAGTTAAGACCGTATATGGTTCGCCATGAACCTTTTGTACAAACTACACAAAAGTTTAGTATCCAAACTTTTACTACAAACTAGACATTACAAAATAACATTTACTAAACAAAATGGTAAGTTAACCCATCAAAACAAACAACTTGGACCGGAAGCGCATAAGTTCGACGTTTCGTGTGTGTTTGGTTCGGTGCGCCGGTATCAAGCAAGGGATTTACCTAGCATTCATAACAAAAACATTATTAGTTCAAAACACATATTACTTCAAAAATCCTTTAATTACCTATCATTGTTCAACCCGTTAACATGTCTTGTTACTTTATTAGCATCCATACTTCCATTCGGAAACATCCAATGTATCGCTTTCCGAATCATTCACCATGAATCATTAAAGACCATACTTTTCAATACACTTACATCAATCGACCCGTTATGAACCTTTACAACAATTCCATAGAACCAAATACTACTTTTCATAAAACTACATTTAAAGTAAATAAAGCTCATATGAACTTACCGCGATCTTGTGATGGTTGTGCCTTTGAGTGACTTGCGCCTTCTTCCTTCTTTGTGCCTATATGTCATAATCTCGTACTTTAGCTTTCTTTTAACATTAATTTCACAATCCTTATAGTATGTTATGGCATTTACTAGTCACATATATCATTGTCATGAGAAAGTTGCATCATCTTAACAAGTATTCATGCAAAAGCCATAACTAAACTCATTTAGGCATTTTGTCAAACACATGGTGTGCATATCACTAGACTAGCATAATGTACAAGCATTTTAAGCACAACTTTCATAGTTCACTCCTTGAGTAACATAAACATCCTACCATGTTAGAATCTATCATTCAAATCAAGAGCATACAATTCTAAATCAATATTCATAACAATTTCATAATTCAATCATCAAATTAACCTACAAAACTTCAAAATTTCTAAGCATTATTTGACATGCAAATGGGTTTTTGCCCTAATCATGTCCATACTAAAAATTAGCATCTAGTGATGTCTAAATCTCCTTAGAAACCGTTAATCATACTGAATTTAACATTACATTCACGAATTATACTAAACCCATTAAATCAAACATCACCAAATTGCAAAATTCGACTTACTTGATACAAGAAACACTTAGGTGATCACCATTCTTATCTCATGCATTCAACTAGACCCCGATTTCCCTTTTAATTTGATGGATTTGTGAAGTTAGGGTTAGATGAGGAGTTCTTCTTGGTTCCCTGCTCACGATCGCACACCCACACTTCCCTTTACTGGGCATTTTTCTTGTATTAGGTGTTTTAAATCAACATTTTCATTTTAACCCCCTCATCTATCCAAAACATGACACTTTCTCTTTTGTTTATTTATTTATTATTCTAGTAACATTTATGCATACATAAGGCTATTAAATTTATTAATATTAAAACGTATCATACGAAATTCGGGGTGTTACAAGTCTACCCCCCTTAGAGAAGGTTTCGTCCCCGAAACCTGAACACGTACCAAATAATTCTGGGTAATGTTCTCGCATTTCTTCCTCCGCTTCCCACGTGAGATCCGATCCCTTTCGATGTTATCATTGAACCAACACTTGCCGAATGGATTTGTTGCGGAGTTGCTTTACTTTAGAATCTTTTATTGCCACCGGCTTTTCAACATAATTTAACTTCTCATCTACTTCAATATCATCCAAAGGTACGTACGCCGTCTCATCCGCTAGGCACTTTCGCAATTGCGATACATGAAAGGTGTTATGAATTCCATCCAACGCGGGTGGTAATTCTAACCGATATGCCACCGTCCCAACCCGGGCGAGTATTTTGAATGGCCCAATGTATCGAGGGCCTAGCTTCCCGCGTTTACGAAAACGGATTTTTCCTTTCCATGGAGAGACCTTTAATAACACATGATCTCCCACTTGAAATTCTATTGGTCGCTTTCGTCGATCCGCATAAGACTTTTGTCTATCTTGCACTGCTTTTAATCTTAACCTAACTATATCAATCTTTTCATTCGTCTTGGTCACTACATCTTTTGGCGCGATCTCTCGTTGACCCACTTCCCCCCAACAAACCGGGGTTCTACATTTCCTTCCATAAAGCATTTCGTAGGGGGCCATTTTTATGCTGTTATGATAGCTATTATTATATGAGAATTCTACCAAAGGTAGTTGATCATCCCAGCTTCCTCCGAATTCCATAACACACGCCCTTAACATATCAACTAATGTTTGAATGGTTCGTTCTGACTGACCATCGGTTTGTGGGTGGTAGGCGGTGCTGATGTGTAATTGGGTTCCCAATTCATCGTGAAACTTCCTCCAATAACGAGATGTGAACCGGGTATCCCGATCAGATACTATAGACACCGGAACCCCATGTTGGGATATGATCTCGTTCATGTAGACTTCCGCCATCTTTTCTGAATTATAATTTTCCCGAATAGGTAGGAAATGTGCACTTTTGGTCAGTCGGTCAACGACCACCCATATTGCATCGTGCCCTTTTCTTGTCTTGGGAAGCTTAGTCACCAAATCCATCGTTACATGTTCCCACTTCCACACCGGGATCTCCAAGGGTTGTAACTTTCCATACGGCTTTTGGTGTTCGGCCTTTACTTGGGAACACGTCAAACACTTAGCAACATACTTGACAATGTCTCTTTTCATCCCCGGCCACCAATAATTCATCCTCAAGTCTCGATACATCTTTGTAGCCCCCGGATGAACGGAGTATCGAGACTTGTGAGCCTCATTCAACAATAATTCTTTCACCTCACAATACCGAGGTATCCAAATTCGGTTGTACCTCGTTTTCATACCATTTGCATTCTCTTCCAATTCATGAATAAACCCTTTTGTTCTTTCTTTCTTTGGGTCAACAGCATTTAAAGATTTCGTCTGAGCTTCTCGAATTTCATCAAGGAGTTTAGAGGTGACTACCATCTTCATGGATTTTACCCGAATCGGGGATGGGTACTCCTTTCGACTTAGAGCGTCCGCCACTACATTAGCCTTCCCGGGATGGTAATGAATGTCACAATCGTAATCCTTAATGAGTTCCAACCATCTTCGTTGCCTCATATTGACATCTTTCTGCTCGAAAAAATATTTGAGGCTTTTATGATCCGAGAAAATTGTACATTTCACCCCATAAAGGTAGTGCCTCCATATTTTCAAGGCGAACACTACCGCCGCCAGTTCAAGATCATGAGTCGGATAATTGCCTTCATGTTGCTTGAGTTGTCTCGAAGCATAAGCAACGACTTTACCTCTTTGCATTAACACACAACCTAGACCTTGACGAGAGGCGTCAGTATACACCACCAAACCATCCGTTCCATCCGGTAATGTCAACACCGGAGAGTTTGAGAGCTTTTCTTTTAAAGTTTGAAACGCTTTTTCTTGTTCTTCACCCCATATAAACTTTTCATTCTTCTTTGTTAACTTCGTCATAGGAGAGGCTATCTTGGAGAAGTCTTGGATGAATCTCCTGTAGTACCTAGCCAAGCCTAGAAAACTTTTTATTTCGCTTGGATTCTTCGGGGATACCCAATTCATTACCGCATCTACCTTGGACGGATCCACATGAACACCGTCCGCATCGATCACATGACCCAAAAATTGTACCTCTCTAAGCCAAAAGGCACACTTTGAGAACTTTGTGTATAACTTTTCCTTGCGAAACGTTTCTAATACATCACGTAAATGGGAAGCATGCTCTGCTTCACTGCGGGAGTATATCAGAATATCGTCGATGAAAACGATTACGTACTTATCAAGCATATGTCGGCACACCCGATTCATTAAATCCATAAACGCAGCTGGTGCGTTTGTCAGCCCAAAGGACATTACTAAAAACTCGTAATGTCTGTACCGTGTTCGAAACGCGGTTTTCGGTACATCTTCTTCTCGCACACGCAGTTGGTGATAACCCGACCGCAGATCGATTTTTGAAAACCAACTTGCCCCTTGTAACTGATCAAATAGATCATCAATTCTGGGCAACGGGTATCGATTCTTCACCGTTAATTTGTTCAACTCTCGATAGTCGATGCACATTCGCATCGAACCATCTTTCTTCTTCACGAATAGTACGGGTGCTCCCCATGGTGGAACACTTGGTCTAATAAAACCCTTATCGAGCAACTCTTGAAGTTGCGTCATCAATTCTTTCATTTCGGTAGGGGCCAACCGATAAGGAGCCTTAGCTACCAGTTTTGCACCCGGGTTAAGATCTATTTTGAATTCTACTTCTCGTTCAGGCGGAAGGCCTAGTAGGTCTTCCGGAAACACATCCGGATATTCATTCACCACGTTCACATCTTCAAGCTTTGGGACACCTCGATTGGTGTCAATCACATAAGATAGATAAGCTCTACCCCCGTTCCTCACATGTTTAACAGCTTTGATTATAGAGCACAATTTCGGCTTGATAACCCTTTCCCCTTGAACACTTATCCGTTTCCCCCCCGAGGTTACTATATGAATGATTTTCTTTTCACATTGAATTTCAGCATGGTTTTGGGCTAGCCAATCCATTCCTACCACTACTTTAAATTCCCCCATGTACATTGGAACAAGGTCTATATTAAATTCCTCATCTTCGATTATTATCTTACAGTTTTTACAAATATCATGCAACAAATAGCTTTTACTATCAACAACTTCAACCTCTAAGGGTATTGACATCTTTTCAAGTTTAAACGATGGGTGAGCTAACAATTCATTAGAAATGAATGACTTACTAGCCCCGGAATCAAATAAAACATTCATAGGCATAGAATTAACCAAGAATATACCTGAAACCACGTCCGGGCTAGCTTTAGCTTCATCCGAGGTTAACTGAAACATCCTTCCGCGAGCCTTGGGGGGCTCATCCTTCTTTCCATCTCTCTTTGCCCCTTGTTGGAGTTTCGGACATTCCGCTTTAATGTGCCCCGTTTCATTGCAATTATAACACGCCTTTGAGTTTTCGGGGCACCTATAAAACAGATGTCCCTCACGTCCACATTTGTAGCATCCCTTCTTTCCTGACAAACATTCACCCGAATGATGCTTCCCACACATCTTGCAAGTCGGAATTTCACTACTTGCTTTCCCTTTCTTGCTTTGATCTTGATATCTTGCCTTTTTCGATGGGCTTGCGTTGGTAGGCTTCTCCGCTACCCTTTTTTCTCCCCGTTCAACCTGCCTTTTTATCTCAATTTCTCTATCTCTTGCCCATTCAATTAGTTCATTCAACGTTGCACACTTGGAGGGATTTACAAATTCCCGATATTCGGCCTTTAGCATAGCATGGTAACGTACAATCCTTTGCCTCTCCGTCCCCGCTATCTCCTCACAGAACTTCACCCTTTCAAGGAACTTGTTTGTTATCTCGTCAATCGTTTCATCCTTCTGTCTGAGACGCAAGAAGTCTTCCTGAATCTTATCAATTGCGGATTGTGGACTATAATATTTCAGGAATGACTCCTTGAATTCTTGCCATGTTAACGACTGTACTTTATCATCCCCCAATTCCTTCGAGTATGCATCCCACCAATCTTTTGCTCAAAATTGTAGGAGGCCCGTGGCAAACATTACTTGATCTTCCACTTCACATCTACTTCGTGTAAACACGGCTTCAGTGCTTGAAATCCACCTTTGGCAAGCTATCGGATCAACATCCCCTTTGTATGGTAAAGGATTACATGCCATGAACTCTTTGTACGTACATCTCCGTTTGCTTTTCTTCACTTGCAATTCACTAATCATTTCTTTCAATTCTTCCACCTTAGATGTTACCGAGGTATTAACTACCTCCAACACTTGTCCCTCGACTTCCTGAGCTAGTCGGGGTATACTAGCCTCAATTGCTTTCTTTACCTCTTCCACAACCATAGTTCTTATTTCATTTCGGCGTGCTTCATCGTCATCATTCACGTTCACCCTATCAGCCATCTACATAAAACATTTATCACATTCATTAGATTTCATTTCATACTTGCCAACATCATATTATCATGACATTTCCCATTCATTATTCGTACTTCATGCCTTGTCGTTGTCGACAATCGTATCGTGTCGTTCTTATCTTAGACATTCATTCATTCTTTCTATGATAACAAATGTTTCTTCTCAACATTCACATGTACTTTCCCTCGAGTCTAAATCACCTAATACATTTAATTTCATGCATTCTCGTTGTATATCAAGCTATCCTTGTGACTTGATAAGCATTATTAGGGTTTGAGGGTTTAAATTAAGGTTTTTGTTACTACCTGCGGTCTTGGTAAGCTTTGGTTGCCCTTCCCTAGCTGACGGTGCAAGAAAAGAAAAATTTATATCTGGTCGCCACCGTAAGCTACGGTGGCCACCGTAGCTTACGGTGGAAGAAAAAAGCTTACGGTGATAATTTACTGTCTTACGGCAGAAATTTGCAGCCGCACGGTCGTGCGTCCAATTGCACGACCGTGCATAACCTAAAACGTTGGGAACCCTGGCAGTGCACAAGCCCGTGCACTGTCTTACTCGGAAACGCACGTTCGTGCGACCAGTGCACGACCGTGCACCGTGCCCAGTTGCTTAATTGTTGCTGAAAATTTCCAGCCAACCCAAGTTTCACGAAAACGGACATAACTCATTCGTTATTGATCCGTTTTACACGATTCTTTTTCCTACGCGTCCGAAATTTAATTACGGATCCGTTTATCACTTCGGGTCGCATCAAAAGCTGATTTATAAGCAAACGGCTTATAAACCCCTTTATACATTATTTGACCCGTTCTAACCCCAAACTGAAACGATTCATTCCCTAACATTCTATAACATTTCGAAACTAATTATTCATACTACAAAAAGAAAATTTTCAACTTTTAAAAATACTTACTTGCTTTGCGCCGCGAAACGAACACACACTTCCTCACGAGCTTTCAGTTTGAGTTCAAGCACTTAATGCTTAAATCCCTCAAACCTAGGCTCTGATACCAACTTGAAACGCCCAAATTTTTCACATTTAACATATAACATAAACTTCCACTTGTGGAGCCCCAAATTCCTCATTAGACCAATCGACACATAATAAATTTTTTTTACAATTTTACCAAAATTTTGACATGACCCGTTCGTAATAGGTACCTTTCTCCCTGTTTTAACAATACCATTACTATTAATACTACGACACTTTCCAACATAATCAAAGTTAAGACCGTATATGGTTCGCCATGAACCTTTTGTACAAACTACACAAAAGTTTAGTATCCAAACTTTTACTACAAACTAGACACTTACAAAATAACATTTACTAAACAAAATGGTAAGTTAACCCATCAAAACAAACAACTTGGACCGGAAGCGCATAAGTTCGACGTTTCGTGTGTGTTCGGTTCGGTGCGCCGGTATCAAGCAAGGGATTTACCTAGCATTTATAACAAAAACATTATTAGTTCAAAACACATATTATTTCAAAAATCCTTTAATTACCTATCATTGTTCAACCCGTTAACATGTCTTGTTACCTTATTAGCATCCATACTTCCATTCGGAAACATCCAATGTATCGCTTTCCGAATCATTCACCATGAATCATTAAAGACCATACTTTTCAATACACTTACATCAATCGACCCGTTATGAACCTTTAAATTCCATAGAACCAAATACTACTTTTCATAAAACTACATTTAAAGTAAATAAAGCTCATATGAACTTACCGCGATCTTGTGATGGTTGTGCCTTTGAGTGACTTGCGCCTTCTTCCTTCTTTGTGCCTATATGTCATAATCTCGTACTTTAGCTTTCTTTTAACATTAATTTCACAATCCTTATAGTATGTTATGGCATTTACTAGTCACATATATCATTGTCATGAGAAAGTTGCATCATCTTAACAAGTATTCATGCAAAAGCCATAACTAAACTCATTTAGGCATTTTGTCAAACACATGGTGTGCATATCACTAGACTAGCATAATGTACAAGCATTTTAAGCACAACTTTCATAGTTCACTCCTTGACTAACATAAACATCCTACCATGTTAGAATCTATCATTCAAATCAAGAGCATACAATTCTAAATCAATATTCATAACAATTTCATAATTCAATCATCAAATTAACCTACAAAACTTCAAAATTTCTAAGCATTATTTGACATGCAAATGGGTTTTTGCCCTAATCATGTCCATACTAAAAATTAGCATCTAGTGATGTCTAAATCTCCTTAGAAACCGTTAATCATACTGAATTTAACATTACATTCACGAATTATACTAAACCCATTAAATCAAACATCACCAAATTGCAAAATTCGACTTACTTGATACAAACACTTAGGTGATCACCATTCTTATCTCATGCATTCAACTAGACCCCGATTTCCCTTTTAATTTGATGGATTTGTGAAGTTAGGGTTAGATGAGGAGTTCTTCTTGGTTCCCTGCTCACGATCGCACACCCACACTTCCCTTTACTGGGCATTTTTCTTGTATTAGGTGTTTTAAATCAACATTTTCATTTTAACCCCCTCATCTATCCAAAACATGACACTTTCTCTTTTGTTTATTTATTTATTATTCTAGTAACATTTATGCATACATAAGGCTATTAAATTTATTAATATTAAAACGTATCATACGAAATTCGGGGTGTTACAAGTTTGGATTTAAATATTTGTTTACTATATGATATGGCGAAGCTTGAGATTTCCGACCGGGTGACAGAAGTCATTGGACCTAAAAGTTTCTATAAAACCAGGGGGCCGAAAACGTATATACACAAAATTTTCTATACTAAAACTACATACTCTCCACTACTGAGCGAAAAGTTTGGGGGATCAACCGCCCCCTCCCGCCCCTTAAAAGCTACGCACATGAATTGATAAGGGCATTATATGCATGTGCTTGGTAGGGAAAGTGTGGATGGTCCATTTTTGAAGCATTTGCTGGATAACTATAACTCATATATTTAAAAATGTGTTTTTAAACACTTGGCTTTTTTATTTATTTTCAAAACATCATGATTATTTATAAAAATCATTAAAACTAAGGTTTTTTTAAATATAGAGTTAAAGCCATTTTAGTCTTTATGGTTTGGACCATTTTGTCAGTTTAGTTCAAAGGTTTCATTTTTCGTCTGTGGGTCCAAAAAGGTTACACCGTTGCCATTTTAGTCCACTGGGTTAACTTCATCCATTATTTCTGTTAACAAGAAAGGAAATTCGGTCATTTTATATGACCAAATTGCCCTTCTAGTTCACAGAATTACATATAAAATAACCGAATTGCCCTTCTCGTTAACAGAAAAAATGGATAAAGTTAACCATGTGGACTAAAATGGCAACGGTGAAACCTTTTTAGACCCACAGGCGAAAAATGAAACCTTTGAACTAAACTGGCAAAATGACCCAAACCATAAGGACTAAAATGACATTTAACTCTTAAATATATTTATACAGCTATAGTAAATAGGATTTATCTTTATTGTAACAATTCAATGAGAGAAACTGATATTATATCTACATGGTAGAGGATCCTGTACATTAATCCAGAAGTGTGAGAAGTGTATTATAACAGTATATATAACACCATATAAACACCGTATAACACTATGTAACACTATATAACGGTGTTATATGATGTTACATTGTGTTATACGATGTTTATATGGTGCTATATTGTGTTATAATACACTTCTGAATTAATGTACACTATCCCTACCCATATCTACGTTACATTTTGTATAGTAAAAAATATTTGAAATATAAAAGTGACATATACCTACATAAAATGAAGCATATAGGTGAAAATGGAAGAAGATTTACCAAATAGTAGGTTTTGTCTAAGTAGTTTAATAATGATTGTAGAGATAACATCCGTCACTCTAAGGTGCTGTTTGTTTTTTCTGAGGTAAAACGTCTGCAGTCTGCGGACCACATCTGCAGACATCTGTAGCAGAAGTGCTGGACCAAATGTCTGCAGTCTGCAAGAAGAAGACTGTTTGTTTTTTTTACTTCTGCAAACTGCTGAAATAAACAGAAATATAAATAAACTGATTTATTAAACTTAAAAGAGTTTTTCAACATTCAAACTTAAATAATAGTTATACAATACTTAAATAATATTCATAAAAAAGACAATAACATTTTTTAAAGCATTGTATCCGTGCTTTGCATTAACTGCTCAGCAATCTCATCTCGTAACTGATTCATATATCCTCGATCCAATGCAGTACCATGTGCTTCAACCTCGTCTTCACCAGCATTAACGTGCACTTGCCTATTATGCACCGAAACATTGGGTTGATCGTATTCTGTAAACAATTCATCGCTCAAACCCTCTTTCCTTATAAAATTATGTAGCGCGAAACATGCAATGGTAATGTTCCTTTGCGTAACCAATGGAAATGGTGCCATCCTCTTCAAAATAGGGAATCTTGCTTTAAAGACACCAAAAGCACGCTCAATTACGTTCCGAAGTTTTGCATGAGCATGGTTAAATTTCTCTTTATTAGTCAATGCACGTCTTCGGCGAAAATCTCCTAGCCAACACCTCACATTACGATATGGAGCCATAAATCCCCGTATATGTGCATACGCGGCATCACAAAGATAATACTTGTCTGTAAAGATATACAATTATTTTAGAAAAGTAAACCAAGTGATAAATATCTAAAAGAACATAAACATACCTTGTGGTGGAAACGGGAATGGTGCATCTGGATCTGATAATGCCTCTGATAATATTCTTGCATCATGTGCTACACCTTCCCAGCCGGCCACGACGAACGTAAAAATCATGTTGAAGTCACAAATTGCTAATACGTTTTGATAACAATCTCCTTTTCCTCTTCCTCTATATAAATCTTGTTTACTAATAGGGACAACAGCATGTATTAAAGTTCCATCTAGTGCACCAACTGCTCCTTTAAAAACCCGTCGTAGTCTCTTGTTATGTCCCGGTATGTTTGGATTAGGATTGAAAGAAGTTGGTACTATCATTTCTTTAGCAAAAAGCATCATTTTATCCAACACTTCATAAAAATATTTATGAATTGTTTGCTTTGAGTGTTGAAATCTACGCTTGATAACTACATATCGTTGATTATGACCGATTATCATCAAAAACATAGCCATCTTCTCCTCAACCAATACATGTTTACTATCCTCTAATGAATAATTTACTCTAAAATGTGCGCATAGTCGGACAAATGATTCACGAGACATACGTAGAAGATCAATGCATTGTTCGGGATTTCCTGTCAATAACTCTAACGTGTATTTATGTCCCGTCATACGCGAATCATTGTCTCGCACTCGTTTTAAACCTCTCTTCCAAAAAAACCGGACATACAAGTACATAAGAATAACGAGAAGTAATTTCTTATTATAATCCATTATGAACCTGTTTTAACAATTATAAACAATCAAAAGCATAAGCATAAACCAAATGATACAATCATCAACCAAAAGCATACAATGTTAAACATAAAACCATACAATGTCTAAAACATAAACGAAAAGCATACAATGTCAAACATACAAAAGCAATGAATCTCTCAAACATAAACCTAGCAGTCGTGTTAAGCATATAAAGGTCTTCACTACTTTATTAGGCCTAAACTTTTTGCCGTCATTCCGGTCCACCCTCTTAAGACCTCGGGAATTTCTGGCAATGCCATCCACGCCTCTCTCATGTCGGAGGACACCCCAAAAATGTGAAAAGCAGCTAAGAATATAGGATCTACCGGGTCTAACCCAACCAACTTTAACTTCTCAGAACACTCACGAACTGTTGGCCCTTCTTTGCCTTTAATCAAAACATGTAGAGCCTTGTGCATATCACGTGCTAAATCATCATGGTTAATAGATGATTTTGAGGTTTTGGCCCTTTTGTTTGGATTAGGCTCAGAAGTGGGCTCGGAAGTAGGCTCAGAAGTGAGCTCTGGAGTAGGCTCTGGAGTAGCCTTAGAAGTGTCGGCATCATCTTGTGTGTCATGATAATGGGTGTCCATAATCATAAGCGATTGGACACGATGACAAGAAGATCCAACCCCGGATGTTGTTTGGGTTGAGGTCCACTTGCAATTTCCAGTGGTAGTATTTCCATCAAACAATTCTGCACAAAGTTCTGGAAAGGGCAATGGAACTGTCTTCAATGATGCAGCCTTCGGATGCCCCTAAACCCAAAGTAAAAAAAAAATATTGTTATAAACTTTTTTTTTAGAATTATGTTTAAAATTTATATAAATGAACATACCTTCTTAAATTCTTCCCATTCCTCGTTCGTTAAGCTAAAAGTATTTGTTTGAGGGTTGTATATGTTGCCGGTTTTGTTTTTCAAATACACCCAACCTACGTATTTGGCTTTTAGATTATCATATGCATTCTACATTTGTTTTTGTGTTAAATCCAAACCAAACTTTTCCTTAAGAACTTTTCCTAATTTATTCCACGAGTCTTTATGCAAACTCAAGCCTTTTCTACCCACCGTGTGTATCTCTTCAATGCAAGTCTCTAATAAGCATTTTAGATGGCCGTTTGACCATTGTTGTTTCTCTCCCATTTCTACTAATCATGTCAATTAAAACATAAGCTAAGCGAAGCGAAAGCGAAAATTATATTCAAACAAACAAAAATCCTTAATTAAACGATTCATCAATAAGCATAAACGAAGCGAAATATTCCAAAACACCCAACATCTATATTCCAAAACATAAGCGAAGCGAAGCGAAAGCGAAAATTATAATCAAACAAACAAAATCCTTAATTAAACAATTCAGCCAAGAACTAACTATAAGCATAACCGAAATTCAGCCAAGAACTAACTATAAGCATAACCGAAATTCAGCCAAAACATCTATAAGTATCTATGTACCAAAACACATTTAAGTTGATCTATAAGCATCTATGTACCAAAATATATTTATGTTGATGTAATAAAAAAAAAGAAGAGTCTGACTAGAAAATTATATATATACACATGACTGAAATCAAGTAATTATCAAATAAATCAACTGAGTTTGATAGCATCGATGTTTGAACAAATTAACAGATCTGGAAAAAACATTTGTTATAATAAATTCAGCAAGAACAAAACCTCAAAATCAGCCAAGAATAAAACCTCAAAATCAGCCAAGAACAAAACCTCAAAACATTTGCTAGCAAATTACCCATTTGTTATAATAAATTCAGCCAAGAACAAAACCTCAAAATCAACAATTGTACCTACCAATCTACTATATTAGCAACAAATTACCTTAGATCGGCGGTGGAAGGTTTTAGATCGGGGGTGGAGAACGACTCGACGGTGGAGAACGGCGATGGAGAACGAGTCGGCGGTGGAGAACGGCGGTGGAGAACGACTCAGCGAGGGGTGGAGGGCGGTGTGGCGGCGGCTGGAGGTGGAGGAGCAGGGGAGGTCGCTGATGAATGGAGGAGCAGGGGAGGTCGCTGATGAATGGAGAATGGGAACTAGGGTTTGTGTGTTTGGAAGAGGTTGAAGGGATATGAGAAGAGGTAAAACAAGATCTGCCCGAGGAAGAGGTTCTGAAGAGGTTTTTTAATGAATTGTCTTCTAAAAAACAAACAAGCTTCTGGACCCTATGTCTGCGCGTGGTCTGCTTGATGAAGACAAAAGGGGTCCTGAAGCTCTTTTAACAAAAAACAAACAGCACCTAAGTAGAATGAAATGACATTTTGGTCCCTAAACACAAACTTTTATCATTATGTATTCTCAAAATATAACATAAAAAATCAAGTACAGAAAAAATCAACATAAAAAATCTAGTACAAAAAATTCAGTACAAAAATATTATACAACATAGAAGGACAACACAATTTTAGGTTTTTTAGTTATCATATTTTATATAGTAATACGGTACCCAAATTAAAAATAAAAAGATAATCGATTTTATGGTGCAATTTTTTTTTAAAAATTAATGTCGATCTTATGGTGCAATTTTTCTAAATATACCCTTACACCCCTCTTTTTTCTTACATTTTTATCTTAGTCATTAATTTGAAAAATAAAATGTTAAGATCTCTTCTTGTTCTACTTAAATACAATCAACTTTTTATTTAATCCTATCCTAGGTGAAAATAAAACGAATTATAAAAAACAGAAACTTTAAAGTAGAAACATTAAAAGTGGCTCAAATGCTATTCTTTATGGAAGATTCAGATGATACGTGAAAGGAGAAGCAAGACATGAAATTTGTTTGTGTATTTTATTGCTATGGGAAGATTCAAATGAAAACCACTTTTAACGCAAAAACTTGAAAATTAACTAAAAAAGCTTAAAAACATAAAAAAAAATTACAATTTTTTTATTAAAAATCGCTATTTTTTATATATAAAAAAACTTTTTTTCAGAAAAAAAATTGTAATGCACATGTATAGTACACTGCTTTTAGCTCTATAAAGAGCCGCCTCTCCTCAGAGAGATTTAGCAGTTATCTAGT
Source organism: Helianthus annuus (assembly GCF_002127325.2). Classification (NCBI taxonomy): domain Eukaryota; kingdom Viridiplantae; phylum Streptophyta; class Magnoliopsida; order Asterales; family Asteraceae; genus Helianthus; species Helianthus annuus. The sequence continues at coordinate 172,298,662 of NC_035447.2, read as the reverse complement.
TTTATAAAACTAGAAACTCGTAATTTCGTAGATGATACTCGAAATCACTAGAGTGTGATCTTAGAGCGAGTATCAAAAGTGTCTGGAACCTCTAGAACCAGTATCTGCTCCATAATTCGCGATCCAGTAGCTTTAGAGATTCTAGCAGGGTTAATCGTCCGTTAGCATCAATCCTGAAAATCATCTGTTTGGGGCTTGAACAAGATTCAATGCGAAACTCATGGGAAGTAACTCAGCGTGCACTACAATGTTTTTTTTTTTTTTTTTTTGAAAAAAAAGTTTTTTATATACAAAAATTAGCGAAAATTGGTATGTCTTTTAGGTTTTTTTAGTTAGTTTTTGAGTTTTCGCGTTAACTAGTGTTTTTCATTTGAATCTTCCCCTTTATTGTTATAGAGATAAAAATTTTAACTTATTTGTACACCTGCCAATTTTTAACTTATTTTCCTCTATTACTCTCTAACTAACTAAAACCTAACCTAGTTAGTTTTTGCTTATGTGACATCTGATGCAGCCCTTTTTGCTGATGTGGCAGCTGACATGGCCTTTTTGATGACGTGAGAGCTGATGTGGTAGCTAACGTCGTGTTTTTGATGACGTGGCATCTAACATCAGCTAATTGTGTTAGGGTTCAGTTAGTTAGGGAGTGCCAGATGAAATAAGTTGAAAGTTGGGAGTGTTGTGGTACAAATCGAAAGTTAGGAGTGTTATCGGCCAATTGATGAAAGTTTAGGTTATTTAACCCAATATCCATTTTTTGTATTAGGCCCAAATGAACAAATGAAAAATAGTATTTATTGCAAGGCCTAATTGAAGAATCAATTTTAGAATAAAAAAGGTCCACTCTTCTAACTCTAATCAATATGCAATTAGCTTAATTTCTTGCTAACTGTAACACCGTGTGCGCTCGTTTCACCCAATGTCGTCCTCTATTGGGGAGAATTTAGTGGTGTCGCAAGGATAATCCAGATTGGTTAATGGATTTTTATAGTAATTTCTGTATATTACGATTTACCCAATTATTGTTAATTCTAAATCCCTAATTGATAATTCGAATCTTTGAATTTTGATATCATGCCTCTGAATTCACGATTGAAACTTTGAAGGCAGAAAGAAGAAACAACGTTTTCTTTACACCTATTCAAAAGGACCTTGACTTTATAGTTCGCTTAGGGTCTCCAAAAATGTTTTTTGATTCCTTCCGATCAGGTGTTTAAATTCATTGGGTACTTCATCCATGGCAACATTTATATCTATGAAACAACGAGAATCTAAACCATTAATCACGTGGTCTCGTGTTTCCAATGTTTTCCTTTTACTTTTAAATTTGGAACTTCAATTAGGCTATATGGCATTGAATCTCCATAAGCCACCTTAGCGCCACATCAATAAGAGGCTCTATTACCTCTCTAATAACACCCAAGCAATAGAATAACACCCAAAAAAATCATTACTCAACATTTTCAAATTAAATTTACATGGCGAGTTGGAATAAAACATAATCAACCGAAATTTAAAATATTAAAACTAAAGGTACGAATTTAAATAAGGGATATTGGCCTCTAATAATCCCTACTAGACGTCATTGACCATTGGCAGCCCCACCTCTTTTATTCCCGCTGACAGTCCCACCTTTCAACTATTTTTCCTCCACAGGTGGAGTTAAGTTTTTTTCCGAATTACAATCTGCGCTCTAGGACTTTTGATCAGAACGAGGATACGAGTCTATTGATGTAAAACTTACCTCGAAACGGTGCTCCAAACGACTTGATTTTTGTTAATTGGAAGTTTAAACCCCCGAATTGAAGCACCGTTTTCGTCGTTTGGAGCACAATTTCAAGGTAAGTTTTACATCATTCGACTCGTATCCTCGTTCTGATCAAAAGCTCTAAAACATTAGTTTGTAATTCGGAAGTTAAGTTTTTTTAACTGAGGACCGGTGGAGGAAAAATAGTTTAATTTAACTGAGGACCGGTGGAGGAAAAATAGTTTAAAGGTGGGACTGTCAGGGGGAATAAAAAAAGATGGGACTGCCAATGGCCAATGACGTCTAGTAGAGATTATTAGAGGCCAATATCCCTTTAAATAAAAATAACAACACATTGTTCTTAAAATTCTATAGGACAGATTCTCAAAATTCTCCAAGCCGCAACATTAGCAAACTGAGTGTTGTGTTGTATTTGGTCCCCACTACTGGCCGCGACAATCACTTCACCTCAGGTAAACCCTTCTCGCAATTCAACGCATTGATAAAACACATCTCAAATCATGTACACTTTGTTTGTAGAAGCGAAAACCTTCCTAATATTGCATTAATACGCTGGTTTTCACCCACATGTTGATGGAATGTAGACATAACCATGTTCCAAAACCGTCACGAATCTGAAGGCATCCCTAGCTCGACGACGTCCACCCAACTCGTGGCCAAAACAATATCCTCTTTCTCAGTCCAACTTCATGCTATTTTAAAATTCAATAAAGAGAAATTTTTAGAGTAAAGAATGAAGAGTGAGATGAGGTAAAAAAAGGTGTGTTATATATAGAAAATAAAAAGAATTTGACTTTTTTTTTTAAATTTGACCGTTCACAAATGCTCATAATACATGTCACCTACTCTTCCTCATTTCCATTTGTTATTGTGCTTGCGAGTAAGTAATCAATGACACCCCTCTTAACGACGTTTGGGAAACGAGATGGAAGAGATGCAATATTAGTGGTTTTTGTCTAAGGCGAAGAGGACGCCAGTCCATACCACACAGCCTTACCCATGGTGTCCGAGTTCGATCCCCACTTGAGACGGTTCATTCTCCTCTGTGACGGCTCTCAACTCGTCAAGCCCTATGATGAACGAGGTACCTATGAGGTTTTTTTTCTTAGACGCCGGTCACTCTCTGATGCCAGCTAGGACACGGTTAAAACACTCATCTCTGGTCGGAGAGGGGTGACGAGCCTTCCTAATGTGAGGGTGTGGGGTGTCTCGCACAAAAAAAAAAAAAAATGTGACACCTTGTCGTTAAAAAAATAAAATAAAAGAAGCTAATTTGTACATCAGAATTATTTTGAAATTCAAAAAATAAAAATTTTATTGTGTATTATTGCTTTTGCTATTGATATTATATTATAGTTTATGACTTGGTTTAAATAATTTTTATTTTAGTTTGGTGATGTGTGAGAGTCAAAATGTCATTTCTAAATAATTTGGCCAAATTGGGGCAGAAGACAATGACTGAACAGAGGTGCACGTGATGAAAGTGGGCCCTATCATATATCCCTTCATATATCCCTATCTTAATCTCAATCTATTTAGAAATTGCTGTTTGTATTCATATTCGCCAGTCGTACCGCACGTGCCCCCATCGCCAACGAAAACTTCAAATCAGTATGGGAGTGTATTTCATTTTTCTAAACTGGTTAGAATATTTTTTTAAATATTTTTTTCTAAAGGAAAAAAAGTTTATATGAAGAGAAGGAGAGAATTGAGCTATGGAAATGGGAGGAAGAAGCTTATATAGACTTTAGCGGCAACACAGGACCCTTGACTGGAAAAATCTTGGAGAATCTGACCGGGAGCCAGACACGGGACGTGGTCAGCTCTTGTGAATCCTGATGGATTTTCGAAAATCTTCAAGAAAGCTTTTTGTTGTTTAGTGGTTGAGGCACGACCCGTGTCTCGACTCTGCAGGCCGAGGGAGATCTTCGAAAGTCAACTGAGGATCGTTTTGTCACTTTTCTCGAAGCACGATCTGTGTCTGGGACGCGTTTCAAGTCGGAAAACGCGTTTTTTGTCCTTTTCTGATGGAGGCACGCCCTGTGATTGGGTGGCACAACCAGTGCTTCTAGTACTTGACCACAAAAATCATATTTTAGCTCCGTCTCGTCGAAATATTCAAGATTCATATATTATAGTCCCCGTAACTCATTTCTTAGCCCCGATATATGTTTATGTCAAGTTTTGGGCTGTTCTCGTTTCATCGTTGTCGTTTATTTGGTTAAGGAGACCACCACTTCATCTCTTCTTGAGGAGACCACTAAATATCCATGACTTGAGGATCATGCGCGGGGCGTGTCTTGCAGGCACGGCCCGTGTCTTGAGCTGCAACTTGACATTTTCTTATTTTTTTTCATTTTTCGCTTCTTTTGTCATTTTACGGCCTAATTGTCCTGAAAATAAAAAGTACACAAATTTAGAACTAATTTACTAATATTTTTAAGAAAACAATCTTAGATTTGAGCTTGAAATGATGTGAAAATATATATAATTATGGGCACATCATTGACCAGGTACCGGTCGTGCCCTCACTCCCAATTTATATCTATCTTAAATGATAAAGTCGGTGGATTTTAGCGAATTAGTCCTTTTTCATTTTAATTTGAACCTTGCTTTTGTTTCTTTTCTACATATATGGTCCCTCCTGCCGTCTTTGTATACTATTATATTAGTATTGTCATTTCGTCATTATATTTTCCTATATTAGGCTGGATAGTTGCTTTATGAATTGTAAGCCTTTGAATTTGTAATATTTTTTTCTTTTTTACATTACTTCTACTTATGCGTTAATTTGAAGGGAAATAGTTTGCTTATAATAATGAAGAGAAGTTTGTTCATCGTTTGTCCAATTGCAAAAATTTAACATTATACTTTTATATCAAGTGTGGAGTTACAATAGGAAGTTTATTTGGCTCGTAAGGCTAGGAAGTGATCTTAACCATCCATTTAGTTAATCAAGGGCTAAGATTAAATGATGGAAATTGAAGGAAAGAAAAGAGGCGCGTGAGTTTGTTTATGGTCATTCTAATTCTAGTCAATCAAAGTCAATAGCTTCTCTCTCCTCCAATTCCCTCCTATTTTTTAAACGTTAATAACTCTTTCATACGACATTATTTTTTTATAAAAATTGCACCAAAAAACGAACGTTTTTTTATCTTTAAAACGAGTATACTATTGCTATATTTTCAAAAAAAGAAAAAATTAAAACCCAGTTGCGTAAAACGCAATAGAAAAACCCCCAGTTACGTAAAACGCAATGAAAAAAAACCTAAAAAATGACATTTTTCTAAAACGCAATGCACAAAAAACACAAAGAAATGACTTATTTGTAAAACTCAATGGCTAGAAAACACAAAGAAATGTCTTATTCCTAAAACGCAATAGACTAAAAACTCAAAAGAAAATGTACTTTCTAAAACGCAATGGACTAAAAACACATAAAAATGTGTTTTACCTAAAACGCAATGCACCAAAAACACATAAAAAGTGTTTTACCTAAAATGCAATGCACCAAAAACACAAAGAAATGTCTTATTTGTAAAACGTAATGGCCAAAATGTCTGTTTTCTAAAACGAATGGACTGAAAACACATAAAAAAGTGTTTTACCTAAAACGCAATGCACCAAAAACACAAAGAAATGTCTTATTTGTAAAACGCAATGGCCAGAAAACACTTAAAAATGACTCATTCTAAAACGCAATGGACTGAAAACACCTAAAAAATGTGTTTTACCTAAAACGCAATAACTAAAAACACTTCAAAAATGTGTTTTACCTATAACGCAATGACTAAAAACATTTAAAAATGTGTTTTTTTTTCTAAAACGCAATAGCCAGAAAACACATAAAACTCTCTTATTTCTAAAACGCAATGGACACATAAAACTGTCTGGGAACTGTCTGTGACTGTGAACTGTCTGAATTGTCTACGAATTACTGTCTTCGAAATGAGCCAATTTCTGGAAAATTAATTTTTCTGATGCATTTTTATTACAGCAATTTAATCAGAAAAAAAAATTTCCGAGCTGACCCTTGGACCCAGCCAGGGGCTGCCACCCCTGGGACCCCGCTACCAGGGGCGCTGCCCCCGGACCCCGCCATGATCGTAAAACGCAATGACTAAATTAAAAACCCAGATCGTAAAAACGAAATTAAAGAATTTCTTACATGGATCGAAGTGATTTCTTCAACAATTGACGAATTTTGAATGATTGAAACACTTATCAGCGCTCGAATCGAACGAATCGAGTGATTATCTCCAAAATCACCGAAAAAACGAGATTTTTTATGAAATTAAACTGGGTTTCCTTCAAAAAAGCTGAAGAACACGTTGATCGGGTGTTTGAATCATTGATTAGTGATGAAAATCGCACTATAATGTAGTGATTATTGAGATAGAAAGTGAAGAAATGGTTGAAGATGGTGGGTTTTGAAAATGGTGGGTTTTGAAGTTACTGAATTTTGAAAAGGAAGAAAAAAGGGTTGGATTGACTAAAATACCCTTTTTCTTTATTTTAAATGTTGCCACATGTCATAATCCTATTGCTTCCTACACTTCCTAGCCAAAATAAACTTCCCATTTGATCCTTTACCTTTATATCAAATCAAATACGAAAGACTAGCATATAATACTTAACTATAAATCATCATGTGTTTTTTAGTTTAGTTAGCATGCCCAGAGTATTCATATTCATTTTCATATGGTTACTTTAAGTTTAGTTAGCATGTCAAGAATATTCATTTTCATATAGTTACGATTAACTATAACACGGTTTTTCATTGTCTTTGAACGCATGTGGATCATCCATCACATAGAAGGCAAGCGATAATTACTTTACGTTTTGATCCAATCGTAATGCTCATATAAGTTACACTAAGTTCAATTGGATACGTCAAAACACGCCTTTTCATAAATTTAATTAACGCATCACATAACGTATGGACTAATCTATTCGATGTTTGCGATGTACCCGTTCCGCAACGCGCGCGAGTCTTGTAACTAGTTTACCGAACATTCTCTAATTATTCAACCTTGTATGCTTATGTTCATTCAATCAAGTTTGATGGCATCTATCTTTGAAGGCATGAGTGACTAAGTTATTCAATCACTTGGAGAAGATAAACCCTTGATTACCTTTTGCTTTCTTTTCTATGGGACAACCATTTAGTGTCTTTATAATGACTTCAAATAAATGATTTTCTATATCGAAAGTGACTTTTCCGAAACACTTAAGAAAATCCATTAACTTTGTGTTTGTTGGTTCAAGATTCATATTTCTATGTAGTTTAAAAACACGTTAATTTCGTAATTTCCTGGAAGGGGGTTAGAAGTAATGGGTTAGACTTTGGGTATTTGAGGTTCTTGTCTTGCATGCAGAGGTTATATTCATTTAATATTTTATTTCCAACATTGCAGTGGTTGTAATATGATAATGATTGTGACAACTTTCCAATATTTTTATAGGTCGTAATGCCTCTAACTAGGATCCTTCCATTTTATGGCATTAACACACATATTTCTCTTTCTTCATATAACGATTTTAGGTGGTTGTCATGTGGCGAGTGATTGTCGCAACTTTTTGAAGAGACGTATGATTTGGTAATCTTAATCGAAGCCATTTCTATTTCTGGATAGTGATCGGTTCGAAGTCCAAATTAAAGGTGTTAATCATGATATTAAGGAGGAATCAAGCACAAGTGATTCTTTCTTGTGATTTTTTTTTCAAACCTTTATCTTTTGTTTTGGTGATTTTGTAATTTTTAACGGTGAAATCATAAAAAAAAAAACAACTCTCTTCTTAGTTTGACTAGATGTTGATCGCATCCTGATACTAAAAGCCCTTGAATCCTTGGACGCTCCCGGTATCCTACCATCGCTATACTATACCAACAATGGGTGCACTTGCCTTGACGTGTCATAGTAGTGATCGTATCGTATCGTATCGTGATTATAAATTTAAAGCTTGAAAACAAGTAAAAATAACAAGAAAAATATATACTCATGCGACCACGTCAAGTTTTTGGCGACGTTTTTTTGGGATACAATGATTTTAGGAAAGCTAAAGTTGGCGGCCTAGTTATTTTATATTTTGTTGCTTCATATGGATCGAACAACATACTAAACGGATCACACTCGATTCATTGACGTGTCGAGTTGAGACCGGTGGAATCAATAATACTAGATCGAAGATTGATGAAACAAATTTCAATAATAATGATCACAAATTACAATACCAATAAAGTTTACCTCTTCAATAAATCTCAATGTCCAACCCTAGGTGTGTTCCACTATGGTTGGTGACTCACACCAATTCTCTCCACTACAAATGAACCCTAACAATCCTATTTATAGTCAGTCATGCAACTCTTGTAACTCACCTAGCCGCCTCTAGGAACTTACATGTGATACTAAAACAAACACTCTTAGTTTTTCTTATAGTTGTTGAAGCGAAACTAGCTTACACACCATAGTGTCGCATAACATATTAATTTCACTTACAATCTTCAATCATAAAGCTTGCATCAACAGACTCTCCCTTAAGTTTTTGACTTTATCTTGTATCTTCACGAATCGGTCGCTAACCGGAAGTTTTTCATTTAAGATCTCCATCACAATGTAAGCTCCTCCTGATTGTAGGTCCCTCGGAGGATGAGGTCAAACCTTAACCTTGTTATGTGAAACACACTAGCAAGTGCGGAATCCAAGCTAGAGTGCAAACCGAGTTGAAACAAGCACAAACACAACACACAAAGTTCACCGATTAACACCACTTGTATTAATACGAATGAAAGGTTCCGGTTACAAACTCAATGTTTACAAGTCAGTTTTGCAAACTCTCTAAGTGTGTGTGTTCTTGACAGAATGCTCTCCTATCTCTCGAGTGTCTATCTTTCTGTCTATGTGCATCTCCCTTCTAGTGAACACACTGCATGGGTATTTATACCCAAACACAGCAAGTCTGTCCGAAGGATCATGTGGACTGCTCGATAGATGATCTATCGAGCATCCAGCTATCGAAGGATACACATATACCTCGAAGGATGGTATATCCTTCGAGGTCCAACTGCATCTATCGAAGGTTAACTATCGAAGGTTAACTTTCGAGCATATCGAAGGATCTATATCATCCTTCGATGTCTCATCCTTCGAGACAGACAAAATACAACCATATTCAAACTGTTTGTCCAAGTCAAACCAGGAGGACGGTTGACTTGGTCAAACTTACATGACTAACAAGGACATCGTTTTACATCGTGACCGAATACAGACAAAGTACAGACACAAGTGCACCAACAAACTCCCCCTTGGCTGTAGCTTTGTCTCGATCTTGATCATCTTTGATCTTCGTGTCTTCAAGACTCTGAAGTCCTTTTAAGTCTTCAATGTCGGAGGATCTTCAAAGTCTTCACGTCTTGAAAGCAGAAAGTGTATCAACAAACTACCCGTATCATGTAGGAAGTGTGTTGACAAACTCCCCCTTAACATAAGCTCCCCCTTGAGTTATGCTCGTGAATGACTTGATCTTTATAGCTTGAGATCCTTGTGGTGTTGATGATGGTCAGCGGCAACTCGATCATCTTCATCATTTGAGTGCCTTCACGTCGTGTCTTCATTCCGAAGCTTGTCATCGACTATGTTCTCCTTGCCTTTAGGATCTGCACATGCAAGAAATCTAAACGCGTAATGAGAACAACTGCTTGGAATATAGTTAGCATAAACAAGTGACACACGTATGACCATGTTTCAACCAAACACCGTCCGACAGTTTGAAAGTTTAATAAATTGTCAATTTTAGATTTAACTTTCAAAGACTTGCAAATATCGACCGTTTATGAAGATTTAGTCAATTCGGTTTTCGTTCAGGTTTCAGGTAACGAAGACTCGAGATCCAACATCGTACGATCGAAAATAAAATGGAAATAAAATCTTTTTGGCTTTTATAAAGTTTATATTAAAACATACCTAAATTTTTTTTTTTTTGTATTTTTGAATATTTCAAATGTAAAGACTGAAAGCAATAAATAAATATATACAGACATTCTTTTTGTGAGTTTCGAGGGTAAGAGAATCATATCAGTGTACGGTCATGCCAAGACACTCTTGTTGTTCAGTTAGTTAACATTAAGATAAGCATCCTATAACAATTATCGGTATTGTTGTCCACTTAAGCTCAACTTATCAGATGTAATCATGGCGAAGGGATACGTTAAGGTATGATTTATACTTACCGACCGGTGTTCATCCACATCACGACACATTCCCGTATCAAGGTATGCACGAGGGTTCATCTTACCGGTGAGTATACCGATTATCATCTGTTTGACCGTATATGATGTGAGATTCTCACTTATTTTGATTTGAAAACAAGCCCTATGTGATATAATCACTTATTGATGAGGAACTTGATTTTCATATGCATGAGGGCACAGGAGCAAGTCCGTGAACAGGTCAGTACTTTCGTACAGCAGAGAGACGAACTTGACTCCCGGATAAATGTGATATATTATCACTTATTTGATTGGACATGTGATTGTTTATCACTTATTGAGGTCGAATGCAGTATGTAATATGTACACGTATGTATAGTATCATGGAAGATCTAGACTTGCGTCCCCGTTATTTTTCGGTAAAAGATACAACCATGATACCCAGATGATAAGCAGCATAAAGACCGAATATCTCAGAACCTCGGCAATCTATCAAACGAAATTTCGGTACTAAGACCATATGCCAATGAATGGTTCCCACCTGATCTTCAGTCGATTTAAGTTTATATCACCCTGCACACTTTAAAATGATTGTGAGCCTACCGATACATCTTATATAGAGCTGCTTATCGTTTTTCATTTAAGGTTTAAAGAGGTTTGGATAGACCACCGATGTACTATCATTTTCTCTTTTTCTCTCCAGGAAACTCATTTTTGTTTTTCTATTGTTTTTGTGTTTTTGAAATTTTTCGATGTTTTTGGATTTTCAGATTTTGGATTTACTCCCCCTAAAATCAATAAACTAAGATAAATTTAAAAACACAAGGTATTTACAAAAATGATTTTCCGATGTTGGTTTTACTCTTGCTTGACCTTAATGCCGTTTACCAATAATAAAAAGTCAAATCTTGATTTGTCAAATGCTTTGGTAAATAAGTCGGCACGTTGGTCATCGGTGTGGACCTTAACAACATCGATTAGCCTTTTCTCAAAGCAATCACGTATGAAGTGATATTTGATTTCGATGTGTTTGGTCTTTGAGTGCTGCACAGGATTTCTAGTGATCTGTAAAGCAGCAGAATTATCAACGTAAATAGGAGTAGTTAGGAATTCAAAACCGTAGTCCCGCAATTGTTGTTGGATCCACAGAACTTGGGAGCAACAACTTGAGGCAGCAATGTATTCAGCTTCGCATGTTGATGTAGCGACGCACGTCTGCTTCTTGCACTGTCATGTGACTAGGCGATTTCCTAAAAACTGACATCCAGCCGTTGTGGATTTGCCGTCGATTTTGCATCCGCCAAAATCAGAATCACTGAAAGCGACCAATTCAAAGTTATTATCCCTAGGGTACCATAGACCGGTGTCAGGGTAACCCTTCAAATAACGAAAAATCCTTTTTACAGCTGCAAGATGTGAGGCCTTCGGGTTGACTTGATATATGGCAAGCAGGCATGTTGGGTACATTATGTCTGGCCTTGATGCTGTGAGGTACATAAGGGATCCGATCATTGCGCGGTAGTATGAGGGGCTAACAGCTTCACCCTTCAAGTCTGGAGTAATTCCGTGATTTATCGGCAATGGGGTACCAATGGGCGTTGCATCAGACATCTGGAACCGGCTCAAGATGTCACCAACATATTTAGCCTGATGGATGAATATCCCAGACTCAGTTTGTTGTACTTGTAGGCCCAAGAAGAAGGTCATTTCCCCCATAGCACTCATCTCGAATTTATCCTGCATAATGCGCTCGAAATTCCTACACAAGACATCATTAGTAGAACCAAAAATAATATCATCAACGTATACCTCTACCAGAAGAAGATATCCATCTTGTTCTTTGATGAAAAGAGTACAGTCGATAAGACCTCTTCGAAAACCGTTCTCCAGCAGATAGTTAGATAAGGTTGCATACCAAGCTCGCGGTGCTTGATGTAGACCATAGAGAGCTTTGTTGAGCAAACAAACCCGATCGGGATGGATAGGATCTTCAAAACCTGGAGGCTGTTCGACGTACACCTCTTCTTCAACCACACCATGTAAGAATGCACTTTTGACGTCCATCTGGTAAATCTTGAATCCTTTGAATGAGGCATAATCCAGAAAGATCCGAATAGCTTCCAGACGTGCAACAGGTGCATAGACTTCGTTGTAGTCGATCCTTTCTATCTGACGAAAACCTTGAACGACTAAACGAGCTTTGTTCCGGATAACAACTCCGCGGTCATTCTTTTTGCATTTGAAAACCCAACGGGTACCAATCTTCTTGTATCCAGCAGGTTTCTCTACGAGTTTCCAGACACCAAGCTTCTGGAATTGTTGCAGTTCTTCCTGCATTGCTTCAACCCAAGAGTTATCTTTCATGGCTTCTTTCCAAGTTCTTGGCTCTTCCTGTGAAACATAACACGCGAAAGACCAATCGTTTTGTTGCCCGGATTCTCGAATAGCTGCATACAGGCCTGCATTGTTGTTGTTTCGCAACATGTTTCTTGTTTGAATGCCACTTTGCACATTTCCAATGATGTTTTGTTGAGGATGGGTATTATGAATCCTTGTTTCTGGATTATCTGGAACTGGAATATTTATACCCAGGTTGTTGAGATTGAGATCAACAATTAAATCAATGCCCGGAATTGACGAAGAGGGTGATGCAGTTGCTTCAGCTGTTCTATGGGTATCCACTGGAGGAGTACCCTCTGAAGTACCGTGAACTGCTGTTGTTGGAGCTTCTTGATCTGCATCCAGAAATTCATCATCCTCTGAAGATTCATTCAATTCAGCAGCATCGTGAAAATCCTCATTGTCGAGAGTATTATTGTTCACCGAAGATGGTTCTTGATTGACAAGAATTGGACGAACCACCGGTGAAACTGTTGCATTGTCACTCTCGAAAAACATCCTTGCCGCAACACTTTCTTCAACGGCTTCAACATTGATCGAATTGAAAAAGTCATCGTACTCAAACATCCAAGGCTGACCAGGACATTTGACTGGCAAAGTGTGCCTTTGTACTCTGACCTCAGACCATTCTCGACCCTTTTAGTCTCTAGATTCCAGACTCGTAAGTTAGGGGTGGCATACCCAAGAAAGTATCCATCAATTGCTTTTGCCCCAAACTTTCCATTAGGATCGATGATTGTACATGGAGCTCCAAACGGTTCAAGATAAGACAAATCTGGTTTCCGTTTTTGAAGAAGCTCAAAGCAGGTCTTATTGTGCCTTTTGACTGTAAGGACTCAGTTCAATGTATAACATGCAGAGGCCACAACTTCAGTCCAGAATGGAATGGGCAACCGCGACTCTACCAACATTGTCCTAGCAGTCTCGATCAATGTGCGGTTCTTACGTTCAGCGACGCCATTCTGTTGAGGAGTATAAGCTGCACTAAACTCATGAAGAATACCCTTTGAAGTGCAAAACTCCGCCATGGCATGATTTTTAAATTCAGTACCATTGTCGCTACGTATCCGCCTAACCTTCAACTTATACAAATTCTCAATCTGAATGATCAAGTTTTTGATAATGCCAAAGGTTTCACTCTTGTGTGCCATGAACGCCACCCAAGAAAATCTTGAATAATCATCAGTTATCACGAGGCAGTATTGATCACCCCGAATACTCTTGTGCTTGACAGGACCGAACAAATCCATGTGCAAACGTTCAAGAGGAACTGCCACCGTGTTGATCTTCTTAGTAGGGTGCTTCTTCTTCGTTTGTTTACCCTTTTGACACGAAACACAGACGTCTTGAAGATGGAAATTTTTGAGGGGAACACCATTCACCAATTCATTTGAAACCAAATGATTCATTTTGCGTAAGTGAATGTGACCCATTCGTCTGTGCCAAGAAATAGATTCTTTTTCTGTGGCTTTAGAAACGAAACAAGTTGCTTGTGCAGACGTAGTAATAGCTTGGCTCATATCAAGGTCGTACAAATCATTTATCCTTGGAGCTGACAAGAGAATCCATTCTTTTGGAATTTTGAAGCCCGGCTTCAGCACATAACATCCATTAGCATCAAAGTGTACTGAGAATTGCTTGTCACAAATTTGAGAAACACTAAGAAGATTGTGATCAAGTTGTTGCACAAAGTTGATCTTGTCAAAGCTGACAATCCCGTTGGATATCATTCCTTCACCCGTAATATATCCACCTTTATCTCCAGCAAAAGCAACATAACCTCCTCTAATAGATTTGACGTCGTAGAGAAGCTTCATGTCGCCTGTCATGTGCCTGGATGCCCCACTATCAACAATCCAATGACTACTGATAGTTCCTCCTGGAACACCCTGCACATGAACTCAAATGATTAGTTGGAGATGGGGACCCAAGCCATTGTGGTCTTGGGTCTTCCATTTTCATCAATAACAATAACTTCTTGTCTTTGATGATTGGTGAATTGTGATGGTCCCCCTGATTCAGTAACCGTTTTTGGTTTCCAGGTCTGTTTTGTTTTACCAGTGTTATCTTTTGAAATTTTAACTTCATGGTTGTCTAAAGTTTTTGAATTGTCTGGTTTTACAGAAACAACTGTTTTGTTAACCACATCGGTTTTAATTGCCTTTTCAATTTTCTTGACCTGTTGGCGTTTCTGTTTCTTTTCCCTTTTTTTTACAAGGCGGGGATCTTGTTTTGCAGAAACAGATCGCTTACGGTCAGTTTGGTCACGGGGAACATCAACCTTTTCTTTTTGTTTATGAAGATATGGACAATTTCGAATTATATGTCCAATTGTTCCACACTCAAAACATGATCTTCGTTCAACAAACCCCGAAGTATCATGTGTTCTTTTAGCCGATGATGTTGAACTTTGTGAACCCGAGGTACTAGGCTTTGAACTGGTTTGTTCATTTCTTTTCAGAACAGTAGCTTTCTTGACAAAATCTAAGTTAGATTTATTTTCAAACGTTTCAATTTTGTCCGTTCCCGTCGATTTCACAAAGTTTACATTCTTGTTTTTCTTCCGATTCGGCTTCTTTTGAGTTTGAGCCGGTGATTTTGCTTTTGGCTTGGTGTGATTTTGCTGTTTCTGCACTGTTGGTAATTTCTTGTTGCCATATTGTTTTCGAATTTCGTCCTTTGGAATAGGAGGACACTGTGTAACTGTAACACGTGGTCCTGTCTTTCCCAAAAACTTACTAGTCGAATTCTCAAAGACTTTACTGATTAAGGATTGATTAACATTCTTAATAGGAAAATCTTTGTCTGAATAAATCTTATCATCACCAACAAGAGTGTACAGCAAGTTCACACTCTCCGACTCTTCTGCAGATGAGGACTTGATTGCAACAGTCTTAGCGGGTTTTGCAGGAGGATCACATAGAATATGATTCTCAAGAGGTATGTCCTCATTTTTGACTACCGCATCAGACTTTGCTGGGACAGCATCATCAGATTCATCATCAGAAGAATCAGCATCCTCAGTAATGACTGGAGGATCCTGATTCAGTTCAGCAGAAGACACACATGTATCTGCTGATACATCCGAATCTGATGATACTTCCTTTGTATATCCAAGCCCTGCTGCAAATTCTTTCACATCTAGAGGCACAGATGGTTCAAAGAACACTCTGTCCTCCTCATCCGGCATGGCATCATAATTATGTCTCACTGGTGGTGGACAATTTTTATAGCCTATGCATGTGACGTCCCTTTTCTCCTTTTGGACATCAATGATGTGATCCAACACATAGCTAGAACTCAAATAACTATCTAACTTGAGTTGGATTGCCTCACTTTCCGTTTTTACACAAGCCATTTCTTTTTGCATTGTCTCAAGGCGAGATATATACAAATTAATGTCAGTTTGTTTTCTGGAAACCATTTTAGTTAACTCGGTTTTATCTTTCTTTAAGTTTTCGATTACCGATTTAAACTCCTTTTCATGATTTTCATAAAACATATTGGCTTCTGTACATTTGGAAAGGTCCACAGTCAATTTCTGATTGTGAATAAAAGTCACATCATACTTTTCTTGCAAAGCTTCATGCTTACTTTGCAAGTCACACAGATTCTCATTCACTGTAGTATGTTTGTCTTGCAAGTCAAACAAGCTAGCTTGTAAAGCATCATGTTTGCCTTGCAACTCAGACATACTTTTCTCTACATCAGCACATCTAGCACGCAACCTATAACATTCATCACAATTTACAACAGTGGGTTCATCGACACATACCTGACTTGACGAACCGTCGACATTAGCTATAAAGGATGAATGGAGAGAAGACGAAGTATAAGCAGCTTGATCCACCAGAATAGATCTTCTATCTCTTAGTGCTGCAGCTTCCTCCAAGAGCTCATCAATGTCAGCATCAATCGAAACATTTACTGTCTCACCCACATGATCATCACCTGAACTGGATGATTCTTCATCAACACTCCTGCTGTACCCAGAAGAGTCTTCATCTTCAGAAGATTCACCACCACTGGCGGAAGATTCTCCACCACTGGTGTGAACTAAATCCTTCACAACTTGAGCAAAACATGCTGTTCCATCTGGAGCATCACCACTCAACTGGATTGACCAGTCACAACCTTCATCCATGTCACACCCCGATTTCCACGTGTCTCACCGGTGGGCCCGGTGGGGGATTACCGTGACGATGTTGGCAACAATAAAGTCAAACCACACAATTATATAATGCACAGCGGAAGCTTAAAGATAAATAAATATATTTCAACCTCTGATTGTAATATCAAATGTATTACAGAAGTCGAATGTATCCACAGCGGATCAAAATAAATAAATATTGTTCATTCAGATACGGCATCGAGTTTGCGAGACTATTCGTGATGCTTAGGCAGCTAATACCAGCCAATTTCGTCTAGCACCTGCACTTAATCTTTTTGGGGAAAATACGTCAGTTTACACTGGTAAATACATTCAACTGACACATTTGAAAATGTTTATTAAAATTGATTTGAATGCACAAGGCACAAACTCTTTTATAACTTGGGAAAATTATAATAAAATCTTGTGAACGTTTTACATGTTCTTTTATGCGTTCAGTAGCCCGGGTCGTGCCGGGTTAAAGATTTATAGACACACCACGTTTGCGTAAAACCGTAGTATAAAAACCAACGGCTACGTCTTTTAATTTAATGTCGACACTTTATACCGGGTGTACGCCTACACCGGGATGTCGATGGTCGTGGCCATTTCGTAAAATGATGCCAAGGATATCCGGGACAACGGTCATTAAACCCCCCAAAGGCTTTTAAGCAACAAAACTGTTTAAATGAGCCGATCATATTATTTAATTAACCACCTAAGCGATGGATGAATATAATGCTCAATCAAGCGGTATTAATATACCGTAACCCAAGCCCATATAGGGGAAATAAGTTAAAGTATTTACCTTTGCAAGTATATTTCCTTAATTGGATTAAATCACCGATAGCTTTTACTGGGGCTCCTAATCTGGAACGAAGGTTTTAATTAACCTCTTAGAATCCTAACGAGTCTTTATAATGGCCGTAGCCTAGACCGGTTGGTTCCGATATATATAGATATGGTTTAATCGCGCGAAAAGGCGAAAACCGAGAATGGAATGTGATTCTGCCCCAAACAAGTTCAGAGACTTGTTTTATATGGGTTCAGGGTTCACACTCTGGATTTTGGGGGTTCAAATAATATAATTTGACCCGTATCGGCTAGTCTATGAAAACTAGTTTCATAAGCCGAACCGTGCGCGCGTTAGGCGAAACGGTTAACCATGAGAGTCGTACGCTTATTTCCTAAGTCAATATGCCTTAAATGGGTTGTGGTATCAGTAGGATACCTTCCGTGACGCCCGTAACGAGTTTAAGTTAATATTATGCCCCGTAGGGGCTTTTCGGTCATTTTAAAGGCTTTAAAAAGGCTTTTCGAGTTCTACAGGAAATCTGAGTTTCCCGAATAGCTTATAAAGCTTAAAATACTTTATTTATTATTTAAAACCGGTAGCAACTGGAATCGGGTCAAAAGACCTTGTAGAACTCATGTTTTGGCCGAAAAGGGCATATTCGGTATTTACCGAACCGTAGCCATAACCGCAGGTTATGAGCGAGGTAAAAAAATTATTAAAAATCTTTAAAATTCCCAAAATATTATTTTAATACAGTGGGTAAAAGTTTTGGTGACGAAATCTTGGTTTAGATAGGTGTTATGCTAATTGCGCCGTTTATTACAAAAGTTTATTTAAATCGCGCTAATTAGCATAACTCTCATTCTAGACCTCGGATTGACGTGAAACTTTAAGGACATGCTTATAATTTAATAAGCAAGGTTTTGGTCCGTTCACGTGTCCGAAATACTCGTTTTAATTTCAAAAGGCCGTTACGGTCAACTTATAGGCGAATGATGGAAATGCGTAAAAGACTCGGGTAACTCATGAACCGATCACAGAGGTTGATACCAACATGTAACCTGGTCCTAAGAGAGTCCTAAGGTATATCTATACCTCACTAAAACGGGTCAGAACTGAAGTCAAAGCAAAAGTCAAACTTTTGCGACATTCGGCTCCGAACCGGTTCAATATAGCAAATGATCGATTCAAACGAGCGCAAACAAGTTTATATACTTATTATCATGTTTTATAAGTGTCAAAACAGGTTTCATAACATATACATTACAGATTATGCATAAATCGCTAAAATAGCTTTCTGTTGACTTTTTAACCGCACGTTTGACTCGATATTTGACATAGTTAGAGTGGTGATCAGGGGGAACCATTTTAGAGGTTTATTACCCACATAATTACCTACTCAAAACTACTTTTGATCCGTCATAAGACTGAACCATTTGCAAGTTATTGTAATGACAACCGTTAGTTACGACGGTTGTGTTTATAGGCTAAAACTATGGAAATGTATGACCAAAATGGTTATGAACGACTTACAGAAGTGTGTTCTTGCTTATAGAGCAGAGATGGATGCTAGAGAGCTCTTTGAATGATCAGATGAATGTGTTTTGTGTTGTGTGAATGTTATGCACATAATGTGGCTATTTATAGCCAAGGAAAGCTCTCTAGATCACTACACAACAACCTACACTGATCATGATGATGGGTAGATGTCTCCTGAGGTGTATGGGTCAAGTGTAGGGTGCCCATGCCTCATTTATTAAGGTTTAATCGTTCACAATGTTCAAAAGGCAAGAAACTACAATGTTTCTGCATCTGGGCACTTTACGCGACCCGCATGGAAGTTCCATGCTCCTTTAACGCGGGTCGCCTAAAGTTCAAATATCAGGCGTGTAATTTAGGAGGCTCGCGGCCCGCCTACACTTAAGCCTAACCTTCACGCGGGTCGCGAGAGGTCAGTTTTTCAGATTTTTAAAATCTTGTGTAATGATTATCAGAATCCGTAATTAATAACGAAATCTTTCGTAATGATTTACCTGACCTTTCGGGTTTGAAGGGGTAACTTTGCGGTTTGGCCCTCGGTTATTTACCGATAGGGGCCTCGTGTTATTTACCCGCGTTGTTAAGTCCCCGGTTTATTTATTAATTATTCAGAAAGCCTTAACTTCTGTTATTGACGCTTTTAACCCTTCTCATACGAACCTGAGTATAACTCTCTCGTTTTAAGACGGAACTTCGCGGAATTTATATAGTATATTCTGGTGAGCGTATAACACTGTTACGAAGTCTTGGGAACGTTAAAGGGTCACTCAGAGGTAATATTAAACATGTTGACACAGTTAACCCCTGTAGCTCGTAATCTCTCACTTTCTTCCGCGTTTCGCTTCCGCACGATATATGATTTATTCGTTTGAAGGTACAAGCATTATTTAGGGTTACTATACAGTATATTTACCCTTGTTGACATTTATAACCCTCGAATTTATATACTTTCAAGGTTTGTCAAAATTTGTCCTTTATTTAATATCAATGCCACGTGTAAACAAATGACACGTGTTAACACATTATTGGACACAAAAATTCGAGGTGTTACAATCCACTTGAACCACAAGTGCCCGGTTGGCTTGGTTGTTGACAGGCACTAATGTACGCTCATTGTTTCTGTTCTGGTTCTGCTGGTTGCCTTGGTTTCTGAAGGGGTTCTGGTTCCCGTGCTGTACTGGCTTTGTACATTCCCTTTTAAAGTGACCCCGTTCACCACAGTTGAAGCATTTTACTGCCTGTTTATCGAACCCATACTTGGTGTCTTTCTTGCTTTCCAAGCTGGTTCTGCCAGTACTTTCCATCCAATCCTTTGCTCTTCTCACAGCACTAGCAAAGGCCCACTTGATATCCATCAAGTCCATCTCTTCTTTATCAATCTGCCGATAGTCTTCTTGTGTCAGATTAATGTTGCCAATCTGACCTTCTATTAACCCACAGTATGCGCTCACTACAGTGTTAAGCAGCTCCATGTGTTCCCTTGCTACTTCTACACTGACTTTAGAGAAGCTTGAAGTGTCGAGCTGTACTGTATTTGGCTTTGATTGCTGACCAGCAGATGATGTTCCTCCATAACACGCATGTTGTTGTCGAGAAGGAGGAGGAGGAGGTGGTTGTATTGGATTTCTGCGAAGCTTCTTCACCTGTCGATCTTCAATCGACAAAGGTTTTTCTATGAACTTTAAGCTCTTATCTATATGCACATCTGTATGCGGAATCACCAACGATTCATCGGCGAAGCACTTCTTGAGATTGCAGATGTGGAACACATTGTGAATTCCATTGAGCTCTTCAAGCAAGTTCAACTTATAGGCAACTGATCCGACCCGTTCAATGACCTCAAAAGGTCCTATGTATCTCGGACTCAGTTTGCCTTTCTTGCCGAAACGCATCACCCCCTTCCAGGGTGACACCTTAAGCAATACCTTTTCACCCACTTCGAAGTGAAAGTCCTTACGCTTTGGATCAGCGTAGCTCTTCTGCCTATCGCGGGCAGCCTTGAGACGTTCCCGGATCTGGACAATCTTGTCCGTTGTCTGGAAAACAATCTCTGGTCCTGATAATTGGACCTCTCCTACTTCCGCCCAACAAACAGGCGATCTACATTTTCTACCGTACAATGCCTCGAAAGGCGCAGCCTTTATGCTGGTGTGGTAGCTATTATTGTAGGAGAATTCGATCAGGGGTAGGTTCTTATCCCAGTTACCACCTAAATTGATCGCGCATGCACGAAGCATGTCTTCAAGCGTTTGGATAGTATGCTCACTTTGACCGTCCGTCTGTGGATGGTAAGCCGTACTAAAGTTTAAACGCGTGCCCAAAGATTACTGGAAACTTTTCCAGAAGTGAGATGTGTATCTAGTATCCCTGTCGGAGATAATAGACACAGGTATGCCGTGTAAGGCTACAATCTTATCAACATAAAGTTGGGCTAACATATCGGAGCTATACGTCTCCTTGATGGGTAGAAAATGAGCTGATTTAGTCAGCCTATCGACTGTGACCCATATTGTATCGTTTCCTTTCCTGGTTTTGGGTAACTTGGTTATGAAGTCCATAGTTACGCATTCCCACTTTCACTCGGGAAGTTCAGGCTGTTGTAGCAAGCCAGACGGCTTTTGGTGCTCGGCTTTGACTTGAGCACAAGTCAAGCACTTTGCTACGTGGGTGGCTACAGACTTTTTCAAGCCTATCCACCAATAATTTGCCTTGAAGTCTTGGTACATTTTATCAGCACCAGGATGAACTGAGTATTGGAACTATGGGCTTCCTGGAGAACAACATCTCGTAGTCCTCCATAAATCGGAACCCATATACGTCCGTTCAGCCTCAAGATTCCATCCTTGCTAAGAGTCAACTGCTCCTCAGTTACTCCCAGCTTTTCATTTGGATAGTTAGCTTCCAACACAGCCTCTCGCTGTGCAGCTAATATCCTTTCAATTAGATTGTTCTTGACTTCAATGCTCTTGGCATTGATTCGAATGGGTTTTACCCTTTCCTTTCTGCTCAAGGCATCGGCGACTACATTCGCCTTGCCGGGATGGTACCTGATCTCGCAATCATAGTCATTCAGGGTCTCCATCCAACGGCGTTGCCTCATGTTCAACTCTTTCTGGTTGAACAGGTGCTGGAGGCTTTTGTGATCAGAATACATCACAAATTTAATGCCATAAAGGTAGTGCCTCCACAACTTAAGTGCAAATACAACGGCACCCAACTCCAAGTCGTGGGTGGTGTAATTCTTTTCATGCACCTTTAATTGCCTTGAAGCATAGGCAATCACCTTGCCCTTCTGCATAAGCACACACCCTATGCCTGTGTGTGATGCATCGCAGTAAACTACGAATTCATCTGTACCTTCTGGTAATGTCAACACAGGTGCGTTGCTTAGCTTTTGCTTCAGTATTTCGAAGGACTCTTGCTGCTTTGGGCCCCAAATATACTTTTCTTTCTTCTTGGTCAAGGAAGTCAAGGGCGCAGCAATCCTTGAAAAATTTTCAATAAATCTCCGGTAGTATCCTGCTAACCCCAGGAAACTACGGATTTCGGTAGGCGTCTTTGGCTCTTGCCAGTTCATGACTGCCTCTACCTTAGCGGGATCTACTCGGATACCACGCTCACTCACAACGTGTCCTAAAAATTGAACCTCTCTTAGCCAGAATTCACATTTCGAGAATTTGGCGTAGAGTTTCTCACGCTGTAGTAATTCGAGAATGCAACGGAGGTGCTTCTCGTGGTCTGCTTGGTTCTTGGAATAGATAAGGATATCGTCGATGAAGACTATGACGAATTTGTCCAAGTACGGCTTGCAAACGCGATTCATGAGATCCATGAACGCAGCCGGTGCATTTGTGAGCCCAAAAGGCATCACTAGGAACTCGTAATGACCATAGCGAGTCCTAAATGCTGTCTTATGTACATCTTCATCTCTGACCCTTAGCTGATGATAACCCGATCTCAAGTCGATCTTGGAGAAGTAGCTCGCTCCTTGCAGCTGATCGAATAGATCATCGATCCTTGGTAAAGGATATCTATTCTTTATGGTAACTTTATTTAGTTCTCGATAGTCGATGCACAACCGCATCGATCCGTCCTTCTTCTTTACAAATAGGACAGGAGCTCCCCAGGGAGATGAACTAGGTCTGATAAAACCTTTCGCCAGCAGTTCATCCAACTGGGTCCTCAGTTCTTTCATTTCCGTTGGAGCTAGCCTGTAAGGTGCTCTTGCTATCGGAGCCGCTCCAGGAATGATGTCTATTCTGAACTCCACTTGTCTATCTGGTGGCAAACCAGGTAGTTCTTCGGGAAAAACCTCAGGGTATTCAGAAATGACAGGAAGATCCTCGATCTTCGGCTTTGGTTCTTCAATTATCACCTGAGCCATGTAAATTACGCAGCCTCTGTTCAAACACCTTGAAGCTTTCAGCATAGGTACGTCTTCGGGTAACCCGTACTGCGTATCTCCTCGAATGGTAAGCGATTCACCATTCGGAGTCTTTAGCACTATATGCCTCTTGCCGCAAATGGTTTGGTCCTGATTACGGGATAACCAGTCCATGCCTAGCACAATGTCAAAACCCGCTAATTTGAAGGGAAGTAGAGATAAAGGAAAAGAATGGTTCCTAATGGACATTTCACATCCTTCTAAAACAGTAGAGACGGTTTCGATCGTGCCGTCTGCTAACTCTACTTCGTATTTCACGTCAAGGGTTTTGATTGGCATATTTAGTAGTTGGCAAAATTTCTGGTCTACAAAGGACTTATCAGCGCCAGAATCGAATAGTACTCTTGCAAATATATTATTTACGAGAAAAGTACCTGTAAGCACATTGTCGTCCTTAACCGCTTCCTTTGCATCCATGCGAAAAACTCTCGCATTTGACTTCTTTGTCTCTTCCGCCTTCTTGGCATACTTTGGGCAGTTACTCTTGATATGCCCCTTTTCGTTACAACCGTAGCAGGTTGCATCCTTGATCTTTTTGCACTCCACAGTCTTATGATCCTTGGACTTGCATAGTCCACAGGAAGGAGTCTTTGATTGCGACTGTGAGTTCGATGCAAATCTGCATTTCCCAAAGTGGGGTTTCTTGCAGATCTTGCAGCTGGGCCTTTCACCAGTTTGCCCATCCTTCTTTGCCTCCGACCCTCTTTTGCCTTCACCGCTTCCACGGTGCTTCTTCCCTGATCTTCGTGAGGTATCATCCTCACGTTTTCTCTTCTCAGCCTCCTTGTTCCTTAGTGTCCTCAGACGGACAGCGTCTAAAGTTAGAGACAAGGAGAGGTCAGTTACTGACCTGAAGGTCGTCGGCCGAGAAGCCTTTACGCTAGCCTTTATTGCAGGCTCTAATCCCCCAATGAAACGGGCGATTCTTCTGGGTTCTGGTGTCACCAGGTATGGAACTAGACGAGACATGGTATTGAAACTCGTCAAATACGCCTGGCAGTCCAGGTTCGTCATCACCAGTGAGACAAAATCAGCCTCTATCTTTTCAACCTCGTGCTGAGGGCAGTAGTTTTCTTTAATGAGAGCAATAAATTCCTCCCATGTCATCTTGTACAAAGCAGACTTACCAGATGCCTGCACCAACGCCCTCCACCATGCCAGGGCCTCGCCCTTAAAAGACTGGGACACATACTTCACCACATCCCTCGCTGCACACCCGCTGATGTCCACAATAGTGTCCATCTCATCTAGCCAGGTGATGCAATCAACAGCACCTTTCTCCCCTGTGAATTCCCGGGGCTTACATGATACAAAGTATTTGTAGGTGCAACCCTTAGCACTGGATGCATCAGTATATTCTCTATCGCGATGAACGCTGTGCTCAGTGGACGAGTGTTTGTCGTCATCTTTCTTGGGTTCAGAGGGTGGTTTGGAGTGTGTCTTTGGTTTAGAGGGTGGTTTTGACACGGTTCTGCCTTGGGACTCAGTATATTGACGATCAATAGCTGCCTGAACAGCAGTGTCAATCAGAGCCTTCAGTTGTGCGCCTGTCAGATGCACTGGCGTATTGTCATAGTCATCTTCATTTGTGTGGCTGTTCTCTCCATTGGGATCCGCCATTGTAACTTGAATCTGTTACAGAAGATAACAAAATTTTATTTAG
The DNA here is from genome assembly GCF_002127325.2 of Helianthus annuus. Lineage (NCBI taxonomy): Eukaryota > Viridiplantae > Streptophyta > Magnoliopsida > Asterales > Asteraceae > Helianthus > Helianthus annuus. The sequence goes on along the minus strand of NC_035447.2, from coordinate 172,273,693 downwards.
GAGATTATTATATAATTGTCTTTTATGACAATTTGTCAACCATGGTACAGAGACCATATTTTGGTTAACTTATTATTTCATTAAATATTAGGATTTGAATATATTCTATTTCAGCTATATAAATAGTATTGGCGGCATAAAGCCTAATCATGATAATGTTTTATAATATTAGCCGAGATTTCAGAGAATCAAAGGCATAGAGGTTCGAACCGTAGTTCTCTTATCTCTTTCTGACAGAGAGTCATAGACTACCACTGCCTTTTGTCTTTATAAGACAATTATTATGGCCCATAGGCACTACACCTCTAATGGATGTTTTAGTATGGTTGGCCCGTAGGCACTACATCTCAAATGGATGTTTTTAATAAGGTTGGCCCGTAGGCACTACATCACTAATGGATGTTTCTATAAGGTTGGCCCGTAGGCACTACATCTCTAATGGATGTTTTAATATGGTTGGCCCGTAGGCACTACATCTCTAATGGATGTTTTAATATGGTTGGCCCGTAGGCACTACATCACTAATGGATGTTTTTATAATACTGGCCCGTAGGCACTACATCACTAATGGATGTTTTAATAATACTGATCACCTTCATTGGTGATTTAACCCCCGATTTATAAATCATTTAGTGGGGTTTTGAAATCCTTAAAGGATTATTGTATAAGAATGACGTGCGTGATTTTTAACGAATCACGTCTGCCATGATTGTTAACATGCGTACAGAGGTTAACAGGGAATCAGAATCTTTTCAATTAGGTCGTACCATCTTGACTGGATCTTAAAAGACACCAAGCTAGGTTTCACCTTTTTTAAGATTCTTTATCTAGGCAGATCAATATAAAAGGAATGGTTTTGATTTATTTTATACATATTAAAACAAAACGCATAACATACATTCCATAATCTTAAATACAGTTACATATTGCCCTAAACGGGTCTTTCAAATAGTACATACCTCCATAGAGGTTTAAAAATAAGTGACAAGTCCACGCAGGGACTAATACAAGATAGATGTCCATGCAAGGACTAAAGATAAGTCCACGTAGGGACTGAAATACTATAAGTTGTCCACACAGGGACTTATTTCAAAATAGAAATTACATTAGTACAGCTATTAAGGGCTAATGGTCACGTTTCTTCTTTTTGCCCTTTAGTAGGTTCGCCAAGCCTTTGAGAAATCCTCGGTGGCTTTTCTTCTCTTCCTCGAACTCTCTCTCCACACGATCTAGTCGATGGAGTATTTCTTCCTGTTCAGGAGGAGAGAAACGTGGTTGTGGCGCTTGATGCGGAACTGGAGGTCTGGGAGGTATTGGATACCCATGAGCTGAGTAGTCCGGTGGTCCCATGTTTCCATGTGCTCCGTCAGGGTAGCGCGCATTATATCTTGCCGACACCACATATGGGTCGCGCTCATAGCCGTAGTTGTATTGTGCTTGTGACGGTTCGAACGGGTTATAAGCCGTTGGACCCGTGTAAGCAGGTATGGGTTGGTCATACCCAAATGGTGGCGAATTTCGTGCAGCTGGTGCGGAGTTCGCCTCCTGTATAGGACTTGAAGGTCCTTCTTCTTGTAGCGGCGGATAGTGGCTACTACTAGAATGTCGAGGAGTGCTGAAGTGGATACCCCCTCCTCCTCGTGTAGACATACGAGCATTTGTCCTCCTACGCCTTGGCGGATCAGGTATTACTGGTTGTGCCGGTGGCGGAGGTGGTGGCGTAACTGCCTCAAAGCGTGAATCCTCAGAGGGATCCTGTGGATGTCTCGGTTGTTGAGATGTCTGTTGAGGTGGTGTGTAGTACCACTCATGTCGGTCAAACATCGCTTGGAAACTGTCAGGTCCTTGATAGGGCGTTCCATGGAAGGATGACCCATCAGAAACTTCTATCGGATGCGTGGGCGTACCACGAGCCGGTTCAGTAGGATCCTCATCTTCCTCCATGGGATCTTCAGAAAAGTGGTCTTGTGGCCCTAGTGGAACAAATCCTGAGGGTTCCTTTATGTAGTCGGTCGGATTAAACTGACCTATGTAGTATGGAGTAGGGTCGTCATAATTCCGGGTCGATACCGAACGTTGTAGAGGTATGAAGGAAGGTTGTGGGTTGTTGGGATCATTTTCTGAATTTGTCCCAAAGGAGTGCCGGTAAGATGGCGTCGAGCTGTGCGAAGTGGAATGCCTCGCAGGTTCGTACAGATCTCTTCGTCGTTGTGGTTCTTCACTCCTTGTCATTGAAGGATGTCTTGTACCTGATGGTCCAGCTTCGTTATCGTGATGTGTCACGATTTCTCCTCTGCCTCTTCGTCCCCTTCCTCTTCCTCGGAATATAACAGGTGGCATTTTCCTGCTTAATAAAACTTTGAATACAATAATAAAAGAAAAGACAAAATTGGAATAACAATTCGAATTTGTCCTAAGTTCTTGTCTAGACTCAAGTATGTGCAATTGTGTCATTGAGATTAAACACAATAGGATAGTGTTTAATTCACTCAATGTTGGCTCTGATACCAACCTGTCACACCCCGATTTCCACGTGTCTCACCGGTGGGCCCGGTGGGGGATTACCGTGACGATGTTGGCAACAATAAAGTCAAACCACACAATTATATAATGCACAGCGGAAGCTTAAAGATAAATAAATATATTTCAACCTCTGATTGTAATATCAAATGTATTACAGAAGTCGAATGTATCCACAGCGGATCAAAATAAATAAATATTGTTCATTCAGATACGGCATCGAGTTTGCGAGACTATTCGTGATGCTTAGGCAGCTAATACCAGCCAATTTCGTCTAGCACCTGCACTTAATCTTTTTGGGGAAAATACGTCAGTTTACACTGGTAAATACATTCAACTGACACATTTGAAAATGTTTATTAAAATTGATTTGAATGCACAAGGCACAAACTCTTTTATAACTTGGGAAAATTATAATAAAATCTTGTGAACGTTTTACATGTTCTTTTATGCGTTCAGTAGCCCGGGTCGTGCCGGGTTAAAGATTTATAGACACACCACGTTTGCGTAAAACCGTAGTATAAAAACCAACGGCTACGTCTTTTAATTTAATGTCGACACTTTATACCGGTTGTACGCCTACACCGGGATGTCGATGGTCGTGGCCATTTCGTAAAATGATGCCAAGGATATCCGGGACAACGGTCATTAAACCCCCCAAAGGCTTTTAAGCAACAAAACTGTTTAAATGAGCCGATCATATTATTTAATTAACCACCTAAGCGATGGATGAATATAATGCTCAATCAAGCGGTATTAATATACCGTAACCCAAGCCCATATAGGGGAAATAAGTTAAAGTATTTACCTTTGCAAGTATATTTCCTTAATTGGATTAAATCACCGATAGCTTTTACTGGGGCTCCTAATCTGGAACGAAGGTTTTAATTAACCTCTTAGAATCCTAACGAGTCTTTATAATGGCCGTAGCCTAGACCGGTTGGTTCCGATATATATAGATATGGTTTAATCGCGCGAAAAGGCGAAAACCGAGAATGGAATGTGATTCTGCCCCAAACAAGTTCAGAGACTTGTTTTATATGGGTTCAGGGTTCACACTCTGGATTTTGGGGGTTCAAATAATATAATTTGACCCGTATCGGCTAGTCTATGAAAACTAGTTTCATAAGCCGAACCGTGCGCGCGTTAGGCGAAACGGTTAACCATGAGAGTCGTACGCTTATTTCCTAAGTCAATATGCCTTAAATGGGTTGTGGTATCAGTAGGATACCTTCCGTGACGCCCGTAACGAGTTTAAGTTAATATTATGCCCCGTAGGGGCTTTTCGGTCATTTTAAAGGCTTTAAAAAGGCTTTTCGAGTTCTACAGGAAATCTGAGTTTCCCGAACAGCTTATAAAGCTTAAAATACTTTATTTATTATTTAAAACCGGTAGCAACTGGAATCGGGTCAAACGACCTTGTAGAACTCATGTTTTGGCCGAAAAGGGCATATTCGGTATTTACCGAACCGTAGCCATAACCGCAGGTTATGAGCGAGGTAAAAAAATTATTAAAAATCTTTAAAATTCCCAAAATATTATTTTAATACAGTGGGTAAAAGTTTTGGTGACGAAATCTTGGTTTAGATAGGTGTTATGCTAATTGCGCCGTTTATTACAAAAGTTTATTTAAATCGCGCTAATTAGCATAACTCTCATTCTAGACCTCGGATTGACGTGAAACTTTAAGGACATGCTTATAATTTAATAAGCAAGGTTTTGGTCCGTTCACGTGTCCGAAATACTCGTTTTAATTTCAAAAGGCCGTTACGGTCAACTTATAGGCGAATGATGGAAATGCGCAAAAGACTCGGGTAACTCATGAACCGATCACAGAGGTTGATACCAACATGTAACCTGGTCCTAAGAGAGTCCTAAGGTATATCTATACCTCACTAAAACGGGTCAGAACTGAAGTCAAAGCAAAAGTCAAACTTTTGCGACATTCGGCTCCGAACCGGTTCAATATAGCAAATGATCGATTCAAACGAGCGCAAACAAGTTTATATACTTATTATCATGTTTTATAAGTGTCAAAACAGGTTTCATAACATATACATTACAGATTATGCATAAATCGCTAAAATAGCTTTCTGTTGACTTTTTAACCGCACGTTTGACTCGATATTTGACATAGTTAGAGTGGTGATCAGGGGGAACCATTTTAGAGGTTTATTACCCACATAATTACCTACTCAAAACTACTTTTGATCCGTCATAAGACTGAACCATTTGCAAGTTATTGTAATGACAACCGTTAGTTACGACGGTTGTGTTTATAGGCTAAAACTATGGAAATGTATGACCAAAATGGTTATGAACGACTTACAGAAGTGTGTTCTTGCTTATAGAGCAGAGATGGATGCTAGAGAGCTCTTGGAATGATCAGATGAATGTGTTTTGTGTTGTGTGAATGTTATGCACATAATGTGGCTATTTATAGCCAAGGAAAGCTCTCTAGATCACTACACAACAACCTACACTGATCATGATGATGGGTAGATGTCTCCTGAGGTGTATGGGTCAAGTGTAGGGTGCCCATGCCTCATTTATTGAGGTTTGATCGTTCACAATGTTCAAAAGGCAAGAAACTACAATGTTTCTGCATCTGGGCACTTTACGCGACCCGCATGGAAGTTCCATGCTCCTTTAACGCGGGTCGCCTAAAGTTCAAATATCAGGCGTGTAATTTAGGAGGCTCGCGGCCCGCCTACACTTAAGCCTAACTTTCACGCGGGTCGCGAGAGGTCAGTTTTTCAGATTTTTAAAATCTTGTGTAATGATTATCAGAATCCGTAATTAATAACGAAATCTTTCGTAATGATTTACCTGACCTTTCGGGTTTGAAGGGGTAACTTTGCGGTTTGGCCCTCGGTTATTTACCGATAGGGGCCTCGTGTTATTTACCCGCGTTGTTAAGTCCCCGGTTTATTTATTAATTATTCAGAAAGCCTTAACTTCTGTTATTGACGCTTTTAACCCTTCTCATACGAACCTGAGTATAACTCTCTCGTTTTAAGACGGAACTTCGCGGAATTTATATAGTATATTCTGGTGAGCGTATAACACTGTTACGAAGTCTTGGGAACGTTAAAGGGTCACTCAGAGGTAATATTAAACATGTTGACACAGTTAACCCCTGTAGCTCGTAATCTCTCACTTTCTTCCGCGTTTCGCTTCCGCACGATATATGATTTATTCGTTTGAAGGTACAAGCATTATTTAGGGTTACTATACAGTATATTTACCCTTGTTGACATTTATAACCCTCGAATTTATATACTTTCAAGGTTTGTCAAAATTTGTCCTTTATTTAATATCAATGCCACGTGTAAACAAATGACACGTGTTAACACATTATTGGACACAAAAATTCGAGGTGTTACAATCCACTTGAACCACAAGTGCCCGGTTGGCTTGGTTGTTGACAGGCACTAATGTACGCTCATTGTTTCTGTTCTGGTTCTGCTGGTTGCCTTGGTTTCTGAAGGGGTTCTGGTTCCCGTGCTGTGCTGGCTTTGTACATTCCCTTTTAAAGTGACCCCGTTCACCATAGTTGAAGCATTTTACTGCCTGTTTATCGAACCCATACTTGGTGTCTTTCTTGCTTTCCAAGCTGGTTCTGCCAGTACTTTCCATCCAATCCTTTGCTCTTCTCACAGCACTAGCAAAGGCCCACTTGATATCCATCAAGTCCATCTCTTCTTTATCAATCTGCCGATAGTCTTCTTGTGTCAGATTAATGTTGCCAATCTGACCTTCTATTAACCCACAGTATGCGCTCACTACAGTGTTAAGCAGCTCCATGTGTTCCCTTGCTACTTCTACACTGACTTTAGAGAAGCTTGAAGTGTCGAGCTGTACTGTATTTGGCTTTGATTGCTGACCAGCAGATGATGTTCCTCCATAACACGCATGTTGTTGTCGAGCAGGAGGAGGAGGAGGTGGTTGTATTGGATTTCCATACATGTCTGTGGTGGGAGGTGGCTTAACAGGAACTTGCACTGGATTGCCATACATATCTGTGCTCGTGCTTGTGACAAATGTCGTTTGTAGTGGAGCATGTGGACCGGTTCTTGCAGACGAAGAATTTGAAGTTCCATAATACATTTCTGGATTCTGTGGCAATGGAACTCTTTTTGCCTTTAATGTCTCCTCCTGATCCTTGTTTTCTAAAAGCTGCACGAAGTCGTTAATATTTGTAGTTCTCAACACTCCGTTATACTTCAAGATTTCCAAGAAACTACTCCATTGGGGAGGCAAAGCATCAGCAAACTTCTTCACCACTTCTGCTGTAGTTGTTGCTACTCCAAAATTATTCAACTCGGTAAGCAAGTGATAAAACCGGCTTGTCATGTCTCCCAAAGACTCCTTATCCATGCACGTGAAACAGTCAAATTCTTTCTTGAGCAGATCATGACGCAATTGACGTGTTGCTTCATTCCCTACTCCTCTGGTTTTCAACCCATCCCACAGCTTCTTCGTTGTCTTGAAACTGACAAACTGGTGGTAGATATCTTTGCTCAACGCCTGAGTGAGAATGGCGTATGCTTTCTTTTCCAGATCATACGTTTTCTTTTGATCTTCAGGAAGATCTGCAAACGTAGCAGTATCTGAAGCAGCAACCTCTATAGCTTGATCAAAATCTGTAGTGAAACGTATCCACAGTTCGGTATTTTGCCCAAGTACGTATGTACGAAATCTATCAACCCAGCCCGGATATTCATTTAAATGCATCAACTTTGGAGGTCGATTCAAACTTCCGGTTTCGCTTTCGCTCAATAAGATACTTTGAATGCTTGGAGTTTGATTCGATACTAATGCCCATTGACTTGACGATATGGCATTTGCTTGTGAAGATGTCGACACCGGAGACTCGGCCCATGAAGGAGATAAACTTGTACTCGTGTACTTTCCAGTGTCTGGAGCCGGTGTACCCCACCATGAGGGAGTGGAACTTGTACTTGTATATTTTCCACTATCTGGAGCCGGAGTTCCCCACCAACTCGGATTCATGTTTGAACAGAAAATTGAATTCTATATGAATATCCCGACAGATAATAGCAAGCCGAAAGATCCAAGCTCGTAGGATCTGAAAAACACAAACTTGTTAAATCTAAACAGACCACAATCGAAGGATCAGCACTTGTTCGAAGGATCAACAGTGTTCGAAAGATCACTGTTGAATTTTGAACAATGATTTCGACAGATTCACAAATTCGAAAGATTCACAATTTGAAAGATCCTTATCTTTCGAATATATATCCTTATCTTTCGAATATATATCCTTCGAATAGATTCCCTGGATCGAAGGATAAGTCTTACACTTCGAAGGATTGTTCGAAAGATAGTTATCTATCGAAGCTTCCTTGATCGAAAGATGATCTTTCGATTTCGAAGGATATCCTTCGATCGCTTCTGACGCAACTGACACTGAGATGACAGGTTGGTGAAAAAGGTGATGGGTTGGTAGTCAACTTTCGGCAGAAAGGTATGTTCAGACCTTTCTTTCTACCAACTTTGATTTTTCAAATAAAATATTCCCAAAATGGAAAACCTTATCCAGAAAATCCGGTCACCGGAACACACCGGAATTTGGCCGGAAATCACCAAATTTCTTAAAAACAAGTTTTAAGTTACCCAACCCGTCTTTTAACACACCCGGTTGGTTTAGAACACGTTTTTATGTTTATAAATGCAAGAAAACCACCAAAAACGGGTACAAAACCAAGTGTCCAAACACACCAAGACCTTGAACAAACCCGGTTTTTAACAAGGTAAAGAGCCTTAGCTCTGATACCACTTGTAGGTCCCTCGGAGGATGAGGTCAAACCTTAACCTTGTTATGTGAAACACACTAGCAAGTGCGGAATCCAAGCTAGAGTGCAAACCGAGTTGAAACAAGCACAAACACAACACACAAAGTTCACCGATTAACACCACTTGTATTAATACGAATGAAAGGTTCCGGTTACAAACTCAATGTTTACAAATCAGTTTTGCAAACTCTCTAAGTGTGTGTGTTCTTGACAGAATGCTCTCCTATCTCTCGAGTGTCTATCTTTCTGTCTATGTGCATCTCCCTTCTAGTGAACACACTGCATGGGTATTTATACCCAAACACAGCAAGTCTGTCCGAAGGATCATGTGGACTGCTCGATAGATGATCTATCGAGCATCCAGCTATCGAAGGATACACATATACCTCGAAGGATGGTATATCCTTCGAGGTCCAACTGCATCTATCGAAGGTTAACTATCGAAGGTTAACTTTCGAGCATATCGAAGGATATATATCATCCTTCGATGTCTCATCCTTCGAGACAGACAAAATACAACCATATTCAAACTGTTTGTCCAAGTCAAACCAGGAGGACGGTTGACTTGGTCAAACTTACATGACTAACAAGGACATCGTTTTACATCGTGACCGAATACAGACAAAGTACAGACACAAGTGCACCAACACTGATTAATTTGAGTTCCAATTTAACTAGCACTCCCCTTCTTGATAAGCTTTACCTGGTTAATCAGGAATCTCTAATATAACCAACATATGATAAAGGTTAATTCCTCCTAATTTACCACCTCGTGTGCATAACTAGATTGTCTATATGTTCTGCGACTCTAATACCACTTGTAGGTCCTAATTACTATCTGGTTCTATCAGGGGAGGGGGGGTGGTTCACTAGTGATAGAATTTATCACTCACAAGCACCAATCAAGTTCCGCCATGTCATCGACCATTTTTCCATCACTCACAACCTTTTTTAGTGGAAATACCCATCACTCATAACACCCAACAATAAACCCCTATATCCCCTCACAATTTTCCATTCTTCACGCGTGATATATATGACGCGTTATCAAATTACTCCGTTATCAAATGAAGTGGCGGTGGAATATTATCAAACTCCACGCGTGATATTTGTCTATCACGTGCAAACAAACTCCCACCCCGGGTCCTCTCAATAAGGATCAAACACAAATGTATGCATGTGCAGAATCCATGCATATAAGTATCGTGTTGGTAATGTAGAAACATGCATAAGCAATGCAAATATCAATATTTTTTTTATTTCATCAACTTAAGGTGCATACAGACTTTGAATGCTTAAAAGGTTACAATGACCAAGATTTGACACGTATTAGTAGTGAAACAAGAAACAAACCCACCAACCTAGTCCGTCTCGCTTGCAAGTGGCTAGGCAACACTAACGAGTGTCACTTGCATTAGCAGAGTCGCTTACACTTCAACATGCAAAACAAAATACGACTATAGATTACAAGATGTCTATATTATCTTCTAAGCTCGTCATCAAGTATGCACCCACAACATCTCATAAACTTTATATGTATTTCATCTTGAATTTCTTTATGTAAATATCGTTATTAATTAACCTTCAATAATACCTTTAACTTTTGTTTCATATTTCACAATGCTACAATATTGAACCTTAAGTTGATTGGTCAACATTTTTCCCTCAAGCATCATAAATATAGTATATATTATAATGTAACATCTAACTTGAAGTAGTATGGTGAATGAAAGTAGAAATTGGATCATTTGATACTTCATGGTTTAGAAAGGTCGAATCCGTGTTTATTTTAAGCTTTTTATAAATTTGAGCTTGAAAAAGTATGTTTATCATGTTATTTTTGGAAGAGAGAACTTAGTCAATGAATCTATATCTATTTATACTATATAATAAAAGAAACTATTTTGAGAACACTTGTCATTATATTAGGCCATGTCTTATGATAATAATTATTATTTTAGCTTAATCTTTTCTAATTAATTATAGATAATCCTCTCACTAAATATTATTTAGTTTAATTATTACTTTTATATTTATCTATTTACTTCAAATTCAAACTTAGTTATCTAAATTGATATTAGAGTAAATTATGATTTTGACCCATGTGGTTATATCACTTTTACCCTTTTAGCCCAAAAAGGAATTTTTTAACATCTGAGTCCTCAACGTCTTTTTTTCTAACCTTTTTGGACCCCAACTTCTTTTTTCTAACCATTTTGGCCCCTAAAAGTAAATGGATGAGGTTAGTGTTAGGGGCCAAAAGGGTTAAAAAAAAAGAGGTTAGGGGCTAAGATGTTAAAAGATTCATTTTTGGCTAAAAGAGTAAAAGTGATATAACCACATGGGCCAAAATCGTAATTTACTCTTGATATTAACTATATATTTGAAAGTTTTGTTTAGTCTGGTATCAAATAGATTTTACGAAACTTAAAATGAAATTAACTAATATTACTTATCATTTCTACATTTATAAGTTTTAAATAAAGGGTTAAATTTATTGAGACTTCGTAACATTTACAAGTTTTAAATAAAGGGATCTTTACAATCACCATATCCATCGCGTATCGAGTATTATCCATTAGTATATTGAAAGATATGACTTTTTTATTATTGGTATATAAACTTAGATTTATTAAACTCGTGTAGTACACGTGATTTTTTTTTAAAGATATACCTTTTTTTTATTTTTTACTATACAAATTTACATTTATTCGACCCGTGTAATACATGAGGTTTTTTAAGATGTAACTTTTTATTATTTGATATATAAAATTAGATTTATTCAATTCATACAATACACGGGGGTTTTTTAATGATATATTTTTATTATTATTTAGTATAAAAATTTACATTTATTCAACCCGTATAATACACAAATTTTTAAAGGTGTAACTTTTTTATTATTTGGTATATAAAATTACATTTATTCAACTCGTGTAATAAATGAGGTTTTTTAAAAATGTATTATTTTATTATTTGGTAAACAATATTACATTTATTCAACCCGTGTAATACACGTGGTTTTAAAGATATAAATTTTTTTATTTGGTATATAAAATTATATTTATTTAACCCGTACAATATGGTTTTTATAGATATAAATACTTATTATTTCATATATAAAATTATATTTATTCAACCCGTGCAATAAATAAGGTTTTTAAAGATATATTGTTTTATTATTTAGTATATAAAATTCATTTATTCGACCCGTGTAATACACAGAGTTATAACCTAGTATAACATATAGTAATGAATTCGTTAGTTTTTATTTCATCTATCGCTATTATTATTTATTCATAGAATATTAGGTAATGAGGAGTATAACATATATTAATGAATTCGCTAGTTTTTAGGTAATGAATATAACATATAATTAATGAATTCGTTAGTTTTCATTTCATCTATCTCTATTATTATTATTCAAAGAATATTTAGTTATTAATTGGTACTTTAAGAACATTAATTCAATAATTTGTAAGTAAGCGGTTCAATGATAAAGACACTAAAGCTATAGAGGTGGTTGGGAACGTTAAGTCCCAAACATTCTTGTGGTTGAGAAGTAGGTCGAGTTTTAAGAATTTATTGTGAAAAGATTGGTATGATAACTCGTTGTATATGTTGTAATTTTGTATATGTTGTAATTTTGTTTGCGGCTTCCTCGGCTTGAGGGGGTGCGTGTTTTAGTGAAGTTTAAGTTTAAAAAAAAAACCGTATATACCAAATAATTATACACTGAAAATAGGAAGATGTTATCAACTATATCAAATCACATCCATTCAAGTCCCGTTTACATCATCCTTGTTGTTAACTATATAAGACAACGATCACAAAGCAAAAGCAAAATTCAAAACTAAAAAGTCGTTGATTTTTAAGATGGAATAAAACAAATATGTTTCAGTCAAAGACTATTACTAATGATCGATTTGATATCTATTAATGTCACAAAGCATCAAAATAATCTAATAAAGTGTTTTTTTTTTTAATTTAAATAGATAACCTAGTTATGTTTATATCTGTAATTTTGAAAACCATGTGTCTTGTAATAAATTTAAAACTAATGATAACAAACGACGTTCCATAAAAGATGTATTCTATCAATTAAGGGGATGTTTGTTTACCTCTTAATGAGATTTTTAATGGTTCAGACATCTTACTGGTTCAGCACTTAATGGTTCAGACTGTTTGTTTCATGAGCAGATAGTTGAATGGTTCAGACATTTGCTTCTGAATGGTTAAGACCTCTAATCTAAATTAGTCAGACATTTGCATCTGAACGGTTAATCATTATACAAACTCTTAATGGTTCAGACCTCTTACTGATTCAGCACTTAATAGTTCAGACCTCTTACTGGTTCAGCACTTAATAGTTCAGAGCTTTTACTGATTCAGCACTTAACCATTAAAATGTTACTAGATAGCCCCTAAGTCACAAGTCTTTTTTTATTCTTGTTACCTTTGTATATACATATTTTCGTTATACTCGATGATAAAATATTACATTTAATTGAAATAAATGTCATTACCCAATATTCCAAAATTATGCCGACACCTATCACTCCTCCATCGTTATCACCTTTGGACACGTCTGTTGATTTGAACCCTAAACCACTCGTGTGCCATTATGCCATTAATAGCCTCAAAACTAGGGAAAACAATGAAATAAAATAAAGAGTTATATATGCAATAATTTTTCATGATATATCGGTATTATAAAATATGGAAAGTGCATCCCCCTTTTCGTATGTATATACTATATCAGGGATGTTCACGAACTAAGCCGAACCGAACGAACATATGCTTGTGCTGGATAGTTTACAAACCGAATCGAGCGGAGCAGCTCATTTAAAACCGAGCCTCAAATTAATCGAGCATTTTTCGAGTAGTAAATATTCCGAGCGAGCGTCAAGCGAAGTTCGAGCGATTTAGACAACCGTGTTGCCCAATTTAAATTTGGTGAGAGATAGTGATAACGTCGGGTCTCGAGTTTTTATGTCTTTAAAAACAGGCACATTTCATAGCATAATATTTTTCTTATGAATAACAATGTTGTGGCCGGCGAGGCAATGATCATATTGCACGAACAATGACGATGAGAGCAAGAGACGATCGACTTGGGGTAAAACATGAAACATTGAGGCGATGAACTGACTATCGGTTTTGGGTTTAACTTTTAGATTTGATATTAATCTTTTTATTGGCGTGATTTGGTTAGTACGTATAGGTATAGTTGTAAATTTGTATATAGTGGACCAAAATCTAATAGAGTGGTATATATAAAACTATAAATTTAATTTATATTTAAGTATATATGTGTATATATGTGTTTATATATGTATGTGTCTATGTATATGTATACATATACTAATTAAAAATAATAATTCGAGCTGAACCGAGCCGAGCGGACCTTTGCCCATGCTTGGCTCGTTTACAAACCGAACCGAGAAGAGCGACTCGTTTACAACCGAGCGTCAAATCGAATGAGCAATTTCAGAAAGTGCGTCGAGCGAGTGACGAGCGGCGAGCAGTTTGATCAGCCCTATACTATATATCTCTCTGCATATATAGTTTTTCTTAATGGTTATTTGATTTAAATAACCTTAACTTTTACTTGTTGGTTGACAATACTTCTAACTAATGCAATGTTCATCAACACTCTCAACTTTTAACTTGCTATTCTCTGTAACTCTCAAATTAATTAAACTCTAACCCAGTAAGTTTAACTCTAACCCAGTATGTTTTATTGCTGACGTGAACTTATTGTGATGAGGTGGTGTGCTGATCTGCAAATTAAAACAATACACTTAATTAGAAAACCCACCCCAACCTTCACACACACATATACTCTCTCTCTCACTCTCTCACTCTCTCTCTCTCTCTCTCTTCTCTCTCTCTCTTTAAACTAACCAGAGAAAACAACCTCAATGGAGACGAAAAAATCGCAAGATACCAACTCGATGAGATCATCGGCGGAAACAAATAAACCTCCAGCCGATTCGCCCCTCCACTCCCACTATCGGAACTCGTCGAATTCCTACTGGAAACCACAAACCATATCCAATCGTCCCAACCACCACCTCCTCTCAAGCAGGTGTTAGCGTTTGGTGCTACTCAAGCCGCCACCATAGCTCACACTATCAAACCAAGTGTTAGGGTTAGTCAGATCTGATGGTGGCGATGATAGGTGAGGTGATTGTAGTGATGGAAATGGTAGCAGTTTCATGTTATGGTGACGGTAGGGCGGTGCGTTTTGATTTGGGGATGGTGGTGGGTGGGTGGTGGCAGGTTGTTGGGTTATGTAAAATCTTCTAATGATAAAATCCAAAACCCAAGGAAACCATCTTCTCTGCCTAATGAAATAAGTTTAAGTACAATTTCAGTTTAGAAGTTTCCCCCCTTGAAAGCTTTACAAACAACCACCAAAAGTGTTGGAATAGAATTGTTGCCTCAAAGTATAGAAGAACAGAAGTACAAGTGTTGGATTGTCAAAGTGTTAGTCAACCAGTTAACAACTAAGTCAACAAAAGTCAAAACTGAAGACCAGAAGACCAAGTCAGCAAGTTAACAGTAGACCGGAAGTACTAGATTCCTAAAAGTGCTGGAATCCTCCAGCAGTTTAGGAATCCAACTGTTATCTCTTCTTTATTATAGAAATAGTTTAATGTAATAATACCTTTTGTAACTATCCAACAGTTTTGTTAACTGCTGGTAGTTACACCCTAATCAGGTTGTTTAGGGTCGATTTCATGGTGACGTCATCAGCAGTTCTCTCCTCCTATATATAGTACATGTGTGTCGTTGAATTTTTTAACACTTAGAGCCAAAATACATAAGAACTAAGTGGGGGAGAGAGAGAGAGAGAGAGAGAGAGAGCGTCTAGTGAGGGGGAGTACATTCTGTACTATGATTGTATTGTAAACATTTGAATTGAATGAAATCTTTATGCAATCATTCCTAAATCTAACTATGTTGATGATGATGTGTTTGTAATTGAATTTCCATATCTATTCTACTGTTTAATCAAAAACACAAACTTCACTCTCTCAGATCCAATAATTGGTATAAGAGCCTATTACACTGAATTGATTTCAACCCTAATTCAGAAGATAAACTAGCTCATATTGATAACTGATTGAGTGATCTAAGGGCTTGAGAGGAATTAGACCAGTCAAAACACTAAATTGTTTTGATATTTTGATTTCTGAGAAAAAAACTCAATATAATTCATAGAGATGTCAATCACTCATGATCCTCACAATACTGGATCGGCAAACAAGCCTCTGATGCTCGTTCGCCATGAATTCAAGATATGACAATGAAGGATGGGTCACCACTTATCCTAGCAGAACACAGGTTACTTGAGATCTGTGATATATGGCCCACATGTTCCCTCTATACCGAGTAGCGAAAGACAAGATGTCAATATTCCTAAAAACCCACCGATTACTCCGAGCAGGATTTCAAAAAGTTGGAGCTCGATGCTAAGGCATTCGGGGTATTGGCCATGGCCTTACCCAATGAAATCTATGCTAGATTGCTCCATTTTGAGAATGCCAAGGAGTCGTGGGATGTTTTGAATGAACAATTTGGTGGTATAGATGAGCTACAAGAGAATAATAGAGAAATCCTAAATCAGCAGTATGAAACATTTACCCATATCAAGGGATAATCTCTGTAAGGACCTGCAAAAATGTCCCAAAACAACCCGTAAGTAGAAACCCGGACCCCTAAAACCCAAATCCTTGTTGAAAATCAAGAAATTCAAAATTTAGGGGTCGCTCGCGGGCCGCGTAAGACTTAAGGGAAGCTTACGCGGGGCGCGATAGCTCGATGGTTCGACCGGATAAGCTTTAGGCCACGTGGCGGGCCTACGCCTGACACGCTAGCCCTAGTCGTAGCTAGGGTGGCCCTCGCGGGCCGCGTAAGATCCTCTTAAGGTTTACGCGGGCCGCGAGAGACTCAAAATCTGGCTATAAATAGTACGTCCATGGGGCTTTCATCTGTGTTCGAAAAATCAGTTCAAAAGACGAAAAATACTGCTCAAATTCAAAGATTTACATAGGGAAACGCTGCTACGATTACAGAGTATTAACTCGATCACTGCTACGATACAATGTCCGATCGATTGAAACCGATCCGATTAATGTTTAAGTGTTGCCCGAATCCGGGCTATACTTTGTCATTCGTCGTGAGGGTTTTGATTTCGTGAGTTATCGTAAATGTTGTGTTAAGTTACTGACCTAGTTTCGTATGCATTGTTATTTAAGTAGGTTACCAGGCTAAATCAGTAGGCAAGGTTCTGTCCAACTAAACTTGCAATGTGAGTCATTCTCTTTTTATCAAATTGCTTTACAAAACCCTAAATGTTTTCCAGTTATACTTTGCAGTGATTAAGTCTTTGCTAATCTTTAATTACTGGCAGTATATGGGGGTTTTGTACACATTACTACTAATGATTTATCACTCTTAGGTGGGCGAGCCTAATTAGTGATATGTCCACAGTCATAGATCCGGTCGAGTGACAACTGGACCAGATAATTAATAGATAAGGGCAAATACAAAAACTCTTAATGCTGTAAATTGTAACAATGTGTCGTTTTGAGCAAATTGAATGACTCGCCAGTATTTCCCCGCTAATAAAATCTTTTTAAACATGTTTCAGGTGATTTACTGTGAACCAGGAAAGAGTGCCGCGTAGCACTACGGCTTGAAGAATGTGGCTCAGTAAATAAAAGAAATAAACATGTAGTAAAACAGGGAATTTCCCCGTGAAATTCCTTTATTGTAAATTATGGGGTTTATCCCAAAAATGTGAAATAAAATAATTGGGTGTTTTCAGTTTAAAAGATCCTGTTAAATTTTCCGCTTCCAAAATAAACCCCAATACCACGGGTATCTATTCCGCGGCTGCTAAAACGGGTAAAACCGGGTCGGGGGTCGTGACAGAAAAAGGTGGTATCAAAGCCACTGATTTAAGCCAATTAAGTATTTAGAAATACTTAATTTTCCAGATTGTCATTCTATGATTCTGTGAAAATTTAATTTACAATAAATGAAATTTTAACTTAAATTTGTGTGTTTTTCTTCATGTGTGCTAACAGCATGAATGAACTGTCGGAGGCACTCCGAAACTTTACAATCCATACCACCAATATGGATATCACAGGAAACCCATCTGGCTACCAGGCAGCTACTGAGGAACCACTAACATTCCAGGCCCAGGCCCAGGAGAAACCAAAGCCGAAAAAGAGGAGGAGAATCTTGGACTGGAAATGCGGGCGTAGGAAGAAGCCAGCTGCCCAGAAGTTTAAAAAGACTGAGGATCCGAAAGATAAAGTGAAAGGAAAGGAGATCAGGGAAAGTTCCGGGCAAGCCCAAGAAATGCCACCTTAGGAGGAGCTTGATAGCAAACTGGAAAATTGTGACCTCATCGGACCTGCCGATGAAAACCTTTTCAATTTCCCAGCCCAATCACAACTTCCAATTAATTTGGAGCCTGCTATCCCAGATCCTATTGTCAACAACCAACTTCTACCCGGAGAATTGGAGGAATGGTGGACGAGCGACTGGCAGTTTCAGAACTTCATGAATAACCCCAACTTCTATTTACCCAAGTTTGATCTTGAGCCTGCACCAAACCCACCTATGAGCATAGAAAACTTGGCTGAACTCTGCCACTATGGCGAGGAACTGGTGGATGTGGGAAATAGAATTCGGGAAGTGGGGGAGAAAATCACGTGGAAGTACGACGAGAGGGAGCGTCGTTTCTGAAAGGCCGGTTACCTGTGGTTGTGTGTTTAATAATAATAAAATATAATCATGTATAATAACTCAAAATAAAACTTTTGTAATATAACTGGTGTGTATCGATGCATACTAATATATAAAAATATGAAAGTCGCAAAGTCGACAATTTTGGTTATACGTGTTAACGTGATTATGTGTGATTACTTTATTGTGTTTGGTTGTTATTTATTTTGTGACAATAATTTGCATACATTGTTAAAAATTATTCAGATGGAAAACGCAGAAAACCAACCAGTCAACGAAGTTAATCAAACTGAACAAAACAATGAGGATCATTTTCTTAATAGGCAAGACATAGAAAATATCGTTGCCCAGGGAATAGCCAATGCTATCCCGACAATCATCGCTGTTGTTAAAAGCCTTGTTGAACCTTCGCAAGCCAACGATAGTAAACACACGCGTGATGATAATTTTAGTAACAGTGTAAATGGAGGCGGCAACAATGATTATAATGTGGTTCAAGCCCCAATACTCAAGAAAATGAAAGTTGCAACACCTGGTTGCACTTACAAGGAATTTCTTGCCTGTAAACCGGTCGAATTTGCAGGCAATGAAGGGGCGACTGCCGCACTGCGTTGGTTAGAGAAAACCGAAGCAGTAATTAAAATAAGTATATGTGCCGCGGAAGATAAGGTCATGTATGCATCTCACCTTTTCAAGGAAGAGGCATTGGAATGATGGAATACGGTGTTGCAAGCTAAGGGAAGTGACATGGCTTATGCCATGAGTTGGGAAGAACTTAAGCGAGTGGTGGAAATAAAATTTTGTCCCGAATATGAAAAGGAACAAATGGCAAATAAGTTCCTAAGCCACCGAATGGTGGATGTTGACTGTCGAGGGTATACTTCGAAATTCTTCGAGTATGGAAGAATTGTACCAACTCTGGCTTTACCAGAACCGGTACTTATTTCTCGCTATATTTGGGGTTTAATTAGCGAGATTCGTGATATCGTCAAAGCTGCAAGACCCCGCACGATTGATGATGTGGTGGAATTGTGTCACACCCCGATATTTCCACATATTACCGGTGGGCCCGGCGGGGAGTATCGTGACGTAGTTGATATCATCATTGTCAATACACACAATAATATAGCACAACAGAAGGCTTGGTGAATAAACTATTACAAACCATAATGTCTGAGTGTTCGAGTTTAAGAATATACAGACTGGAATGTAATAAGATCCACAGGCGGATCATAAAAGTACAAAGAAACAAAAACAACAGACTTCAGGTATCTTATGGATTTGCAAGATCCTCTATTGACACCTAATAGCTCCAGCCTATTACGAGAGGTATCTGTCAATCAGTCTTTTAAGAAAATACGTCAGTTTACACTGGTAAATACAATTAACTAACTCTTTTGAAAACATTTATGAAAATTGATTTAAGTGCACATGGCACAAATCATTTATAACTTGGGACAATTATTTAACGATAATCTTGTATACCGATTTACATGTTTGTCATACAATTGGGGCCGATTGGAAGCCGGTCGTGATTAACCGACTCACCACTTATAGAACCCACAAAGGAGTTATCCCTAACTTGTGGGTTTATATTTTAGCATTTGCATCTGTCAGGTGTATGCCTACACCCCGTGCATAGGTCGTGACCATTTTCAAATGAAATAAGCCGTGGATATCCAAGACACGGTCGAATTAACCCCCAATTTTCATGTTATCAAACAAAACGGATTAAAACGGGTTATGCAATTTATTAATCACAATCCGATTAAATGATTTCATACCCGACCATGTGGTATTACTATAATACCATATCCCAAGCCCGTATAAGGGAAAATAAGTTAAAAGTATTTACCTGATGCTAGCAGTATAATCCTAAAGCTTTTTGAAGGCACCTTCTACCGGAATCTATTTAATCTGTATAGAAGGTTTATTAACCTATTAGGATGCTAACGGGTCTTTAATTTAGTCAAGAACTTAGACCGGCTAGCTAGAAGGAAACCTTACGGTTCTAAACGCTAGATTAAGTGGAGACCGGAATAGAATGTGGTTTAGACCCGACAAGCTTGGATACTTGTATAATATGGGTAAACTAAACACATTCTAGAATTTGAGAATTTAATGATAAGGTTAAGCCCGTTTCGGCTATTTTACGTAAACTAGTCACGTAAACCGATCCGAACGCATAAACGCGTAACGGGTAACCAAATAAATTATATACAGGTCTTAATCGGTATTATGCTCAAAATATGTTAATACATTAGTAAGATGTTAACATATATGCCCAAAAAGTAATTTAAACCAAGTTAAGTCCCATAAGGGCATTTTGGTAATTTTAATGCTCATAAAAGAATTTAAATATTAAACTGAGTTTCAGGTCTGATCTAATCAATAAAAATATGTATTTTTATAAGTTATAACAGTAGGGTACTTTATATATGTGAAACTTATCTTATATAACCAAACTATGCACCGTAGGGGCATTTTGGTAATTTCACATAGGCTTTAAAGGTAAAAATAGACTTCTGAGTTCAAAAACTTTGGCTTACTATTTAATTATATAATTTAACTTAAAACATCAGTAGGTAATAAGTTTTATAGGCCAAAAATAGTTTTAACTCATACTATGTGCTAAAAACGCTTAAAAGTCGGTTTTAAGGGATATTCGGGTTAAAATAGGAAATCTGAGTTTTTGATCAGTTTATAAAGTTCAAAATATTTTATTTATCATATAAAATCAGTAGCAAAAAGTTTGACATCAAAATGTTATGTATAACTCATTTTATGCATGAAAAGGGTAAAACCGACAATTACCGAAATCAAGCTATAATCCTATGTTATGCTCAGCCTAAAAATAAATAAAAATCTTCGAAAATCCCAAAATATTATTTTACATCAGTAGGTAAAAAGTTTGGTATCAAAAATTGGGTTTAGATAGGCTTTATGCTAATTACGCTATTTAATTAATAAAAAGCTTTCTAATTACGCTATTGAGCATAACTCCTAATCTAGACCTCAAACTGATGTCAAATTTTCGGGACAAGTCTAAATATCAGTAGCAAAGGTGTTTGTCCATTCACATTGCTAAAAATCTCAGTTGTGTGTCAAAAGGGCGTTTATGGCATTTTTAAGCATATTAACAATCATGTGCATATAATTCAAACCATTAGGCACCATGCAATATAACTTCAGAGGGTTATACTACTGAGTAATGTGGTCCGAATGGAATCTTAAAACATGGGAGAATCAAGCTTAAACGCGTCAGAACTGAAAGTCAAAGCAAAAGTCAAGCTTTTGCGACTTTTGGTTATAAACTGGCCTTAGACTATTAATTGCCGGGTTTGGACTGATAAAACATGTTCTAATATTAATTACCAAGTCATTAGAATGTTAAAATATAATTTAGAACTTCTGTTTTATTAATTTTGATCATTTTTAAAACATTCTGTCCAGTTTGACTTTTTGTCAAACTACTTTGACCTGACAATTGACTAGTCAAACGAGATAATTAGGAGGTACCCTTTTAGGGGTTAATTACCTACCTTAATATGGTTCCATAACCACTTTCAATTTGATCAGTGGCTGGTCCATATGTGATTAAAACGAAAGTCAAATCTAATTTACGACAAGTAGGGCTGTAAACGAGCCGAGTCGAGCCGAGCTAGACCTAGCTCGAGCTCGGCTCGAACTCGATTCGAGCTGGCTCGGCTCGAGCTCGAATTTCAAATCGAGCTGAGATTTGAGGCTCGAGCTCGACTTGATTAGAATTCGAGCTAGCTCGGCTCGGCTCGATCTAGCTCGAACTATCAAAAAACCGCAAAATTTACTACTTAAAAAGCCCTTAAAAATGAATTTCTTCATAGACCGAGGGCTATAATTGCCATTTAATTTAACCATATAGCTAAATATGCAAGTATAAATAGTTGATTTACTTTGTAAATTGTCTTTACCTTCTTTTATAGGGGAGATACTCCCTTAGTTTTTGTTTTCTAAGAGATATGGGACAAAAAAATGAAAGATGTAAACCTTATCGAGCCAGCTCACGAGCTCACGAGCCGAGCAAGGCCAAACTCGAGCTCGGCTCGTTTACAAACCGAGGCGAGCCGAGCTGGCTTGTTTACAACCGAGCCAATTTCGAGCCGAGCTTTCTTCGAGCTTTTTTCGAGCGAGTTTCGAGCGAGCTGCGAGCCACGAGTTTTTTGAACACCCCTAACGACAAGTTTGACTTTTAAGTAAATAAGCTAATTAAAACGACTAAGCAAGTAATTAGAAGCTTACTAATGGTCCTAGCTATCTTTTCTACCCTTGTAAGTCTTCTCCTTGTCCTTTGCAAGCTCCAGAAGTTGTAGTATAAGAAATTGTTGTAAGAGTGCTTGTGAACTCAAGAACTAGTTCCTTTATATAGCAATTCACAAGATCATAGATCATTTCCAGGTGTTAAGGGAGGCCCTAGGATCACCCCAGGTTTCCTAGTTGATGAAATAAACCGACATATAGCCCCTAGAATCGATACAATCAAAGTTAAGGCAGTGGAACAGCCTAACCCGCACCTGGCAGCCCTTTTCTACGCTGGGCATTCTCAGGCGGGCCGCGTAAGCCAAAGAGGGGGCTTACGCGGGCCGCGTAGGCCTGTTTTACTGGTTAAATCATTTTGAAACTTTGCAGCTTTAGTCCCTGGTCGTATAAAACCCTTTTTAACCTTATTGTTGACATATAAGGCCCTTGTAGTTAGTTTGTTGAGGCTCAAGGATGTATAAACCAACTTCGTTAGGCTCGGGTTTGTTAAATATCACTACGAATGCAAGTTTCATCAAGTTGACACTTATAGCCCAAAGTCTTGAAAACATGCTTAACGACCTCGAAAACACGTGAAATTTTTATCACTTATTCTTGAGAGTATATTTGAATATTCCGAAGCTTAGGTTTCGTTAAAAGGTCACTCAGAGGTCAAAATTGACATGTTGACACGTTTAACCCTTGTAGTTTTATAATCTTCCGATCATTTTCACAAACGGCTTCTTATATCCAATTGATCCCTTGTTTAAGGATATATTCATCACGTATGGTCATTCAGAGGCACAAGTTTGGTATGTTGACACTTTTAGTCCCTTCGCTTATATATTTTCACTGTTTGTCAACTTTAGTCCCTCAAACTCAATATTTCACATATTTAGAGTTTAGGACACATGTCTATACATAATTGG
This sequence comes from Helianthus annuus, assembly GCF_002127325.2. NCBI lineage: Eukaryota > Viridiplantae > Streptophyta > Magnoliopsida > Asterales > Asteraceae > Helianthus > Helianthus annuus. The sequence goes on along the minus strand of NC_035447.2, from coordinate 172,250,379 downwards.
ACATGTTCTTACGTGGTGTTACAAATTGGCCAACACCTTGACCGACGGCCTGGTACGTACGCGGGAAGAAAACAGGAAGAAGGAACTAGCCCAAAAGATTACCCAAGGCTTCCGTGGGGGTAATACTAGTAATTTCAAGAGAAAGGGTACTGGGCAATCTTCCACCCCGCCATTCTACGGAAATTGTAAAAAGAAACATTTTGGAAAATGTAAGGAGATTGCAATTTCTGCAAAAGATTAGGCCACCGAGAAGAGGATTGCAGGAAGAAATCAGTAATCTGCTACAACTGCGGCGAAACAGGGCACTTCAGGCCTGACTGCCCGAAACTGGGCAAGCCAACTGACAACAAGGCCAAACCTGCAGAAGGAACTACTAATAAGAAGAATGCAAGAGCCTTTCAGCTGACCACGCAGGAAGCCGATCTGATTCCGGATGTAATAGCTGGTACGTTCCTGGTACACGATGTTTACGCAAAAGTATTATTTGACTCTGGTGCAAACCAAAGTTTTATAAATACTTCATTTTGCCAAGCTCTTAACCTACCTTTAACCAAACTTAGCCAGATTTATACAGTAGAAACGCCGATGGAAATTCTGTTAACATAGATTAGGTTTTGCAAAAAGGAAAGATAGAACTTTTAGGCCACAAATTTTCTACAAACCTGCTACCTATGAATTTAGCTGGATTCGATGTCGTGCTAGGAATGGATTGGTTAGTAGCCAACCATGCTCGAATCCTCTGTGATAAGAATTCCATAGAAATTTATACACCTGCAGGAGAAGTAATTGTGATCACAGGAGATTAGCCACATAAACCAATGAAGTTCATTTTAGTAATGAAAATTGCTAATTATGAACGGAAACAAGGAATAGTGTATATGATTTTGGTAATCATTAACACTAAAAGTAAGGAACTTAAGGAAATTCCTGTAGTATCAGAATACCCGGATGTATTCTAAGAAGAACTACCAGGATTACCGCCCAATAGGGAAGTAGAATTTAGAATTCATCTAATTCCCGGAACTACACCAATAGCTAAGGCACCCTATCGGTTAGCACCCACCGAAATGCTAGAATTGAAAAAGCAGTTAGATGAATTGTTAAGCAAAGGATTCATACAACCTAGTTCATCCCTTTGGGGAGCACCAGTGTTGTTTGTGAAAAAGAAAGATGGTTTGATGCAAATGTGTATCGATTATAGGGAATTGAATAAGGTTACAATTAAGAATTGATACCCATTACCCAGGATTAATGATCCTTTCGATCAACTTCAGGGAGCTAGATACTTTTCTAAGATAGATTTACGCTCCGGATACCATCAGTTGAAGGTACAAGAAGAAGACATACCTAAAACTGCTTTCAGAACTAGGTATGGTCACTACGAGTTTACAATCATGCCTTTTGGACTAACAAATGCTTCTGCAACATTTATGGACATGATGAATAGGATCTGTAAACCGTATTTGGATAAATTTGTAATTGTTTTTATTGACGATATACTTATTTATTCCAAAAGTTAGGACGAGCATTGTGAGCACCTACATGCACTCTTAACTTTGTTAAGAAAGGAAAAGCTTTATGCCAAATTCTCGAAGTGTGAATTTTGGCTACAGGAGCTGCAATTTTTAGGTCACATAGTGAATCACGAAGGTATTCACGTAGATCCCTCCAAAATAGAAGCGATCACCAAGTGGAAAGTCCCGCAATCAGCTATCGAAGTTAGAAGTTTTCTAGGATTAGCTGGGTATTACAGGAGCTTCATAAGAGACTTTTCTAAGATAGTTGTACCATTAACTAAGTTAACCTGTAAAACAGTTAAGTTTGAATGAGGACCTAGGCAAGAAGAGGCCTTTAAGATTTTAAAGCAAAGATTAACAAACGCCCCAATTCTTTCCTTACCAGAAGGGACGGAGGATTTTGAAGTTTACTGTGACGCTTCTAAGATAGGATTAGGATGTGTGCTGATACAACGCAAAAAGGTAATTGCGTATGCCTCAAGGCAATTGAAAAAGCACGAGGAAGATTATACGACTCATGACTTAGAATTAGGAGCAATAATTTTTGCCCTTAAAATTTGGAGACACTATCTGTATGGAAGTAAGTTTACCGTTTATACAGATCATAAGAGCTTAAGGTACATATTTGGGCAAAAACAAAATTAAACATGAGGCAAAGAAGATGGATGGAAATTCTAAGTGACTACGACTGTGATATTCAATATCACGAAGGAAAGACAAATGTAGTCGCAGATGCCTTAAGTCATAAGTATCATGAGAAACAAAGACGGGTTCGTGCTCTTAGATTAAATCTATGGTTAGATTTAATGGAACTATTGAAGAACGTTCAAGAAACAGCAATCAAGGATGATGCCGAAGGAATGAAAGGCAGGATAAAAGAATTAGAGCGAGGGACTGACGGAATTTGGAAATTCCACAAAAAAAGGATTTGGGTACCTAAGCAAGGAAATTTAAGAGATAAAATTTTAGAGGAAGCCCATAAATCGAGATATACCATGCACCCTGGTAATAATAAGATGTACCAAGATTTAAGAAATAACTTCTGGTGGATAAGAATGAAAAAGGACATAGCTAGATATGTATCTAAGTGTCTAACTTGTTCGCAAGTTAAAGCAGAGCACCAGAAACCTTCAGGATTACTCCAACAATTAAAAATGCCTGTATGGAAATGGGAACTCATAACAATGGACTTTGTTACTAAGTTGCCCAATACCAGGAAAGGTAACGACGCGATTTGGGTGATTGTGGATCGATTAACCAAATCAGTCCATTTCCTGCCCATGAAGGAAACCTTTAGCATGGAAAGATTAGCAAAATTATACGTAAACGAGGTAGTATCCTTACATGGAGTCCCATTCTGCATTGTATCAGATAGAGATAGTCGTTTCACTTCTCATTTCTGGACAAGTTTTCAAGAAGCAATGGGGACCCAGCTGAATTTAAGTACTGCATATCATCCCCAAACAGACAGACAAAGTGAAAAGATGATCCAAACCCTGGAAGACATGCTCAGGGCATGTGTAATAGATTTTGGTGGGAACTGGGATGACCACCTACCCTTAATCGAATTCTCCTATAACAATAGTTATCATGCAAGTACCGAAACTACCCCATTTGAAGCACTGTATGGACGAAAGTGCCGAACTCCAGTTTGTTGGGTAGAAATAGGAGAAAGTCAATTATCAGGTCCCGAGATTGTGCAGGAAACCACCGACAAGATAACTCAAATCAAGGAAAGACTGAAAACAGCTCGAGATCGCCAGAAGAGTTATGCGGACAATCGGCGCAAGCCGCTAGAATTTCAAGTTGGAGACAAGGTACTCTTAAAAGTTTCTCCTTGTAAAGGGATAGTTCGGTTCGGTAAGAAAGGAAAGCTAAGTCCAAGGTACATAGGACCATTCCCAGTGATCCAGCGAATAGGACCAGTTGCCTATCGCTTACAATTACCAGAAGAGCTGGCTGGAGTACATGACGTGTTTCATGTATCTAACCTCAATAAGTGTTTATCTGACGAATCCCTGGTAGTACCTCTTCACAATATAGAGGTAAATGAAAAGTTAAAATTTGTGGAGAAACCGCTTCAAATAGAAGATAGAAAGGTCAAGTTTCTCAAGCACAAAAGACTAGTACTGGTCAAAGTCAAGTGGGATTCGAAAAGAGGACCTGAGTACACATGGGAAGTGGAATCGGAAATGAAGCGAAAATATCCTCACCTGTTCCAGTAAATCTCGAGGACGAGATTTTAAATAAGGTGGGGAGGATGTAATGACCTGTAAAAATGAACCAAAACGACCCGTAAGTAGAAACCCGGACCCCTAAAACCCCAATCCTTGTTGAAAGTCAAAAAATTCAAAATTTAAGGGTCGCTCGCGGACCGCGTAAGACTTAAGGGAAGCTTACGCGGGGCGTGATAGCTCGATGGTTCGACCGGATAAGCTTTAGGCCACGTGTCAGCCACGTGGCGGGCCTACGCGTGACACGCTAGCCCTAGCCGTAGCTAGGGTGGCCCTCGCGGGCCGCGTAAGATCCTCTTAAGGTTTACGCGGGCCGCGTGAGACTTAAAATCTGGTTATAAATAGTACGTGCATGGGGCTTTCATCTGTGTTTGGAAAATCAGTTCAAAAGACGAAAAATACTGCTCAAATTCATAGATTTACATAGGGAAACGCTGCTACGATTACAGGGTATTAACTCGATCACTGCTACGATACAATGTCCGATCGATTGAAACCGATCCGATTAATGTTTAAGTGTTGCCCGAATCCGGGCTATACTTTGTCATTCGTCGTGAGGGTTTTGATTTCGTGAGTTATCGTAAATGTTGTGTTAAGTTACTGACCTAGTTTCGTGTGCATTGTTATTTAAGTAGGTTACCAAGCTAAATCAGTAGGCAAGGTTCTGTCCAACTAAACTTGCAATGTGAGTCATTCTCTTTTTATCAAATTGCTTTACAAAACCCTAAATGTTTTCCAGTTATACTTTGCAGTGATTAAGTCTTTGCTAATCTTTAATTACTGGCAGTATGTGGGGTTTTGTGCACATTACTACTAATGATTTATCACTCTTAGATGGGTGACCTAATTAGTGATATGTCCACAGTCATAGATCCGGTCGAGTGACAACTGGACCAGATTGAGCAATATTTTTTTTAAGTTTCAGTTTCACCCCTTGACTTTCACCTACTATCAATTGTAAACTAACTTGTTTTTTTTTATTATGTATGCATTTTAAGTTTTACATCCTGCCCCCTTTTTCCTATAGATTATATAACTAGGGGTTTGCCCCGCCCGTGTTGCGGGGCACTGAGCCGAATATTTCTCTATCATAACATGTTCGTCCATGTTTTGGTTACCTGTACATACTACTTATAACACAATCCCAAAAACAATACACTGAGTCAACCAAATAAATTAAAACACTATCATACTTTTGCTTAAGAAACACAAAAAGATAGAAAAACTATAATTTTAAACTAAGGGCAAAATTGTAATTTTTTAGGAAAAATGAGCGTGTGCCAGGAAGTCGTCTGGCACGAATAAAAATTACACCGAGTCAAACAATTAAAATAAAGCACTACAACAATTTTCTCAAAGAAAAAAAAAAGCTAAAACGATGGCATAACTGTAATTTTACACTGGGGACAAAATCGTAATTTGACTGGGAAAGCAAAGAAAAACGATGTGAAAAATGTGAATTTAAATTGAGGGCCAAATCGTAATTTTGCTGGGAGGGAAAAAAACAAAAATAATGGCAAAACTGTAAATTTAAACGGGTCAAAATCGTAATTTTTAACCAAGGGCAAAATTGTAATTTTTAGTTGGGGGCGAAAGCATAATTTTATTTTGAACTGGGGATAAAAACGTAATTTTGAACTGATGGCAAATTCGTAATTTTAAAGCGGTAATAAAATCGTAAATTGGTTGGGCCAATGGGGGAGTTCCAGGCAGCTGTCTGGCACTACTCCTCCATCTTATGTCTGTAGTTGTACACTGGGGGCAAAAGCGTAATTTGTATGGAAAAACAAACAAAAACAATGACAAAAATGTAAATTTAAGTTAAGGGTAAATCGTAATTTACCTGAGAGGAAGAAAACAAAACTATTGGCGAAACTGTAAATTTAAACCGGGCAAATTCATAATTTTGAACCGAGTGTAAAATTGTAATTTTTCATCGGGGGTAAAAACATAATTTTATTTTGAACTGCTGGTAAAAACGTATTTTAAACTGATGGAAAATCGTACTTTTAAAGCGGGACAAAACCGTAAATGTTATAGTTAATTTTCCGCCAAAAAGAAAAATCAAGGAAAGGACTATCCGGACACCCTCTGCGCCTATTTTCACACTTTTTGTGCCCTAGACGCCTCGTATAGGGCTATACGAGGCGTCTATGCACTGAATTCAAGGGGGTCTCAGAGGGTGTCAGGCACAACGTTTAAGGAACTCTATACGAAGGGTACAACCCTATACGAGGCGTCTAATCTTGGGTTTTTTTTTGGCTAAAATGAGGGGTGTTTTGGTGGGTTTTGGTATGATTTTTTGGATAGTTTTTGAAGATATGTTTTTTGGTTGAAAATTTTTTTGGTTTTAAAAAATGTTTTGTTTTGTTTTTTTTTTTTTTTACACTATAAAAAAGTTTTTGTTTTTTAAAAATCAACTATTTTAAAAATTGGCTCTTTAAATATATTATATCGATTAAATATTATAATGTTTTTAACATTTTACTTTTTTAAAATATTATTCTTCCGATTAAAATTTTATCTCTTTCAAATATTGTTTCCGTATTATATTCAGGGGATATACTGTTTCCATATTATATTCAAAACATATTTTGTTTCCGTATTATCTCAATTTAAGACAACAATCATTAAGTAATCGAATAACTGAAAACAAACATAAATATGGCATATGTAAGATAACTTTATATATCCATAACAAAAATATATAAGATAAGTTTGTACATCCATAATAAAAATAAAAAACAACAACAGGTCTATGCATCCAAATCCAAATCCGAATCCGAATCCTGATGCTGCTGATGTGGTACTCGAGCCGGTGGAAGCGGTATCGGGGGTAATCCTTCTCTCTCTCGTCTTTCCTGCTCGGCCTGTACCAGCCAACATACCAAATCGTTGAGCCTGTCAAGCTCCGCTCGTACATCCGGATGTAGCGCAGCTCCTGGGGCATGACCTGGAATAACGTAACGTGGAAACTGAGGCGCCCCGGCAGGTGGCGGTGGCTGTGGCACCGCTGCACCGTCTACATCCTCTGGAGGGTCCTCCACGGGCATTGCATCAGCAGGATCTGCAGGAGGATAAACGGCCTCGAAATGCTCTGGTAGGGGCTCCTCTGTCCATATGCCCCCATCGCGGTTTTTATACCGCAGGCCAACGGGGAACCTCTTGATTACCTTCATCCCCCACAGCGACTGAAAACCCATCCGCGTCGGCATAATTGCCGGCGTCCGTAGATGTGGGTCCTGGTGCAGTACGAGGCCCAATGAACGAGCAATGACGGTCACGTACCCCCCGCCATACAAAAATCCGCGCTCCTACCGGTGATGGGCGGAGGCGTAGTACTGGGCTAGACCGTGTGCTAGCGCGTACGGCCTCCTATACAACAAACAATAAAGGAAAAAAAGATCTGTGGTCGTACACCACTCACGGCTGTAGCCGCGCGCTGAAATAGAAGCAGCGAGCAAATGGTGCAGATACCTGCAGATAGTGTTAGCGAAATACAGAAACAGAGATTAATAAACAATGCATATAATCACAATAATTGCCGTAATAAATGTACATACCTGTACAGTGGGTCCCTAACAAACGACACCCTCCCCTTCGACTTGTCGTGCTCCCAATGATTCTCCCCCGCAATCACCTGCCAAAACCCTACAAGAGTGGGTTTGTCAACCACCACTAGCCCCGCTGTGTAAACCTCAGTCTCGATCTCCCCCTGCATGTATAAACCACAATGCACCGTAAACTCTGCTAGCGTCATCGAACGCATAACGCCAGCGAGCCTGAAAGAAACCTCAGGCGGAGGGGGAGCACCTGGGTGCGGAAGCGGCACTGGGACCCCAGGAGCGTGAAATGTGAATGACGAAAGGAACTCGACCAGCAGCTCCCTGTAGGTCGGCGTGTGCGCCAAATCAAAAAGACGATGCCACGGCAAATCGACAGGTATAAACCGACGCACTCTCGGCGTCTCAGCAATCCCATCTATCGCATCCCAGTCGATCGCTGCATGCGATCCAATGTGCATCCTCCTAAGCTTCTGGCAATGACGGGCGGCATCGGTGCCGTCGGGAAACTCTAGATACGGATGCCCCTGTAGCGTATCTAGAGGCGGCCGTCGTCTCCGTCGTGGACCCTGCTGAATCGGCTGACCCCCCGGCGGTGCCCCATGAAGCTCTACGTGAATGTCATCGACCTGAATCATATCGTCCTCCATAATCAATCTGCAATTAAATACCGTATACGTATAAAAACAATAATAAATAAATAAATAAATAATAACAATAATAATAATAACATTAATAATAATAATATTAATAATAATAATAATTAATAAATAATAATAATATTTATAATAATAATAATTAATAAATAATAATAATATTAACAACAATAATAATAATAACAATAATAATAATATTAATAATAATAATAATATTAATAATAATAATAATAATATTATTAACAATAATAATAATAATAACAATAATAATAATAATATTAATAATAATAATACATAATATTAACAACAACAACAATAACAACAACAACAATAATAATAATAATAATAATAATAATAATAATAATAATTAATAATAATAATTAATAAACAATAATAATAATAATAATAATAATAATATTAATAACAATAATAAATGATAATAATAATAACATTAATGATAATAATAATAAACAATATTAATAATAATAATAATAATAAAAAGAATAATAATAACTATAATAATAACATTAATAACTAAAAAAAAAGTTTCAGAGCCTCGTATAGCCCTCGTATAGGGCTATACTCGGCGTCCTGTTCTACCTGCTTCATCTTCAACCTTTGATTCAAACCCCCAAAACCCAACAAAAACCAAATTTCAGGGCAAACCTACGGTCTAAAGGCAAAAACGAGGTAAAAATACTAAACTACGAGATGAAATACGTACCAGTGATGCTTCAAATTTTCGAAAATACGGTCGAAATACTAATCCGAGGCGTATAGCAGTGTGTGCTCCGTATATATGTTTGTTTTTTGTTTGGGGGTGATAACCAGGGTCGTCTAGGCCCCGCCAGCCTTATACGAGGCACAGACGACTCGTACAGACCTATACGCGTCGTCTAGCCTTTTTGTTAAATGACTATTTTGCCCCTGTATAGCCCACAGTATAGGCATTATTCAGAGGCAAAATGGTAATTAACCAATCCAAAAAGATATTTCTGGAGTGGTTAATTACCATTTTGCCCCTGACTAAGGCCTATACTGGGGGCTTTACAGGGGCAAAATGGTCATTCAATAAACATTTTTTAATAATTAAAAAAGGAAAAAGTGTAAAAGTTGCCGCCTCAGTTGTATGGGTCGTATAGATCTATACGCGTCGTCCAGCTTTTTAAATTACCTTTAAGCCCCTGTTAAAGGGCTATACTGGGGACTTTCAGGGGTATATTAGTAATTAACATAAAATATTTTCAAAATTCAAATTTAAAAAAAAAGAATTGTTACCGCCCCATTAGACTACACGTACAGGTCTATACGAATCGTCATTTTTCAAAAAATTCAAATTTTGATATTCAAATATTCAAATTTTCAAAAACCCGCTCAAATAGACGACCCGTATAGATCTATACGAGGCGTCTGGTGAAGGTAGAATGACTTTTTAGCCCCTGAAATAAGCCTAGATTGGGGACATATCAGGGGCTAAATGGTCTTTCGGTCAATCATATACGACACGTCTAGCTCTATACGAGTCGTATATTTGTAATTTTTTTATAAAAATGTTATTAACCTGTTTTAATGAATTCTAATTATAGAATAATGATAGAAATTATAATAAAAATTATAGAAATTGTAGAAAATTATAGGAATTAATACAAAAAAATACTATTAATTACAAAAAATACTTTTAATTACAAAAATATACTATTAATTACAAAAATCATTCTTCCGTACAACTATCTATGTAATTAAGATTGGGGTTTGATCTTGGCGGAGGATTCATTATCGATGTATACCATTCTAGACGTGGCAAGTACATATCTTCCCATTGTTCCGTATGGAGTCTTCGGTGGGTCAACCATAGCCCGTGTGCTGGTGGCATAGGATAATCCCCTTCCAGCTTAACATGTATGAAGTGGTTCTCGTTAACATGTGTAAGCGTTATGAATAATGGTTGTTGATTAGCCGGAGGACTTAGTATCGGGAAGTAAGTGGAACTCGCACCCATAGTTGTCGTTAACAGGTGCACCCCGATACCGTACGTTTGTGCAATAAGAAGTCCTGCTAAGGGGAAGTCCATCCAGTTATCCTCCCCACAACTGGACACTAAATTCCAAATTAGGCCCTGACGATGCCTGTAAAAGTAGCCTTCATCCTATGCTTCAAATATTGGGAACCAGATCGATTCGTTCTGATCCATTTCTTGGACAAGGTCCCTTCGAATGAGCCCCCATGAACTCTGATCCATACCTAAGCCCACAGCCACAGACCGAAACCCACAATGAACGTCCGGCATCACATCTCGTATGCACGAGACGTGCATATGAAACACTGGTGGAATGGCAGACTTAAACCGTTCGATGATTCCCACGTACTCGTCCCCAATGATTAAAGGAAAACCATGATCATCTCATGTCTCTTTCTTCTTAGAACTCTTTGAACGACTTAGGCTCGCTTTGGGTTTTTGGGACCTTATAACCGACTGTTGAGAGGCCTGTGACGGAACGTACGAGCTGTGGCAAGGTTTATCATACTTACTTTGTCGGGAACCTTCAAAGCACGTGTTTGCATCACCGAAGGAGCTTCTTCTCAATTCTTCATCTATACGAGAGGCCTCGTCCAACCTTTGTTGTACCTGCTTTGTTGTTGGTCGGCCACGAGTATTTTGTTGGACAACCGGTGGTTTCTTGGTAGATTTCTTTGGAGTCAACACCGCTTTAATCTTTGACATCAGGATTTTTTGCTGAGCTGGGGGGTGCGAATCTAATTGTTATCTAACAATATTTAGCTCTTCGACCACGTCAACGTTATCGTTTATCAATTTACAACTTTGGAAGTTACGTTTCCGCCAGAAGACCTTTATGTCTTCGAGTTGAATCGGACGCTCTGCACGGTTAAAAACAACATTGTTTAAGTCACATGATTAACGGAAATATATCACACAAGTTTTGTACGTTTAACAATTATTACCTTCACACATGTACTTTTCTATCCTACAAGCACAGGGCAACCCACAGCTGTACCACATTTTGCAACCACATGATGAATGAAAGCGCTCCAAGACATCTAGCTTCCTAATTGCCTATCCCCTCAACAATTCAAGGGCTGTATGGGATACTTTTCCAAGTAGGTGTTGAAACATCGGGTGTTTGTGGTGGTTCATTCTTTTTTCGATGCTTTCTCGAAAAGTCTTCCTTATTTCACCGAACGATGTCTCAACTATATCCCGGACACAACCAACTACACGGTCCATCGAGCTCCTATCTAGGACGTATCTCTTTAAGTTGGCGTGTTGGCTCTCAACTCGGTTTGTGGTACGATTACCAACGTTGCGCCTCTTATCAGTCCACGTAAAGACGAACCTCTCCTTATAGTCTTTTAGCCAGTTATCGTACACGTAATTGAAGACTCCTAAAAAGTAAAAATAATTTAATAAAATTTGCATAGGTGAGTCGTATGTTATTAGAAAAACTTACTAGAACGTTTGCACTCCACAAGTCGCTTTCGCATGTTGCGCAAGTGGTACTCGTAGATGGGTATGGATGGAGACTCAATCAATGTCCCCCAGAATGACAAAAATTTCTCCCAGTCTTCGTCTGTGAAGGCACCCTTGCAGTGCTTCATAACATTCTGTTGTATGTGCCACCTGCAAAGAAGCCTGGAGGCGTCTGGAAATACTTTAGCACACGCGCCCATAAGGGCTAGGTCTCTATCCGTTAAAATCACACGTGGCTCTATACATTCATCCAACATTGACTTGACCCTCTCTAGCACCCACACAAAGTTATCACCCCGTTCTTTACTAACAACGGCATGCGCGATAATAAACGATTTGTTGGTAGGCGTCACACCAACAATCTGGATAAATGGCATATTGTATATGTTCGTTTTGTACGTCGCATCGATCAGCATGACGTGGGGGAATGCACGCCACATGTCTCTCGAGTACCGATGAAGAAAGAAGATCTCCGTTACGATCTCTGTTCCGGGTTCCTCCCGTGTCTCGTAAATAAAGTCGTTGTTTATCAGCATGCTTTCTAGTGACGGCATGGGAGTCAATCCTTGTCTTTGTTCGGCTCTAATCTTCGCCACAACGTTTTGAACGTCTTTCTGAACATGAAACCTGTCGGGGTTCTGCTTCCTTAACGTTTGAAATATTTTGCGCGGCTCCATGTTTTGAGTTGTCAGCTGTTCGATCAGTTTCATTTCGCTTGGAGTAAACCTTCGCACAAACGCGTGGGCCGACAGGTCCTCACAAAGTTCGTGGTTATGTTCAATTGTTCCGTCTTTTATCTCCCAGGTTTCATACGGGTGGTTTCGGACAGCTAGCAGGTAATACGGGCAACCGGTTTTTTTGCTTCCAGCTTTTCTAAGTGTTGCTGTAGTCTGGTGCTCACCACCACGATCATATTCAAGCCATATCCTCCCGGTTCTTCCCCCGATTTTCTTTGATCGACGGGTGACAATAACGAAACCATCCGCGTTTGCTATTTCTTGTATTCGTTTCTTTAGTTCATCTAAAGAGTTGAAAACCTGTAACATCGACAATAATAATAATAATAATAATAATAATAATAATAATAATAATAATAATAATAATAATAATAATAATAATAATAATAATAAAATAATAATAATAATAAAATAATAATAATAATAATAATAAAATATTAATAAAATAGTAATTTATACCTGCTTTTTTAAGTACGGACTGTCCAGGATGGGAGGTGCCTCACCACCTTATCTACCATATCCACCATAACCACCATATCCTCCAACGTCCGGATTGTTTTGATGAACGTAAGGAGTGCCCGGGGAAATGAATTGCTGATGATCACCGTCTCTTCCGTATCCACCGTATCCACCATATCCACTATCTCCTCCTGTAACACCCTGTGTTTTCGAATGTCAAAGTCAAAGTCAAAGTCAAAGTCAAAGTCCAAGTCAACTTTGACTTCTTTGACTATAATTAGTCTATTTTATATTTTATTTGTATTATGTGGAGTAAGTGTTGATTAATCAGAATGAATCGAAGTAATCGAATGTTTAATCGACGCGAACCGATTTACGACTGTGAATAGTAGGAAGTAACAATGCGATAAAGTTAACTAATCAGTAATCAAACCGATCTAACCATCATCGAACTCGAATCTCGAATTACGCGAACTTTTGGTTGTTGTTATACGTGTGTGTGTGCCTTATGTGTTACCTGTGCGTGTTTACTTTATGTTTTGTGTGTGATCAGTCAAATCAATCGAAACTCGAATTGAAACTCGAAACTCAAAGCGAATGCAATCGAAATCGAATTATGACGAATGGTAATGTCAAGATAGTGTGAATATAGATGATTGTATGTTAGATATAGTGATTGGGACTGAAAGTAATTTGAATAGGAAACTCTATCGTACTCGTATCGTCTTCAATCGAAATCGAAATATCGAAAATCGTCGCACCGAACACTCGAACCAGGCTGTTGATCGATCAGGCTGTCAGCCAATCGAAAAGCCCAGCCGATCGAATGGACTGTCCGATCGAGCAGGCTGTCCGATCGGGATGCCTGGCCGATCGGCCAGCTCTTTCCCATTTTGGAAGCCTATAAATAGGCCTGTCATTGTCATTCTTTCCACTTTTGGAAACCCTCTGACCGACCAGCTCGTGTTCTTCACTATTTCTCAGATTTCTCTCAATCCCGATAAGATTTCATCCTAAATCTTGTACGTTTTTTTATCAATGAACGCTCCTACACCTTTCTATCTTTCAAATCTTGATTTCTAACCGTGAAATCATCAAGATCTAAGCATTCTAGGATGATGTCATCATGGTGTTCTTCAAGAACATCATGTTTTGGCCTCAACCCACCATGAATAGCTCGGATCTAACCGATTTCCACATAAACAAGCTAAGATCTATCACATATCTGAACATTTACATGGTGTGAAGGATTGAAGGAAGGATTTCCAACTTTCTTTCAACTCTATTACACTCAATGCCTTCAAACCGGTGGAAAAGGAGCTTGAGCTGACTCACCAATCATTCTAGTGGATGAGTGGTTCAAGATTCGGATTCTATCTACGAGGTTCACTGACTTCGGGCTAAACATCAAACTAGCGTTCCGAGCAGTTTACCGGCCGGACTTGGGTGATTCCTGTCCGAGCAGGGGAAACAAGTAAGAACGAAAGCTCCATGGTTTAGCTCGTTGTCAAACTACCTCAAATCATGTCAAATAACCAAAACAACCAAGTGTTAGACGAACAGGACGACCAGGTCAGGATGCTGACCGAACGGTTAGGCTGTCCGAACGGACAGCCCAACCGATCGAACATGTCAGCCGATCGACCGGGCCAGCCGATCGGCTAGCAAGTGGCCCCCATACTTTGACAATTCCATGAAGTATAGTATTGAACGAGGTGATGTCCGATCGAACGAACCGGTTGGTAAACATTACTCATCGGATCATGAGATACTATGCTTCAACCCTTAATCGATTTACAACTCGTAGTAGTACGGAGTGCAACCCGATCGAACATGTTGTTCGATCGAACTGGTGACCTCCAGCTGAGGACTGACGGGTGGTCCGTAGGACAACCCTTAAAAGGTCTAAATATATGCACATTCCATGCTTTATTCGGTTAATCGCTTGAACTTGGTAACCACTAGATGATTTGATATACAGGTGTTAAAGTGTTCAAGATGCTGGAATTAGGAAGCTTAGATGGATGTGGGAAGATGGCATAATCAAGATGTGAAGAAAATCAAGTTTTTAATGAAGAAATGAGGAAAAAGAAGATACATCACCTTAACCTACGACCTCTGCCGTAGGCTACGGCCCCCACACCAAGTGCCAAGATGTCTGCCGTAAGACAGACCCCATGTGCCGTAAGGATATGCTGAGTGCCGTAAACTACGGTACCTGGCGTAGCTTACGGCGCTGTATTGACTTTCTGGCCCTATTGACCGCCGTAAGCTACGGCAGGCGACGTAGCTTACGGCGCTGACTGATCCAATTGTGTAACCTTCGCATTTATTGGCCATTTGATGGGGATTTATGATGTCTAATCATGCAATTTCGGTTACTACTTGGCTAGAACGAGTTGGGAAGTATTTGAGAGGCACTTGGGAGTAAAGAACATCATCTTGGAACTATCTAATCATCTAGTTTTCATTAGTTATTGTTGGTGATTCTTGTAAACAACAATTTCCTTCTATTTTGCTACAATGTTTGTCCAAGCCATGAGTGGCTAGGTTCTTTATGGTCATCCTAGGTTAAAGGTTTGCATGAAACAATTATGTTTTGATTCCATAATTTCTAGAATGGTAAACTCTATCTATGTCTAGTTTATCATGGTGTGTGATTGCTTATTTGTAAAGTGTTGATTCTTATGATATTCTAGTTTGAAACCATACATTCTTGGTGCCGTTGGCAATCGAGATATCATGGGTAGAATTAGGATTGGGTAAGGGTTGATTGGTCATCGGGTAACAACCTCACGTTCTAGGAATCTGAGTACTTAGTTCCCTTTCATCACAATAAGTAATTATGCATGAACTATGTCTATGTAGTTCTTTCTAGTGGATGATAGCACAATTGTTGAAGCAAACCGGAAACTTAGGATGGTCATTCGTCTCCAAATTGTTTACAAACTCAACTTTCATTTCACAAATTACTTAGTATTTTTAGTTTTAAAAACCAATCCAATCAAACCAACTCTTGAATTTCATTTCTCTTGCAATTAGATTAATTTAGTTAAATTAGATAAACTTTCAAATAACACATATTCCACAAACTCCCTGAGTTCGATACCCACTTGCCACTATCTATATAGTTGTTATTGGGATTAAATTTGATTGTGACCACGACATCACGTCAAATTTTGGCGCCGTTGCCGGGGAGTAGTGCGCAACGTGTGTTATTTTTGCTTTTCTTTTTAAGTTTGTTATTTTTCTGGTTTACGCTGGGTGTGTTAGTGTGCAGGTATTGACAGGTGCATGCGTACTAGGAGCTCTCACAAGCTATCACCATTGGCGTTTGATCCGGAAATTGAGCGAACATTAAGGGGATTAAAAAAAATGAGTTACCAAGAGAAGTACAATTACGGTGATTATTATGAATATTCCCAACTTTCATATGAAGGCCCTCAGATGTACGATCAAGACTATTATCATGCTCAGTATACATTTGATCAGTATGGTTATGAATGGGTAACCCAACAACCTACTTTGCACTATCAGTCACATAAATCTGAAAGTCTTGACGAGATGATGAGAAAGAGACACATGGTTCATGTTGAAAAAGAATTAATAAAACCTCATTTGTCAATGGAAGAACGAGTAGAACTTTTGGAATGGAAATATGATTTGTTACCAAAAGAGGTGAAAGAGATGAGGCCAGGGACGTCGATATTGGAAAAACGTCAAGCAAAACAACACTGGATATATGTGCAGATTGAACAAATGACACCTATGGGTGATGTAGAAGAAAATGTTGTGAGTCCTCCCGAACTTGAAACTGAATTATTAGGGCCAAATGAGGAATATACAATTGAAATTATTGTGGAGGAACCACCTATGGAGAGCAAAGTTGAGGGCCTTTTACTTGATGAACCAATCAAAGTTGATTACAACTCTCCGGCTGTGGTGGTTATGGAAACCAAGAGTGTTAAGGATGCATGTTTAGAAACTAGGAAGGTGGTACTTCATGATGTGGGAGATTTCATTCATAAGTTATGTTTATGGGAGAGTTTGGATTTGTTGGGCACAGAAAACGAAGTAGTGAAGTGGAGAGTAAACTACCGAGCATTTGTTGGAAATTCGGTAGGAAAATGTGGATTTAAAGAATTTTGCAAAGAAAGATGGGACGTGACAAAGCACACACACGATAGAAGAATCAAACACCGTGCTTACATCAGCAACGAAAAAGGTAAATGTGCATTGAGACCACCTTGAGACATATCAGGTACGGTCTGGCTGAAGACCTAAATTTTAGCGCTGCTTGGGAGGCAACCCAAGGTGTTTTTAGATAAGTGTGGGGAAGATGTGCGGAGAGTTGTGTGAAGGTGATGATAGGAAGTCGGATTATCTACAACATCTGTTGTGTCAAACTTCACCAGGTCAATGTACTCTTTCCTTAGTTTTGTTATGTTCTTTAGGATTAAAATATTGGTATTTGTTGTTAACAAAAAAAAAAAATTGGGGTTCGAGATGTAAAGCAAATGTTGGTGTTTTTGTTGAAAGCGATCTTTCCCTCAAAACCATACATTGGGACAATGTATCCCAAGTGTGGGGATGGGGGAAATTTTTGAGAAATTAAAAAATTTTGTAAAACCAAGCGAAAAGTGTAACAATTTGAAAACTTGATATTGTGTCATTTGACACACCGACACCCGTTCTTAGTCTTTTCTTGGTGAGAATTGAGCCACATATGAAAATTATTTCTTTGTTTGAGTGGCGGTGTGTGTAGTGTGTAAGTAGAACTTGTGTGTGAATACTTGTTAAATCCTAGAGTTAGCATGCTTTTGAAGATGATAGGGGACTTTTAGGTAGCCTCGTCTAGATGTGTGAGAGTGCGGGATTGGTGGGTTGGACCTCATACATTACATATATGAGCTTGGTATTGTGAGGGGTGGGGGTTTGGTCCATAGAAAGCCATGTTTGAGCCTTAAACCATTCGATTGAAACCCAAAGCCTACTTCTTATATAAATTATACCCTATTGAGATGACTCGGTTTAGGAATTTAGTTTGTGATTGTTGATGTTCTTGTATATATTGTTGAGTTTTATGTGTTATGAAAAAAAAATGAAAAAAAAGAAAAAAAAAGGAAAAAAAAATATTTAGTTGTAAAAGAAGTTGTGTGTATAGTTGATGTTTGCTTTGTTTAGTAGTAGAAATAAAAACCTGGTCTAATCAATTAGCTCTTGCATATGTATTCCACCATTTTCCTACCTTTGCACCTAGCCCCGTTACAACCCGTAAGTTCCTTTGATTCAAAAGCATGCTAAATATTTGTTAGGAGGAAACTTGATTCTCATACAAGCTTATTGTCGCACACGCACACATACACGCGTTGAGTGGTTTAGCATAACATGCTAATTTTTCTTGTCACCGAGAGTTGTGTGAGGGGTGTGTCTTGCGGTATGATTGAAAGTTAGTAAAAGGACGGCACTTTAGCTTGGTTTGCACCATTGGTCTCTTGTGGTTGAAAATATTTTTTGAATAGGTTGCTTGGGACAAGCAACGGGTAAGTGTGGGGATGTGACGGGTGGTCCGTGGGACAACCCTTAAAAGGTCTAAATATATGCACATTCCATGCTTTATTCGGTTAATCGCTTGAACTTGGTTCCCACTAGATGATTTGATATACAGGTGTTAAAGTGTTCAAGATGCTGGAATTAGGAAGCTTAGATGGATGTGGGAAGATGGCATAATCAAGATGTGAAGAAAATCAAGTTTTTAATGAAGAAATGAGGAAAAAGAAGATACAGCACCGTAACCTACGGCCTCTGTCGTAGGCTACGGCCCCCACACCAAGTGCCAAGATGTCTGCCGTAAGACAGACCCCATGTGCCGTAAGGATATGGTGAGTGCCGTAAGCTACGGTACCTGGCGTAGCTTACGGCGCTGTATTGACTTTCTGACCCTATTGACCGCCGTAAGCTACGGCATGCGACGTAGCTTATGGCGCTGACTGATCCAATTGTGTAACCTTCGCATTTATTGGCCATTTGATGGGGATTTATGATCTCTAATCATGCAATTTCGGTTACTACTTGGCTAGAACGAGTTGGGAAGTATTTGAGAGGCACTTGGGAGTAAAGAACATCATCTTGGAACTATCTAATCATCTAGTTTTCATTAGTTATTGTTGGTGATTCTTGTAAACAACAATTTCCTTCTATTTTGCTACAATGTTTGTCCAAGCCATGAGTGGCTAGGTTCTTTATGGTCATCCTAGGTTAAAGGTTTGCATGAAACAATTATGTTTTGATTCCATAATTTCTAGAATGGTAAACTCTATCTATGTCTTGTTTATCATGGTGTGTGATTGCTTATTTGTAAAGTGTTGATTCTTATGATATTCTAGTTTGAAACCATACGTTCTTGGTGCCGTTGGCAATCGAGATATCATGGGTAGAATTAGGATTGGGTAAGGGTTGATTGGTCATCGGGTAACAACCTCACGTTCTAGAAATCTGAGTACTTAGTTCCCTTTCATCACAATAAGTAATTATGCATGAACTATGTCTATGTAGTTCTTTCTAGTGGATGATAGCACAATTGTTGAAACAAACCGGAAACTTAGGATGGTCATTCGTCTCCAAATTGTTTACAAACTCAACTTTCATTTCACAAATTACTTAGTATTTTTAGTTTTAAAAACCAATCCAATCAAACCAACTCTTGAATTTCATTTCTCTTGCAATTAGATTAATTTAGTTAAATTAGATAAACTTTCAAATAACACATATTCCACAAACTCCCTGTGTTCGATACCCACTTGCCACTATCTATATAGTTGTTATTGGGATTAAATTTGATTGTGACCACGACATCACGTCAAGGACTCACTTTGGAGGTTCCTAACCGATCGGTTAAGCCGGCCGATCGAACAGACCGTTCGATCGATCGACCTGAAAGGTAAGGACACTTCAGTGTTCTCAAATACTACAACGAAAACTTCAAAAGGTCAAACCATCATATACGAACACATCCTATTCAAAGGAAGAAACAATCCACTCGAACAGTCCAGCCAATCGAGCCTGCTGGCCGATCGATCCCTTTTTGCTTTTAGCACTTTTGGGTGTTACATACATTACTTATATCAAAACACAATCGATCACACTACTCAAACTATTTGAACGCTAACCGTTTCGCATGTATTATGTGACTAAATGAATGCTTGTTGTTATGTTTACACGTGGAACGCTGTCTACCTGCCTTAACGACGTAGTACTATAGTTTGGACTCAGCACCCGTTCACACGGGGGTTGTTAAGGACAATTACTTGCATGGATTATGGTGGTAATCATGTATTGCGAACTGTCTCGGACAGTCAACCCGCAGTCATTGGTATCGATAGATCCATGTCGATAATTAACATGCTTCGTTTTCTTCTGTGTACGTGCTGGTTATGCGTAAACTATTCGAACTCTATATGCTATTATCAAACTTGTATGCTCACCTTTACATTATATGTATTGACTTTATTTTAACGTATGTGACAGGTGTTTAAGATGTTTGCTTGCTAGGAAAGCGAGGCTAGAATAAAGCTCTAGAGGCCCCCAAAAAATAGTTGTCTGTCAGGAACAAGCGTCTAGAGCATAGTTGTCTGTAGATCTTGTCCGACTGGGTCTTTAGGAGCATTTGAACAATATTTATTTGTTTTTATTTAAATCTGAGTTGTCGAAACAGAATATTTGACTAGATGTTATTTGTAATAATTTGTTTTGCCATTTGAGGCACGGTATGGGACGTGTTATACAAATTGAATGGTAATGATAGTTGTTATGGAAACTTCTGGACAATCTGTTTCGCTCAGTGCCATGCCCCGATGATTCCGCCATCGGTTGGGGTGTGACACCTCCGTATCCACCGTCTCCTCCGTATCCACCGTCTCCTCCGTATACACCGTTTCCTCCGTATCCACCAGCATGGTATGAGTCATCTACATGGGTTGTTTCATCAACAGGAGGATGCTTGTTCAAATCCAGAAACAAGCTGTTTTGTTTCCTTGTATACTAGACACAACCTCCTCTTGCTCATTAGAATCGGGAACGCCAGACTCCTCCAAAATAGACAACCGTATCATCATTAGTAAATAATAAACTAAAACAACAAGTAATTAAAACATTTAAGCTAATAACTATTACCGGAACGCTTTCGTGCCCCCAGTTGTCGCTAGAATACTACCCGAAGATATAGTTGTCGTCCCAATATGATGACATTTCAATACTCCGGGATGATAAGAACACAAATACAAACAACAAGAGTGTCTTTCGAATAAATACAAGAAGAAACAGAATGTGTGAATGTGAGTGTTTGTTGAATGCTCGGGTGTGGACCAAGAATGCACTGTATGTTGCATTTTATGTGAGATATAGACGCCTCGTATAGCTCTTGACTCCCCGTATGCCTTTAAGTCATGTCAGACACATAGTCTCATCATAGTCAAATCAGTCAGCAAGACGCCTCGTATAGACCTATACGAGGCGTCTAAGCACCCTCATATTGGTCCTCGTACAGGCCTAGACTCCCCGTCTGATGTGATTGATGTGACGTTGTACGAGGTGCAGAAGCTGGTCGGGAAAAGAAACCCTATACGCCTCGTATAGCCCTATACGAAACGTCTAGAAAGGTATGGAAATAGGCATTAAGGTGTGTAAATATGTACACCTAAAATCAATTGTAAAAGAGATGCAACATCTCCTAAAAAATATATATAAAATAAAAATAAAAACCAAACTCACCACTCATCACTCACTTTATAACCCATAGAAAACACACAAAATAAACGAAATAACAATGGACTACTACTTCCTTCTCTCTCTTCTCTTCACATTCTCTCTCTCTACACTTACATTCTTCCTCCTCCGACGAGTCACCACCACCGCCACCCGCCGGAAAACCCACCATCCTCCAGGAACCGTCGGTTTACCATTCATCGGAGAAACACTCCAACTCATATCCGCTTACAAAACCGAGAACCCTGAACCCTTTATCGACTCACGTGTTAAAAAATACGGGACCGTCTTCACAACACATGTCTTCGGTGAGCGAACCGTTTTCTCAGCTGACCCGGAAACCAACCGGTTCATTTTGCAGAATGAGGGCCGGTTGTTCGAGTCGAGTTACCCCGGTTCGATAGCAAACTTGGTTGGGAAACACTCTTTGTTGTTCATGAGAGGTTGTCTTCATAGACGAATGCATTCTTTGACCATGAGCTTTGCTAACTCTACTATTATTAAGGACCATTTGTTGGTTGATATAGACCGGTTGGTCCGGCTCAACTTGGATTCGTGGACCGGTCGGGTTCTACTCATGGAGGAAGCAAAGAAGGTACTTATTTTACTTATTAGTCACTAACTCCTTTTTATGTTGTTGCAATAAATTTGGTGTCCTTTTTTTTAAACTTTTGAGTCTTGTTCTCAACCATTGAGATGTGGTTACGACACACAGCTTGTTGCCTGTTTCCCTGTCATGTTATATGTAATTTCTCGTAATCTTGGTTTGAAATTTCTGTTAGATTTGCATGTTTTTGTGATTTTTGAGTCTAAAGTCGTATATGAAAGTTGTGTTATCATATACCCACGTGTTATGATTCTTAACATATATTTTTCTTTTTAGTTTGGAAAGAGGAATATTTTAGAATTCATTTTAGAATGGTTACTAGTATCATTGTCTATCTAGATATTTTAGTTCGGTTTTTAAGTATCTTTAAACTCATTTTATTATATCATTTAAAGAAAATATTCTAATTTAAAGAAAATATTTTTTTAGTTGTACTTTTTGCATTGATTGTACTAATTTTACACAATGGACTATCGATCAATCCGGCTAAAGAAGAACATTCATGTACTCGCTCACATGGTTTCATTTTCTCTCTATTTTTAGAACAATTTAACCGTGACGTTTTATACGACAACCGACAAACTAAGATTTATTTAATTATCTGATCTTGTTGGTTAGCAGAGTATTAACAGAGCCTAACAGGTTCCCATGGTTACATGGGCGTAGCATAGTGGGAGCGGGAGGGGGCGGCCGACCCCCGGAACTTTTCGTTCACCAATGGAGAGTATTTAGCTTTCGTATAGAAATTTTTTGGTATACACGTTTTTTATCCCCCGGATTTATAGAAACTTTTTGGGTATATACATTTTTGACCCCCTGGTCGGAAATCTTAAGATTCGCCACTGCATGGTTATAAATAAGAAGTTTTAAACTTTTTTTATATATTAAACTATTAAAAGTTGTTGATATGTTTTAAAAAATATCCAAATTGTAAAGAATGAAACATGAGAATGCATAATAACATCATGTGCATGTGTTATATGTTATGATCTTATGTAGTGAGTGCTTCTCATGCTTGGAAGGTTCCATATATTCCATTCCATGTGTTCTTTCAAAAGTGTTATGGGCATAATTATTCTTGATTTGATTTGGATCAATTATGTTATCCTCAAATAAATAGGATAATAATATTTTTTTATTGATTAATTATATTATAAATTGCATAGATAACGTTTGAGTTAACAATAAAGCAACTATTGAGCATCGAGCCATGTGAGTGGACCGAGAATTTAAGGAAGATTTATATGCGAGTCATTGAAGGATTCTTCTGCATTCCTATTCCAATGTTCTCCATCACATACCGTCGTGCTATAAAGGTATTAATTAATTAAGTGTGGATATTTTTAATAAAAATAAAATAATAGTTTTTATGTAGTTTTGTTAACAAAAAGGCGAACCGTTATATTTTGTTTTTTTTTTGTTTTTGAAGGCGAGAGAAAGGGTGGCGGAGGAGTTTAGTTTAGTGGTGAGGGAGAGGAGGAGAGAGAGTGAAAGAGGGACGAAGAAAAACGACATGTTGGCGGCATTGTTTGACAGTGGAGTTGGTTTTACAGACGAAGAAATTGTGGATTTTTTGGTGTCTCTACTTGTAGCGGGGTATGACACCACATCAACTACCATGACCCTTGCAGTTAAATTCCTAACCGACACACCATTGGCTCTTGCTCAACTCAAGGTTCGGTTCGGTCTCTCTTTTTTATTTTGCTTGCTTTTAACCGTAACGTCTTTTCAATAAGTGATTTTAAGTTTAACTACTTAACTAAAATAGAGCAGCACAACTCCTTCCTTGTTCGTATCAGCATCATATTAGCTTTTTCACTACTAGTCATAACTTGTCAAATCACGAGAAATAATATGCCTCTAATGTCAAAACCATTTGTAAACTAAATTAGAAAAGACAATGAAAAAATATGTGATTGATTAATGTTGGAAAGCGTCTCACTCTCTCACCTTCGGCGTCAACAACAAAGTGGCAAACCTCTTTGCCGCACACCACGACTCGCCGAAGCCCAAGGAGTGGAAGATGTCGATTCGCCGCGTATTACCCGAAACATGCCGATCCAATTTGCCCCCTTAGAGCATTCACATCCCAACCATCAAATTATGTGAGGATGGGTTTTTATATTATAAAGGGTATAAAAAGTGGTTGTGAGTAGAGGAGAGAGAAAATGTTACTGTTCATCTGTATATTTGGGGGGACACTGTTCACCCGTTATAATTTTTTAATATGTTTTGAAAGTGATTGTGAGTTGAAGTGAGAGAAAAATGTAATGATAATATTATTTAATTGAAATGAGAGAGAAAAAGTATTTGTTTTTAGTGGAAATATATTGATATAGGAGTTGTTTTTTAGTGGAATGTATGTATAATTTAATGGTTTGGATGTGAATGCTCTTAGGGTGCTAGGAGTTTATATAAAAGTAAACTAGGCTTCATATTTTTCATAAAATTTATTCAAATTTTTTTTTAATTTTCTTTGTTCCTAATTGTTTAACAAAACTCTCCTCAAAAAGGAAATCCAATTGGAACTAAGTTACTCAAGAGTCATGATCAACGGACTTTTCTAATTCGGTAAAAGGTCATTTATTATAATATATCAAATTAAATCATTATATCCTTTTTAAGACAAAAGATGTACAAGTGAATATCACTACATAAATTTACATTTACATACACATACAAATACAAATATATATAAAAAGTAAATGAGAATGATAAATAAGACATTGTGTGGGGAAAATAAGAACCAATTAATGGTAACAAACCTACCTACTGATAGAAGAGTTGGGTTTTTCAATGAAGACTTAAGTTCAATTCTTACTTGTGTCATATTGAGGTGGATTGGATATTGGGCAATGATGGTGACAAACCCACCGAGTGGGGTTCGATCCTGAGTCACACCCCGGTTTTCATCCGTTTGTTACTTCAGCGAGGCATCTCGTATGGAGGCAGTACGGTTTTCGGGGAAACGTCGTAACCAAGTCTGACCAACCCAGCGTGGACCCGGTTAAGAAAACATAGTCTGAACAGATCTTGGTTAGAACCGCTATTTAGATGGTATGACATTGAGTCACTAAAAAAGAAAGTTACCGTTCAAAAAAAATAATGGTAAAAACATTAAAAAAAGAAACAAGAAAATCTAAAGTCAAAGATCTTTTTGTTGGCAAATGAAAAATAGTGAAATACAGACTAGAGACCAAAGAATCTGATGCAGGTTACGAAAAAAAGTATATTATGGGGGATCGTGTGGCTCGGAAATTAAGGTACATTTATCGTCCCTTATATAGGACGGCGTAACACTTCACACCTAGTTTGACCTATAAATCCATACCTTTTTCAGGAAAAAAACACTTGGATTTAGGATGTTTGAATCGAGCAATCGAGCATTAATCCTTTTTTTTTTCTATCAAACATTCAAGTTATATCGATGAAAAATATTAAACAAGCTATGTATTGAAAGCATAAAGTTATAATTTATAGTAACATATTTCAACTCGAAGTAAGAAACGAGAGGGAATTCAATGGCGGGGTCGCGTTTTCTGGTTATTGACTGATGAAAAGTAGCATGCAAATACATATATTTAGATTTGAGTTAATTACGTTTTTAGTCTATGTGGTTTGTTAAAAATAATCATTACAGGTGTGTTAGTTTAAAAAATGCTAAAATAGTCCTTGTAATTTCACTTTTGTAACAATTACAGCTCACCCTCACTGTTTTGTTGCAAAATGGTATCTCTTGAGGAACATTGACGGTCAACGGTGTTAGAAGTGGAAGACGATAGTCGGATGGTGGGGACACAAAAATATATATTAATGTAATAATAATAGACAATGGAAGAAGTTAGTGATGTAGAATTTAGTACATGTTAACATGTTAACTATGCCAAAATTAGTGATACACAACTTTTAAATATGCTCGCTTTGTCATAGTTCGTTAACAAATTTTAGAACTATGGTTTACTAATCTTTATGTAGCTTTTAAACTTCTTAAGAAGTTTTTCTTACAATTATATTTATGATTAATGTGGTTGTCAATCTTTCACAGAAAGAACAAGATGAAATTCGAGTGAGAAAGACCGACTCAGGGCCTCTCGAATGGGAAGACTATAAATCCATGCCATTCACACAATGCGTAAGAGATCTATTAAACATTATTGGCATTTCAAAAAGCGACAAATTTATTTGCGAATATGTAACTCGGATTATATATGTTACAGGTGATTAATGAAACATTGAGAGTCTCCAACATTATTAGCGGCGTTTTCAGAAGAACGATGGCAGACGTTGACATTAAAGGTTTGCTCATGAGTTCGATCCATTGTCCTACTGTATACCTATATTGTAAGGAGTGTATTGTACAACATAATCTCTCGTACCATGTTGTATAGCGCTACCCTACAACGTATATCAAACATATGTCGCTATATGTTAATAGTTTAGGATGTATATTTTTCCTAGGTTATAGAATTCCTAAAGGATCCAAAGTGTTCACTTCACTCCGGGCAGTTCATCTTGGTCAAGAAAATTTCAATGATGCTAGAGTTTTTGATCCTTGGAGATGGCAGGTACATGACCCACTCATCTCCTCTTCATTTTCCTACATATTTATAATATATATATATATATATATATATATATATATATATATATATTGAGGTTCATGTAAAAATGGCATTTTTCGTAAGAAGTGTGAGAAAGCATAGGAATTGACATGTATGCATAACGTTTTGGACTTAGGCATGATGTTTTGGGTTTTTTTTTTTTTGGCAAGAAAAACACAAAACATAACAACTTAAGACACAATGCAATGAATTCTAGGCTTAAAACTTAAAACACAATGCTTAACACTTAAACACACTACTTAACGTTCTTGGCATGGTGTTTTAAGTTTTAAGCCTAGAATTCATTGCATTGTGTCTTAAATTGTTATGTTTGGTGTTTTTTCTTTCCAAAACATGATGCATATCGATCAATTCCTATGCATTCTCACACTTTTTAAGCCTAGAATTCATTGCATTGTATCTTAAATTGTTATATTCTCATTTTTGTAAATATTTTTATAACTAGAAATCTTCAAATCCAACAAACTTCATGCCATTTGGAGGAGGGCCAAGGAGATGCCCTGGGAATGAGCTAGCCAGAGTCGCGCTCTCGGTTTTTCTTCACCATCTTGTTACTCGGTTTAGGTAAAGAATAATAACTTTTTCGCATTCGTTTCACACATGATTCTATGGTCCCAAACTTAAAACTAACTACATTTGTTTCTTCAAAGTTGGGAGCCCGCAGAAGATGATAAATTGGTGTTTTTCCCCACAACAAGAACTCAGAAGCGATATCCGATCATCGTGAAACGTCGTAGTAAAGCAATCAAGCCATGTAAAGAATTCGAAAAGGAAAGCTTGAGCGGGGCAAGATTTTGAAGTTAAGATGCGATGATATGTAACGAGAACTTCAGTATTTAAGTTTAGGATATTAT
Source organism: Helianthus annuus (assembly GCF_002127325.2). NCBI lineage: Eukaryota > Viridiplantae > Streptophyta > Magnoliopsida > Asterales > Asteraceae > Helianthus > Helianthus annuus. The sequence continues at coordinate 172,222,880 of NC_035447.2, read as the reverse complement.
ATATTCACATATTGTTTTATATCCTCATTTCTCACATGAAAAAGTCATGTTGAATAGAGCTAATTCTTTTGTAAACATGTTCTAGCATATAAATCATGTTGGCCGTGCTTTGAGGTGGAGACACAAATATGGATGCTAAAATATTAACATGCATGATGATAACTTGAGTAAATTTGTTGTAATGAATTGTAATTCCTCAATGCATTTAAAGGTTGGGTAAATTAAAATAAAGTTAGCGAAACAGAAATATGGATCCAATGATATGTGTCGGATAAAGCTCCTATAGGCTTTACTACGTCACGTAAATATCATGTCAGTGTCAACTAGACATGGGCTATATTGTTAACTGGTTTGTAGTGAGATAAAGCACCATAAAGCCTCTGTCATCCTTACTCGATTGTTATTTTTAATTTTATATTTTTAAATTATTAAATATTATATAAAAAATAAGTATCACAACAATATACAAAACAAAACATTTTATTAAACTAGAATCACTAGTACAGAAATGATTAAAAGATGCGGGTAAATTGGCTATCAGATGCGGTTTTAGACCCGCATCTTATGGCAAAGCATCTTATAGCTATAAGTCAAAAGATGCGGTTCCAAAAGATGCGGTTGTAGACCCACATCTTTTGACAATTTAAGCAAAAACTATTTTTTCTCAATATAATCAAGAAATGTGGTTCTAGAACCGCATCTCTTGGGGTTTAAGCAAGAAAAATATTTTTTTTTTCAAATTTTAAGAAATTCTATTAAAATTTCTCATTATAACCAAATTATCTAAAAATGAAAATAAATATAAAAAATTAAAACCAATAAAATATAATCCAAGAATATAAATTACAAAGGTTTCAAAGTAACACAAAATTACAAAAGTTTCGAAGTAACACAAATACATATATCTCTAAAGATGAAAATGATATACTATAACTTCTTGAACCGACCCCTTCATACGTCCAACCCAAACCAACATCTTCAATTCATACTTCCAACTAGAATCGTAGAAATTACCTAACAAAACATAATACTAAATTAATATAATGAAGCTTACAAGTACATATGAAATTGAACAAATTCTTTCTCAATACAAACAAATTATTATAAGCAAAACAAACAGTTCTTGAAGATACGGCAAACACATAGCAAAAGCAATGAAAATCGAACCTTGTAGCTAAGAGATGAACAACGACTGAAAAGCATAGATGAGTGATCGTCTTCATGAAGTTAGGTTTTTGAGTTTTGACTCTTCAATTTTTGCTTGAAACACTAAAACAACCGCCACTTTTCATGCTTTCCGATTGATTCAAGAGTTCAGGAGTTCATGTTCCAATTGAAACCCAAATTACAATACTTGTTTTTTTTTTTTAATTTATGGGCCCTTTTAAAGTGGGGGGCAAAGCCCTTCCTTGACTTCTATCCCCCTCGAGTCAGCTCTGATTAGCCACGCCCCAAAACAATAACCTACAATAGCATAACATACGCTTAATATTAGCATAAATCATGACAGTAATAAATGGAAAAAGAAGAAACTTACTATACAGACAAGTTACAAGAAGATTACATTAGTCTAGAAAACATATTTGCAAAACACAATATCAGCGTCTTCAAGCGCCTTAGAGAGATTATCACCACCAAAATCAGCAACTTCAAGTGCCTTTTTACCCCCAACAATGCAATACCTCAAACACCTAACCAATAACAAGAGAACAAATAGCAATTTATTCGCTCAATTTATTATTAATCCATCTACACTACCACCACAACAATCTATATCAGCTTATTTCATAACATAATGTTGTTATAAATTAATTTCATGTTACTGTCCTCTAACTGTGACCACATGAATTGAGGATCAGTTTCAATGATTTTAACACTATCATCCTCTATTAGATGACATTTTTTATTGAGATACGAGTATACAACTAAATTAAATTCGACAAGTGTTAGAGCTTAACAAAATAATAATGCATATACACACATATTAACCTGACAAATACATACACAAAAATATACTAGTACATATGTATACCTAGACGAACAGATACAAATAAATACAACATGAAGAACCATTAATCACAAAGAGTGTTTAGATAAAGGATATCCTTCTTGAGAAACAACCATCCATAACAAGATCACAACACTCTAACTTAGATTCGCAGAAAGAAAAACCCTACCATTTTGTTAAATTCAAGGCGATCCACTAACAGACAAGTTAAATATCCCCAAATTTAAAAATGAGACGGATCTATTAACTAGGTAAATAAGAGAATCGCGATACAAATTCTGAAAGTTAGAAACATCAAACACATACACACCAATCAAGAAAACAGTTTGCTTCTAAGTTGAAGAGAAAAACATGGTATTTTCTTATTATTGATCAACTATCATTCTTCATGCTTAGAATAAGACGAACCTGGATAATCTGGAAAGTGATAACCCTGTATTTTGTAAGAAGAACCTGGATAAGTGAAACTAAGTTCAATTAGGTCGTTAAAAGCTAAAATAAAACCCTAGATTTTGCACATTGTAACGGGTTTAATCAAGGGGGTTTAACCTGGTGGTTCGAATTGGAGGAGGTGCGTCAGTGGTGTCGCGTGGCGATGGATCGAGAAGGAGCCGGGAGATAAAGATGACGGCAGTGGTGGTCTGACCATTGCAGAACTGATAAGAAAGAGGGGTAGAACGGGTGATGAAGATGAGTTTGAGCGGGAGATGAAAATGAGTTTGGGGTAGAGCGGGAGAACTAAAAATTTCAATAAAATTTTCACAAAACACTTGTTCATTGTTTTCCTTTTATTTATCGGCCTTTAGACCGTGGGGTATGGTGGGGCGTGTGTTACGAGCATGATGTGACACATGAACTATGGGGCATCCAAGACCAAAAACCAATTTTAAAGGGGTATGGCGGGGCGTGGCTTGGCCAGGTGTATTAAAATAAAAAAATAAAAATCTAAAATTTAAACATGGTCCGCTATGCCCTAGCCAACAAGCCAATAAGAGCCGGCCACATAGGATCGCTAGCATGCCCCACTTCCGGCCTTAAACTCCCGCCCAAGGGGCCACACTCAAACCCAAGCCCACCCGGGATGGTGACTTGGGCGTTTCTCTCCAACCCCACCCCATACCCCATAGTCTTAGCATAATCCTCATTTATGTAACAAAAAATATTATAATGTATATTAAATAATATAATATGTTTCAAAATGTAACAAAAAGTGTTATATAAGGGTCTACATATTCACACACTTAGGGCTAAAATGGTAAGTTGCCATTTTCTTTTTTTTTTTAATATTAAACTTCAGGGCAAGACTGAGCGTATAAGATTGTTTAAAAGACTATTATACCCTTGAGTTAGGGCTAGACTGGGGGCAACACCGGGCTAAAATGGTCTTTTGGACCACACTAAGGCTTGCCCAGTACGCAGCGTATATTTTTTATTTTGTTTTTTTTTTATTTTCTCTTTTAAGTTCAATAACACTAATATTAATTATAAAAAACACTAATATTAATTTAAAAAAAAAACTCATATTATCAAGACTGGACGTACAGGACAAGACTCGACGTCTAGGGTTGTTTAAAAAATTGTTATACCCTTAAGTTATTCTAACGTTATCAAGTCATTCTATTAGTTTATTTGAAATAACCATAATGCCCTTGTTATTAAACTACAATATAAATAAATAAAGAGATAATTATGTTTTTCGTCTCTATGGTTTGTTGAAAATAACTATTATTCAGTAGTTTAAAAATTGTCAAAATAGTACCAGTACTTTCACAACTTCCACCTTCAACTCACTAACAATGGTGATTAACAACTTCATCTATCTACTATCCTTTGCTCTAGTCTTCACTCTCTTCGTTTCTTCAAATGCATCTGGAATATCATCTGCTCCGGCTCCGCACCTTCTCCACTTAATTCATCTTCAACATCTCCCACCACTACACACACATACTTGAACGATGACCACCTCTACCACCCATTATACCTACCACCGTCATCAAACTACCACCCCTCCTACCCCCACACCCCATGGCCATCTTAGTTTAAAAAAAGCGGGAAGCGCACAAAAGCGATGAGGTCTAAAACCGATTTTTAAAAAGCGAAGCGCAAAAGCGGTGAGCTTTTCGTACGCAAAGCACAAAGTGATTATATAATTTATTTTATATAACCCATAAGTGTTTAGCATCCAATACCTATGATTTAGCTATAATTAAGCTTTATATATGTTTTAAAATGAAAAAAAAACATAAATGTATAGCATAAAAAGCCTGTTGTACAACACTCAGAAGCATAGAAACACCCCATGTACAAAAAGCGTGCGCCTCAGTTGCGCTTTAGGTCAATTTTCACCCTAAAAAGTGCGCCTCAGTTGCGCTTTATGTACATCGTGCGCCTTATGTCACGCAAGGCGATGGGGTTTGCGCCTAGATGCGCTTTGCGCTTAAGCGCGCTTAAGGCACGCTTTTTTAAACCAAGATGGCCATTATCTTCAAACAAATCATCGGCCAACTCCTTTTATACCGATAAATTCTACCCATTTCGACCACTACACCTGGCACCGCTCAGCCTTCATCTCATCCTTTCGTTTTCGGGTTAGCCTCAAGGTTTCCCATCAACGTCAATTGTGAAGGAAAAATTAGGTAGCCGGCAATTTCAGATGTGATGGGGGGAAGTTAGGAGGTCAGTGATTTCGATTCTGGTGTAACCGTTGACGGAGATAGATTTGGCGCCGGTGGAGGTGACGACGGAGATCCGGTTGACGGTGATATGATGGAAGGAAGCGGTAGTGAAACTGAGTCGTCGGAACAAAGTTGTGGAGTCGGAGCATGTGATGTTCTGGAAGGAACTAAAGAAATGGAGAGTGAAAAGTAAAATAAAGGATACTGGTACTGTTTTGGCAATTTTAAATTAATGGACTGTAATGGGTATTTTCAACAAACCACAGGGACGGAAAACGTAACTAACTCTTTATTTATTTCAAATTTAATTTTATATACAGGGGCATTATGGTCATTTCAAATAAACTAAGAGAATAACTGGATGACGTTAGTGAGGTTGAACTATAATTATTACAAAAGTGAAAGTAAAGAGACTGTTTTAGGAATGTTTAAACTAATGGATTGTATTTGTTGTTTTCAACAAACCACATGGACAAGAAAACGTAATCATCATCAGACGGTACGTTGATACGTACACTAACACATACCTGTATGTGTTAAGTATGTACTTGTATACACGTAAAAGTACGTACATATATAAATAATAGAGTTAAATGCTCGGATATCCCTGTGGTTTGCCCCTTTTTCACCTTTAGTCCCTAACTTTCTAAAATTACAGCTATAGTCCCCAACTTTTCAATTTTCGTTCCCGGATAGTCCCTGTGCCTAACATCAGTTAGTTTTCTCAGTTAAGAGGGTGTGAAATGAAAAAAATACCCTTTTCCTTAAAAAGGCCAAACTACATGGACTATCCAGGCATCTTCTTCATTTTTATTGACTATCCGGGCAGTTTTTATTTGTAAAACCCCACCACCACACTTCATTTTCAACCTCCACCCACTATCACCCTCCTCCACCATCACCGCCACAGTCACTCTCCACCAATTGTGACTACAGATCCCACCATTTTAATTTGATTAATCGCCGCTGAGATCTAAAACCAAGGCGAAAATTAGAATCGGTGAGACGGTTCAAGGGTGTGGTGAACGTGTGGTCACTGTCCACAGTACGAGTGAGGAGACGAATGATTTTGATATGAATGATGACCGTGTGTGTCCGGAAACGGACGCTATGTTCAAAGTGCATGACAAAGTTGTTGCTGAAGCGGATAGTAATCGTGAGGAAGCACTGCAAGTTACGGTGCGCCTTCTTGTGCCATCGGGTCAGATTGGTTGTATTATTGGAAAAGGTGGACAGATAGTTCAAACTATACGGTCGGATACCGCTTCTCAAATTCGGACCCTGAAGGATAATCACGTTCCCGCTTATGCATTAAGCAATGATGAACTTGTGCAGATATCTGGCGAACCGTCTAACGTTAGAACGGCACTTTTCCAAATAGCGGCTCGCCTTCATGATAATCCGTCACGTTCACAGCACTTGCTTTCATCATAAACACCTAATGTTTACCCGTCGGGTGGTTCACTTACGGGCCCGCCCGGAGGTGCATCGTTTATGGGTTTAACTCAACTACTCGGTGCTTACGGTGGATACAAGGGTGAAGGTGGTTTCTACGCGGGTCCGACGGACGAATCTTCGCTAAAGGAATTTTTCTGTCTTTGATCTGTCCAACTGCGAACATCGGTGGCGTAATCGGTAAAGGCGGTGTGGCGATTAATCAAATTAAAATGGTGGGATCTGTAGTCACCCAATTGGTGGAGAGTGACTGTGGCGGTGATGGTGGGTGGAGGTTGAAGATGAAGTATGGTGGTGGGGTTTTATAAATAAAAATGAAGAAGATGCTCGTATAGTCCGTGTGGTTTGGCCTTTTTAAGGAAAAGGGTATTTTTGTCATTTAACACCCGCTTAACTGAAAAAACTAACTGATATTAGGCACATGGACTATCCGGGAACGTAAATTGAAAAGTTGGGGACTATAGCTGTAATTTTAGAAAGTTAGGGACTAAAGGTGAAAAAAAACAAACCACAGGGACTATCCGAGCATTTAACTCTAAATAATAAGTATGTACTTGTATACATAATAAATCAATAACGAAAAATAATAATTTTTGTAATCATAAAATACATTTGTTTATTATATGAAAGTTATTTATTTGTTATTATTGTTAATACGAAAACCTTTTTTTATATCTTGTTGTTTAGTATTATTAAGGTAGTGTTTGGTATGCAGGAATGTGAGGTGGAATGGAATGGATGATTACGAGGGAATGGAGAAAAGTGTGTTTGGTTGGTCAGTGGAATGGAATCACTCATTCTAAAATGCATTCCATTTCCTCAAAATCATTCCTTCCACCACCCATGTTTTTTTTTTTTTCCATTCCATCCCCCATTGCACCATTCATCAACAACACCACAACCCACCACCTTCGCCACAACCCACCACTACCACCACCCACCACCGACGCCATCGCCGCCACCCGCCACTACCTGACCCCGACAGCCACCGCTGCCGCCGCCACCCACTCGCCACCGTTATCACCCGCAGCTGCAACCAACCGCTAACGACACTCGCCGCCGCCGCCCACCACCATCGTCGACGCCACCACCACCGCCACCACCAACCGCCGCCACCGCCACCAACCGCCACCTCTGCTCCCACCCACCACCAACGACCACCTTGCAACCATCACCACTCGTCGTCGCCGCCGCACCGCCACTCGCCGCCACCACCACCACCCTTCGCCGCCGCCGACACCCACCACCGCCACCTATAACCACCCACAATCACTACCACCGACCACCACCACCACCACCACCACCACCACTCACCGCTGCTTTTATTACTCCGTTATTCTTGCCTACCGAATAATACACAATAATAACTCATTCCATTCACACATGGTAACCAAACAAGACATGCAATAGTAATGATCCATTGCATTCCCTCGTCCATTCCATTACCTCGTCCATTCCATTCCTTCGTCCATTCTATTACCACATACCAAACAAACCCTAATAGAAAAAATGAATCATACATATATGGTTAGTTATCCTAATTTTTATTCTAAGTCTTTATTTATTAATCAATACTTCATTTAGTTAATACTTATTTTTTATTAATAGTTTTTATTTATAACCTTTATATCAAGAAATGCGGATTTAGAATCGCATTTATTGGCTCTTAATTTTTTTTAGAACACCTATAAGATGCGGTTATATAAGAACCGCATCTTCTTGCTCATGTTTTATTCAAAACAAACATAAGATGCGGTTTAGAGAGGGTAACCGCATTTTTTTAAAACACTCATAGCATCTTTTGATCACTTTTGTACTAGTGAATAAAAAAGATTACAACCCAACTTAACTAAAAACCATACATAGAAATTTATTTAAAACAAACGACTTAATTGTTAAAATGGACACGCAAAATTTTCTAACCCGCAAGATGCAAGAAGGTTCTGCCCTGATGTAGTTGGTATTCCACATGAGCACCTCAATCGCTTGCTCTCCAGTTATGCTCTCTTTGCGGTTCGAGGCAATGATAAAGAGACTCTCGAAAAGTCCGCAAGTTGCTCGCATCAAAACAAACCTTCCAGTAAAGTAATGTGATTCTAGTCACAATTGTTTGCACCAACTTGTTGACGAAAGTGCTTAAAAAGTGTGTTTCAAGTAGAATGATGATCTGGAGGTTGCCCTTGCTCCGCAACATGCACCCAAATGGTAGCCAAAGCAATCTCCTCTTCCCTGTTCCATCGGTTCGTCATAAAAAAAGTTGAAAATATGATAAAGATTTTTGAAATTGTGGTGTGAATGGTGGTGAGTTGTAAAAAAATAGTGAAGATTGGGGATTTATATAGGGGTTTTGGGGATAAAATTTAAAGATCTTTTTTAAATTATTACCGCTTTTAATGGTCAAAAACAAAATTATTACATGCCTAGGTGGCATGGGGCGCCACCCGACACGATTCAACTTTATAATCACTTTAAGCATACTTTTTTGTGTGCAAAATCTAATATATTTTTATATTTAAGCATCTGATATTAAATCAAATAGTCATTGTAAAGAAAAACACTTTTAAATCAAATAGTTATTGTGAAGAAAAACACTAGAACATAATCAATTACTGGAACATAATCAATGAATACCTAAATCACGTATCATATGTGCACGCAATAACAAAATTCTCAATGTAACATTACATCTATAATCACGTAAATGATCAATGAATATCTAAATCACATACTAGATACTCAATGTATACCAAAATCTAGAATCACGTACCATGTGTGCAAAAGTGGTAACAAATACTCAATATAATAATCACTATCATGTGTGCAAAGCAGTAACAAATGCTCAAATGTAACACTACATCTATAATCACGTAATAACTTATATTACATATCTAATCACGTAGTAGCATAAAACAATTAAGTTCTCATTGTACCGAATGCATAATCACGTAATAAGCATAACTTTAGTAAAAAAAAACATTATACAATCAAAAAAGTTATTATAACGTAATTACGTACTAATACATATCGTTTGACATTACACGTGTTACATATGGTACATGATTATAGATGTAGGGTCACAGTGAGCATTTGTTATTGCTTACACATATGGTACACGTGTTACATAAGGTTGTGTGATCAACAACAGCAGGACTGTACCAATCAAGGAGCAATGATTGCAGGCATGATCAAAGGAGAAAACCCAGGTGTAGTGCAGTGCTAGATCGGATCAACAGCAGACTTCAAAGGTGGTGAAGTAGCGGGCTTGATCAAGATTGAAGAAAGAGGATGTTGCCTTGTTTGTGGTTATTAGTTCATGTGTTTGGACAAGTTATTGGTGTGATCCCAAAGGAGTCAGAAGACAAGGGTTGGGGTGTTGTGTTAGCTGCAGCAAAGGCGTTGATACAAAGCGAACACAAGATACTGAGTATTATGGTGAAAGAACTTCGTGTCTTACTTGGTATTCAAGACCTAGGAGTAACTTAACAAGATTATGGGGTGATTGTTAGAACTAATCTTGTCAATACTCAAAAGTTGGGGGATGGTAAATAGTTTAGTTTATTTTAGGTAGTTTATTTATGGTAGTTTTATTTTATTATTATTTAATTTCCTTGGAGGAGTAGGTTACTTGTTCTCCAAGGTTTTGTTTAGTATAAATAGGGATCATAGTTTAGGATTTATGTACATTCACTTTTAATCAAAGAGTTTTTCTTGTTAAATTTATTGTTTGATTAAGTTGAAGAATGTCTGGTTTCCAACAATTGGTATCATTTATTGTTTGATTAAGTTGAAGAAGGCCTGGTTTCCAACAATTGGTATCATAGTGGGATGATCAAGACCATTGAGAGTTGAAGAAATTCGTTAGGTTTAACTTACATGAACGAAAATAAAGAAAATGATATCTGGGAGTTGCACAAAGAGATAAAGAAAAGGATGATTTTTTGTTCATCTCGATTAAAAGAAAAAGGAGTAGCAATTTTTTTGTCCTTTAGTGGAGTTTGAAAAATAAAAAAAAAGGGTCTTTGTTGCTGTTAAAGGAACGAAGGAGGTTTTTTTTTTATTTAGTCACACAATGGGAATTAAAGGGAAAGAAAAAAGGTTGTTGTGATCAAAAGGCAGGTGTAAGAAGGTTTGTTGATCAAACGGTAGGAGCAGGTTGTAGTGATTAAGGTTGTGTGATCAACAACAGCAGGATCGTAGCAATCAAGGAGCAGTGATTGCAGGCTTGATCAAAGGAGAAAACCCAGGTGTAGTGCAGTGCTAGGTGGTGAAGTAGCGGGCTTGATCAAGATTGAAGAAAGAGGATGTTGCCTTGTTTGTGGTTATTGGTTCAAGTGTTTGGACAAGTTATGGGTGTGATCCCAAAGGAGTCGGAAGACAAGGGGTGCGGTGTTGTATCAGTTGCAGCAAAGGCACTGATGCAAAGCGAACACAAGATACTGAGTATTAAGGTGAAATAACTTCGGGTCTTACTTAGTATTCCAGACCTAGGAGGAACTTGACAAGATTAGGGGTGATTGTCAGAACTAATCTTGTCAAGGGTGAGGATATACTAGGAAGTTTATTTTGCTAGGAAGGCTAGGAAGTAATCTTGACCATCAATTTAATTAATCAATGGCTGAGATTAAAATGGGTGAAAGTGAACAAAAAAAAGAGGCGCGTGAGTTAGTTTGATGGTATTCTAGTCCATTCAAGTCAATAGTTTCTCTCTCCTCCAATTCCCCATCGTTTTTAAAACGTTAATAACTTTTTCATACGACAATATTTTTTTTATAAAAATTACACCATAAAGATGAGCGTTTTTTTATCTTTAAAACGAGCACACTATTGCTATACTTTTGAAAAAAAATTCGAAAACCCAGATGCGTAAAACGCAATGAATAGAACAACACACTATAACCTAGGTTCTAAAACGCAATCGAGCTTCATATGGTCGTGATTTATTTTTAACATGGTCATGCCTCTATTCTAACATGATCATGTTTATGTTTTAGCATGATCATGTTCTCTGCACTCAAATTATGAAGAAAACGTACCTAAAATGCAATGGGTTTCACATGGTCATGTTTCTCTTTTAACATGGTCATGTCTTTGTTTTAACATGGTCATTTTTTTGTTTTAACATGGTCATGCCTTTGTTTTAACATGGTCATGCCTCTGTTCCAACATCCAATATCAAGGTTCTAAAACGCAATAGGTTTTAACATGGTCATGTTTATGTTTTAACATGGTCATGTCTTTGTTCCAACATGATCATGCTTACCTTTTAACATGATCATGTTCTTTGATGTTATTTTACACTCCAATTCTAAAACGCAATGAAACCCAAAATCAAGATTTTGCACTACAGATTCTAAAAAGCAATAAAGCTTTAACATGGCCATGGTCATGCTTTTGTTCCAACATGACCATGCTTCTATTTTAGCATGATCATGTTCTTTGCACCCCGGGTTGTAAAACGCAATGAAACCAAAAATCAATATTTTGCACAATGGAGTTTTAACATAGCCATGTTTAAGTTTTAACATGGTCATGCTTTTGTTCCAACATGACCATGCTTCTATTTTAGCATGATCATGTTCTTTGCTTGTAAAACGCAATGAAACAAAAAATCAATATTTTGCACTGTAGTTCTAAAAAGCAATGAAGTTTTAACATGGCCATGTTTATGTTTAAACATGGTCATGCTTTTGTTCCAACATGACCATGCTTCTGTTTTGGCATGATCATGTTCTATGCACCTCAGGTTGTAAAACGCAATGAAAACAAAAATCAATATTTTGCACTGTAGGTTCTAAAAAGCAATGGAGTTTTAACATGGCCATGTTTATGCTTTAACATGGTCATGCTTTTGTTCCAACATGACCATGTTTCTATTTTAGCATGATCATGTTATTTGCTTGTAAAATGCAATAAAACTAAAAAACAATATCAATGAAGTTTTAACATGGCCATGGCCATGTTTTAACATGGTCAAGCTTTTGTTCCAACATGACCATGTTTCTACATGTTCTTTACACTCCAGGTTGTAAGACGCAATGAAACAAAAATCAATATTTTGCACTACAGGTTCTAAAAAGCAATGGAGTTTTAACATAGGTTCTAAAAAGCAATGTAGTTTTAACATGGGTATGCCTTAGTTCCAACATGATCATGCCTCTGTCCAACCATGATCATGTTCTTTGCACTGCAGGTTCTAAAACGCAATGAGTTTTAACGTGGTCATACCTTTGTTCCAACATGATCATGCTTCTATTTTAGCATGGCCATGTCTCTGTTTTAACATCCAGAAGAACAAAAATGAAAAGAACTCTAACTAAAACATAATGAGGTGAAAAACGCAATTGAGGTTTGATAACTAAAACGCAATAAAAATAAAATATAACATAACTTACAAAAGAACTCTGATTAACGACGGTGGACGGAAAAAGAACTCTAATACATCGTGGGGAAACTGGTGGCGGTGGATGGTGGAATGATGGTGTCAGATCTGAAATACCCAACAGGTGGTTGAAGGTGGTGGTTTCAGATCTAGTTTCCGGCAAGATGGTGGCGATCGTAGGTCGTAGTGGTGGTGGTGGTGGTGGTGGAGGTGGTGGAGTTGGTTGTGATGTGGTAGTTTATAGTTTTGAAAATGGTGGATTTGAGTATGCGGGTAAGAGAAATGAATTGCAGATGCTGGGTTTTTTTTTGATGATGGTGAGTTTTGACCAAAATACCCCTCCTTATGTTTTTCACCTTTGCCACATGTCATCCTCTTATTGCTTCCTATCCTTCCTAGCGAAATTAATCTTTCTATTTGATCTTTTCCCATCTTGTCAATACTCAAAAGTTGGAGAATGTTAAATAGTTTAGTTTATTTTAGGTAGTTTATTTATGGTAGTTTTATTTTATTATTATTTAGTTTCCTTAAAGGAGTATCTTACTTGTTCTCCAAGGTATATTGTTTAGTATATATCGGGATCATAGTTTAGGGTTTATATACCTTCACTTTTAAGTAAAGAGTTTTTCTTATTAAATTTGTTGTTTGATTAAGTTGAAGAAGGTCTGGTTTCCAATACTTTCATGGTAAACAATCTATCACAATTCATGCATGCCCCCACCTATTAATATTAGACAACTTTATAGTGGTTGTTAAGATATTTACTAGGCACTTTAAACAAAGGTCTTTTACTTCAACAATAGTCTCTACTTAATTTGCATGCTTTTACGGATGCCAACTAGGCGGGCGATAAAGAAAACTATCATAGAACCACCGGTTATGTTGTCTTCTTGGCTATAATTTTATCTCTTGGAGCTCCGAACGTCAAAGCACTCTAGCCCGTAGCTCTACTAAAGCATAATTCCAAACGGTTGCTTCTACTATAACTGAAGTTCAATGGTTAGCTCAAGTTTTGATTGAGCTTGGGTGCACTCAGCAAGTTGATGTCCTCACAAAGCCACTTCTATGACCACGGTTTCAGTTCCTAATCTCCAAGATTGGTCTCACTATTGGTTCGTCCGTCTTGTAGGGTTAAGTGACCCGCTCAAATATTGCCGCCAGTATTTTTGTGGTATATATAAATTTAAATGTATTGTATTTAGAGATAAGATAGTCAATTGTAATTAGTTAGATTCTCCTGTTTATCTCCTAATCTTTCTCATTGTATGATGGCTTGTAGTTGTATATGTATGATGGTTGTGTATGTATGATGGTTCAGGTTTTCAATTAATCAATTCAGTTTTACACATTCATTTGATACTTGAATTCTGAGTAAATTACAAGTTTTGTCTTTTATCTATACACTAAATTACTGGCTGTGTCCTTTGCCTTTAAAATTGATAGGTTTTGTACATTATGTTTCAAAATCCTACACGTTATGTCCTTTAGGCCTAACCCAGTTTATTTTTTCAGTTAAATAAGAACATGTGCAGGTCATATGAGGGTAGATATGTAATTTGTTAATCCGCTTATCTTTTACCCCAATATAAACCATCCTAAACCCTAGTCCTTCACATTTCCTCCAAATTGAAATCAGACCTGCCACAACCTAGTGCCACATCACTCACCCCACCACCCACGACCACCATTTTCCAGGTACAAAAATCGAGCAAGTGCACCCACATCTCCTCCATCCAAGGCGGCGTGTGCATACCACGCCTCTGTTATAATTATAAATGTAAAACACTAATGTTAGCAACGGTGGCAAGCATATGGATCCAGTGCAGCTCTGGAGCCTCCTACACCTTCGGAATATACTCTTCCACCCTCAAATCCACTCAAAATTACGATCAAACCACTCTAGACACCGTCTCCGTCTTCAAAGACATCGGCGCCAATATCGGAATTTTATCCGTTCTACTCTTCGACGTCGTTACCGTTAATTATCTCTCTCTCTCTCTCTCTCTAACCTTCACACATTATCTAAACTACAGACCACTACCGCAACCACTCGGCCACCATCGGTTACCGCCACCACCCGATCACTGGTTCCTCCCATCGCAACACCACCGCCGGGATTGAACATCAACGCCCTGCTTTGAGGTTTCCAAACTCGGACTCCCTTGGTCCAAATCGGTAGAATCCAAGGGTGGAGAGGACGAGATAACACCTGAATTAAGTGGGGGATGTCTGATTCATCTAGATTTGTGGGCAATTTCACAAGAACAGTCACTCTCTATTACACACTTGTGTGTATTCTTGGTGTAACTAGAATATCCCAACAATGACGGATGATAATGTTTCTCCCTGCAAAAATTGTGATACCAATTTATCGCAGACATGAATTATTTGAGGTTTGGCCTTCTCTAACGGTGCGAGAGCCATCTCGCGAATGAACTTTGACTTTTCTGCTGCTGATGGCCTGTAAACCAGACTATAATCATGCTCAGACGACGGGTTGAATGTCATACGCGCCCGTGGCTTGTAAGCTTCATGATTCTTCTGAAGTCTTCTAAAAACAGAGGGCTCTTCTTGTTTCTAAGTTGAGTCCTCTTCCTCAGTATTGTACTCCCATTCGTTGTTAATGTTGTGCGGCCCTAGCCGGCTACTCAACGGAGGCTTCCGCTGTTGGTGAGTGTGGTTGTCATAGTTGCTCTCTGTTTCTCCATAAGTATCGCGCGTATCGCACGTACTTTGCCTTCTTTGTGAGGATGACCTTTTGTGCTGTTGACTCTGCACATGTGCATGTTGTGGAGTTTGGTTGTTCACCTGTCGTGGAACGGGATGTCATAACCCCCGACCCCACCCTGGGAACGGGAGCCGTGAACCAGTCAGATGGTATCGGTGTTTATTAAATACGCAGCGGAATTTTTTTCATGAAGATCGTAGTTAGGAAATAATTTTAGAGTTTCAAAACACCAAAATTTTATAATAAATAAATGGGATAAAACCCCGGTTTTATTCACAATACATTTATAGGGATCAACCCTAATTATTAAAAACATGATCTCCTTTTTATTTAGGTAACTTTTGTAGCCACTTCTTTAAGCTTTCAGTGCTCCATAGCTGACTTCTAATAGCTTTCACATCAAGTTACCTGAAACGCATTTTTAAAAAGATTTTATCAGCAAGAAATATTGGCGAGTACATTCTAATTTATAAAAACATTAGTTGTTATAACATTACAGTATTAAGGGCGATTACAATGTTTATATCTACCAATATACTCATTCAGTACTTGCCACTCGACCGGATCTGTGGCTATGGTCATATCACTCATTGGCTAACCCATTGTCCAATTGTGAAGGTTATCAAGTAATGTATACAAAACCCCATAATACCGGTAGCAATTGTAGAATACAAAAACTTAATCACTGTAATTATAACTGATAAATATTTAAGGTTTTGGAAAACATTTGAAATAATGGCTCATAGACGGTGAGAAAAAGAGAATGGACTCACTCTGTAGACTTAGGTAGTTATAAAGCTTCCTGTTGGTGTTCCTGATTATATTCTATTAAAATAAACAATGCACACGTGTTACTAAGATAACCCAAATCACATTAGCCATACAACACGAGACAGAACTCCAACGAATTGCGTCAGGCAGAACCTTGACATGCGTTACGGAGTCCTAGATCAATCGGGTAGGGTAACGGATTAGTGATCGGCGTTAAAATACTTACAACGAGGCAGAGCTTCGTGTATTAGGGGTATAATACCTGATAATTTTCGCCTATAATAAAGGCAGAGAGAAGAAAGAAAATGAACTACTGAGACTGAGGCCTTCGGCCTCCTTATATAGGCTAAAAACGGGGTCTCTCGCGCCCCGCGCCCCGCGAGCCCCTCCCTTGTTTCCTTCGTGGCCCGCGAGCCAGGCCTAGCTACGGCTAGGTTTGGTTAGTCACAAGTGTAGACCTGCCGTGTGTTGTGCCACGTGGCACATTGAGCGTTCGCCAGCTAGCTCTCGGTCGCGCCCCGCGAAGCACACGGCCAAGTTGGTCGCGGCCCGCGAGCGCCCTATAATTCTTGTTTTATTTGATTTTTAATGAAATTAAGGTTATACGGATATAATTTTGCGTATACGGGATATATTAGGAGTGTTTTATGAGGGTTGTTATACGGGAGTCACGAAAGTATATGGTTGTATCTGCGCTTGAATCAGTGCTTGTTGTGCGCTTAGTTGCACGTAGATCAGATTCAGTGTCGCTTGGGACTTTGCGTACCAGGAGGCCAGAGTTTCTCCTTCCAGTAATCCTAACAGCGTAGAGATGTTTGATGGTACTGGCGCTGACGGACCAGTTGTAACGCCCCAAAAACCAAAGTGCTTAATTAACTAGTAAGGCTTCTTGGGATATGACATGAAATAAAAAGTAAGACTAGCTAACTTGGTTAGGGTTATTGTTAACTAAATAGATAAGTTATGACCAAGTAAAAATAAGATGGCAAACATGAGGGACCAAATCTAGCAAGTTGAATTAAAAGTTTATAAAATCAAAACACTAGTTAGTGTGTGTATGTATGTCGTGTTTAGAGAGAGGGAGAGCAAGAACTCCCTTGATTCAACCCATCACAAATTCCCCTAAATCAAGATCAAATTAGATGATGAAGCTTTGCATGAACGAGGATTCCTTATCATCTCAACCTAACAAACATATGGTAAGTTGTAGTTTTTGATTTGGTGATAATGTATGAAGTGGGTTTATGATAAATTCTTGAATTTGTATGAAATTAAGTATGAAGGTGTGTTAGAATCACCAAATAAAACTTAAGGTATGAATAATTTCAAGTAATTTGATGTTTTGACATAAAACTCACTTGGTAATGATGAAGATGGTGACATGGGTGTATCACTATGACCAATCCTTGTGCAATTCGGGTGTATGATATTGTATGTGATGAATTCTTATTAGATAAATTGAGCATGACATGAATTTATTTGATATTTAGTTGTTTTGGATGAATTAAAGTGATAAGATGGAAGAAGAGCATGAAATACTTGTACATTAGGCTTGGAAATTTGTACGCACACCAAGTGTTTGATAAAATGTCTAGGTGAGATCACGAGATGAGATTAGATGTAAGTAATGGGTGAAAATGTATAGGATGTGTATATGATGTAATTGGTAATAAACTAAACATGAGGATAGTATTTCAAATGGAATACATGAAGGATTTTTGGTTTGTTACATGATTTGACCAAGAATATGCATTAGAAGCTTGTACCATGTGCTTGAATGGTGTAATGCTCACCATGTTAAATTAACTAACACTTGTATGTGGTTATCAAATGTAGAATTATGAAAGCATTAACATGTGTAAAAATTGATTATGTTTATATTGTATATGTGACTAAGTGATCATGTAGTTATAAGGGCCATACAACATGAGTATGAAATGCATATAATGTTATTACTACGGTCCGCCATATCATTATGAGTGTGTGTTCATAAGTTGAAAGTATGAAAGTAGGAAAATTGACTTTCATAAAGTCAACAATGCATGAGAAGCATGGTTAGGCTTTCGGGCACAATTACGAGTAGAGAAGTCATATGTTATGCACTAGATGATTTATTGGATATGTATGATGATAATTGAGTTACGTGAGAAACAATGCGACCATTAGTGTATGTCATATGTATGCGGTAGTTGACTAATGCAAGACAAATAATGTATGTATGGAAAGAAATGAATGTTTGTATGTATGAGCATATATGCTAACCATGATATAAATGTGGTGACATGAAAGGATATGAACAATATTAGCATGGACTCAAGCATGGAGAGCTAACGGGTCAAGAGGAGGCAAGGAAGCGAATACGAATACGGACGCATAACGTAAGTGATTTCCGAACTAAATTTATTATCATATAATGAGTTTTGATTGCAAAAAAAAATATGGGAATCATGAAAGGATGGGTAGTAATGGTAGAACGAAAGTAAGTAAGGTCGTATTGGGTAATATGTGGATTAGTTATGAATAAAAACTATCGTTAAGTTCAAACGGGTCAAAATGTAGAAAGTATATGTCGGATGTGGAATTTGGATGTTATGGTGTGGGAATCATGTTAGAATGTTTAGGTCATCATAGTACTAAGGTAAGTATTGTTGTAGCGGGCCTAAGTAGTTAACTATGTCGGAAATAACTTGGTAAAATCAAACGGGTCAAATCAAGAATGTATGATAAAACTATAGATTTGATTATGGAGACATGGGGGCTTGGAATAATGTTATTATACGATTTGGGAAGTCCGGGATGCGCGAACGGGGGTCGAAACAACGAAAAGAACGAAATTTGGCGTCGGTGCTGCAGGGGCAGTGTCGCCCAACCTTTCTTCGTTTCTTCGTTTTTCTTCAATTTCGGACCCTGTAGACCCATTCCCAAGCCCCGTTAAGCTTCCATAATGTACCCCCAACCTTACCAAATAGTTTTGTAAGGTACGGATGATTATAGAACTCATTTTTAAGCTCCCGAATTATACCCCAAACTCATTAAAGAGTGATTATTAAATACGGGTAAGAAGGAGGCGTGTATGCAAGTATGTGTGGGAACGAAATAAATATGTAGGAATGTATGAATAGATTAATTGTATGTTAGTAGATGGAACCCATTAGTAAACACGAATAGAAATGAGTATACGTGTAGATTGGTATGTATGAGACTTATATGTATAGTAGTTTGTGACCAAGAATTGTTAGTATGAATATGTGAGAATGTAAGTTGTATGGAAGAGTTTGGATAGAGGGGTAGGTGTATGAAGTAGGATTTATCATACTCGAAAGAGTTGGATTAGATAATATGTATGCGTGTTATTGAACCATATGTATTCGAATGAGTGAGACTTGGATGTATGTATGCATGTATGTATGGTGTAATTATACAAGAGTATTAACAATGGTAACTGGGTTGTCTTTGAGAATGAAATGAAATGCAGGTACATTATTGTTGACTTATTGAAGGTTAAACACCGAGATGAAATGCTGGAATTCAGAAAGATAACCGAATGGAATGCATATAAGGATAGAACGCGACGTGATTCTATAATTATGAACCTTAGATTATATATAATGTCACCAAGTACTAATGATGTGAATGTATGTGGTGAATGCAGGTTGTATGGAATCACGGATCATCATCACGAAGTGTAAGCGGTTGAAGATCGAGTCATAAAATAAATTGTACGGGAATGTGTGATTATGTAATTTAGTAAACATAAGTTATGTTTTATATCCTAAATGAGAACGAAGAATGTATTTATTGTAAAAGAGTTATTTTAAAATGGACTTTCAAGTATGTCAAGACGATTATAAAGAAATAAATTTTAAGGGTCGTATTTCCGTTGCGTCTTTATGGTTAAAACGTGTTTGGGTCTTACACCAGCGTCATGACTTGTTGGGGTTATCGTGTAGGTGGTGCGGACGTTGCGCACGCGGATGGCCCCAACATTTGTGTCGTCCCCCTCAGTGGACTCGTCACTAGGTAGGCTTTGGACATGCACAATGTCTTCCACCGTACCTGCTTGAGAGCGTGCACCAGTGGGTGTGAAAGGAATTCCCTGACCAGCCATTGATCGAGAGGAAAAGAACAGCTCAGAGAAGAAGATGAAAAAGTGATTGTAAAAAATCGGTGGGTGCCAATGAAGAAACACCAAACTTATCTGGCGATTAATTTGTGGATTGTGTCTCAACAAATAAGGTTAATCTTCTTTGTCTCGTCCAAGCTGTGATGATGATTCTCCTGCAAAACACTAAACACCCCGTTAAGCTCGTTACGAGGAGGGGAATAGGGGGTTCTCCTCGTAACCACTCTCCGTCGTGAGAATAAGCATATGCTTTGAGGATTAAGTATGTAATTAAGAGAGTAAGAGAGCAAGAAAGTGGATCCTTAAACCTGAAGTGAAGGTTCCTATTTATAGCCGGAGTGGTGTGAAAGTAGATAGGCTGATGGGCCTTGGGTAACACCAAACTTATCTGGCGATTAATTTGTGGATTGTGTCTCAACAAATAAGGTTAATCTTCTTTGTCTCGTCCAAGCTGTGATGATGATTCTCCTGCAAAACACTAAACACCCCGTTAAGCTCGTTACGAGGAGGGGAATAGGGGGTTCTCCTCGTAACCACTCTCCGTCGTGAGAATAAGCATATGCTTTGAGGATTAAGTATGTAATTAAGAGAGTAAGAGAGCAAGAAAGTGGATCCTTAAACCTGAAGTGAAGGTTCCTATTTATAGCCGGAGTGGTGTGAAAGGAGATAGGCTGATGGGCCTTGGGCCTTGCGGTCGACAACAAGGAATATCCGTTTTGTCCCCTGTGCCACGACCGTTGGTGCTTCTGGGCGAGAGGAGAGCTGGCGCACGTTGATTGGATCCACGTGGCCTGACAGTTGTCCTTATTGTCTGTTCTGTCATCAGCGGCTAAGTGGAGATCGTGTTGCAGCTGTCGGCGCACGATGATTGGTGCCACGTAAGCGTCCTTGTGTACCTTCTTGTCTCCTGTACGATTGTCAATCGTGGAGCACGATCAGATACAACCTATTGGACGCTCATTGGCTCGTTGTTCTACCACTTGTACCTTAGTACTTGTCCTTAGATTAGCTACGCTTCTCTTGTGACAACCCTCAAAATTCCATGTATTCCGTACAATTTATTATTGATAATTAAAGTGCTTGACGACTGTGTGGAATTACTTAACTGCTTTCTGATATCTGTGTTATGCTTACATGTGCTTGTTAACATACTAGTAGTATGCAGAAAAGTCACTAAATAGTCCGTTATAATTTCCTAAGAGTTAGAAATTAAAAGTGTTACAAAAATATACATAAAAGACACTTTACGGATTAATTAAGCACTTTAACGGAACAGTATCAAACCGAACAACCGGACTTTACCCGGAACATAAAAATATTGCCAATGACATTGTTTATACTTTTCTGAGCCAATTAGGGTCCCCGAATACCCTAACATCCGTTATATTACACTACACACTAGTAACTAATCTAATCACCCAACTAAACTAACCAACACCTAACTAGATGATTGAAATTCAACCATAAACACCCCCCCCCCATGATCTGATCGGTTCCCCTAGGGAACACACACCACCCAATTTTGAATATTTTAATCATGCTTGTCCTATATCTAGAAGACATATTATTTGATGGGTAAAGCTCTAAACTTGGTTTATAAATAAAACCCAAGGATCACATTTCACTTCAAAACACTTAAACAAAATTTGGCACTCTCATCTCTCCCTCTCCTTATAATCGGCCGAAACCATCAACCCATATCCACCCATCATTCAAGTCTTATTCACTCATTCTACATACACACAAGTGTGCTAGAGATCATACGAGGAGACTCGGTGCTTTCGGAATCTCAAAGACCTCTCTAGATCGCTTTTATCCACCTAGTTTTCACTTTGATTCTTCCATAGCCTTGAGCTAGTTGTAAGTGCTTCCAAACACTTCCTTGTTCATGTTTAAAGTGGTTAATAAGAGATTTAACGGATGAAAATCAAGAACACTAAAGATCAAAACATAAAGTCTTGAATGAAAGATAAACTTGATGGATAAAGAGTAGATGTGTGTGTAAATCATGTAGATCTTGTGTTGTTATGATTCTTGTTGATTTCATGATGATTTTGCTGGTTAATATTGATGTTTGATGTTGTTGTGATCACTAAACATGTTAACAGAATTAATCGAACACAAATTAGAGAGTTAAAAGCTGAATCAGAAAGCTGTTTGGTTTTACAGCCAACTTCAGTTGGCTGTAACAGGACCATAACTTAACAAAAAATGCATTTTCTGAAGCCTAGATTTATGTATTATGAAATACGGTTCTAATGGCACTGGAATCATAATTTTTGGACTTCGTTTACTATTTTTAAAGTGTCATTCCGTAACAGCAGCTAGAGCTGCATTTGTCTGCTGAAAATATACGTTCTGTTTTCTGTCGTAACTTGAGTTCTGTGTAGAGTTAGATCATGAAACTGGTACTGTAGATGGATACTGATGTCATAGTAATTGTCCCACTGAAATTTCGTCAATCCGACTTACAATGAATTTTTAGTGAATTATTCCGTGGGCTGCAGTCAGAAAATAATGAATCTGATTGCAGTCCGGAAAATGATTTTTATTAAAATATTGGTGATGAATTAGATCCCGAGATTTTTACACAATAATATTTGGGTCGTTTAGCATCTTCTGTAAAAAGTTGGGAATTTTTGAAATAAGATAACTATTTTATTAAAATGCTCGAAAACAGCCCAGTTTCAGATATTTAAGTTGAAATGACATAAGTAGTAATTTGCGTGTCTAAATGTCGAGTATGCTATCTGTGAATGATCTAACATGTTATGTGTCGATAAAAGTGTTATGTGCAATGTCGTATGTTTATTTGTGAATGGGAATAGATGGGGAGGTTACATGGGCATAAACCGTTAAAGTAATGCATGTTATGTGATAGATACGTGTAGGAACTTTGTGCTCTATTTGAAAACCACTAAATGACTAACTGGTAATCATATTAGGACGTGATTGACCGACCTTGACTGTTAGCTATATTTGAGAATCTAACCGAGCAAACCAAGGTGAGTTCACACACTTTCTAAGGCATGGGATTCCCGGTGGTTTGGGAATGGGTTAAAGAATTAAAACGGAATCTACATATCTTACTTAGGTAAGATATGTACGGTCATCCTCCTCAGGTAGGATGCCAGTATTAATCCTGCGTATTCTCTTTGGGAGAACTGCGTACGTTCGTCCTCCTTGGGTAGGACAACAACCTTAAAACTTACTAGACAAAACTCTATCATAAGTCCCTCATTTTATATCGACTTAATCGCCGAGGCCAATGGTGAACGGGTCATTAGTTAATAGCGCTATTAGGTTTAACAAACCTCACACCGTGCCAGTCGGACGGGCGTGTACTAATGGACTATGGTAAACCATCAGTGATGATAGACACTGATGTAGGGCACAACTTACTTGCGTAGTAGTCGATATCATACGGTCTAGTAGTTCACATGGGGAAGCCCCCACTAATCATGGACAGGGTATGGGTAATAAAGAATGAACTGTTTAAATTTTCTTTCAACTATGGGGTAACCCCCACGGCAATTACGCCAACGAAAGACAAACCACGTTTTCATAAACAACTTAAAACAAAACAACCAAACGTGAACTCACTCAACTTTGTTGTTGACTCGTTGTTACATGCCTTACAGGTCGCTAAATGCTTGGAGCTTGCACGAGGAAGGAGTCGTTGTGGAGTACGGACTGTTATGTTCCGTGCTTAATATTTAAATCCTCATGAACTGATTAAACTTACGCTTTGAACTTTAAACTTATAAACTATGGACTTATGATTTGGACTTTACGTTTATGCTTCCGCTGTTTAATTTAAAACTTGGTTAACTAACTTTTGGTCACCAATCGTATTGTGGTTGGCTTTATTTACTTAAATATGTTGTTCAGTATGATTGGTGGCTCGATCCTGGTCATGTCACGCCTCCAAGCGGTGGTGCTCCGCATGGTGGATTTTGGGGGTGTGACATCTCTCATCCGCGCGGCTATCAGAAATATCCCAAGTAGCCGACGCAAGGTCAAGGAAGCGAGGGTTTTTATCCAAAGAGCCAAGTGTTAAATCTGGTCTTGTGTTTGCCTTGACCCCACGCGCGACCTAGGTGATACCTATTTGGTCGGCGCAGGATTGGGAAAGCAACCAAATTAGTCTGTTAAGGGTATGGTCTCGCGCGCAACCTGTCTGGTCGGCGCAGAATTTGGGACCATACCCCTTCAATTTCGATCCACCAATTTGAGTTGAAATCCTTGAAAAATAGCACCGAATTTGATTAGCTTCGTAATTTTAACTTTGGAAGGTGAATGTTTTCAAATAAAATAATATGATCAAACTTTGAATTTGAAGATGGTGAAACCCAAATTCAATCACCAGGCGGCTCTGATACTAGAGAGAGAAATGGTGGAGAGAGAGGGAGTCTTGGGTGTTATATATTTTATTTTATCTTTTTTTGTTTTTTTAATTAACATACTTTTAATTAAATGGGTAAAATTACAAAAATACCCTCATGTGATATGCACATGATCCTATTTAACATTAAAAACAAACTGAGTTAGAGCTAAAGGACATAACGTGTAAGATTTTGAAACATAAACTACAAAACCTATCAATTTTAAAAGCAAAGAACACCGCCTGTAATTTGATATATAGATAAAGGACAAAACTTGTAATTTAATTCTCTAGGATTAGGATCAAATACAAAGGATCCTAATTGTAAGAAGTGTAAGAAGGATTTATAGAGTGACAAGTGTCCAATAACCTAAAAAAACCCACTACACAAAAAAACCCCACTACAAAAAAAAAAAAAAAAAAAAAAAAAACCTTAAACATCCACCACCACCAAAAACCTAACCCCCCCCCCCCCCCGGGCACCCCACATCACCCACCCTAAAAAAAAAAAAAAAAAATTCTTTTTTTTTTTTGCCGAGGGGGTTAGGGGTGGAGGGTGTGGGTGAGTGTGTGTGTGGGGGGTGGGGGGGGGGGGTTAGGTTTTTGGGGGGTGGGGGGGAGGGTTAGGTTTTTTTAGGTTTTTGGGGGGTGGGGTGGGGGGGGTTAGGTTTTTTTTAGGTTTTTGGGGGGTGGGGGGGGGTTAGGTTTTTTGGGGGTTTTTTGGTGAGATATAGTTTTTTTTTTTGTTTTTTTGCCGGGTGAGGGGGGGGGGGGGGGTTAGGTTTTTGGGTGGGGGGGGGGGGGTGTTAGATTTTTGGGTGGTGGTGGGGTGGTTTAGGTTTTTGGTGGTGATGTAGTGAGTTTAGTTTTAGGTTATTGGACACTTGTCACTCTATAAATCCTTCTTACACTTCTTACAATTAGAAGCCTTTGTAGAATAACTTGACCCTAATTCTCTATACAACTAGAAACATCATATCTCAAACGCTTCTTGGATGGCTGCTTTAACAAGTTCTAACCATTCATTGATGAATTCAACTATTCAACATGTGTATCTTAAAACCTCCAAATTTGGTCAAATCAGATCAAATTTTTAGGAACTCCCATGGTTAAAATAGATAAACTCATGATATATTGTTTCCAAAGGTTATTTTATAGACATCAAGTAGGATGATTATAAACATATATACACCTTGATTACTCTTTCTTCCATAAATGCATGTCTTCACTAACCGTTTGAAACAAGTGATTGGCAAGGTTGTATCCGAAATGCAAACAGTTTTCCTTTCTGGTCATAACATCGTTAACGAGGTTTTGTCATGGCTTAGGAGATTAAAAGCTCAGGCTTTCCTCTAAAGATTGATATCGAAAAGGCATGTGATAACCTTCATTGGGAGTTCCTGGATCTCGTATAATTTCAAATGGATTTGAAAGATATGGCGTGTTATGTTGGTTGCAAGCCAGTTAAGTTTCCCTTTCAATACCTCGGTCTAAATGTGGGCGGTAATATGAATAAATGTAAACAGCTTGAATCAGTTTGGCGGGTATTCTTATGGGGCAGTAATTTAGAAAACATGAGCATTAACTGGTTGGCGTGAGACGTAGGGTTGTTCAAAAAGCTCGCGGCTCGGAGCTCGCTCGAAGCTCGCTCGGATTTAGCTCGGAAAAAGCTCGCTCGATTTGGCTCGGTTTAAAAGTGAGCCGAGCCGGCTTGGCTCGGTTAGAAAGTGAGCCTAGCTCGGCTCGGTTTAGCTCGAATTATTTTACTTATAATAAGTTTTAATTTTATATACATTATAATATATTACAAAAAAAACTGATTATTATTTACATGTATATAGGTTTGTAATTTGATATTTATGGCATATTTGAAGATTGATTACCATACTAATGAACTAATATTGTATTTTATTGAAATTAAAACTTATTTTGCGTTGTTAAACTTGATTTTGGTTTGAATTATATTAGATTGAACTTATTTTGAATATATTATTTTAAATTATTGAATAATATTTTAGGCTATTAAATTTTAAGAGATATATATTAGTTTTTTTTTATAAAATCGAGCCAAACCAAGCCGAGCTAGCTCGGTTTAAAACCAAGCCGAGCCCGAGCTTAGATTTTCAGCTCGGTTTCAAATCCGAACCGAGCCGAGCCAGCTCGGTTTATAATCGAGCCGAGCCCGAGCCCGAGCTTGGCCTGGCTCGGCTCGGCTCGGCTCATGAACAGCCCTACGTGAGAGCACGCTCCTTAGAAAACGTGAACTTGGCCTTACTCTCGAAATGGTGGTGGAAAGTTAGAACAAAAAAGGATAGCCTTTGGTTCTAAGTTAGTTCCTTTACTCATCATACCTACAACACTTCGAATTCCATTCCCTTCAAGGCCTCTGCGCCTTGTACGTGGGGTACAATTGTCAAAACTGGTGCAGAATTTGTAGAGGTAAACATCAAGTTGACCCACTTGATAAAAGGCCTGGTTGGTGATAGTAAGGTTGTACGTTTTCGGCTCGACACTTGGGCTGCCCATGCCCCCTTTAAGGATCTGTTTCCAGCCCTTTTTGAATTTGAAGTTGTTAAGGAGTAAGGACCGTCTCTTGTCCATGATTGTTGCTCACTCGGTCACTCCTCAACGGCCCTATTACTTGGCATTGGCGTTAGATGCATGACCCGGAAGGCTTGGTAGAAACTAACGAGTTGCATGGAATTTTGGACTCCCTTAGTCAGGTCCGCCTCTCTTCCTGCAGGGATAGATGGTCTTGGCTCGCGGCTCATGGTGCAATGTACCGAACATCATAGCCTTCTTGGTACGTGACTTATTGGAGTTCCACAATCATGCTAAGTTGTCAAAGTTTGAAATCTGATTTCAAATAATCTCACTCAATGAGTTAAGAGAAGTTGAGACAATGATATTATAGGGTTGTAAATTTCAACTGCTAAAAATTGGGACTAACTGCAAAATAAACCATGTCCTAAAAGAAACAAGTCAAATAACCACATATAGTAAGTAACCTATTTATATGTTGTAGAAAAGATAAACATCCTACTAGCAAAGCAAATATAGATAGATAGATAGATGATATTCAACATGTTTGTTAGAATTTCGGGTTTACGGGCGGATTTTCTTCGTGCTGCAAGAAGGGCATTTGTACTGCTTGATACTTTCAGCTTTCGCGGGTGTTATTTTCACACACTTACCGTGATACCACCTCTCGCAGATGTCACACCCGATCCAAAACTCATCACCGCTGTAATTCCCTCCACACGTCCCACAAAGGGTTTCCCCGTGCTCGTCTTCTTCCTCTTCTGCATAACCCTCATCATAGACTCTTGGTGTGCTTTTTGATTGCCCGTCATTCGTCCTCTGTAACCAAAACAAATCCGTATGAGTCAACGCTAGGGGTGCAAACGAGCCGAGCGGCTCGCGAGCTGCTCGAGAAAAAGCTTGAAACGATCCGAGCCTTATCGAGCCCGGTCCGAGCTTGAGCCTAAAGATAGCTTGTTTATTTATCGAGCCCGAGCTCGAGCCTCGCATGTGAAGCTCGTCAGGCTCGTCGAGACTTATCGAGCTTTAGCGCAATTTAGTTTTTATTAATATTTAATAACATTTACCCCTTACTTAAAGTTTTCTAGCACACGAGCCAAACTTATTTAAACTTGTTTACGAGCCGAGCACGAACCTAAAGATAAGCTTGTTCGAGCCTCACCTATCGAGCTCACGAGCCTGAACAAGTCTAGTTTTATATTTAATATATTTAATATATTAATTAACAGATAATAAACGAGCCGAGCCCGAGCTTGAGCTTTGAAAACAAAGCTCGAACCGAGCCGAGCCCAAACTCTCATAAGTATATTTAATATATTAATTAATAGATAATAAACAAGCAGAGCCCGAGCCGAGCTCGAGCTGAGCTCAGGCACTCGGCTCGTTTGCACCCCTAGTCAACACACTACCCATTTTGACCCGATCCGCCCATTTAACCACCTTTGACGTACTAGTTACCTTTGTGCTGGATCTAGACTTGTTGCCGTTATCCACATTCGGCTTGTCCTTCACATGCTTCCTCTCCGTCACGACTTCAAACACGGTGGGTATCTCGTTTATCAGGGCGAACAAACGTTTCCTGTTCAAGTCAGATTCAGAGTCTTTAGCCATGAACCAGTAACCAAAACCTAAACACGTCTATATTCTACTCGGCATTAAAACGCTTATATAACCAGTAACCAGTCTACAGGTGCCAATCGTGTTTGCTTGGTGAGTTAAAATCGTTGAACCCGAACACTAGCCATATATTAATTCGTGTCAAAGACATCAATCCTAACCTGACCCATTTATCTAAACGAATCAAACGAGATGTAATCAAGTTGTAACGTGTTATTTAATACGTAAACTAGTTGGTGGGTAGACTTGTTTAATTTATCATTGTTAACAAATCAAACCAAAAGCCCATTTGACCAAAAAGTCAACCCGAACAAGACCTGTTTTTTAAACGTTAAACAAAGCAAACCAAAGAACGAGAAACGTAACGACACACACACACACATATACATAGAGAGAGAGAGAGAGAGGAAGGTTTAAATACAAACGGCTCTTAACGTGCGACGGTACGCGACTACCAATATAACATGCGTAATTATGAAGAGTTAATTACTATTGTGCCACCGTGTTCAATTGAAGGCCTAGATTTGATCAGATATGCGGTTAAGATTCTCGCGTATGCATCGCAAGATAAGGTGTTAACCGGCCTCTATATATAGATATATATGCTAAAATGTATGAATGGAGATGAACGGAAACAAGGTTATAATGAAACGTGAGATACAATGGATGAGAAAGAACTGGCACCTCTCATTCCTATTCAAACGAGCACCGAAGTAGAAAGCAACCGCTAACAGCCAAGAGTCTGTATGCACGGCAACCAATGACAGCCAATCTCTTTTGTGCATCCCGTCTCGAGCAAAGTTAATACCCAAAGCCGGTTCCGGGAGTTCTGGAGGAACTTCCTCTGCTGGAAGTGTTACTTCCCATGTTTCGTTTGGATGTCCGTACAAACACAAGTTCTCCTTCTCTACAGGTGTTCAAAATTCATCAAATTAACCAAAGTTAAACCCGTCTAAAGTTAGTTCAATACACCAAGCAATCAGTCCATCACTTTCAGAACATCGAGTAAAATCAAACCATCACTTTCATAACATCGAGTAAATAACGTGAAGCTCACTGATTATATCACAAAAGAGCTCAAAATCACACAAATTATACAATTGCATTTGAACATTAAAACTTAATTACAAATTACTAATTAACACAAACAAAACTTCTATATGAAAGCAAAAATCAAACCATCGCTTTTAGAAAGTCAATAACGTGAAAAAATCACTGAGTATATCACAAAAGTGCTCAAAATCACACGAATTATATAATTGCATTTGAACATTAAAACTCACTTACAAAAAAAAGCACAAACAAAACTTCTATTTGAAAGTTAAATTTCTAAATTGTTCATCAATTGAAATCCAAAATTACTTCAAAATCAAACCAGCATTTATATAATATCAAGTAAATAACGTGAAGCTTAACTGCCTATATCACAAATGTGCAAAAAAATCACAAAAATTCTATAACTGCATTAGAACATTAAAATTCAAATACATACCAAGCACAAACAAAAATCACTGATTAAAATTCAATCTACTAGAAACTTATACTACAAAACTGTTTATCAATTTGAAAGCTAAAATAACTTCAAAAATCATATGAATTATGTACCTGCATCTAAACATTAAAATTCAATTACAAATTAAGCACAAACAAAACCTAAAATTACTTCGAAGATAATAACAAGTAAATAACAAGCAATAATCACTTATTACACCACAAAATCGCTCAAAAATCACACAAATGAATTCAAACATGAAACTAAACCTGGATCACAAGTGGCGTAAAATTCATCAACATCTGCAACAAGAAACAATAAAAAAATCAGCAACTAAACAAAGTCATAAGCTACGAAAACGCAAAAGAAAAGAAGAATACCGTAAGTGAGAGCTCGAACGATTCCGGCACGACGAGCGCTGTAATCCTTGAAGATCTCTTCAACGGTGCGAGGACTGGAAGAAATTGCAGCCATTTCCATAAACAGTGAATCAAAAGGTTTCAGATCTGAGAAAGTAGCGACGGATCGAGTTAGGAGAACGAATCAGATGTTCATTTTCATGGATGAATTTGAAGGTTTCAGTATAAAGCGTTTGTTAGAGAGAGAGAGAGAGAGAGAGAGGGAGAGAAGAGAGAAGAGAGAGAGAGAGGGAGGACTGGCTATCCGAAACAAGTTTTGACCTTTTTTACGGAGATGATGAGATTATAGCCGTCCGATTTTGATTCTTCTTTCTTATCTATGTCATCCAAATTTCACGTTTCAAGTTGAAATGTGATTCACATTGACCTAATGACAACCTCTTGAGGCTCTCGTGTCAAGGTGCACGTAACCAATGTTCATGAGTTGTTCGTGTTGGATGTTGTGCTCCTTGATCGTGTCTTTAAAAGCACCTATCGACGTCATCCAGAGTATACCTCACAGTTGTCGTTTGGCTTTCTCTCAAGCGTTGAAAACCGCTCTCTATAAGGTGGTTGAAAACCAGATCTGTTGAAGCATGGGTTAGGTTGTTCCTTCTTCCTCGTTGCACTTTGCAAGTGTTCAGACCAACAAATAGGGAAGAAAACAGGTCTCGGAATAGGAAGGCATTGCAACAAAGATCAATCCTGAATTCTTTAGCCACGTGAGGGAAAGATGATGGTATTATCATGCTAGTTAAAGATATATATTTAATAATCCTAGTGTGGGGTCTCTAAGTCAAGGAGGTGTTGATAATCCTAAGGAGAGTACGGTTTGTAACACAAATATCGGGCAGTGTCTTTGAAAGGTTGTAGATGGCCACTTTACAACTGTGGTAAAGGTGTTATGCTCCTCTGGTGTTGCTCCATACAATGGTAATACCATACATGCTTTAGAGGCTAAACACTCGTACAAGGATCCTCCATCTATGCTGGGCACTATATATTCTGAGTCTCCCCCTATGGCAAAGGTTGATAGTGTCCTTGGTTGCATTAAATCGTTTCCTAAAGGAACCTCGTGTGGGAGGGACGGCTTGAGGACACTACACATTTTTGATGCTTTATGTGGAGAGGGGTCTGCTATTGCCACTGATCTCTTAAGTCCCATCATTGCAGTGGTTGTGGTTGGGGGAAATGCTCATCAAATTTGGCGGAGTTTGTTGCTTCTGCTCCCCTCACGCCGCTCTTAAAACCCGACAACGGGATTAGACCCATTGCAATGGGTACTATATGGAGGCGTTTGGTTTCCAAGGTGGCTATGAAGGGTGTTGGTAAAGAAATGACCAAGTATCTTAATGATTTCCAGTTTGGGGTTGGTGTCTCGGGTGGTGTTGAGGCCATTTTACATAGCGTCAATGGGGTTTTAAACGAACGTCACACTTATGGTTCTCTTGCAATGATCACAATCGATTTTCTAATGCTTTTAATTAGATGGATAGATCAGTCTTACTTCACAAGGTCAGGAAGAGGTGTTCTTCTATTTCTTTGTGGGTAGAATTTCTATACGGGCAACCAGCAAGATTGTATCTTGGAGATTGACACATTTGGTCCACTACTGGGGTTCAACAAGGGGACCCTTTGAGACCACTTCTTTTTGCTCTTGTTTTGCACCCCATTCTACATCAGATTAGAGACAAATGCAAGCTTCTTTTTCATGCCTGGTATCTTGATGATGGGTCTATCATTGGAGATTCAAAAGAGGTGGCTAAAGTGTTGGACATCATCAAGGTCAGGTCCAACATTGGGTCTTGAACGATATTACTGAATCATAAGGGGTTTATACGACCCATCACTGAATTAGACGAGTTAAGCATGCTATTATATATTTATATAAGTTATATATTTTGTTTAAGTGTCAAAACAAGTGAGTTATAAGCTTAGAAATTCGTTTATGCAAATTTACGCAAAGTGTTGCATTTTTTTACTTTTTAAGTAACATGCTTAACCCGTTAATTCAACTAATAAACGTGATGATCTGGGGGTATGATCACAGAGGGATCACACCATCGTTATTACGATCACGTAGTAAAGTTCGGATTGAACTTTGACTTGATCATAATGGTCAGAATTGAAAGTCAAAAAACTATTTGACTTTTAGTTGATTTCTAACTAGAATAGTTGAAATGATTGAAGAATAAGACTTACTAGAGAAGAGGAACACTCGAGGATCACTTAAGGAGCAACTCCAAACTCAAGGATTGCTCCAAGTGAAAGACTAGAGTGAAAATGAGAAGGTGTGAGTTAAACGAACAACTTCACCACCTATTTATACTAATTCAAGAACACCTAAATCATGCCAAGTGTCCACTAGGTTGTTTAGGTACTGATTAGTGTCACAACACTTGGAAGATGGAGAAGAGAAGTGGCACAATTCGGGTATAGGTGGCATTCTTGGCAGCCAAGGCAGCCAACTGCCATTAAACTGTCACTGGCACACTCTTACGGACCGTAAGAGTGATGCCTTACGGTCCGTAAGGACCTTAGGCGCACACAGAAATTTAAACTCCCTTGCGGACCGTAAGGGCTAAGCCTTGATGTCCGTAAGGGACCTCCAGGAGCAATATTTTGAGATTTTTATATTTTAGTCCTTAGACTTTAATAATTTCCCATTTGGGCAGTTTTGTCCTTCCTCCTTCTACATAGTCGGGATTAATCGGAGGTTCCTCTTTCCACATAGTCGGGATTAGTTGGAGGATTGGACACGTGTCGTCGCATAATTGGATGAAAATTTCGGGTGTTACAATAGATCTTGTGTTAGACATGAAAAAATATAAACATATAAACTTGTTAGATGTTGTTAAAAAGTAGATCTAGCAAGTATACAAGTAGATCTAACAAAATACATAAATAAAAGTTGTGATGAACTTGATGGTCTTGAAATATCTCTTTTAAAAGTATGTTAAAAGTTATTACAAGTTTCCATGAGATTTGTGAAGTTATAAGAGTTCATGTTCATAAACTTATGTTTTAAAAGTGTGTATAAAAGTCTACTGACAACTTGGCCTTTAAAATAAATGAACACGCAAAGTGGTTATTTGTAAAGATCTAGACTTTTATCCAAGTTCATGTTCTTGGTTTTGTTGAAAATATATAAGATTTATGTTCTTGATGTTTATATGTGTTTATGATGAGTTTTGAAATTTGATTTTGAAGATGTTGTTAAACATGGAAAACATGATATTTTAGGGAAAATCATGCCAAAATTTTCTAAAAATCTAAATTGTGTTTAAGCATGGTTAAACAAGGATTTACAAAGTTAAATGAGTTATGTGCATTAATCATGACCTTACAAAGTTTTGGTGGAAAATGTAAGTTTAATAAACTAGAGTTTTCATAAAACTAAAATAGATATAAATATATATTTAGGACAAAATATTAAATATATATATATATATTTAGCAAATCATGTGAAAATGAGTATTTGTGTATATATTGTGTGTTATATGTATTTAGTATAAAGATATAGGTAATTATATCTAACTAAATAACAACAAAAATACACGTACAAGTACATGTAAAGAAATATGACAAAGTGTGTGTGTATATATGTGTGTGTGTACACCTATATACAAGTATACAAGGACAAAAAAAATACAAGAATAGATATATACCCATATCAATGTTATTGGACAAATCAGACAAACGGACAAGTATAAGTGTATATATATATATATATATATATATATTGAACGAAAAATATATATAATATCGATGCTTGGTAAAAATGTGTAACATTTCGGACAAGTAACAAAATATATATTTAACGAAGTATAAGAAATATATATTTTACAAATCAATCTTAAAAATATTTTATTTTTAAGGAACATCAAAGATATCTTTCACAGAGAATATAGTTCCAGAAAAACCAACAAAATACTAAGTGTAGAAATAATCCAAGAATTACAAATATATATGTATACATATACATATAAATATGTGCCTATGTATGCCATAACACACTTAGTAAAATACAAGAATACAAGTATTATACATGTACATACATATACGTACACATAGGACACAAGTACCTATGAAATAAGTATACATATACTTGGGTACACGTATACGTACAAATACATAACAAATATATGACTTGGTCAAGTATGAAAACAAGTACACATACATGTATATATATATATATATATATATATATATACAAAGACAATGTTAAAAATATATTATTTTTAACAAAGTATCAAAGCTGGAAAATGTATATATTTAAGAATGTGTATATATACACACATATGTACATGAACATAATCAAAGATTTATTGAAACAAGAATATATTTTTGGATAATAAAATATATTGGTTTTACTAAACAAAACAATCCTATGAGACACGAATACATACAAGGGGATAGGCCCCATATATTACATGAACAAGTACAAAGCAATCGTGTGAGACACAAAGTCATACAAAGGGGTTGGCCCCGTACATACACGAACAAAGAATAAAAATGTATATAGATACATTACACAATGAACATACGGATAATCAATCACCAACGTGTCTAAGCAAACAAGGATTTTCAAACAATCAAAACAAAGACAAGCCTTAACAAGGTTTATGATGAGGGACTTGTACATGATCAAATAATGGACCTAAGTGCCTTAACGAAATTAGGACACTTGTAGGTCGGAATACAAACAAGGAAAACCCAAGTGATTGCTAAAAAGTTTACCGTAAACATGCATGAGCTTTGATTGAGGCTCGTTTAATAAATGAGTCCGAGCCCGCTCGCGAGCCTAAACGAGTTTTTATTTATAGGCAAATCAGATTTAAATAATCCCAACTTTCTCAATATGGCCGATAATAATATCAACTCAGTTATTTGCCGATAATAATCCGAACTGGTCCACTTTTGGCCGACAATAGTCTACGTTAAAAATAGCTCAACGGAGTTAAATTTTTTTTTTTCGAATTACAAACCGATGTTTTAGAGCTTTTGATTAGAACGAGGATACAAGTTGATTAATGTAAAATTTACCTCAAAATACTTCCCCAAACGAAAACGGCGCTTCAATTCGGGTGTTTAAACTTCCAATTAACAAAAAAGCAAGCTGTTTGAAGTACCGTTTCGAGGTAAGTTTTTCATAAATCGATTCCTATCCTTGTTCTGATCAAAATCCCTAAAAGATCGGTTTGTAATTCGGAAAAAAAAAAAAACCTTAACTCTGTTAAGCTATTTTTAGCGGAGGACTATTATCGACCAAAAGTGGACTAGTTCGGATTATTATCGGCAAATAACTGAGTTGAGATTATTACCGGCCAAATTAAGAAGTTGGGATTATTTAATTCCAATTGGCCTTATTTATATAACTATTATTTAATATATTGAATATATATTTTTAATAACTATTGTTATATACAAGTATTCATGATAAAAATATTTTGATAATCTACGCTGCAATTTATATAATAGTTATAAGGGGAATTGGCCTGTAATAATCTCACCTAGATCTTATTGGCCATTAATAATCCCACCTCAGAATATTCCCCCCACCAGTCCCACCTTTCACATATTTTTCCTACAATGGTCCCCCGTTAAAAAAACATAACGGAGTTAAGCTTTTTTCCAAATCACAAACTGATTTTTAGGGCTTTTGATCAAAACGATGATACGAGTCCATTGATGTAAAACTTACTTCGAAATGGTGCTCCAAGTTACTTGATTATGGTTAATTGGAACTTTAAACACCTGAATTGAAGCGCCGTTTTCATCGTTTGGAGCACCGTTTCGAGACAAGTTTTACATCAATGGACTCGTATCGTCGTTCTAATCAAAAACCCTAAAAAATCTGTTTGTAATTTGGAAAAAAGCTTAACTCCGTTAAGGTTTTTTAACGGGGGACCATTATAGGAAAAATAGGTGAAAGGTGGGACTGGTGGGGGGAATATTCTGAGGTGAGATTATTAATGGCAATAAGGTCTAGGTGGGATTATTACAGACCAATTTCCCTAGTTATAACTATAAAGATTATTATACATATTATACATATTATAGATTATACATTATACATTATACATATTAATAGAAATTGATGATGAATAGTAGTTTAAGATTTTTTTTTAATATTATAGTTTTTTAAGTTTTCTATATTTTATTATTTTACTACTTTAATTTATTATTTTATTGTTTATTTATCTTATTATTTTAAGTTTTCTCATATAATATTATAGTTTTTTAAGTTTCTATTATTATATTGTTTTACGTTTTCTCATATAACATTTAAGATAATGTCTTAGCAACATTGATGCCCTGGCGATCTCGACGGTATAACGTCGGTATCGGTATCCTTATTATCAGAACCGTTACTGATATTCGTATTTATGGTTTTTGACCGATGTAAAACACATATCGATATTATTTTGGTCATATCATGACTTACCTTCAGTGTCAGTATCGCGTGCGGTGAACCAAGAAGAGAAACAATAGGAATGAAGCAAATAAATTGGAGAATCCTTCTTTTATTATGTTTCATATTTTTTGGGTTATCTTTCATTTGATATACCGAGTGGCGATACCGTACTGATGTCGTAATGAATCGAGCCCATGCCGAATGAATACCCGCCACAATGTGCGGGGGAATTTAACTAGTTATATATGAAAATAATTATAAAAACATATCAATACAATAGTAATTTATTTTTTACAAAAGAAAGAGCCCCTTTCGAGTTGAGCTTAGTTTTAAAAACTACTCACGAGTCAAGCTAAACTTTAATGTAAAACAATGAACAAGTTAAGCTTGAGCCCTGTTTATATCAAATTTAAAAATAGCCAAGCTTAAGCTGATAACCCTATACGAATTCAGGTTTAGTTTGGCTCGTTTACACCTCTAACGAAACATGGGCATTAAAAAGTTAGTAAATTAAAAAATTATGGCATATATAATAAATAGATTACTGATGTGGATAAAATACACATATTTGTCCCGTATAAATTGTACAATTTTTGTATAAGTTTTATTTGTTTTTATTTAGCTTTAGTGTTATATTACATTAGTTGGTGTTTTGGCAGGTCTGATGCAAATGGAGCAAAAACGAGTGATATGGAAATAATCAGTTAGTTGGGCAGAGTGAGGCGCCAGTGACCGAAGGAAATTCGCCACTATTTTCTAGGCCGCCATTGTGGTTGTTGGGGACGTAAAGCAATAAGAGATGAGAGATATCAAGTTTAATCAATTCTTAGGTGACAAACAAATCAACTTTGCACGTGCATCTTTTAGACTAATTTTATAGATGCGCATGAAAGGCTTTTTAGCCAAAAATATTGGACATGCATTGAACCATTGGGCCGTAAGAGGTTATATGTCCAGCAAGTGAAGTGATTTATTTGGTGGGCTGAAGGGGTATGGTCCCAAAAAGCTGCGCAAACCTTCGCTCAGGTTGCGCGTGAGACCATACTCCTTATTTAAGTAAATCTTACTAATTAGACCCTCGCGCGGCTTACACCACGTTCTGATCTACCCCGCGCAAGGCACCGCCCACAAGAGGCCCGGATATCAGCACTTAGCATGAAACGTTGGGACAAATGAGCATACTAACCCCGCGCGGGTTAGTTTGTTGTCCAACAAGAACTACACAGTAAGGAAGCGCACGGCTACCTATAGTGGTACATAAGGTACAAGTGGCAGTAAAAGGAGCCAATGAGCGTCCAGCAGGCTCTGGTCAATCGTGCGCCACGATCGTCTGACGAGAAGTACACAAGGACGCCTACGTGGCACCAATCAGAGGACGGAGACAACTGTCCCACGATCTCCACTTGTCTGCTGATGGCAGAAGGACAACAAGGCCGACAACAATGACACGTGGCTCCAATCAAGGTGCGCCAGCACCGAGGAACGTCTAGAAGCCACTAAGCGGTCGACGCCAGTGAGACAAAGAGCATATCCGTTATGTTGTCCGTTTCCGGCCCAAGGCCCATCAGCCCATAACCCCTTACACCTCTCCGGCTATAAATAGAGACCTCATTCCACAGGTTAAACATTCTATTCCCTCCACTCTCACTCTTAGCACTTATTCTCAAAGCAGTCGCTTATTCTCACGCCGGAGCCTGGTTAAGAGGGAAACCCCCACATTCCCCTCTTAACGAGTAACGGTGTTCTGTTTTGCAGGATCGAACCACCAAGTCGGAGCTCAAATATCCACAAGAAGATTAACCACTATGATAGAAACATAAACCAATCTCAATTAAGTCCCTAATTAGATCAGTGTTTCTTCATTGGCGCCCACCGATTTTTTCTATAACCACCCTCATCTTCTTTTATTTGAGCCTTTGACATCTTTTTCATCCTTCGACTATGGCTGGTCAAGGAACCATTTCAGAGTTCGGTTTCGGAACCAACTCTAACACGGCGTTGGGTGAAGGAATCCAAAACTTCCAAGCCCAACAAATCGAAGAAATCGGCGAAGTTGAAATCACCAATACTGGGGGTCCGCGCGGGAGCATCACCCGCATCACCCAAGTGGTCACCCCAGGGAACAACGGAGAAGGACCTTCGAACACAGCGCCAGCTCAAAATGTATCTGCATTACTAGGCTTACCAGAAGGTGAAACCCCAGCCTCGTGGTATGCCAAGAACATCGCCACCATCAATGCAGCATACCAATCGCTGATCGCGCAGCAAGCAGTTTTGACGGCAGAACCGTCCTTGGTCACCCCTCAGAGTCAGGGGGTGCGCCAAATGCCCCCGCCAGCCAATCTACAAGGCAGAATCAACAGGCCTCCCCCTACAAGACGTTTAAGCGTACAAGACACGCGCGATACAAGAGGGGAAACGGATAGTTACTACGACTATCCGTCGAACCTTCAACGAGGCCCTGTTCACAGCCGGCTCACGCCGCGCAACATGAACAACGAATGGGAAGAAACGGACCCGTATGATCCCACATGGGAAGGTGACGAGGAATCGTCAGTCTTTAATCGTTTACCAAAAAACCATGAGTACTACAAGCCAAGACAACACATTGGCTACACAGAAGAAGCTGAAAGAGATTTCCGCCTGGCATACCGACCAGCGGAAGCTGCGGAGCACTCCAAGTTCATCCCGAAAATCGCACTCGCGCCGCTGTCGCGAGAGAAACTACCCCCGACTGTTGGGAAATTCAATGGATTGACTGATCCAGACGATCACGTCAGAACGTTCACAAGTGTGGCTGCATGGGAGGTTGGAACATGCCTATGTGGTGTCATTTGTTCATTCAAACTCTTACCGGGGCGGCTCGCGCCTGGTTCGACAGCCTTCCGCCTGGAAAGATCAAATCATGGACAGATTTCAAGACGCAATTCCTGAGCTACTTTAGCCAACAACGTCGCTACCAGCGCGACACAGCCGAAGTAGAAGATATTTGGCGAAGAGATGGTGAAGGTCTTGAGGACTTCATCACCCGGTTTAACAAAGAATGTCTGGAAATAGGCGGCGTCAGTGAGCAACTGATGCGTTGTCACTTCAAGAAGGCCATACGCTGCGATAGTCTCATTAGAACTATCACAGGTAAAGATGGAATGCCGAAGGAGTGGGATAAACTAATGGAGGCCGCAAAAATCGTCGCGCAAACTGAGGAGTCCCTTGCTGGTGGTAAGGGTTACTATTCTGAAGATCGATTCTCCAGACAAAACACGCGCGACAACAACAACAAGCGTAACAAATACAAGAGTAACGACTGGAAGTCTGGGAGATCAAGAGGCCACGACGACAGGCCGCGCTACAGAGAAGGTGCGCGAGAAACAATTGACCGAATTGGTTACAAGAAAGCGGTCAGAGACGACAATCGTGACAAGCACTGGACTCCGCTCACAAAAACGCCAAAGGAGGTATTGATGACGGAGAATCACGATTTCAAGACTCCCAGGCCAATGACAAACAAGAAAGGGCAAGACCCCAACTTGTACTGCGATTTTCACAAAGATTCAGGGCACCTGACCGACGACTGTTATAGCTTGCGCCAAGAAATCGAGAGAGCGCTCAAAAGCGGTAAGCTAAGCCATTTGGTGAAGAATGTACGCAAGGAAACCCGCCAACTCCAGCGCCACGATGAAGGGAACCATAAAAAGGTCCGACGACTAGAGACTCACATGGTCAACGGACCCAGGTACAGCGCGAAAGAGAAAGGCAAACGCCCATATGAACCTTCTTGGCAAGAGCAGCAGGTTATATTTCCGGTAGTGCGCGGCGGACCTCGCGCCACACGTCCCGTCGTCATTACCGGTATAATCGGGCATTATGAAACTGACTACATATTCATCGACCCGGGAAGTACAGCCGACATCATTTACGAACAGTGTTTCAATCAGTTCGATGAGGAGGATAAAGCAAGACTCGAGCCAGTCGATTATCCTTTGTCTGGATTTTGCAACGAGATGGTTTTTCCACTCGGCCAGATCAGTTTCCCCGTCACGTTT
This sequence comes from Helianthus annuus, assembly GCF_002127325.2. Lineage (NCBI taxonomy): Eukaryota > Viridiplantae > Streptophyta > Magnoliopsida > Asterales > Asteraceae > Helianthus > Helianthus annuus. The sequence continues at coordinate 172,181,848 of NC_035447.2, read as the reverse complement.
TCTGACGGGAAACATTCAAGAACGACAAATGTGAATTTCATGGTGATGCCGGTAAAATCAAGGCATGATGTGCTAATTGGGAGGGAAACCCAGGGCGAGTTAAACATGGTAACCTCAACGCCCCATTCTGCGATAGGGTTCCCAACCAAAACAGGAGTGGCAATCATCTATGCGAAGAAGGAAGTGATGTCAACCGAAGAAATGCGCCCAACGAAAGCGGCGAAGGTCTCCACGACCGAGCCAGAGAAATGGGTTTTGAACCGCAAATACCCAGAGCAGACTGTGACAATTGGCCACGCCATTTCGTCAGACATCCGAACGCGTTTAAAGCAATTATTGTTTCGAAACATGGATATATTTGCCTGGACCCCGGCAGACATGACCGGTGTCCCGCGCAACATCACCGAGCATTGCTTAAACACTTACCCCTCTGTCGAGCCAAAGGTCCAAAGAAGGCGCAGTCTAGGAGCAGACAAGACGAAAGCAATGAATGAGCAAGTATGTGAGCTGCTCAAAGCCGGGATCTTGCGAGAGGTAAGATATCAGAGTTGGGTTGCGAACCCAGTGATGGTTGAAAAGTCAAACGGCGGATGGCGCATGTGCGTAGATTACACCGATCTCAACAAGGCGTGCCCAAAGGATTGCTATTCCTTGCCTGAGATCGATAAAAAAATAGATTCTCTCGCGCCATACCGATGGAAGTGCTTTTTGGATTGCTACAAAGGGTACCATCAAGTTCAGATGAAGCTAGAAGATGAAGACAAAACAGCGTTCAGAACTGATCTTGGGATCTTTTGCTACACGAAGATGCCTTTCGGCCTGAAGAATGCTGGCGCGACATATCAACGCTTGATGGACAAGACCTTCGCAGGTGACATCGGAAAGCATATTGAGGTTTACATCGATGATCTAGTGGTTAAGAGTCCCGAGGAGGACCAAATGTTGAAAGACATCGAAAAAACGTTCAACTCATTGCGCAACGTAAATATGAAGCTAAATCCAGCCAAGTGTTCTTTTGGCATGGAAGAAGGGAAGTTTCTAAGCTTCATTGTCACAAACGGCGGTTTCAAGGTGAATCCAGAGAAAGTACAAGCTATAGAACGAATGCCCTCACCGCGAAACATCAAAGAAATGCAACGACTGGCCGGCCGACTGGCCGCGCTTAATCGTTTTCTCTCCAATCACGCCGCAAAGTCGTATCCCTTCATTAGCACGTTGCGCAATTGTGTGAAGAAACAAGAGTTCAAATGGACCCCAGAGGCCGAAACAGCTTTTCAACAAATGAAAGCATGTCTGATTGAACTCCCTACCCTGACTGCACCATTTGAAAAAGAGCCCCTCGTACTGTACTTGTCCTCCTCGGATAAGGCAGTAGGGTCAGTTTTATTGGTCGACAGAAACGGAGTGCAAACTCCGATCTACTATGTCAGCAGGGTACTCACTGATCCAGAGACAAGATATTCCACAATGGAAAAGCTGGTTCTTGCGCTACTACACGCCTCCCGAAGGCTGCGCCGATACTTCACAGGCCATGTGATAACTGTGCTTACAAACTTCCACATCGGCACTATACTACAGAAGCCTGAGACATCAGGCAGGTTGGCAAAATGGGCCATTGAACTGGGAGGCCATAACATCTTGTACAGGCCGCGCCCAGCCATCAAGGGTCAGGTCCTAGCCGACTTCATCACAGAAGTGCCGGCCGATAAAATTAAAGAATGCGAGCTGATAGAGACTCCCGAGAAAGATGCAACGGATGAGACTTGGATGCTTTACACCGATGGGGCATCAAATGAAGATGGCGCGGGGCATGATTGCGCCTAGTAAGCCCAGAGAACCACGAGTTTACTTACGCCATTAAGTTGGACTTCAAAAACACCAACAACGAGGCGGAGTATGAAGCGTTTCTGGCAGGCTTACGCCTCGCCATCAAAATGGGAGCCAAAAGCTTGCGCGTACATGTTGACTCACTCCTGATAGCCAGTCAAGTCAATGGGATATACGATGCGAAGGGAGAAGTCATGGCTTTGTACCTGGAGCAAGCAAGAGAATTGCTTCAACAATTCAAAACGCACAAGGTTATCCACATCAATCGTTCCGAAAACAAGCCAGCTGATGCCTTGAGCGAGCTTGCCTCGACTTCTTTTCAACATCTTGCCAAGGATGTAAGGATAGAGGTGCTCAAGAATCCATCCGTGCTATTGCGACAAGTGAACGTGATCGAAACGGGGCAACCATCGTGGATGACCCCAATAATCCAGTACTTGCAAGAAGGGGTACTCCTTGAAAACAGAGCGGAAGCGAGGAAGATCCAAAACAAAGCCCTACACTATGAAATGAACGGGGGTATTTTGTACCGAAAATCCTTCCTGGGGCCACTACTGCGCTGTGTGGACCCCCAGGATGCGAACTACCTGATAAGGGAGATCCATGAGGGGATCTGCGGCATTCACTCCGGACCACGGATGGTTGTCGCGAAGATCATGAGCGCCGGTTACTACTGGCCTGGTATGCATGTCGACGCACTGAAAGAGATCCGCAAATGTGACTCTTGTCAGAGACATTCTCCAAAAACACTGCGCCCTAAAAACGATCTTATCCCTGTATCCACTGCATGGCCTTTCCAGCAGTGGGGAATCGACATGGTGGGGCCCTTCCCGGATGCCCCCGGCGCCGTCAAATTCATCATAGTGGCCGTTGATTATTTCACAAAGTGGGTGGAGGCCAAAGCCCTTGCTTCAACCACAGCTATGATGGTACGCAAGTTCATTTGGGAGCACATCATATGCAGATTTGGCCTCCCGCTCAAGATTGTAACTGACAATGGCACCAACTTTGCTTCGGAAGACCTCAAGAAGTGGATGAAGGAGATGAAAATTGAACACACTTTCACATCTGTTGCGCACCCCCAAGGCAACAGACAAGTGGAAAGCGTGAACAAATGCATTGTCGAGGGAATAAAGGCCAGACTGGGCACAAGGCGACGAGGCTGGGTAGATGAGCTCCCTAGCATCCTATGGGCTCACCGCACCATGCCTAAAACGAGTACCGGCGAGACCCCTTTTAGCCTAGTCTATGGTTCAGAGGCGGTTATCCCGGCGGAGATTGGCCTACCCTCACCACGCATGACAGCGGTCAACACAATCGACAATGAAACGGAGAGACGCCTTGACTTGGACCTGTTAGAAGAAAGGCGCGAAAACGCGCGAATCAGAGAAGCCAAGTACAAAACCCAGCTGGAAAGGTACTACAACACAAGGGTCCGCATTTGTACCTTCACTCCAGGGGAATACGTCTTTCGCGACAATGAAGCGTCAAATGCAGAACGCCCAGGGAAGTTGGCACCCAAATGGGAAGGCCCGTATCTGATCCACGAGGTGCTGGGCAAAGGGGCATACAAGTTACGTACCTTAGATGGCCACATCTTACCGCGAACATGGAACGCGCAACAACTGCGCAAATGTTATATGTAATCTACTTCGGCCTTGCTCCCATTTACTTTCCTACGTCGGCTGTACGCCATTAACAATCAATGTATGAAGGCCTAAGCGCCAATTTCTGATTTAATGAAAGCATACGACATGTTTTCTGTTACATTTTTTCGTTACAAATGCATGCTAAACTTTTGATTAGCGCGAAAACACTCCAGCATTTCAGAGTTTGTTAAACAAGAACCGCCTCCAAGGTCCTCCGCGAACAAAGCGCGAGACCGGGCGGTCACCTTTTACTTAAAAGACACTTCCATTTATTCGAGCTAATTTGACCTAAGTTTTGACAGCAATGCAATAATTGCAACGGAAAAAACGAAAACGATTCATATAATGTAAACATGCGCAACAGCGCAGCATTTTACAATCAAAGTTGCAAAAGAAAATTACAAGGCATAAACGCCTATCAACAACCTACTCTATTCATCGCGTCGATCACCATCATCACTCCGTCATCATCGCCATCATCATCGTTGCCATCATCATCACCATCTCCATCGTCATCACCAGCCGGCTCTTCATCGGACAATTCGACGGTAACTGGTGGATCGAGAACTGCTTTAAGACGCTGACACCAGTCGTCTTTCTTCAAAGATTCCACAACCAGATCCATAACAGGCAAAGTAAGGTTGTCATATGAGTTTTCAGCATGTGCAAGCGCGGCATCAGCCTGTTCAGTCACCGAGCAATGGCTCACATCAAATTCTTGCCCAAGCATCTGCTCAACATGACTGGCACATTCCAGGTAGCCCCCTCGATGACCCACCGCACGCGCGGCATCCGTGAGTGCAGCAACGGCGCGATCTAATTCGCCAGCATTAAGAATGGAGTTGGCAACCTTCAACAAAAGCGGAACATCAGAGGCAACTCGGACGAAAGTAGAAAGCACATAACAAAATTACAAACTTACCAGCACTACTCCACGAGTACGCATCCACTCCGCCTCAGACACAAGCGTGTCAACGATGCCTTGGGCCTCGGAGTAGTTGGTCTGGGCCACATTAAGTGCGGCAGTGCTAACATCATGCGCCTCTTCAGCTGTGGCAGCCTTAACCTTCTCGGCCCCCAGGTCGATCTCCAAAGACTCACATTTGTCAATCTGCTCATTCAAGCGACGTTTGAGCTCAGCAATCTCAATGTCCTTAGCTTGGAGATCTCTATCCTTGAGGGACAACTGCACCTTCGCCTCAGACAACTCAACCTGGAAATTGACAAACGACTTATGCCATTTTGTAAACAACATAGCAAGAAAAAGTGTTTTAAATAAACTAACCTCCATCTGCTGCTTGGCAGCCTTCTCACCATGCGCCTCTTCAACCTTCGATGTCAACTCAACAACTTCGCTTCGAGGTCAACAATCTTCTGCCGAGCCGCGTAGGCGCGCTCGTTATCCTGGGCACAAATGCGCTTGAACTCGGTCTTCTCCTTGGCCAGTTGTTGTTCAGCATTTTGGAGTTTATTTTTCAGGCCCTCGCGCCCCCATTCTTCGGCTTTCTTATCAGCATCAAATTTGGCCTTCTCCTCATCGAAGGCAGCTTTCGATTTGTCAAAATCAGCAATGCGCTTTATCATGCGCTCGCGATAGCCCTCCCAGTCTGCTCGCTCCCTAACCATCGTTCGCCACTCGCGAACTGTCTGATGATTGGCAGCGCGAGCATTGGCCTCTCCAAGCACAAAGGTTCGATACAACAATTCATGAGGTTTCGCCCTTTGCCGGTTAACCTCCGCAGGGGTGAACGAGTTCAAGAACCACTCGCGGCAAGGGCCGAATTCCAAAAAGGTATCCTTTTGCTTCAAGCTCCAGGGAGCTCGGTGAGGGGCGTCACCGCGTTCTTCTTCGGTATAGGTTTTGTAATATATGTCACCAACAGTGTCCTTCGCCCCAATCACGTTTGGGTTATAACCCCCAGCTCCACCAGAGCTCGCGCCGCTAGAAGTAAACCGACCCGACCCCTTAGAAGTAGTGATCTTGGATCGATCATGGGTCTCGACATGCACGGAGTGGGTAGGTTTGGCGACCTCAGGCCCCTGAACATTGACAGGCTGATCCATAGCCTTCTTCTGTGCCAGCTCCTTCTCCAAGGCCTTCTTCTTCGCCTCTTCGGCTGCCTTCTCCTCCTCCGCCTTCTTCTTTCTCTCTTCTTCATCTTTCCTCCTCTTCTCCTCCTCAATTTTCTTTTTCCTTTCTTCTTCTCTCTTCTGGTTCTCCTCTGCCTTTCGCTGCGCCTCGGCAGCCTTCGCAGCGTCCTGAGCAGCAGTATCAGAAGACTTGATGGTAATCTTCGGCCTCTTCGGCCCTGGCTCACTGAACTTGACACCCTTCTCAGGGGTCTTCTTCTTGATCTCTGTGAAAATAATACAAGTACATTAAGCAAGGAAGGTAAAAAGTAATGAGAAGCAAAAAACATACCAGGAGAAAACTTATACAACGAGCGCAGGTTGCTCGTTTTCCCAACAGCAGTAGCCGCGGAAGCCACACCAGTCGTGGCCTCGTGTAACACCTCGAATTTTTGTGTCCAATGATGTGTTAACACGTGTCATTTGTTTACACGTGGCATCTATAATAAATAAAGGACTAATTTTGACAAACCTTGAAAGTATATAAATTCGAGGGTTATAAAATGTCAACAAGGGTAAATATACTGTATAGTATCCCTAAATAATGCTTAAACCTTCAAAACGAATAAATTATAGATCGTACAAAAACAAAACGTGAAAGAAAGTGAGAGATTACAAACTACAGGGGTTAACTGTGTCAACATGTTTAATAATACCTCTGAGTGACCCTTTAACGTTCCAAAGACTTTGTAACGGTATTATACACTCACTAAAATAATATATATGAATTTCGCGAAGTTTCGATATGAAACGAGAAAGTTACGATCGAATTCGTAGAAGAAGGGTTAAAAGCATCAACAGTGAAAGTTAAGGCTTTCCAATATAATTAATAAATAAACCGGGGACTTAATAGCGCGGGTGAATAACACGAGGCCCCTATCGGTAAATAACCGAGGACCAAACCGCAAAGTTACCCCTTCAAATCCGAAAGGTCAGGTAAATCATTACGAAAGATTTCGTTATTAATGGCCAGATTCTGTAATCATAACAAAAGATTTAAAGTTTCTGAAATTATAACCTCTCGCGACCCGCGTGAAGGTTAGGGGTAAGTTGAGGCGGGCCGCGAGCCACCTCAATTACGCATCTGATTTATCAAACTCAGGCGACCCGCATTATAGTGCATGGGAACTCCCATGCGGGCTGCGTAAAGTGCCCAGATGCAGAATGTTGATGTTTTCTTGACTTTTGGAGCCTTGAACGATCAATAACCAACAAATGGGGCATGGGCACCCTATGCTCAACCCATAACACTTAGGGGACACCTACCATCACCTCTGGTCTGATTGTAAGTGTTGTAATGATCATGTTTGCTTGGCATTGGCTATAAATAGCATGCCTTAAGCTCATAACAATTCACACAACTCAAACTCACATCTTTGATCATTCTAAGTGCTCTCAAGTCCTCATCTCTGCTCCATAAGCAAGAACACAACTTCTGTAAGTGATCTAACCCTTTGTGGTTCCACATTTCCTTAGTAAATGGCTAAGAACCAAACCGTCGTAACTACGGTTTGACTTTACAATAAATCAGTAATGGTTCAGTCTTATGACGAATCAAAAGTGGTTATGAGTTGGTATTTATGTGGGTAATAAACCTCTAAAATGGTTCCTCATGATCACCACTCTAACTATGTCAAATGTCGAGTCAAACGTGCGGTTAAAAAAGTCAACAAAAAGCTATTTTAGCGATTTATGCATAATCTGTAATGTATATGTTATGGAACCTGTTTTGATAATCATAAAACATGATAATAAGCATATAAACTTGTTTGCGCTCGTTTGAATCGACCATTTGCTATATTGAACCGGTTCGGAGCCGAATGTCGCAAAAGTTTGACTTTTGCTTTGACTTCAGTTCTGACCCGTTTTAGTGAGGTATAAATATACCTTAGGACTCTCTTAGGACCAGGTCACATGTTGGTATAAACCTCTGTGGTCGGTTCATGAGTTATCCGAGTCTTTTGCGCAATTCCGTCATTCGCCTAAAAGTTGACCGTAACGGCCTTTTAAAATTAAAACGAGTATTTCAGACACGTGAACGGACCAAAACCTTGCTTATTAAATTATAAGCATGTCCTTAAAGTTTCACGTCAATCCGAGGTCTAGAATGAGAGTTATGCTAAAAGGCGCACTTTTAAGAAAGTTTTGTAATTAACGGCGCAATTAGCATAACGCCCATCTAACCCAAGTTTTCGTCACCAAAACTTTTACCCACTGTGGTAAAATAATATTTTGGGAATTTTAAAGATTTTTAATAATTTTTACCTTGCTCATAACCTGCGGTTATGGCTACGGTTCGGCAAATACCGAATATGCCCTTTTTGGCCAAAACGGGAGTTCTACAAGGTCTTTTGACCCGATTCCAGTTGCCACTGGTTTTAAATAATAAATAAAGTATTTTGAGCTTTATAAGCTGTTCGGGAAACTCAGATTTCCTGTAGAACTCGAAAAGCCCTTTTTAAAGTCTTTAAAATGCCCGAAAAGCCCCTACGGGGCATAATATTAACTTAAACTCGTTACGGGCATTACGGAAGGTATCCTACTGATACCAAAATACTTTTAAGGCATATTGACTTAGGAAATAAGCGTAGGACACTTATGGTTAACCGTTTCGCCTATTTGCGCACACGGTACGGCTCATGGAACTAGTTTTCGTGCAATAGCCGATATGGGTCAAATTATATTATTTGAACCCCAAAATCCAGAGTATGAACTATAAACCCATATAAAACAAGTCTCTGAACTTGTTGGGTCCAAATCATACTCCATTCTCGGTTTTCGCCTTTTCGTGCGAATTAACCATATCTATATATCGGAACCAACCGGTCTAGGCTACGGCCATTATAACGACCCGTTAGGATTCTAAGAGGTTAATTAAAACCTTCGTTCCAGATTAGGAGCCCCAGTAAAAGCTATCGGTGACTTGATCTAAATTAAGGATTTATACTTGCAAAGGTAAATACTTTAACTTATTTCCCCTATATGGGCTTGGGTTACGGTATATTAATACCGCTTGATTGAGTATTATATAATTCCATCGCTTAGGTGGTTAATTGATTAAATATGACCGACTCATTTAAACAGTTTTGTTGCTTATAAGCCTTTGGGGGGTTTAATGACCGTTGTCCCGGATATCCTTGGCATCATTTTACGAAATGGCCACGACCATCGACATCCCGGTGTAGGCGTACACCCGGTATAAAGTGTCGACATTAAAAATTAAAAGACGTAGCCGTTGGTTTTTGTACTACGGTTTTACGCAAACGTGGTGTGTCTATAAATCTTTAACCCGGCACGACCCGGGCTACTGAACGCATAAAAGAACATGTAAAACGTTCACAAGATCATTATGAATTTTCCCAAGTTATAAAAGAGTTTGTGCCTTGTGCATTCAAATCAATTTTAATAAACATTTTCAAATGTGTCAGTTGAATGTATTTACCAGTGTAAACTGACGTATTTTCCCCAAAAAGATTAAGTGCAGGTACCTAAACGTAATTGGCTGGTATTAGCTCCCTAGCGTCGGGATAAGCCTCGCAAGCTTGATTGCAGTATCTAATGGAACAATACTTTACCTTTATTCACGATCCACTGTGGATATTCAACTTCTGTAATACATTGATATTATCACCAGAGGTTGAAATATATATATTTATCTTATGCTTCCGTTGTGCATTATATAATTGTGTGGTTTGACTATATTGTTGCCAACATCGTCACGGTAATCCCCCACCGGGCCCACCGGTGAGACACGTGGAAATCGGGGTGTGACAGGTTGGTATCAGAGCCAACATTGAGTGAATTAAACACTATCCTATTGTGTTTAATCTCAATGACACAATTGCACATACTTGAGTCTAGACAATAACTTAGGACAAATTCGGATTATTACTCCTTTTTGTCTTTATTTTCGATTTGATTTTTAATAAGTTTTGGAGCAGGAAAATGCCACCTGTTATATTCCGAGGAAGAGGAAGGGGACGAAGAGGCCGAGGAGAAATCGTGACACATCACGATAACGAGGCTGGAACATCTGGTACAAGACATCCTTCGATGACACGAAGCGAAGAGCCACAACGACGGAGAGATCTTTACGAACCCGCGAGGCATTCCACTTCGCACAGCTCAACGCCATCCTACCGGCACTCCTTTGGGCCAGATTCAGAAAATGATCCCAACAACCCACAACCTTCCTTCATACCTCTACAACGTTCGGTATCGCACCGAAATTTCGACGACCCTACTCCATACTACATAGGTCAGTTTAATCCGGCTGACTACATACAGGAACCTTCAGGATTTGTTCCGCTAGGTCCACAAGACCACTTTTCTGAAGATCCCATGGAGGAAGATGAGGATCCTACTGAACCAGCTCGTGGTACGCCCACGCATCCGATAGAAGTTTCTGATGGATCATCCTTCCATGGAATGCCCTATCAAGGACCTGACAGTTTCCAAGGGACCGACATGAGTGGCACTACACGCCACCTCAACAGACATCTCAACAACCGAGACATCCACAGGATCCCTCTGAGGATTCACGCTTCGAGGCAGTTACGCCACCACCTCCGCCACCGGCACAACCAGTAATACCTGATCCGCCAAGGCGCAGGAGGACAAATGCTCGTATGTCTACACGAGGAGGAGGGGGTATCCACTTCAGCACTCCTCGACATTCTAGTAGTAGCCACTATCCGCCACTACAAGAAGAAGGACCTTCAAGTCCTATACAGGAGGCGAACTCCGCACCAGCTGCACGAAATTCGCCACCATTTGGGTATGATCAACCCATACCAGCTTACACATGTCCAACGGCTTACAACCCGTTTGAACCATCACAAGCACAATACAACTACGGCTATGAGCGCGACCCGTATGTGGTGTCGGCAAGATATAATGCGCGCTACCCTGACGGAGCACATGGAAACATGGGACCACCGGACTACTCAGCTCATGGGTATCCAATACCTCCCAGACCTCCAGTTCCGCATCAAGCGCCACAACCACGATTTTCTCCTCCTGAACAGGAAGAAATACTCCATCGACTAGATCGTGTGGAGAGAGAATTCGAGGAAGAAAAGAAAAGCCACCGAGGATTTCTCAAAGGCTTGGCGAATCTACTAAAGGGCAAAAAGAAGAAACGTGACCACTAGCCCTTAATAGTAGTACTACTGTAATTTCTACTTTGAAATAAGTCCCTGTGTGGACAACTTATCGTATTTTAGTCCCTACGTGGACTTATCTTTAATCCTTGCATGGACACCTATCTTGTATTAGTCCCTGCGTGGACTTGTCACTTATTTTAAAAACCTCTGTGAAGGTATGTACTATTTGAAAGACCCGTTTAGGGCAATATGTAATTGTATTTGAGATTTTGGAATGTATGTTATGAGTTTTGTTTTAATATATATAAAAATAAATCAAAACCATTCCTTTTATATTGATCTGCCTAAATAAAGAATCTTAAAAGGTGAAACCTAGCTTGGGGTCTTTTAAGATCTAGTCAAGATGGTACGACCTAATTGAAAAGATTCTAAATTCCCTGTTAACCTCTGTACGCATGTTAACATTCATGGCAGATGTGATTCGTTAAAATCACGCACGTCATTCTTATACAATAATCCTTTAAGGATTTCAAACCCCACTAAATGATTATAAATCGTGGGTTAAATCACCAATAAAGGTGATCAATACTATTAAAACATCCGTTAGCGATGCAGTGCCTACGGGCCAGTATTATAAAGACATCCATTAGTGATGCAGTGTCTACGGGCCAATATTATTAAAACATCCATTAGTGATGTAGTGCCTACGGGCCAGTATTATAAAGACATCCATTAGTGATGCAGTGCCTACGGGCCAGTATTATAAAGACATCCATTAGTGATGCAGTGCCTACGGGCCAGTATTATTAAAACATCCATTAGTGATGCAGTGCCTACGGGCCAGGATTATTAAAACATCCATTAGTGATGTAGTGCCTACGGGCCAATATTATTAAAACATCCATTAGTGATGCAGTGCCTACGGGCCAGAATTATTAAAACATCCCTTAGTGATGCAGTGCCTACGGGCCAGAATTATTAAAACATCCGTTAGTGATGTAGTGCCTACGGGCCAATATTATTAAAACATCCATTAGAGATGTAGTGCCTACGGGCCAACCATACTAAAACATCCATTAGAGGTGTAGTGCCTATGGGCCATAATAATTGTCTTATAAAGACGAAAGGCAGTGGTAGTCTATGACTCTCTGTCAGAAGGAGATAAAAGAACTACGGTTCAAATCTCTATGCCTTTGATTCTCTGAAATCTCGGCTAATATTATAAAACATCATCATGATTAGGCTTTATGCCGCCAATACTATTTATATAGTTAAAATAGGATATATTCAGATCCTAATATGTAATGAATTAATAAGTTAACCAAATATGGTCTCTGTACCATGGTTGACAAATTGTCATAAAAGACAATTATATAATAATCTCCTAAATAAAATTTTGTTATCTTCTGTAACAGATTCAAGTTACAATGGCGGATCCCAATGGAGAGAACAGCCACACCAATGAAGATGACTATGACAATGCGTCAGTACATTTGACAGGCGCACAACTGAAGGCTCTGATTGACAATGCTGTTCAGGCAGCTATTGATCGTCAAAATACTGAGTCCCAAGGCAGAACTGTGTCAAAACCACCCTCTAAACCAAAGACACACTCCAAACCAGCCTCTGAACCCAAGAAAGATGACGACAAGCATTCGTCTACTGAGCACAGCGTTCATCGCGATAGAGAATATACTGATGCGTCGAGTGCTAAGGGTTGCACCTACAAATACTTTGTATCATGTAAGCCCCGTGAATTTACAGGGGAGAAAGGTGCGGTTGACTGTATCACCTGGCTAGACGAGATGGACACGATAGTGGACATCAGCGGGTGCGCTGAGAGGGACGTGGTTAAGTTTGTGTCCCAGTCATTCAAGGGCGAGGCCCTGGCGTGGTGGAGAGCTCTGGTGCAGGCTTCAGGTAAGTCTGCCTTATACAAAATGTCATGGGGGGAGTTTATTACCCTCATAAAAGAAAACTACTGCCCTCAGCACGAGGTTGAGAAGATTGAGGCAGATTTTGTCTCACTAGTGATGACAAACCTGGATTGTCAAGCATATCTGACAAGTTTTAACACTATGTCACGCCTGGTGCCATATCTTGTGACACCAGAACCTCGAAGGATTGCCCGATTCATTGGGGGCTTAGAGCCGGCGATTAAGGCTAGCGTAAAGGCCTCTAGGCCAACGACCTTCAGGTCAGTTACTGACCTCTCCTTGTCTCTTACACTTGATGCTGTCCGTCTGAGGGCACAAAGGAGCAAGGAGGCTGAAAAGCGAAAACGTGAGGATGATACCTCACGAAAGTCTGGGAAAAAGCACCGTGGAAACGGTGAGGGCAAGAGAGGGTCGGAGGCAAAGAAGGAGGGGCAAGCTGATGGAAGACCTCACTGCAAGGTCTGCAAGAAACCTCACTCCGGGAAGTGTAGGTTTGCGTCTGGTTCGCAGTCGCAACAAAAGACTCCATCCTGTGGGCTATGCAAGTCCAAGGATCATAAAACAGTGGAGTGCAAAAAGATAAAGGATGCAACCTGCTATAATTGTAATGAAAAGGGGCATATAAAGAGTAATTGCCCGAAGTATGCCAAGAAGGCGGAAGAGACTAAGAAGTCAAATGCGAGAGTTTTTCGCTTGGATGCAAAGGAAGCGGTTAAGGACGACAATGTGCTTACAGGTACTTTCCTCGTAAATAATATATTTGCAAGAGTACTATTCGATTCTGGCGCTGATAAATCCTTTGTAGACCAGAAATTTTGCCAACTACTAAATATGCCAATCAAAACCCTTGACGCGAAATACGAAGTAGAGTTAGCAGACGGCACGATAGAAACCGTCTCTACTGTTCTAGAAGGATATGAAATGTCCATTAGGAACCATTCTTTTCCCTTATCTCTACTTCCTTTCAAACTGGCGGGTTTTGACATCGTGCTAGGCATGGACTGGTTATCCCGTAATCAGGCCCAAATCATTTGCGGCAAAAGACAGATAGTTTTAAAGACTCCGAGTGGTGAATCTCTTACCATTCGAGGGGATACGCATTACGGATTGCCCGAAGACGTATCTATGCTGAAAGCTTCAAGGTGTTTGAACAGAGGCTGTGTAATTTACATGCCTCAGGTGATAATAGAAGAACCAAAGCCGAAGATCGAGGATCTTCCTGTCATTTCTGAATATCCCGAGGTTTTTCCTGAAGAACTACCTGGTTTGCCACCAGATAGACAAGTGGAGTTCAGAATAGACATCATTCCTGGAGCAGCTCCGATAGCAAGAGCACCTTACAGATTAGCGCCAACGGAAATGAAAGAACTGAGGACCCAGTTGGATGAACTGCTGGCGAAAGGTTTTATCAGACCTAGTTCATCTCCCTGGGGAGCTCCTGTCCTATTTGTAAAGAAGAAGGACGGATCGATGCGGTTGTGCATCGACTATAGAGAACTAAATAAAGTTACCATAAAGAATAGATATCCTTTACCAAGGATCGATGATCTATTCGATCAGCTGCAAGGAGCAAGCTACTTCTCAAAGATCGACTTAAGGTCGGGTTATCATCAACTAAGGGTCAGAGATGAAGATGTACACAAGACTGCATTTAGGACTCGCTATGGTCATTACGAGTTCCTAGTGATGCCTTTTGGGCTCACAAATGCACCGGCTGCGTTCATGGATCTCATGAATCGCGTTTGCAAGCCATACTTGGACAAATTCGTCATAGTCTTCATCGACGATATCCTTATCTATTCCAAGAATCAAGCTGACCACGAGAAGCACCTCCGTTGCATTCTCGAATTACTACAACGTGAGAAACTCTACGCCAAATTCTCGAAATGTGAATTCTGGCTACGAGAGGTCCAGTTTTTAGGACACGTTGTGAGTGAGCGTGGTATCCAAGTGGATCCCGCTAAGGTAGAGGCGGTCATGAACTGGCAAGAGCCAAAGACGCCTACCGAGATTCGTAGTTTCCTGGGATTGGCAGGATACTACCGAAGGTTTATTGAGAACTTTTCAAGGATTGTTGCGCCCTTGACTTCTTTGACCAAGAAGAAAGAAAAGTACATTTGGGGCCCAAAGCAGCAAGAGTCCTTTGAAATACTGAAGCAGAAGCTAAGCAACGCACCTGTGTTGACCCTACCTGAGGGTACTGATGAATTCGTGGTTTACTGCGATGCATCACACACAGGCATGGGGTGTGTGCTTATGCAGAAGGGCAAGGTGATTGCCTATGCTTCAAGGCAATTAAAGGTGCATGAAAAGAATTACACCACCCATGATTTGGAGTTGGGTGCCGTTGTATTTGCACTGAAGTTGTGGAGACATTACCTTTATGGTATTAAATTTGTGATTTATTCAGATCACAAAAGCCTTCAGCACTTGTTCAACCAGAAGGAGTTGAACATGAGACAGCGCCGTTGGATGGAAACCCTGAATGATTATGACTGTGAAATCAGGTACCATCCCGGCAAGGCGAATGTGGTCGCCGATGTCTTGAGCAGGAAGGAAAGGGTAAAACCCATTCGAATCAATGCCAAGAGCATTGAGGTTAAGAATAATTTGATGGAAAGGATATTAGCTGCGCAGCGTGAGGCTGTGTTGGAAGCTAATTATCCTAATGAAAAGCTGGGAGTAACTAAGGAGCAGTTGACTCTTAGCAAGGATGGAATTCTTAGGCTGAACGGACGCATATGGGTTCCGATTTATGGAGGACTACGAGATGTTGTTCTCCAGGAAGCCCATAGTTCCAAATACTCAGTCCATCCTGGTGCTGACAAAATGTACCAAGACTTAAAGGCAAATTATTGGTGGATAGGCTTGAAAAAGTCTGTAGCCGCCCACGTAGCAAAGTGCTTGACTTGTGCTCAAGTCAAGGCCGAGCACCAAAAGCCGTCTGGCTTGCTACAACAGCCTGAACTTCCCGAGTGGAAGTGGGAATGTGTAACTATGGACTTCATAACCAAGTTACCCAAGACCAGGAAAGGAAACGATACAATATGGGTCATAGTCGATAGGCTGACTAAATCAGCTCATTTTCTACCCATCAAGGAGACATATAGCTCCGATATGTTAGCCCAACTTTATGTTGATAAGATTGTAGCCTTACACGGCATACCTGTGTCTATTATCTCCGACAGGGATACTAGATACACGTCTCATTTCTGGAAAAGTTTCCAGCAATCTTTGGGCACGCGTTTAAACTTTAGTACGGCTTACCATCCACAGACAGACGGTCAAAGTGAGCGTACTATCCAAACGCTAGAAGACATGCTTCGTGCATGTGCGATCGATTTAGGTGGTAACTGGGATAAAAACCTACCCCTGATCGAATTCTCCTACAATAATAGCTACCACACCAGCATAAAGGCTGCGCCTTTTGAGGCATTATATGGTAGGAAATGCAGATCGCCTGTTTGTTGGGCGGAAGTAGGAGAGGTCCAATTATCGGGACCAGAGATTGTTTTCCAGACGACGGACAAGATTGTCCAGATCCGGGAACGTCTCAAGGCTGCCCGCGATAGGCAGAAGAGCTACGCTGATCCAAAGCGTAAGGATTTTCACTTCGAAGTGGGTGAAAAAGTATTACTTAAGGTGTCACCCTGGAAGGGGGTGATGCGTTTCGGCAAGAAAGGCAAACTGAGTCCGAGATACATAGGACCTTTTGAGGTCATTGAACGGGTCGGATCAGTCGCCTATAAGTTGAACTTGCCTGAAGAGCTCAATGGAATTCACAATGTGTTCCACATCTGCAATCTCAAAAAGTGCTTCGCCGACGAATCGTTGGTGATTCCACACACAGATGTGCATATAGATGAGAGCTTAAAGTTCATAGAAAAACCTTTGTCGATTGAAGATCGACAGGTGAAGAAGCTTCGCAGAAAGCACGTACCGATTGTAAAAGTCAAATGGGATGCTCGTAGAGGTCCTGAATATACGTGGGAAGTCGAAGCTACAATGAAAGAAAAATACCCCTATTTATTTGAGTAAATCTCGGGTCGAGATTTATTTTAAGGGGGTGAGGATGTAACACCTCGAATTTTTGTGTCCAATGATGTGTTAACACGTGTCATTTGTTTACACGTGGCATCTATAATAAATAAAGGACTAATTTTGACAAACCTTGAAAGTATATAAATTCGAGGGTTATAAAATGTCAACAAGGGTAAATATACTGTATAGTATCCCTAAATAATGCTTAAACCTTCAAAACGAATAAATTATAGATCGTACAAAAACAAAACGCGAAAGAAAGTGAGAGATTACAAACTACAGGGGTTAACTGTGTCAACATGTTTAATAATACCTCTGAGTGACCCTTTAACGTTCCAAAGACTTTGTAACGGTATTATACACTCACTAAAATAATATATATGAATTTCGCGAAGTTTCGATATGAAACGAGAAAGTTACGATCGAAATCGTAGAAGAAGGGTTAAAAGCATCAACAGTGAAAGTTAAGGCTTTCCAATATAATTAATAAATAAACCGGGGACTTAATAGCGCGGGTGAATAACACGAGGCCCCTATCGGTAAATAACCGAGGACCAAACCGCAAAGTTACCCCTTCAAATCCGAAAGGTCAGGTAAATCATTACGAAAGATTTCGTTATTAATGGCCAGATTCTGTAATGATAACAAAAGATTTAAAGTTTCTGAAATTATAACCTCTCGCGACCCGCGTGAAGGTTAGGGGTAAGTTGAGGCGGGCCGCGAGCCACCTCAATTACGCATCTGATTTATCAAACTCAGGCGACCCGCATTATAGTGCATGGGAACTCCCATGCGGGCCGCGTAAAGTGCCCAGATGCAGAATGTTGATGTTTTCTTGACTTTTGGAGCCTTGAACGATCAATAACCAACAAATGGGGCATGGGCACCCTATGCTCAACCCATAACACTTAGGGGACACCTACCATCACCTCTGGTCTGATTGTAAGTGTTGTAATGATCATGTTTGCTTGGCATTGGCTATAAATAGCATGCCTTAAGCTCATAACAATTCACACAACTCAAACTCACATCTTTGATCATTCTAAGTGCTCTCAAGTCCTCATCTCTGCTCCATAAGCAAGAACACAACTTCTGTAAGTGATCTAACCCTTTGTGGTTCCACATTTCCTTAGTAAATGGCTAAGAACCAAACCGTCGTAACTACGGTTTGACTTTACAATAAATCAGTAATGGTTCAGTCTTATGACGAATCAAAAGTGGTTATGAGTTGGTATTTATGTGGGTAATAAACCTCTAAAATGGTTCCCCATGATCACCACTCTAACTATGTCAAATGTCGAGTCAAACGTGCGGTTAAAAAAGTCAACAGAAAGCTATTTTAGCGATTTATGCATAATCTGTAATGTATATGTTATGGAACCTGTTTTGATAATCATAAAACATGATAATAAGCATATAAACTTGTTTGCGCTCGTTTGAATCGACCATTTGCTATATTGAACCGGTTCGGAGCCGAATGTCGCAAAAGTTTGACTTTTGCTTTGACTTCAGTTCTGACCCGTTTTAGTGAGGTATAAATATACCTTAGGACTCTCTTAGGACCAGGTCACATGTTGGTATAAACCTCTGTGGTCGGTTCATGAGTTATCCGAGTCTTTTGCGCAATTCCGTCATTCGCCTAAAAGTTGACCGTAACGGCCTTTTAAAATTAAAACGAGTATTTCAGACACGTGAACGGACCAAAACCTTGCTTATTAAATTATAAGCATGTCCTTAAAGTTTCACGTCAATCCGAGGTCTAGAATGAGAGTTATGCTAAAAGGCGCACTTTTAAGAAAGTTTTGTAATTAACGGCGCAATTAGCATAACGCCCATCTAACCCAAGTTTTCGTCACCAAAACTTTTACCCACTGTGGTAAAATAATATTTTGGGAATTTTAAAGATTTTTAATAATTTTTACCTTGCTCATAACCTGCGGTTATGGCTACGGTTCAGCAAATACCGAATATGCCCTTTTTGGCCAAAACGGGAGTTCTACAAGGTCTTTTGACCCAATTCCAGTTGCCACTGGTTTTAAATAATAAATAAAGTATTTTGAGCTTTATAAGCTGTTCGGGAAACTCAGATTTCCTGTAGAACTCGAAAAGCCCTTTTTAAAGTCTTTAAAATGCCCGAAAAGCGCCTACGGGGCATAATATTAACTTAAACTCGTTACGGGCATTACGGAAGGTATCCTACTGATACCAAAATACTTTTAAGGCATATTGACTTAGGAAATAAGCGTAGGACACTTATGGTTAACCGTTTCGCCTATTTGCGCACACGGTACGGCTCATGGAACTAGTTTTCGTGCAATAGCCGATATGGGTCAAATTATATTATTTGAACCCCAAAATCCAGAGTATGAACTATAAACCCATATAAAACAAGTCTCTGAACTTGTTGGGTCCAAATCATACTCCATTCTCGGTTTTCGCCTTTTCGTGCGAATTAACCATATCTATATATCGGAACCAACCGGTCTAGGCTACGGCCATTATAACGACCCGTTAGGATTCTAAGAGGTTAATTAAAACCTTCGTTCCAGATTAGGAGCCCCAGTAAAAGCTATCGGTGACTTGATCTAAATTAAGGATTTATACTTGCAAAGGTAAATACTTTAACTTATTTCCCCTATATGGGCTTGGGTTACGGTATATTAATACCGCTTGATTGAGTATTATATAATTCCATCGCTTAGGTGGTTAATTGATTAAATATGACCGACTCATTTAAACAGTTTTGTTGCTTATAAGCCTTTGGGGGGTTTAATGACCGTTGTCCCGGATATCCTTGGCATCATTTTACGAAATGGCCACGACCATCGACATCCCGGTGTAGGCGTACACCCGGTATAAAGTGTCGACATTAAAAATTAAAAGACGTAGCCGTTGGTTTTTGTACTACGGTTTTACGCAAACGTGGTGTGTCTATAAATCTTTAACCCGGCACGACCCGGGCTACTGAACACATAAAAGAACATGTAAAACGTTCACAAGATCATTATGAATTTTCCCAAGTTATAAAAGAGTTTGTGCCTTGTGCATTCAAATCAATTTTAATAAACATTTTCAAATGTGTCAGTTGAATGTATTTACCAGTGTAAACTGACGTATTTTCCCCAAAAAGATTAAGTGCAGGTACCTAAACGTAATTGGCTGGTATTAGCTCCCTAGCGTCGGGATAAGCCTCGCAAGCTTGATTGCAGTATCTAATGGAACAATACTTTACCTTTATTCACGATCCACTGTGGATATTCAACTTCTGTAATACATTGATATTATCACCAGAGGTTGAAATATATATATTTATCTTATGCTTCCGCTGTGCATTATATAATTGTGTGGTTTGACTATATTGTTGCCAACATCGTCACGGTAATCCCCCACCGGGCCCACCGGTGAGACACGTGGAAATCGGGGTGTGACACCTCGCTTCTACCCCTTTTCCTGCCAATCAACTGGGCGGCAGCATCTTCTTCTTCTTCAGCCTCATCATCTTCAGGCATAGATGGGGTCGCGCCAGCATCAGGGTTACGAGAACCCGCGCTCCCAGAGCTTTTTGAGCCGCCCGCTCCAGTTTTTGTTTTAGCTGTGCGCGATAAGCCTTCAAGTGAGTCACTGACTATAACAAAATCGTCTAAGTCACTTTGTCGAAGGCGAAAAGTACCTTTATCAGTAGCGGCGGTTGCGCGACTAGGGCCAGTCCCCTTGCTGGTCACGTCAGAATCTACCTTCGTCTTCTTCTTCTTCGAGGGTTTCTTCTTCTTCTCTTCTGGGTCAATCCCCAGGTCGCGCAACACACCTGTAAAGATGTTAGACCACGAACTTAGCTTGCCGCTGGAAGACCCTACTGACTCCTCGCTGGAAAGATAGAGAATCTCTTTCCCAGCAGAAGTCACAGAGCGCAAAGGACGAGGTTTAGGAAATTGCGCACCTTCCGTCGTGGTTGGCGGCGAAGCAAAGGCACCATCAACCGGATACATGAAGTTGCCCTTGATCTGGTCATACCAGCTCTCCTCGTCATCACGCAATGGGCGCACGCCCATAGACCCACCAAACGTGGTGAAGGCAGCTTGATACAGTTGCGCCTCTACACGTAAATATACATAAGAAACAGAAACGACCTCTAACAGAAAGAAGGAAAAGGAGATAACTAACCTTGATCACCGATCTTCAGCACCGGAACCTCCTTGCTGTTGGGTGACCACTGGTCACTCATCTTGGCTGCCACCAACACGTTTTCCCCAAACACCCGATTTGGGGTTGGGTTCAACTGTTGGTACCACCGAGCATTCTTAGGGATCGGAAGGTCTTCTTTCGGTATCGCTTCAGTCCAATCCCTGAAGGGCATGGCGATCGGCAACACTTCCTCACGGATGAAGAAAAATTTAGGTTTCCAGTCATGGAAACTTTTTGGAGGGTTTAGTAGAATTTTCTTCGCTGCACCATGGCTTGCAAAGGAAAAGAAACCCATCGTCCTCTGCAACTGGTAGAAGGCCCGGAACTTCTCCACCGTTGGCTCAATGCCATGAGATTGGCATAAGAACTCGAAATGACGAACCCTAACCATCCCAGGTGGGCTCATCTGTGACAGATGGAAGTTGTAATGATGAAGAATATGCCCCATGAAGTTTGTAGCCGGCAACCTAAAGTTACCCTGAAGAAAGAAATCTTCATATAGGGTAATATAACCCGGTGGTGCATCAGCCGCGGTCTGGCCCTGAGCCGGATACCGGGCGTCCCACTCCGGTGGGAATCGGAAACTCCGAACGATCTGTTCGAAGAGCCCAAGATCCCATTTGAGGACTGGAACTGGACCTTCCTCAGTAGCAGCAACTTCTTGATGTTCTTCACTCATTATATCGAAAAAAGAAATCTGGAAAAACTTGAAGAAAATCTTGAAGATTTAAAGAAAATCTTGAAGATGTGAAGAACTCTGAAGATTCAAAGAAGTTTGAGAGAGAAAGCAACGAAGAAAAGTGAGGATCTCTCACATCTCTTCGGATATATATACCCATCGCATTTAATGCGATGGGTAACCGTGCCGCTTTCGCCGCTAGGCTAGCCAACGAGAGGCTGCCACGTCAAGCGGAAAACCAGGGGTGACGGTTACCACGCGCGCGTGGGCCTCACTCTCCTGACACGAAGTGCAACCGTCGCAGTCGGCATGATGACATCCGTGACAGGGGTCAACTCAAACGTCGCACTCAACGACTTATCCCACCAACTTGTCAGAGTTCAAATTTCGAAGTTTCCCGCCATAAAAAGTATAAGTAACTTTAGGCAGAAGTTACATGAGCCGCGCAAGCTAAACGTCGCCTTTAATAACCTTGCGCGCTTGATTGGACAAACAAAAAATTCCTCAAGACCCGCCTTGGTAGCGGCGCAATTGGAACCAACAATTTCCACATGCGCCACACCAATCAAGATCAAAGGAACATTTCCCCTTTACTCTTATTTCTCTTATTTTTATTAAGTCCAGAGCTCCAACCACTTGCGTTGCGCATGGTGCAGCACTGGACTGGGGGGACTTGAAGGGGTATGGTCCCAAAAAGCCGCGCAAACCTCCGCTCAGGTTGCGCGTGAGACCATACTCCTTATTTCAGTAAATCTTACTAATTAGACCCTCGCGCGGCTTACACCACGTTCTGATCTACCCCGCGCAAGGCACCGCCCACAAGAGGCCCGGATATCAGCACTTAGCATGAAACGTTGGGACAAATGAGCATACTAACCCCGCGCGGGTTAGTTTGCTGTCCAACAAGAACTACACAGTAAGGAAGCGCACGGCTACCTACAGGGTACATAAGGTACAAGTGGCAGTAAAAGGAGCCAATGAGCGTCCAGCAGGCTCTGGTCAATCGTGCGCCACGATCGTCTGACGAGAAGTACACAAGGACGCCTACGTGGCACCAATCAGAGGACGGAGACAACTGTCCCACGATCTCCACTTGTCTGCTGATGGCAGAAGGACAACAAGGCCGACAACAATGACACGTGGCTCCAATCAAGGTGCGCCAGCACCGAGGAACGTCTAGAAGCCACTAAGCGGTCGACGCCAGTGAGACAAAGAGCATATCCATTATGTTGTCCGTTTCCGGCCCAAGGCCCATCAGCCCATAACCCCTTACACCTCTCCGGCTATAAATAGAGACCTCATTCCACAGGTTAAACATTCTATTCCCTCCACTCTCACTCTTAGCACTTATTCTCAAAGCAGTCGCTTATTCTCACGCCGGAGCCTGGTTAAGAGGGAAACCCCCACATTCCCCTCTTAACGAGTAACAGTGTTCTGTTTTGCAGGATCGAACCACCAAGTCGGAGCTCAAATATCCACAAGAAGATTAACCACTATGATAGAAACATAAACCAATCTCAATTAAGTCCCTAATTAGATCAGTGTTTCTTCATGGGCCTTTTGAGAGGACGGTGACATTGATCAAGAAACGAAGAATTGGGAGGCGGCATTAATATATGAGAATAAAGGAGTTGTTGGAAGATCAGCCGCAATTTAGGGGAGAAGACATATACAACATCAGAAGAGGCACATATATCAAAACTTGGACGCACGGAAAGAAAAAATACGCAATATCAGACGAGAGGGGGCGACGGCAGAAAGAGTAGACGAAGAACAGAAGGAACGATCTGGAGCAAGGGTTCATACGGTTCAAGTTTCAAGGCCGTGATTCAAGATTTGATTACGGGTTTGCAAATAATTAATCTATTGGTTCGATATACTTATTGTTTATTGAATTCATGATTATGATTTATTATTTTAAGACTTGTATTGCATTCTTGACTATGGTTTTTGGCTAGACTTTCGTTGCTACCTAGGTTAAGATGAATATTTAATGAAGTTTGGATTTCTTTTTGTTTATTATCGTGTGTATGGGTTTTTCTTAAAAAGTAAAGAACTTTGGAATCTTTAACTTAGTGCGTATGCGTATCTGGTTTTGATTACTGATTGTTTATTCGTTTCACATGAACCTTGGTGAATGTCTTTCATAGGATAGGTTTGTGTTGATTGTTCGAGTCTCTGCGAGTTCGGGTAGTCTTTGGGTGAATTGGCCAATAACCTTAGAAACGGTAAATAAAATATATTTAGAACTTGATATTCTGCTAATCTTGTCGCTGAGAGGCTCGAGGTTATTAATAGGTCTCAGTTTGATATATAGCTAGGATTAGGTTTTGAGAGAAATCAGTCTTAGTTCCCTAATCTTATTCGTGTCTATTAAACTAAATTAAAATCCATAGTTGCCTTAGACTTTCGCGCTGAGAGGTAGATTGTCGGATTAAGGCACTTTTAAAGAAGTTAGAGGACTGAGAGGAAGTCTAACCAACCGGTAGTCATAACAGCCCTGTAGAGTCTCACAGGTTTCTTCCTGAGAAGGGTCGGGAGGTCTTAGTAGAGATTTCTTAGGGTTTAGCACACGAAGATCCCGGTTCCATACCACTTTAGTTTCGAATAGAAATCCATTCCTAGTTAAATAGGATTCTAACCTAGGTAGTTATTCGTCATCTTTGGTCTCAATCTTCGTCTAAGTCGCGTCTTAGTTAGTCTAGTTAATTAGTTTATTTTAGTCGTAATTTTAGGATATTTAGAAAACCCCCCAAACAACAAAACAGTTAAGTACAGTTAGGTTAGTCAGTCTATTCAGAGTCTAGTTAACGTAGTCAGTAGAGTCTCGTGGGTTCGACACTCGGACTTACTTAGGCTATACTGCATTGACCGGTATACTTGCCGGTTGTGTGGTCTAGGTTTTAGAGTCTTAGTTTATAAATTTAAAACTTAGAGAGTCTAGTTTAGGGTTTAATTTAGTTAATTTAATTAGACAACTTTTAGCACATCAATTACCTACCTATACATTTATGATGTGCGGGGATAGTAGATGATGATAAGTGGTTGATAAGGGCGGCTGTCCAAATGGTGGGTGCCACATGGCACCCGTTAAAGTATTTTGTTTTTGTATTTTTACCGACGTAATATTAATATATACATGCGGAGACAAATTGTATCACAAGTAATGGAAGTGGTGTGGTGGAAAATATTGTTGTTTTTTAACTATCAGATTCAGGTTAATGAAGCAAGTCGCGTTATATTTGTTTTTTTGGTAAATTAGAAATGTCTAACTAGAACCCTTAACTTTAATAAAAATAAAGTTTTTTTTTCCTGTTTGCCCTTGTTTTTTTTACATTGTCCGAACTTAAAAAAAGTTTTGATGTACCGTAGTGAACCGAATCAGTAATTAAAAATGCAAAAATTTTAGTTTTTATTTTTGGCAAAACCATGGTAGTGTTTTGTTTTAATTGACTGACTTGATATAGGGGCTGTTTGGCAACATCTGAATGGTTAAGTGCTGAACCAGTAAGAGGTCTGAACCATTAAGAACCTGTATAATACTTAACCGTTCAGAGGCAAATGTCTAACCAATTCAGATTAGAGGTCTTAACCATTCAGACTCTGTATAAATCTTAACCATTCAGAGGCAAATGTCTGAACCATTTAGACATCTGCTCGTGAAACAAACAGTCTGAACCATTAAGTGCTGAACCAATAAGAGACCTGAACCATTAAGAGCCCCATTAAGAGGTAAACAAACAGCCCCACAATTTTTATTAAGTTGTCTTAGACCGGACGGTATGGGGCTCGTCCCCAGGCCCATCCCCTTGCCGCCACCCCATCCTTGCCACGCCTTGCTCCGTCGCCGCCCCAGGCTCGTCCTCTTCGTCCGCACACGCACGCACGCACGCACGCACGCACACACGCACACGGGTTCATCCCCCACCCCATAGGTCCATCCTCCTTTAGGCCCATCCTTACACCCGCTTACGTAGAGGCCCATCCTTACACCCGCTTACGTAGCGGCCCATCCTTGGAGGACTACCCTCCTCCATACCTTCCAAGTTTATAAGTAATATATACAAGTAACCGAAACATAAACGTGTATGTAATGAAAATGACAAATATTCGGTTTAACGCCCTACAACAATAACACCAACCAGACACAAAACTAGTTAACAAACAAATCTCTCCTAGATTTATTACACAAAAAAGAAAAAAAAATCAAAATCGAACGGCTACAATCTCATCACCTCCGTAAAAAGGTCAAAACTTGTTTCGGATACCTCTTTTAGCCTCCTCTCCCTCTCTCTCTCCTCTCTCTCTCTCTCTTCTCTCTCTCTCTCTCTAACAAAACCTTCAAATTCATCCATGACACAACACAAAATCAACATCTGATTCGTTCTCGTAACTCGTTCTATCGCTACTTTCTCAGATCTGAAACCTCTTGATTCACTGTTTATGGAAATGGCTGCAATTTCTTCCAGTCCTCGCACCGTTGAAGAGATCTTCAAGGATTACAGCGCTCGTCGTGCCGGAATCGTTCGAGCTCTCACTTACGGTATTGTTTTTTTTGCGTTTTTTTGTAGCTTTTGACTTTGTTTAGTTGCTGATTTTTTATTGTTTCTTGTTGCAGATGTTGATGAATTCTACGCGACTTGTGATCCAGGTTTAGTTTCATGTTTAAATGAATTTGTGTAATTTTTGAGCGATTTTGTGGTGTAATCAGTGATTTTTGCTTGTTATTATTTTTGAAGTAATTTTAGGTTTTGTTTGTGCTTAATTTGTAACTGAATATTAATGTTTAGATGCAGGTGCATAATTCATGTGATTTTTGAAGTTATTTTAGCTTTCAAATTGATAAACAGTTTTGCAGTATAAGTTTCTAGTAGATTGAATTTTAATCAGTGATTTTTGTTTCTGCTTGGTATGTATTTGAATTTTAATGTTCAAATGCATTTATAGAATTTGTGTGATTTTGAGCACTTTTGTGATATAAGCAGTTAGGTTCACCGTTCACGTTATTTACTTGATATTATATAAATGTTGGTTTGATTTTGAAGTAATTTTGGATTTCAATTGATGAACAATTTAGAAAATTTAACTTTCAAATTGAAGTTTTGTTTGTGCTTTTTTTGTAATTGAGTTTTAATGTTCAAATGCAATTATATAATTCGTGTGATTTTGAGCACTTTTGTGATATAGTCAGTGATTTTTGCACGTTATTGACTTTCTAAAAGTGATGGTTTGATTTTAGCTTTCAAAATAATAAGCAATTTATTGATACAACTTTCATATAGAAGTTTTGTTTGTGTTAATTTGTAATTTGTAATTGAGTTTTATTGTTCAAATGCAATTGTATAATTCATTAATTCGTGTGATTTTGAGCTCTTTTGTGATATAATCAGTGAGCTTCACGTTATTTACTCGATGTTCTGAAAGTGATGGATTGATTGCTTGGTGTAATGAACTAACTTTAGACGGGTTTAACTTTGGTTAATTTGATGAATTTTGAACACCTGTAGAGAAGGAGAACTTGTGTTTGTACGGACATCCAAACGAAACATGGGAAGTAACACTTCCAGCAGAGGAAGTTCCTCCAGAACTCCCGGAACCCGCTTTGGGTATTAACTTTGCACGAGATGGGATGCACAAAAGAGATTGGCTCTCATTGGTTGCCGTGCATACAGACTCTTGGCTGTTGGCGGTTGCTTTCTACTTCGGTGCTCGTTTGAATAGGAACGAGAGGTGCCAGTTCTTTCTTATCCATTGTTTCTCACGTTTCACTATAAATTTGTTTTCGTTCATCTCCATTCATACATTTTAGCATATATATATATATAACACTAGGCTAATTGAGAAACTTGAGAAGCATTCTGGACCACACATTTTCACTAAGCTTTTCGTAATATACACATATGTATAGTTTAAAATTGACTATATACTATGTGTATAATTCAAGATTTGACAATATACATATATGCCTATATATATACATATTTATCTATATAGAGGCCAATTAACGTACAAGACCACCTTATCGTGCGATGCATACCCGAGCATCTCAACCGCACATCTGATCTAATCTAGGCCTTCAATTGACCGCGGTGACACAATAGTAATTAACTATGCATAATTACACACGTTAATTGCATAATTACGCACGTTATGTTGGTGGTCGCGTACAGTCACACATTAAGAGACTTTTGTATTTAAACCTTCCTCTATACATATATATGTATGTATATATGTCGTCACGTTTCTCGTTCTTTGGTTTGCTTTGTTTAACGTTTAAAAACGGGTCTTCTTTGGGTTGACTTTTTTGATTAAATGAGCTTTCGGTTTGATTTGTTAACAATGATAAATTAAACAAGTCTACCCACCAGCTAGTTTACGTACTGGATAACACGTTACAACTTGATTACATCTCGTTTGATTTGTTTAGATAAATGGGTCAGGTTAGGATTGATGTTTTTTGACACGAATTAATATATGGCTAGTGTTCGGGTTCAACGATTTTAACTCACCAACCAAACACGATTGGCACCTGTAGACTGTTTACTAGCTATATAGGCATTTTAATGCCGAGTAGAATGTAGACGTGTTTAGGTTTTGGTTACTGGTTCATGGCTAAAGACTCTGAATCTGACTTGAACAGGAAACGTTTGTTCGCTCTGATAAACGAGATACCCACCGTGTTTGAAGTCGTGACGGAGAGGAAGCATGTGAAGGACAAGCCAAATGTGGATAACGGCAACAAGTCTAGATCCAGCACAAAGGTAACTAGTATGTTAAAGGTGGTTAAATGGGCGGGTCGGGTCGGGTCGGGTCAAAATGGGTAGTGTGACTAGGGTTGCAAACGAGCCGAGCTGAGTCTGAGCTTGACCAACTCGAGCTTGATTAACTTATGAGAGCTCGAGCTCAGCTCGTTTACTATCTATTAATTAATATGTTAAATATAAAAAATAGACTCGTTTAGGGCTTTAGGCTCGCGAGCTCGATAAGTGAAGCTTGGGCTCGTTTACTAAACAAGCTTATCTTTAGGTTCGGGTCGGCTCGTAAACAAGTTTAAATAAGCCCGTCTCGGCTCGTTTACTAAAAAACTTTAAATAAGGGGTAAATGTTATTAAATATTAATAAAAACTAATATTGCACTAAAGCTCGATAGCCTGGACAAGCCTGACGAGCTTCACATGCGAGGCTCGAGCTCAGGCTCGATAAATAAACGAGCTTTATCGTTAGGCTCAAGCTCGGCTCGGGCTCGATAAGGCTCGGCTCGTTTCAAGGTTTTTTCTCGAGCCGCTCGGCTCGTTTGCACCTCCAACGATGACTCATACGGATTTGTTTTGGTTACAGAGGACGAATGACGGGCAATCAAAAAGCACACCAAGAGTCTATGATGAGGGTTATGCAGAAGAGGAAGAAGACGAGCACGGGGAAACCCTTTGTGGGACGTGTGGAGGGAATTACAGCGGTGATGAGTTTTGGATCGGGTGTGACATCTGCGAGAGGTGGTATCACGGTAAGTGTGTGAAAATAACACCCGCCAAAGCTGAAAGTATCAAGCAGTACAAATGCCCTTCTTGCAGCACGAAGAAAATCCGCCCGTAAACCCGAAATTCTAACAAACATGTTGAATATCATCTATCTATCTATCTATCTATATTTGCTTTGCTAGTAGGATGTTTATCTTTTTCTACAGCATATAAATAGGTTGCTATTACTATATGTGGTTATTTGACTTATTTCTCTTAGGATATCATTTGAGTGAGATTATATTTAAAAGACCATTTGACCGAGAAGGCTATGATATTCAGTACATTGAACCATGAGAATCTAACTAATTACAATTGACTATCTTATCTCTAAAAACAATACGTTTAAATTTATATATACAATAAAAATACTGGCGGCAATGTTTGAGCGGGTCACTTAACGTTCCCCTATAAGATCGCCGAACCAATAGTGAGACCAATCTTGGAGATTAGGAATTGAAACCGTGGTCGTAGAAGTGGCTTTGTGAGGACATCAACTTGCTGATCATCACCAGAGATACGTATAACCCGTAAGGAACTAGCTTGTACTTTTTTTTTCACGGACAAAGTGAAAATCATACCAAGCTCGGAAAGCTTGTTTGAGTCTGTAAATTGCTTTGTTTAATTTACAAACATGGGTAGGAAAGGATGGATCAACAAAACCCAAGGTTGGGCCATGAAAACATCCTCGGTTAATGTTCCTTGAAGGAATAATTATTAATATCGACTTGTCAGAGAGTCCACCCATGAGAGACGACGATAGAAAGAACCAAGCATAGGGTCACCGGTTTGGGAACCGGGCTAAAAGTTTCAATGTAGTCGATGCTGGGCCTCTGAGTGAAAGCCTTTAGCAACAAGATGCGCTTTGAAGTGTTCAACAAAACCGTTAGGACTAAATTTGGTGTGAACAACCAACTTAGATCCCACAGCAAGTGATGATGGTATAAGGGTCTATATATGTGTTTTAATGGTGTCATTAAGCGATTGATGAGATATGTAGCCGTAGTAAAAGCAAACGGCTAAAAGGTGATGGGTAATACGGTATGGGATAGTAAGGCCAAGCCGAATTTAAATTTTATGTCTGAACTGATCAATAAAAAGTCGAAATCAAGACTTACAAATTTTAACGACTCCGCCGCAATGCTAATAAATAAATGTAAATCATATATATATATATATATATATATATATATATATATATATATATATATATATATATATATATATATATATAGTTAAAACTAGGATTAAGCATCCCCCGCGTTGCGGCGGGGGGCATAAAATCGTGACTTGTTTATTATGACATCGATGGGCATAAAATCGTGACTTGTTTATTATGACATCGATAACATTCCTAGAGTCTTGGGCTGAACTGGAATCTGGTTATTCATCGTGTCCATTTGTTTCTTCTCATTACAATTAACAGTCCCACAAAAGGTTGCATATATCAGCAGTAACTACTGACACTTGCATTTCAAGTTAAATCATGTGTACAAACAACTTAAATTCCAAAGTCTACATAAACCCCCCACATTGGAGTCATTTAAATTATCAAAACAAACCCAAACATCATCTCGCATTCGATCTGTGGGATTTAAACTCCCCAAAACAACAACCAAGAAGGCAAGAACGTCACAGAAACAACAAACAACCAGCGGTGGAGTTCAAAACCCCCTTAAAAACTACGTTGTAAGAGAGATTTTAGAGAGAATCTGTATGTGGTGAAGAGAGAAGCTGTTTATGGTGTGTCAAAAAAACCCAAAATACCAATACGTGTCAACACCCAAATATGAGAAGCTGAAGATGGTTTTCAAAAGTCACAATGGTTTAACAAAAAACCACCCTAAAGTACAATACAATTAGATATGCATAGTGTACTAACATTGTATGTATAGAAAATGGTACAAACCATAAAGAAAAAGATGCAAGTAAGTCATTGCATGAAACATCAATAAAGCACAAGTTACAAGTCCCTGATACACAAACATGTTGCAAATTAGATAGTTATATAATATAATATAGGTGGTTAAAATATTACTTAGTACTTTTTAATACATGTAAGTTTAGTGAACCTAGTTATCATCCATATTCATGCAACCACTTAATACATAAATCTGAAGCTACAAGTAACCTTGAACTATTGGAGGAAAATGGTGATCAATCACTAGTTATCTTGTAGATTTTAATGAGTCCACCTGAAGTTTTCCTTGTGGACCCTTTGTCCGAATGAAACGTCTGTAATCATCAAACGTCATTGGCGGATAAAGTGCAGGTGTTTTGGAGGTGACAAGCTCAGATAGAGGTTGAATAAGCATTTCATTCCTGGGATTATAGAAATAAGCCAAAGAAACCCTCTCTTCATCTTGATGCACTACCACCCTATGCTCCACACTTTTGTATATTGAGTTGCTTAAAACCTACTTGAATACTTTAGGCGGTTAGTCACGGCTTCGATCAATCGAATGATAATGTTTGGAGTGTAAAGAGAAATACCTGAAGTTGATCTCCAATGTTTACAATTATGGCATTAGGTAGTACCGGTTTAACGCTTACCCATTGATCATTCTTTCGGATTTGAAGTCCAGAGACTCGCTTATCGGGAAGTAGAAAGGTCATACCGCCAGGATCCGAGTGGGAAGATAGCCCGAGGGTCAAGTCGGGTTGCGGGCACTTGGGATAGAAGTTTGCTCTCAAGCAAGCTCCAATGTCTTTTCCACCAAATGCATTTTGAAGACAATCTTCGTTTAATCCTAGGTTTATTGAGAACACTTTCAAAAAAACCTTACCTAACCTTTGTATTTCCTTAGAATATTCTTCCATAACGTCTCTACATTAAACATACGTATTATTAGTGAATATTTGGTATTGAACAAGATCTTTATTAAGGAATCAAAACACATTTATTTTTAATATAT
Organism: Helianthus annuus; assembly: GCF_002127325.2. Classification (NCBI taxonomy): domain Eukaryota; kingdom Viridiplantae; phylum Streptophyta; class Magnoliopsida; order Asterales; family Asteraceae; genus Helianthus; species Helianthus annuus. Next base: position 172,149,866 of record NC_035447.2, on the reverse strand, counting down.
ATCCAATATTTTTTATTGGCTAACTCGTGCGTACTCTTAAATCTACATATTTGTCCACTACGGGACTTCAACTCTAGGTAAGGGACATATTCTATACACGTTAGCGCTACTTGCCTACAAGCCCATTGGTATCGACTTATTTGTTAATCCGTTTCCCACACCAAAAAAACGTTATTTGTGACGGAACTTTACGATAGATGGAATTACGTTGCTAATATTGCGACGAAGATCATACGTCAAAAATCCTTCACAAAAATCTATTTCGAATTCAATCTATTGCAACACACTAACAAAACAAAATCTGTCACAAACCATAAAAAATATATCCAATACAAACCGGTCGCTAAAATTTCCACTCTCGAAATCTGTCTCAGATCTAGCAACCGAACATATGTCGCTATCCGTCGCAGAAAGACTATCCACAAAGCTACACAAGACCAACATTTTCGGTAGCAAAATGTTTGCAACTGAGTTATTATTGCTTATTGCTTAAAATTTAAATATGATAACCTACACCTTTATCAACCGAACGATCACTTTTTAAAGCAAAAGAACAAGCAAAATTATGTAAAAACTGTTATATATTATAGTGTAATCGGGACTGACTTGGTGATCAAAGCGAATAATAATACACATCAAACAAGTTAGGAGATGTTTGAGTGCACGCTTATTTTAATTAAATTGTCTTGCTAAAATTGCATCAGGAAAAATATTTTCTGGAAATGGCAACATTTTCGAAACATAAAAAATTGGCAGTTTAGGAGGCAGTTGGCTTAAAATTGAAATAACTGCCTAATGGCAGTTAACCATCTCTAACCTCAAAATTCGTAGACTTTTTTGGTCACAATTCTCTGGTTCAGACAATTCACAGACAAAAACATACCCTGGTTCAATTCTCGAAAATCAGAGTCGTATCCGATTGAATTATTCGGGTGAACCACCGAAATAATTTGATCTGAGAGTAATTACACGCCTCTCTGATCATCCGGTTTTCTGAAAATTCCCCAACAAAAACAAATAAATTATAAGTTTCTCAGATATTTAAACATCATAACTACCTTAGATAAGGTGGATAATCAGGCCATTTTGTTTGACAATTAGCATGATAGTTAAGGAAGTAGTAATCATTCCAATCAAGAATTGCACCTTTCTCAACACCTAATCTACTCCCAAACCCTTCGTAAGTCTTTGGTGAGTTTGCATACTTCTTTTTCACCTCCATTGGTGCATGAAAAAACTCTTGCCAAATTTCTCTAGCCCCATCAAGTAACTCCGTCTTCACACCATGATTAACCAGTTGCATAAAACCCCATTCACGACACGCTTCGAACACTTGTTTCATGGTTTCTTGGCGCAAACTGATCAAACCGGTCATATCGATAACTGGTATGTTGGTATCGGTTAGGCATACAGACGGCCTCTCCGATGGTGGCTTGATGTATTGGTTGGGAATCACAAGGTTCCCACTTTCCGACAAAGATTGGACACAAAGCACTGGTTCCGGCCATTCTCCAACGCTTTCCATGTAAAAGGTTATTGTGGTTTGGTTAGAGAAGGGATGGTTGTTTAAATAGAGGATCAAAGAGGCCGGGATATGATGTTAGAATTTGTAAAGTTCAATATCTATGATTTCATTTGTGTGTTAGACTATACGGACGGGTGGCGCTTGAAAAGGGGCGTTGTGCGACATGTGGACGCCACGTCAGCACGCGTCAGAATAGTGGTGCGGTTAATACACAGGAGGAGTGGGACGAGGCGTGAAAGGTTAGTACGGTGTGACACATGACACACATTTATTATTATTATTTTATAAAACAAATCTATTAAATAAAAAGAACAAATAAATCTCTAAACCACACCAAATCACCATAGCTCACATCATCGTCAACAACACAATGCATGTGGAAATCCTCCCATCCCCTCCCCCACGCCAGCCACAACGCCGTCTCTGGGGTGGTGTTCCAGCGTGGTTGTGGCTTCCATGCCCACACCAGATGGTCTTAGTATTGAATTGAAAAAAAATAATAATAATAATAAACACGTCATTGCTGAAAATTTGGAAGTATATAAAATAACATCTTAAAGGTTGTAAGAGGAAAAAAACCCATAAAATACAAAACCTTTGTAAGGCTCGGTTTCGACGACTTATACATTAGTATTCCGAGAAAAAATCAAGACAAAACGTTGTTAGAAAAATAAACATGTCACAGCGGCAAATCCGGAACTTTATAAAACATCATGATGCGTGTGTAGTGTAATATATTTTAGGTGTATATTTTAAGCTCTTTTACACTTTTTAGCCAAGTTTTAAATTTATAAAACACGATATTTACTAACACTAAACACACATATGGGCAAGTGTACCCATCGTGGACGTAGTATAGTGTTGGTAAGATACCGAGGTCGTCCAAGGACACAAGAGCTTTTAATACCGGTTTATCCTCAACGTCTAATCAAATCAAAACGTTAGAAAAAGGTTTTTAAACTAGAAAAATAAAACTAACTAAAATGCTGAAAATAAAAATAAAAGTAAAAACAGATAGACAAGATGAATCACTTGGATCCGACTCGTGTGTAGTGTAACCTTTGATTATTTCCGCACTTTTGCACTTTTTAAGAGATTATCTTGTAAGATTAAATATATATTATTTTATATTTAATCTAGTAGCCATTATAATCATTTACATTATATGGATCAAAATATATAACAATCCTATTAAATAATTAGTTGGTAATTGTTGATGAGCCTAATTACCCTTATTAACTAATTAGGGTTTCCTCTTGGGTGCATATATTAGGAGATAATTAGAGGGTTAAAGGGTTAGACTCTAACCACAATAACATCACTTATGAAATCGCCCCTCTCTCCATAACCAAACTCCTTATTCGGTTTTCATCATCACCATCATTAGATTGCACCCTAAGGAGGAACCAGACCAATCTGACAATCATGTCAAACACTGTTGCTGCATCTCCATCTGGATTCTCTGCTGGCCTGTACTGATGCAATCAACTGTATGTTTTCATGTTTTCCATTATGTCTAAACAGAACTGATCAACATGTGGTATCAGAGCATATGTTGATTAGTCAGTTCTGTTTTCGTATCCATTATTCTGGGATTGAAATCTGGAATACAGAAGTTTTGAAAACTCAATAAAACTCACGGCTGTTTTCGGGTCATATGTGCCGAGATCAATGTTTTTCGGGAAAAGAATGTTTTTTAAATGACTCGGAATCATAATGGTAAATCTTAATTGTACCGAAATCTGTTTAAAGCCTTAAAATTCAGGTTTCGGGTTCCAGAATCATGTTTTTATTTTTGGGTTCATCATGTGTTCTTAGGAAAATTCGAAATTCCTTTATGTTTTGGAATATAATTTGGATTTTTGAGTGTTATTTCCCTGTTTGATCCAATTTAATATGTTAAGTTTATTCGAAAACTGTTAAAAGATATACAGTTATAATTTTTGAAATATTATGATAAAATTAGATCATCACTAAAACAGGAAACCATATCTCAAAATCCCTAACAATTCGAATTTTCGGTTATGTTTTCACATTAATAGCTGTAACAGAAGTTTCGAGATAAGTTTTAACCACTCGAGACAAAGGTCTCGACTCGAGACCACAAGAACTCGACTCGAAATCATAAGTGTTCTCAAATGTTTATAACTCGAGACAACGATTTCGACTCGAGATCATAAGGTCTCGACTCGAGACCACTGAGGTTTCGACTAAGTCTTTAAATCTTCACAACTCGAGACCAACAGATCTCGACTCGAGACCACAAGGTCTCGACTCGAAATCATAAGGGCTCAAAAGTTTACAACTCGAGACAAAGGTCTCGACTCGAGACCACAAGGTCATAACTCGAGACCATAAGGTTGCGACTCGAGACCATAAGGCTGCAACTCGAGACCGTGGTTGCGACTCGAGACCTCATTATGAGTCGAGATCTCATAAAATACAGTAGTCGAGACCATGGTTCCGACTCGAGACAAAGGTTGCGACTGGAGACCTCATAACTGACTCGAGATCTCAAAACTCAGTCGAGACATAACTCGAGACCTCACTCGAGACCTCTTTACCTTAGGCTGTTTGATGTGAACAAAAATTTACGAAAGCAGGTGGTTTGCTACTAAATAATTGGTTTTTGTAATTACTTAGTTAATTAATAAGGATCAAATAATGTTTTACAAAACCAAAATGGCTTAACTTGAATGAGCTTCTGATGTATCATTTCTGGCCAAAGCTGATTTGATACATCTACTTATCATTCAAGTATTACGAAAGCTATGTTAAGTATGCATCATAAACATAAATGTCTTAATATCTGGCCAAAGCTGATTTAATTCCTTCATAGATGGCATACTTAACAAGCGCGTAACTAAAGTGATTGTCTCAATTTCTGGCCAAAGCTGATTTGTTACAACCACTTTGCACACATGCTTAAATGATTACACTTCTGGCCAAAGCTGATTTGTTTTCGTTTAAGTAGAACTTTAAATAGTCTATTATTTTGATGTTAGTAATAGACATATCACAACCTCTTCACATAATGATCCTTATATTAATGATCCTTGATTAATTTTTTATGATCATTTCGTCTGCCTTATTTTTAGTACCCATAATTTTTACTCACTATAATTTTCTTCTATAAATCTATATCTCATCCACTCTAATTCCTAAATCTAATATGTTTTGCTTAAAGTTTCTATAAGAATTAGCTCTTAAATTAAATCCTTGATTATCTCTTAAGACACGATAATCCTATTGCTCTCTTCTGATAAAGTACTACAGAAGAAAAGTAAAGCATGATGATTAGGATAAATCGAACATGATGTCTCTTATGATAATCAAGAATAAGTGCTGTCACTAAAAGGTTATTCCAGATTAAATCTTTCGTAAGACTAATCTATAATTGTGGAATAATCACAAGAGCTCCTAAGATGCGTGCTTTCATTTAAAATTCTAAACTATAAAGTTAAGTGGTATATGTGAATACATTATAATGTATAATACCATGACCCATAAAGTTAAGGGCTCACGCATGGAAATAAGTACATTTTTCCAGTACATTACATACTAAGATTTTCACTTGTACAAATTTGATGCCTTATAAATCAACTATAACACTCAAAAGTACCAAAGTATAATGAGTGTGTTGATAAGCAACATATGTACATAGAAATAAATGTTTGAAACTGGAAAATAAGATGTTATTCACCTTACAACCACTAATACTTTAAAAGAGGATTGTTCTAAGGTCCATAGACAAAATACAAGTACAAAATCCCAACTCTAAGGTTCTTCAAGGGAAAATCTCACTGCATAATTATGTCATTAGACTAGACATAAGCAACGAGACTATCCATTATTCTAAAGAATAGTTGGGTAAATTAATTAGATAGTCACTTACTAATGATATTTAAGTCTGATAATTCTTTAATATTCCTATTAACACATGATTAGTTGACTCTAGTTTTAAACGTTTCCTTACCAGAAGTCAATAAATAACTAACATGAGAGTTAGTGACAAAATTAAATGTTAAGGCTATAAGAACCATAATAAGCAGTCTTCTAACAACGCCTTTCGATACCTTATATATTCTGAAGATTAATCAGAATATAGTATCATAATTAAGCAATGTTATGAAGCTTGTGAGGTTCGCATAGTCAACATAAAGTCACACTTACCTTAAACTCTCATATCTGGATTGAAACATTACTAAGATGAAACTAGATGATACCTTACATTTCACAACTTTTGTTATCATGCAAATGAGAATTTGACAAAAGGAAAATAAGATCTATAAATTTCATCCATTATAACTGAAATTCATGAGAAATCCTGACATGGTTAGTGAGGATGATTTTCATCTAATCTCATTCTAAGTGATTTTAAATCATGACGTTATAGCCCTAAATATTACTTTGGCTTAAGGAATAAGTATGGGTCCATCATAAGTCATTCATTGACATTCGTGGAACTTATTCCAAATGGAATATTCAGACATAATTCATTTATCATTTAAAAGACTATCAACTTGTATCTAAATTTTGTCGCATTTGGCCCACAGTCTTAGAAGAAATCTATTCATATATATACTCAATAAGATTTTTATTAGATATGTCCTTGAGTTTTCTTATGACATCTGGACATTAAGGGAATCAAATAAAGTCTAACGTATATATGAAAGGTTCCCACGTCATGTACCTCATTGAAACTTCTCTTGTAGCATTTTGAGATATCACAGATCAGTGGGAGCATTAAGTGTCTTAATAATAACTTGCAATAGTTGCAAGAGGTGGGGGAGTGAAAATTTTACATTACCTAAATTTACACCTCTTGTACAAGACACCGCTCCATCACGACACTGTTCTATCATAACTTGTCTCCTTAAAATCTAATGCTACTATTACAAAAGTTTCATTGTTCTTAATTGTGGGCACACTTAGATTTCTTACCCAAACTAACTTAATCCTCAACAAGAGAAACTACAACGACTGACGTCATTAACTTGTTTCTCTATTAGAATTTGTTGGTCGTTAAATATTGACCCTAAGCATGCTGAGTTCCTAAAGATTTCTAAGGTCAGTGGGAGTAGTCAAAGTCCTTATCATGACTTGCAAGGAATACAAGAGGCGGGGGGAAGAGTGTCATTAAATTTCACTCCAAAATCAACTCCGATTACACCTCTTGTACACCATACTGCACCAACTCTTTCAAACTTAGAATGAAAATGATAGCAACCTAACCAAGAGCTAATCCATAAAACTGAAACTTCTAATGAACCCAATAATCAACTCAGGAGGTCATCTAGGTTTAAAAGCCTACTAACTTTGATGATTACATAACCTCCCTAACTGAAGTGGAAATGGATTTTGGAAATGTTTACTGATCCTATCTCTTCAAATTAAGCCATTAGTGTCAATCAATCTTCTAAATGGAATAAAACAGTTTTCTAGTAAAACTGATTTTATGTGTTCGTATAACGTTTGGGATTTGATTGAATTACCTAAGAGTGTTCATAACTAAACCAAATCCTGATACAAACGTTAAGACACTAAGAAACATGATTGATTGTCAAAGGTTATACTTAGGAAGAGATAAATTATCAAAGTTTTCTTTGAGGATCATCACTGTTCTAGTAGCTTATAATAGTTTAAAGCTACATTAGATGAACATTAAAAACAATTTTCCTAACAAATGGCTGACACATTTACATGTTCATAAAACAACCTGAAAGTTCTTAACTGAAGGTTAAAGAACACTTTGTTTGTAAGCCAATAAAATCCATGTATGGGTTAATGCAAACATCATAATGTGATGAAATCTTAATTATTTTCATCAACAATCAAGTGGATTCATGTACCTACCTCAAGATGAGTGGGAGCAACTAAATTAAACTTGTCTATATAGATGATATTCTTTTGACAGGTATATGTTACATAAGTCAAAGCATTGTTAACACAAACTTTGATATAATAGATCTCAGAGATATTACGTGATTGATATCATAATATACCGAGATAGACCCAATGGGACATTAGTTCCGTTCCATAAGTTTAACATTAAATGGGTCCTTACATATGTAACAAACAATATTGCTCTCCTTCAGAGGATAATATGGTAAATGAGATTATTTATTTATGTTTCATTAATTAGAAGCCTTATGTAAGTTCAAGTCTATACTTGTTTAGATATTACTCACATTGCAACACACTAGATTTATCTAGATTAATGTGAAGCATCTAATGGAGTATTACAATATCTTTAAAAGAAACGAGAGGCTGAAATTTGAAGAAAAAGTGAGAACTAAAACCGGCTGATTACTCTAACTTTGTGATATTCAAAGATGACAAAATGTAATTTCGGGTATATCCTTATGTCAGCAGACAAAACCTATCTCATGGAGGAGTCATAATGCACTGATAATAACAACCTAAGTTATAACGACATAATATAGTCACTAAATGTTGTTGGACATTTATTAGTGGACTCATAAGTTTATTAACTCTATATAATTAATGTTTTGAAGAATTGGTGTGATAAAGTCAGCTACCATGACTCCTTGAACAGTAACAGTTCGAGAGGTGCTGCATTAAATTTCGATACACAATTAATTATTCGTTTATGAACGAATTGAGGAAACTAAGTTTTGTATCGAATACATTCATGATATGCTTAAGGATCCTATAACTGAAGGGCTATTACCCATAAGTCTTATTAAGAGAGCTCATAGACGGGTATTATTTAACGGCCATGCGCAATTGCATATCGTACTATGAATGACTAAGTATTAGTTAATTTTCCTCATCAGTTTGATTTTGTATGTCTCTAAGAATATGTCAAGTCGACATAATGGCATATAGACAAATAAAGTTACAAATCAAACAAAGGGCTTATGCGTATTTTGATCATGACGATTAGGTTTTAAATCAAGGCTATAGTATGACTAATGGGGGTCCTGAGTCGCATAATGATTCAACGGCTATATTTATCTGCTATAGTACTTGTTTAAGGCTAAAATGAGTGTTAACTCCTGATTAGGCTTATCTAATACTCATAGTAAATGATTACTCGGCTAAGTGGGAGAATGTAAGATTAAATATATATTATTTTATATTTAATCTAGTAGCCATTATAATCATTTACATTATATGGATCAAAATATATAACAATCCTATTAAATAATTAGTTGGTAATTGTTGATGGGCCTAATTACCCTTATTAACTAGTTAGGGTTTCCTCTTGGGTGCATATATAAGGAGATAATTAGAGGGTTAAAGGGTTAGACTCTAACCACAATAACATCACTTATGAAATCGTCCCTCTCTCCATAACCAAACTCCCTTATTCGGTTTTCATCATCACCATCATTAGATTGCACCCTAAGGAGGAACCAGACCAATCTGACAATCATGTCAAACACTGTTGCTGCATCTCCATCTGGATTCTCTGCTGGCCTGTATTGATGCAATCAAAGGTATGTTTTCATGTTTTCCATTATGTCTAAACAGAACTGATCAACATATCTTAGTTATTGTAGTAGGCCCCTCTTTTGAAGGTGACGTTACCCTCAACCCAGTAGTTTGAGTCAGCAAGGATACAATCCTAAAGGGTCGGATTATTGAAAGATAATTAATTAAGTTATTAATGCATAATGTGGTAGGCCCCTCTTTTGAAGGTGACGTTACCCTCGGCTAAGTAGTCTGAGTCAGCAGGGATACAGTCCTAAGTAGCCGGGTTAAAGTTTTAATAGTAGTTTAACTTATGAGGGGATCAAAGAGTTTGGACCCCCGTCATCCAATACCGGTGGGTATTGAAGGAGGTCCTACTAAATTTGACCCAGGTCCTTTGCAGGATCTATACACTGAACAATGGCAAGACTCTTACCAAACCGTTCCCTTAACTCCCGACCAGGTAGCCAACATATCTCCATATAGACCGTGGAGATATGAATGGTGAAAATCTTTTATTTTATACAGACAGTAAAATAATGCCAAGACACCACGGACAAATGATAAGGAAGAATCATCTTCAACATAAGAAACTAGTTATTAAAGTCATTAATACATAACCAGATAAAAAGTGCGAAAAGATTAAAAATAAAAAGTATTACACTAAACACTTGTCTTCACCAAGTGATGTAAGAGACTTAGGCAAACATGGCCTTTGATTGTCAAGAACTCTTACGATCAATCTTGGATCCCAAGACGACTCACACACTCTATGTTGGACAATGGATGATGGTGGTGGATGATGGTGTTGTGATGGTGGTAGGTGGTGGGTGAAGTGTGAGAGAGGTGGTGTGCCAAGGGATGAGTTGCAAGTGATCCAAGCACTCCTATTTATAGGCTGAACAGAAGCTCGGGCACGACCCCGTGTCCATCCTTCTCTCTTTTTTCATTAATTGCAGTTTGTCTGCATTAGTTGACCACGCCCCCATGTCCGCTGAGCACGACCCTGTGTGCAGAAGCGTATCTGTACTATCAAGATTTGCCAGGATTCTGCGAATCTTATAGTTGACCACGGCCCCGTGTCCGCTGAGCACGACCCTGTGGTGGGCGATAGAAGCTTCTACAACTTTGTCTTTTCTGCTGACACTTGGGCACGCCCCCGTGTTCACTGAGCACGGGGTGTGTTCAGCCTTCTGTTCTCTTGTTTTGCTTGGGAAGATGCTGTCGGGGGGTCGGGCATGCCACATTTGTTCCTTTTATTGTATTTATGTTAGATTTAGCTGCCTTTTTGCTTCTTTTGTTCATTTGAGCTCATTTAATCCTGAAAATACAAAAGGAAGACAAAAACACACTTTTTCCAACATTAGTACTAAAAAAGGGTTAGTTTTATGCCACAATTGATGTAATTTATATGTTGCATTTTGTGCACATCAAATACCCCCACACTTGAATCTTTGCTTGTCCTCAAGCAAAACTCTTTATAGTGTGGCTTTACACTCCCAAATGGAATACGTAGAAGAGAAGGTTTTTGGGCTTGTCATAGAGTGTCGGGATTTCCAAGATTCTTTATTAAGTTTTATTTTTATTTATTTACAATCCTATTCGTCATGATTCATTAAAAACGTTTCATAAGATAAATTACTTATTAGGGCATAACATGCCTTTTTAAAATTCCATTTATATACAAGTTCACATACCTCACGGGGGATCACTCAACACTCGGCCGAAGGTGTATTTTTAGTGAATCACTCGAGAGCGGCATGGAACTTACTCCTACCATAAGCTTGCCAAGCAATCAATCCTCCTCCTTTTTAACTATACACCTTTGTAAATATCAAGAGGACTTTTTGGGTGAAGGGTTAGGCTTGGGCGAAAGGTGGGTTGTTGGGTTAGTGGTTAGTAAAAGGGCAAAAAGCGTAAAAAGCGTCGGTTTTCATACGACTCGTAATTTTTTTTTTTCAAAACTTTTTATTTTGATGAAGCATTTCTTTCAAAGAAAGTTGTTTTTGATAAACTTGTTTGTTTATTTCTTTGACTTCATCCTCAATATATATATATATATATATATATATATATATATATATATATATTTTTTTTTTCAAGTCATAAGAAAAACCGAGCTTTGTTACTAAAATAAAGGGTTTAAAATGAAAAAGGGTTTAGGTGGGTAAAGGGTTTTTTTTGAATTGGGTTAAGAAATGAAAAGGTTTAGGCTCAAAGGGGTTAACTAGGGGGATTTTGGGTAGGTGGTAAAAAAGAAAAAAAAAATAATGGTGTAGAAATAAAAAGGGTTAGTCCTAATGCCTCCATCATTTACTTACTCCGGTTTAAGTCGGTAAGGACCGGGAATGTATCGTCGTGGCAAGTTCTAGAGTTGTAAGAAACAAGCGGCTATTCACACAAGAAACGAAAAATGAGCATTTAGTTTAAAGATATGTATTTGTATGTTCAATAAAGGCTCAAAACTCACTTTTTTGGGAATGGGTTTTTATGTGATCAAGTATATATATTCAAATTTTAACTAAGCTTGTCATGCCGTTTCATAATTTTCTTATGTTAGTTCTTTTTATCACGACGCTATTGGTTGTAAATTTGTAAAAATATAACCTTTTTAGAATTTTGAAATTCTTAACTTAAACCTAGACAAGTAAAAAAATGAATTTTTTTTTGAAAAAAATTGGGGTGATTAGCGGTTCCAATAGAGTTTTGTGTAAGGCTTGTTAATTAGGACTTGCAAGATTCAAAGTTTTAGCATCCCCCCACACTTAAATTACACATTGTCCTCAATGTGTCCCAAAAATAAGTTTTTAGGTTGATTGAATGTGTAAAAAGGTGTGAAAAACAAAGATTTGTGTTACTGGTCGTCTGGACACGGCCCCGTGTCGGGTGAACACGGCCACGTGTTCAGAGTGCCAGTAACGAAAACTTACAGAAGGTGGACACGGGGGCGTGTTGGCTGGGCACAACCCCGTGTCTAGCAAAAATCTGCAGAATTTAAACAAACAACAGGTCTGGGAGGTGGGCAAGGGGGCGTGTCGGCCGGACACGACCCCGTGTAGACAATCTGTAAAGGTGAAAAACAGGTTTCTGGCTTCGGTTTTCCTGTCCCGGCTTTAGTAGTACTAATATTTAGTACTCTAAGCCTCATATGTACCTGTTTTATCAATAAACACTACACCAAACCATAGCAAACATCCTAGATTACCAAGTTCAACATCCAAACCACAAAGTTAAAAATAAAAACAAAAGCAGAAAATAAAAAGAGTTAAAGGGAAAGTAAATTGTTCAACACTCGGCACGCAGGCCGGAAATTGTTCAATAGAAAAGAGGGGTTAACCTGTGGGATCTTCTACCAGCTGCTCCTGCTCCTACTCCACCCGCCTAGTCCATGTCTTCATCTTCGTCCTCGTCACCACCTCCTCCTCCATGCCCTGCCATGTACTCCCGGATGCTCCCAATGTCATCCTGTATGTCGGATATGTTTCTTTCAATAGCTCCGACCCAGTTGTACGTGTTGCTTGCGAGGTTGAAGGTGTTCCTAGTGCACATGAGGTTTTCCTGCAATAAGTCATGCAAACTTTGGAAGTTAGGAAAACCGCCTCCTTGTGAGGAGCATTGGCTCGGATCACCGTGGGGATGGTATTGGTATTGAGGAGGTTGGTTGAACGATGGAGCGTGAAGGACTAGCGCCTCTTGCGGGTTCCATGCATGCCTTTGGACCCTTTGGAAGCTTACCGACCCATCTTTAGCCTCATAGAACAAGTTCATGGACCGGCAAATGTGAATGTCTACTCTTCCGGACCATGGGCTTCTTTCAAATGACCGGGGCATGTTCACAAAGTGCTTGAACAGACGGTATATCCAACCCCCGAAGAAGATAGGGGTAGGTGGAATAGCAAGCCGGTTCCAATGCATGTTGCGGAGTAGGAGGAAAGGAACATCGAGGTGTTTGCGGGTGTGAATGCAATGGAGGACTACTAGATCTCACAACCCAACGACGCCACAGCTATCATGCCTTTGACTAAGAGAGTAGGTGAGGACCCGATGGATGTAACGGTAAAGAGGGTCCCTCAGCCTAGTACTCTTAGTGCTGCTTGCATTGTAGTGCCCATCTCCGATTTGTGCCCATGCAGCTTGGCATTCGTTTTCATCAAGTTCACGTAACCCGCCAGTGTTTTCTTCATTGCCCGCGTCTTCCTCCTCATACAACCCCACCATTGACCCAAACTGTGCCATTGAAATTGAGTACTTGGTTCCCCCACACAAATGTGCTATAGAATTCCAAAGTGTATTCGGGAACCGAACGAAGGCGAGTAGTAAGGGCGACTCTCAGCGGCCCGGTGACTAGGTTGTTGAAGCGGTCCCATTGGTTCACTAATCCCAAAAGATCCGAACACACTTGTCTTAGGTATTCTTCCAGTCTTGTTCGAAGTGTATCATATCTTGCCTTGGCATCAAGCTCACTTGAGTTGAACCTTGTGAATTTCTCCGACATCTGAAAGAATACACCAAAAGTTAGCATGAAACGGTGAAATTTTCGAAGAAAACTGAAAACAGTGGGCTGGACACGGCCCCGTGCTCAGCGGACACGACCCCATGTCCAGGCATTTGTTACTCAAAATCTTCATTTTTCGACCCGGTCCCGAAAACTTGAAAATTTTTGGTCAAGTAGGTGCGGTTTCCCCCAAAAATGAAACCCCAAGTGCCGTTTTTCCCAAAACAAACCGTTTACCCCTTCAGTTTTATCTTTTTCGGTTCAAAAACAAGGGTTTGGGGCTTTTGTGAGAAATCGGGCGAATCTATGAACATTACAAGTGGATTTACTTCCCATAACACTAATCTAAACTAATGCTAACAGATTTATGCAAAAATTTGAGGTTCGATCCGGATGAAGTTCAAGAACCCTAGATTTTTCCCCAAATTTTTGATGTTTTAACTACATGCAAGTATCTAATCTAACTACTAATGATGATAGAATCATACCTTGATGTTGTTAGAATGAGAGGGAACGTCAGAATTCTGCGGAAAATCGCCTGAGCCAGAGAGTTTTCGGGGAAACGGGGCGTGTGGAATGAGATGACTGTTATGAAAAAGGGGTTTTATCCCGACAGTCACGCGGACACGGCCTCGTGCCGAGCAATTTTTTTTAAGTGCTCATGTGAGTGCCCTATTTTCCCAAAACTTGGTTAGAAGACTTACCGATTTCGATGTTTATCCGCTTGTTCGTAACTTACCAGGTATGATGTTGATGCTTTTACTCTTCGACCGTTTGAAGCGAGATCTCTTCTTCCTCATCCTCAATGAATCCTTGGTAGAATTTCAGCCGTTGGCCATTGACTTTGAATGGAATTCCATTCCGAGATTTAATTTCTACTGCACCGTGTGGGAAAATATGAGTGATAGAAAAAGGTCCTGACCACCTAGACTTTAATTCTCCAGGAAATAATCGGAGTCGTGAATTAAACAAAAGAACTTGATCTCCTTCTCGAAATTCATTAGGTTTAATATGTTTGTCATGCAAATTTTTCGTTCTTTCCTTATAAATTTCTGAGTTAGAGTATGCATAATTCCTTAGTTCGTCTAATTCATTTAATTGACAAAATCGATTTTTACCTGCAAATTCTAAATCTAAGTTTACATTTTTAATTGCCCAGTAGGCCTTGTGAGCTATTTCTACCGGCAAGTGACAACTTTTTCCATAGACAAGCTTATATGGGGTTGTACCTATTGTTGTTTTATAAGCAGTTCGAAAGGCCCATAAAGCGTCATCTAATTTATCAGCCCATTCCTTTTTATTTAACCTTACGGTTTTTTCAAGTATTCGTTTTAAACCTCTATTAGTCACTTCGGCTTGTCCGTTTGTTTGAGGGTGATATGCTGTTGAGACTCGGTGATAGACCCCATATCTTGTTAAGATTTTTTCAAGTTGATGATTACAAAAATGGGTACCTCTATCACTTATTAATGCTTTAGGTGTTCCAAAACGAGAGAATAGTTTTTTCAGAAATTTTACCACAACTCTTCCATCATTTGTTGGAAGTGCCTCGGCCTCGGCCCATTTAGGCAAGTAGTCGACTGCCACAAGTATATATTTGTTTCCTTTTGACGGTGGGAAGGGTCCCATGAAGTCGAGTCCCCACACATCAAAAATTTCACAAACAAGAATGCCATTTTGTGGCATTTCATTTTTGGAAGAAATATTACCTGATCTTTGGCAAGCGTCACATGTCTTGACAAGACTTTGGGCGTCTTTGTAAATGGAAGGCCAATAAAATCCTGAATCAAATACCTTTCGTGCGGTACTAGCGGCACCATGATGTCCTCCGTATGGACCTTCATGACAATGGCAGAGAATTCTTCTTGCTTCATTACCATGTACGCACCGTCGGATGAGTTGATCGGCACATATTTTGAAAAGATAAGGATCTTCCCAAAAGTAATGCTTTACATCAGCAAAGAATTTATTTCTTTGGTGATGTGGCCATCCTTTGGCGACTATACCGCTAGCTAAGTAGTTAGCATAGTCGGCATACCATGGTTCTTGTCTATATTCCACCATTTCCAGGGACTCCATTGGAATTTTTTCGTTGATTTGCTCGTCCCTGGTTGCCTCCAAAGCTGGGTCTTCTAGGCGTGAAAGATGATCTGCTGCGGTGTTTTCTGCTCCTCTTTTGTCTTTGATTCCAATATCAAATTCTTGGAGGAGTAGAATCCACCGAATCAAACGTGGTTTAGCATCCTGTTTCTTGAAAAGGTATCGAATGGCTGCATGATCTGTATAGACTATTGTTTTAGAAACAACAAAATAAGAACGAAATTTATCAAAAGCAATACCACAGCTAGTAACTCTTTTTCAGTTGTTGTGTAATTTTCTTGTCCATCATTAAGTGTTTTACTAGCATAATAAATTGGGTGAAAATGCTTTTCTTTTCTTTGTCCCAAGACTGCTCCAACTGCAAAGACACTTGCATCATACATGATTTCGAAAGGTAATTTCCAATCAGGCGCTATCATGATAAGTGCATTGACTAACATTTCCTTGAGGGTTAGAAATGCTTGATTGCAATCCTTGTCAAAGATGAAAGGGGCATCTTTTTCAAGTAATTTTGTTAGAGGTCTTGAAATTTTTGAAAAATCCTTGATAAACCGTCTATAAAATCCGGCATGCCCTAAGAAACTTCTGATTGCTCTAACGGAGGATGGTGGAGGTAATCGAGAAATAATGTCTATTTTGGCTCGATCAACTTCCATTCCTTCGCTTGAGATTTTGTGACCAAGTACTATTCCCTCCGTTACCATGAAATGACATTTTACCCAATTAAGGGCGAGGTTAGTTTCCTCACATCGGGATAGCGTTCGGTCGAGGTTATCGAGGCATTGGTCGTATGAATCTCCAAAAATAGAAAATTCGTCCATGAAGACTTCCATTGTCTTTTCTATCATGTCATGGAAGATGGCTACCATGCAACGTTGGAATGTTGTGGGGATATTACATAGACCGAATGGCATGCGTTGATAAGCAAAAGCTCCATAGGGACATGTGAATGTTGTCTTTTCTTGGTCTTCGGGTGCTATCGAGATTTGAAAGTAACCTGAAAAACCATCCAAGAAATAATAAAATTTATGACCGGATAATCTTTCTAACATTTGGTCAATAAAGGGGAAAGGAAAGTGATCTTTCCTTGTTGCATCATTTAACCGTCTATAGTCTATACACACTCTCCATCCTGTGACGGTTCTCGTTGGTATTAATTCATTTTTTCATTAGTTATTACCGTCATACCTCCTTTCTTTGGAACTACTTGAACGGGACTTACCCAAGGACTATCGGAGATAGGATAAATAAGTCCGGCGTCAAGTAATTTGATGACTTCGCTTTTAACCACTTCTTGGACATTTGGATTTACTCTACGTTGTGGTTGAATTACCAATTTGTAGTCATCATTCATTAGAATTTTGTGCGTGCACATGGAAGGACTTATTCCTTTAATATCTACAAGCTTCCAAGCGATCGCATTTTTGTGTTTTTTCAAAAGTCTAATTAATTTTTCTTTTTCTATACTACTTAGGTTAGACGAAATAATTACAAGAGATTTACCATCCTTGTGTAGAAAAGCATATTCCAAACCTTTCGGAAGTTCTTTGAGCTCAAGAGGTGGGTCTTTAGGAGACTCCTTATTTGGTTGCTCATTTTGATCAAGAACTTTAAAAGTTTGTTCTATGGCGACCTCTTCTTCAACAAAGTGGTCCATCTTTTCACTTGTATCGGGTGGTTCATCTTCATCTTCAATTAGGGGGTCATTATTTCCAAAAGGATATTTCATTGAGCGCTCAAGATCTATGCTCCTTTTGAATGCCACTAATTGAAGAGGCAGATTGTTGTACTTCCGGTTTTTCAAAGCTTTGTGAGTTTTTACAAAAGGTCGTCCCAACACTAGAGAAGCGTCATCAAGGATGACAAAGTCGGTTGGGATTACCAATTGATTTGTTTGAACCAAGACATCCTCAATTATACCGATTGATTTTATTATTTTCCGATTGGATAGAAAAATGGGTATTTAAAGTGGAGAAAAATCACTAATACTTAATTTTTCGAAAATGTAATTAGGCATTATGTTAACACAAAGATCTTTATCAATTGTGACATTACTGTAACATACCAATTTTTATCATATAAATTATAAGGTTTGGTTAAAAAAATTTTTTTTTAACCACTAGTAACTAGTAAATAGTTTATTTTAATAATTAGTCAACCCAAATAGTTCTAAACACTATTTTATTTGATTGACATAATATAATTAATTGGCTTGTATATGGGTGACTTTTCTAAATAAAATAAAAGTATATAATAGCTTATTTGATTAGACGGGTAGATTATGGATAATTTAACTATTAGAAATATGAAGTACCTGGACTAGCCCAGAAACCGTTTAATAATTAAATTATAAAAATACATTGTATTTTGAACCTACTCTATTTTAAATAAAAGTTAGACCCAAATATAGACAAAAATATACTCGTTCCAAAGACATATTCAAACGTTATATTTTAGAAATTATACGCGCCAGTTCCGTAAAACAGGTAAATTCAATACATATAAAATATATATGTTTGAAATTCAAAACTACTTTCGCGTCCTTTATCTTGTATAATAAATAATAATCATACTAAAAATAATAAAATCAAATAAATGACAACAAATGGAATATCACAAATTGACAAACCTGTCGTCACCTCTTTTATATCACATTTTATAAAATCAAAACTATTATTGGAAAATATGAAGGTATACGTGTCATCAAAAGAATAGAAATTGAATAACTCATCAAATTATGGACATATGGACCTATGTCATATGTGTATGGTACAATTTAGATAAGAATAAATTTAATATACTACGTGTCCTTTATGTGTAAAACCCCAAACCTCTATAAATAGGCACTCACAACACCATTTCCAAATAACTCAAATTTTTCTACTTTCCCAATGTCTCGCCAGTTCCCCTATATTTCTCTAAATTAGATTTTTTTTATATAATAAAGCCCTGCTTCGTTTTAAGTATTATAACTCCTGATCACCGCTACCCTTTCCGATTGATCTGAGCCTCAGGGCTCTGCCCGACTAAGTTGTTGGAATTTGGTCTCGGGACTTCGGGACAAGGTTGATTTAGGGGTACTATACTTACCACGAGTGCAATATATATATTTTTTTTATAGCCCAAAAGTTATACCCAAAATTTATACCAGGAGTCCTTCTAGTTGAACCATAAAGTTACAAAGTAGGTCCATTCTCTTTTCTCACTATTTTATTCTCTTTTTATGAGTTACCCAAAACTATTATTTATTATTTCTGTTTTGTAAACAAACTTTCATCAAAAGTCATGCCTATTATTTTATTTACCCAATAGGGAACCATAGTTGAGACACCCAAGTAATCCTGCACAACTCCTAAAAATTTTTCATAGCAATCAGAATCAGAATCAGGGCCCCTAAAACTCAGGGGGGTATTTCCTACTTAACGATTATCCTTATATCTCGCTGTCTAAATTGAAAATTATCGTTCCGTCGACTCAGCAGGCCTAAGTAGGTGACGAAGCAGGCCTAGCCTACTTTGGATTCCCCCGCGACACGCGACAGATCCCGGGGATCCTGTCGCGACACGCGGGCGGTTCCAAATCAGGCTATAAATAGAGGGGCCTAGGACTTGATTTCTGGCATTCGTTCGACGTTCAAATTCGTTTCCTACGTTGAGTTATTATTCGTTTACTACCAAACACACACCACACTCGAATCGCTGCCGCGGAACAGGGTAATTACTCGATCGCTATTGCGATTCCTTTTCCGGGATCAATATATCCAAAGAATGTCTAAGTGCCGCCCATATTGGGTTATGCTTTGTCGTTTGTCGATAATTCGATAAATGAGTTGAAGCATTATACTTTGTCGTTTGTCGATAATTCGATAAATGAGTTGAAGTATTATACTTTGTCGTTTGTCGTTAATACGATAAATGAGTTGAAGTATTGCACTTTGTCATTCATTGTGAGAATTTGATCTCGTAAGTTGTCGTAAAAGCTGTATTGATCATTAACCCAGTTTTTGTGAAATTCGTTAAGATTCGAATCTCATGACTACCGTTAAGGTTGATTTAGGTTTTTCACCAATACGTATTCCATTCTGTTAAACCACCAAAAATACTCCCACCTACACCCTTACAATCAAATAAACTATTAAATCATCAGAAGATCCAGAATAATAAAGAGCATGCTTAATTATCGGAAGAAATAGAATCAAGAAGTTGTTAACTCAATCCTGCATGCTGATTTGTGAGTCATTCTCTTTTTATTAACTGTTTTACAATACTCCAAATTATTTTTCAAAGTTATAATTACAGTGATTAAGTTTATGTAATCACCAAATTACAGCCGGTATGTGGGGTATTGTGCACAGTATTATTATTATTTTAATCACATTAGGTGGGCGAGCCTAAAAGTAAGTGATATACGTCACTCATTGGGCCAGCCAATGGTGATATGACCACAGTCACAGAGCTGGTCTGTGACAAATACCTATTCTTGAAATGTTAGTTGATAATAAACATATGTAAAAACTCTTAATACTGTAAATTATAACACATGTGTCGTTTTCAGTAAAATGAATGAACTCACTCAGTATTTCCCGCTGACAAAATCTTTTTAAAACGCGTTTCAGGTAATTACAGTAGATTGGAGTAAGGATTGGATCCGGCACTAAAAGACTTCAAGAAGTGGCTTATCTTATTCATTAAATCACATTAAGAATTATTGTTTTTATTAAAAGCTACCTTTGTAAAACATGGAATTTATTCCATCTATTTAAATAAAATCCGGTGTTTCTAAACTCTGATATTTTTCCTAACTCACGGTCCTGATGAAATTTCCGCTGCAATGTTTTTTTTAAATAATCACCGGTACCACTGGACTGCTCACGGCACCGATTCCGGCTAGATGGGGTCGGGGGTCGTGACAATTACTAATAAAGGAATTTTGAAAAAAAACATGGAACCGGTGTAATGTTGATTTCAAAAGGGTCTTCTTTTATTAGTGAAGTTTGATCGTTAGTTAACTTAATACTTACCGTTTCGTCAATTTTAGTGCTAGTGTTTAACTCTTTTAAAAACTTAGCATGAATGGGTATTAAACAATGATTTTCAAAAGAAGGTGACAAGAGATTAATTTCTTCAAAATTAGACTCTTCTTGGATTTTAACGTTAACGGACTCACCTTTTTCGTTGTTTAACTCATGTGTCGGTTTTTCACTTATTTGTTCTTCCATTTTTACCTCTTCAACTATCTTTTCTTTATTTAATTCTTCTCTTGCGCGGGACTCCTCTTCCTTTGCGTGAGATTCTTTTATGTATCGCTCGATAGTTTTAAGGTGTTCTAATATCCTATCGGTCACTTCGGTGATAGAGAAAGGATCGGGATTTTCAAAGCTTGAATCCGCTTGTTCGATCCTAGATTCCTCATAGTACTCATATGAAGTAGATGGTTCATACCATTGTTCTTCATTGTAAGTGTATGATGGATAAGGGTCGTAATTTTGTTCTTCATAGTATTCATATGAGGTGGGTTGTTCACGCCATGGTTCCTCATAATAAGAGTATGAAGGTGGTGGCTCATTTCTTGGTTCCTCAAAGTATGAGTACGAAGGCTCATACATTGGTTCATCAAAATATGAGTATGAGGGAGAAGGTTCATACCTTTGGTCTTCATAAGGGGTGTTCAAAAAACTCGTGGCTCGCAGCTCGCTCGAAACTCGCTCGAAAAAAGTTCGAAAAAAGCTCGGCTCGAAATTGGCTCGGTTGTAAACGAGCCAGCTCGGCTCGGTTTGTAAACGAGCCGAGCTCGAGCTTGGACTGGCTCGGCTCGTGAGCCGGCTCGATAAGGTTTACATCCTTCATTTTTTTGTCCCACATCGCTCAGAAGACAAAAACTAAGGGAGTATTTCCCCTATAAAAGAAGGTAAAGGAAATGTAGAAAGTGAGTTAACTATTTATACTTGCATATTTAGCCATGTGGTTAAATTAAATTGCAATTATGGCCCTTAGTCTATGAAAATATTCATTTTTTTGGGCTTTCTAATTAGTAAATTTTGCGGTTCCTTGTTAGTTCGAGCTAGATCGAGCCGAGCCGAGCTAGCTCGAATTTTAATCGAGCCGAGCTCGAGCCTCAAATCTCATAGTAGGTGTATGAAGTGGATGAAGTGATGGTTGAAATGAGTTGTAATATTGAACCGAGTGCGGGTTACCACAACTAGTGCAATAGTCTCCCCTATAATCATCCTCCTCATAGGTGTAGTTGTAGCCTCCTGAGTATTGATCCATAAGAATCACTCAACAGACCACAACAGAGTCTCGGGACTAGAAAACAAAAAATAAAGACGGAAACAGAGGCTGGACACGGCCCCGTGTTCAGTGGACACGACCCGTGTTCAGGATCTGTATCTGGGCGTTTTAATTAAAGTTACTGGTTTTATTGAGCACGGGGGCGTGTTCAGGGAGCACGACCCCGTGTTCAGACTCTGTATATGGGTGTTTTATGAAAAATATGCAGCACGGCCTCGTGTTCAGTGAACACGGCCCGTGTTCAGGCTACTGTAAATGCAAACTAAACTAAAATGCAGAAAAATGTGCGCACGTTTTGAAAAAGTTTTGAAAAACTGATTAGGCCGTCGATTTTAAGCTTTCTTAAAATCCTTGTGTCCCCGGCAACGGCGCCAAAAACTTGATGCGTGTGTAGTGTAATTTATTTTAGGTGTATATTTTAAGCCCTTTTACACTTTTTAGCCAAGTTTTAAATTTATAAAACACGATATTTACTAACACTAAACACACATATGGGCAAGTGCACCCACCGTGGACGTAGTATAGTGTTGTTAAGATACCGAGGTCGTCCAAGGACACAAGAGCTTTTAATACCGGTTTATCCTCAACGTCTAATCAAATCAAAAAGTTAGAAAAAGGTTTTTAAACTAGAAAAATAAAACTAACTAAAATGCTGAAAATAAAAATAAAAGTAAAAACAGATAGACAAGATGAATCACTTGGATCCGACTCGTGTGTAGTGTAACATTTGATTATTTCCGCACTTTTGCACTTTTTAAGAGATTATCTTAGTTATTGTAGTAGGCTCCTCTTTTGAAGGTGACGTTACCCTCAACCCAGTAGTTTGAGTCAGCAAGGATACAATCCTAAAGGGTCGGATTATTGAAAGATAATTAATTAAGTTATTAATGCATAATGTGGTAGGCCCCTCCTTTGAAGGTGACGTTATCCTCGGCTAAGTAGTCTGAGTCAGCAGGGATAGAGTCCTAAGTAGCCGGGTTAAAGTTTTTATAGTAGTTTAACTTATGAGGGGATCAAAGAGTTTGGACCCCCGCCATCCAATACCGGTGGGTATTGAAGGAGGTCCTACTAAATTTGACCCAGGTCCTTTGTAGGATCTATACACTGAACAATGGCAAGACTCTTACCAAACCGTTCCCTTAACCCCCGACCAGGTAGCCAACATATCTCCATATAGCCCGTGGAGATATGAATGGTGAAAATCTTTTATTTTATATAGACAGTAAAATAATGCCAAAACACCACAGACAAACGATAAGGAAGAATCACCTTCAACATAAGAAACTAGTTATTAAAGTCATTAATACATAACCAAATAAAAAGTGCGAAAAGATTAAAAATAAAAAGTATTACACTAAACACTTGTCTTCACCAAGTGATGTAAGAGACTTAGGCAAACATGGCCTTTGATTGTCAAAAACTCTTACGATCAATCTTGGATCCCGAGATGACTCACACACTCTATGATGGACAATGGATGATGGTGGTGGATGATGGTGTTGTGATGGTGGTGGGTGGTGGGTGAAGTGTGAGAGAGGTGGTGTGCCAAGGGATAAGTTGCAAGTGATCCAAGCACTCCTATTTATAGGCTAAACAGAAGCTCGTGCACGGCCCCGTGTCCGTTGGGCACTGTCCCGTGTCGATACTTCTCTCTTTCTTCATTAATTGCAGTTTGTCTGCATTAGTTGACCACGCCCCCCGTGTCCGCTGAGCACGACCCCGTGTGCAGAAGCGTATCTGTACTATCAAGATTTGCCAGGATTCTGCGAATCTTATAGTTGACCACGGCCCCGTGTCCGCTGAGCACGGCCCCGTGGTGGGCGATAGAAGCTTCTACAACTTTGTCTTTTCTGCTGACACTTGGGCACGCCCCCCGTGTTCACTGAGCAACGGGCGTGTTCAGCCTTCTGTTCTCTTGTTTTGCTTGGGAAGATATTGTCGGGGGGTCGGGGATGCCACGTTTGTTCCTTTTATTGTATTTATGTTAGATTTAGCTGCCTTTTTGCTTCTTTTGTTCATTTGAGCTCATTTAATCCTGAAAATACAAAAGGAAGACAAAAACATACTTTTTCCAACATTAGTACTAAAAAAGGGTTAGTTTTATGCCACAATTGATGTAATTTATATGTTGCATTTTGTGCACATCACATCACATCTCAAAGGTTCTAAGAGGAGAAAGAGCTTTAAGAAGGAACTATTAGGCAGCTTTTGATGTCTTGTATGTTTGTAATTCGATAACACATTATCACGAAAACTCTAGTTTTGAAAAATAAGTATGCATCATATGATACTGCTTTTGAAGAAGATTTAATTTTATCACTCGTTACATCATGGGTTATAGCTGTTAAATCCCTAGTTGTTATATTATATAAATGTTTCAGGTCGATGAAACCGTTTGAACATGTACTTTTAGAGTCTTGTAACTCTTGGAAACTATGCGGTATCGGTGATTATGTTTTAATCACATAGATGTTTGCTTTATCGAATGCTTGAAAACCTTTCGTAGTTACACCCGCACGTTTCCACCTTGGTGGGGTGTGACAAATTGGTATCAGAGCCAACGGTTATAGAGAAGTAGGATTCTTTCTCAAGTCTAGACTATAAATTCTAGGATACTTACACAAAAGTTTCACTTGCATGAACATGTTTTCATTTCATTGCATTGCATTTATGAGTCTTGATGATTAGTGAACATAAGATTTATTTATATACATGTACGATAAGGATTATTTTGCAAGGTCACATACGGCTTCGCTGTCGGACCCGATCATGCTTTCTGATTCGGAGGATGAGGTTGTATACTTAGAGCCCATGGAGAAGGTGCCTATGGACGATGCAATGCCGGAAGCCAATTCGAAGGAGGATGAGTCAAATCCAGAGGAGCCACCAAATTTTGTCTCTAAACCAAGGATGCTAGATAGTGAGAGTGAGGATAATGATGATTTGGATGATGTTAGTTATGAGAACGAAGACCTTGTTGAGAATGAGGTTCCTACCCATGATGATGTTGCTGAAGTTGCTGTCTCTACCGATGGTGCTGCTATTGTCGAGACCGATGCTAAAATGAAAAACATTAAGGTTACTTTCTACGCTAACGATGCTGATGCTGTTGTGGACGATGAAGAGCTTGTTAGGGTTGGAGCGGAACTAGCACAATACATTACGAGTTTTCTCGAACTACCTCTTATTTGGTCGTATCTAGTTACTCCCGAAGCCCACAAGATTGAGCGTTATATTACGGGTTTGAGTCCTCCAATTCGTGGCTTGGTTGCCTCTTCCCACCCTACCACATTTCGAGAAGCTGTTGATTTAGCCCAAGGTTTATCCGAGAATAACGCTGACATGGACCCCCATCTGGGAAAAGGTTCGAGGAAAATGACATGGATGGAAAGGTTAAATGCTAGGAAAGGGAAGAATTCAGGAAATCGGTTTAGATGAAACAAGACGTGAAGGTTTTTGTTGCTGCAATTGCTAAGCCTAAGAAATACACAGGGTCACATCCCAAATGTGACAAGTGCAAGTATCATCATGCGGGTTCATGTGATAGCTTTGTGTTCACTCACTGTAAGAGGATTGGACATTCAATCGCTTAGTGTCGTATAAAGAAATTTGATGATGCTAGGATAATGGACGCTGTTTTGAGTGTAGAGTTCCTAGTCACTTCAGGAGGGAGTGCCCAAAGCTGAAGGACCCGACTTGTGGGAGAGCATTAGTGATTGGAGACAGTGATGCTTGTCAAGACCCCAATGTTAACAAAAGTATGTTCCTTGTTAATAATCATTATGCTTCAGTTCTATTTGATACTAGTGCTGATGTTATTTTTGTGTTAACTGAATTTAAACAATCACTCGGTTTAGAATCAAGTAGGTTAGACACATGTTTTTCTATAGAATTGGCTAATGGCAAGTTCATCAAGTCAGGGGAAGTAGTTGAAGGTTGCATGTAGAGTTTGTTTGATCATGAGTTAGCATTGATCTTTTACCGGTTGAGTTGAGAGGTTTCAATGTCAATGGCATGGATTGGTTGTCGAAGAAGCATGCTGAGATTGTGTGCCACGAAAAGATAATATGTATCCCTCTATCCAATGGCGAAACTCTTTTCCATTCAAGGAGAAAAATATGGAGCCACATTACGAATTATCTCATGCATGATAGTCTGGAAGTGTTTGTGAAAAGGGTCACTTTGCTTTTCTAGTATGTGTTGTGGTGAAGAAGCTTAAAGAGAGAAGATTTAAAAACGCTCCAATTATAAGGGAATATCTAGAGGTCTTTATCGAAGATTTGCCTGGGTCCCCCATCGAGACTAGTCAAGTTTAGAATCGTAGTTACACACGCACGTTTCCTTGTTGGCGGGGTATCACAACGTGACATTATCTGGTTGGTTAATAAACAAATGAAAACTAAAGGGTTTAAATGGAATTTTTAGTTAAAGTTTAAGGAGTCATATTGTAACTTTTGATGGGCCATATTGTAGTTTTATTAGTTCATGTTGAGAAGACTTGTAATATGGTGTTTCATTCACTTGTAAAGTGGATTTGACGTTATAAACTATGTTAACTGGTGGGCTACCACCCGTACTTTATGACGGGTTCGAAACACAGATAAAAATAAGCAAATCACGAACGTAATAAAAAAAAACCACGTGCTACGATATTTTCAAAAGTTATGGAAAAGTAGCGTCGTTGTATATGAAAGCCAAATTTATTTGAAGAACATTTACACTAAAACGTATATAAAAATAAACACAATAACCACACATTACATCGGGTCAGTTTAAACGTAGATAAAAAACACATCGCAATAGTGTATTTAGGAATGAGTGTCGGGAGTTAAAAAATGAATGGTTTATAACAAACGTTTAAAACAACCCATCGGTTTAAAAACCATGTTACGAAAATTTATGTAGAAAAGTAGATAAAAATAACTCGCGTAGAGCCATGATATAAAAAACGAAACCCTAAAAAATCACGTAACATAAAATTCGTTAAAAACTCAAAATGATAACTTTATTAAAATTTTGGAGTTGTGGTGTAAATCGGTTAGAGAAAAAGCAAAAGAAAAAAAAGAAAAATATAATTTTATCAAAATTAAGAGGCCAAATGTTAAATATATTAATTATTAATAGGTGTAAATAAATATTAGACACTAAATAACAATTATTTAAATGTTCCTAGGCATCTAAAATTATATATTATATTATATTATATTATATTATATTATATTATATTATATTATATTATATTATATTATATTATATTATATTATATTATATTATATTATATTATATTATTATATTATATATTAGTATAATTTACAACATTATTTTCTTGCATTAGAGCTTATACATCAAATTTTGTAGATGTGTTATGCATCTTATGGTTGTACCTAATGTGGGTTTACAACTTTGAGCCATATGAGAGTACAAAGGATTATTGCGTAAGGTGCCCCATGATTATCATGCGTGAGTCTGTAGCAAGCATAAGACCATGTGTAGTGGAGCTTGAACTTCAAGCCCCTCCTTTGAGCATTATCCGACATGTGCCTCCGAGTATAGATATAATTTGTAACACTTGTATCCATTAAGCTATTGTACATCATGCTTAATTGTTTTTTTATGCTTAATGGTATTGTACAATGGTGTACAAACACTCCACGCTTTATATTACCCATTACCCAATTCTATAACTTGTAAGATTTTTAGCGATAGAGGTGTGGTGCCTTATGCTTTGGGAGTTTAAAAAAAATTGATTTTTTTACTTTTAACCCCAAAACTTTTCATCTTTACTTTTAACCCAAAACTTTCTGATTTTTGTTTACTTTTAACCCAAAACTTTTCATCTTTTACAATTTAACCTCACAACTTTTTTTTACTTTCAACTTTGGTCGTCTATACTTTTCATTTTTCGTAAAATTTGCATTTTAGGTCCCGTTCTAAATTTTGCAAGTTAACACAGAGCAACGTGCATGTGAGGTTAAACGTTTTTACGTGGTCTATTTTTTTCCGTTTGACAAATTCATCGTAACGCGCGTGTCCTAGATCGACTTAGTTATTCTTTTATATGTTTCACGTTTCGGTTTAATTTATTCGCATTAACACGCCGCAACTTCAGTATTAATGGTCGTTGGCAGTAGTGTGGCACTGATGTTCACGCCCGCCGCAACGTGGGGGTGCTTAATCCTAGTTGTTATATATAATAATGTATGTGTGACCAACATTGCAATTTAGTAATTTAGTATTTGGTTTATAAATTGGTTGATGTGGAAATCAACATCATACATGGTTAGTTTTACAAACCATATATAAAATATATTTAGGTGTTATTAACAAGGAAACCATTATTACGTAACATTTAGATTTTTAATAAACATGAATTATATGCATTTAATAAGAATTTCAATAAGCTTCACCTTCTTCACTTTATAGAAAAATGATAAATTAAAAACGATTTAAAGTACACAATATTCAAACATAAAGTTAATATTATAAGTTTAGAAGAATGATAAATTAAAAACGGTTTAAAGTACACAATATTAAAATATAAAGTTAGCATTATATTATAAGTATAAAGATATATTAACATGGCGATGTTCATTTAGTGGCTAAAAAGTTTTATCAGCAACCCAACAATGATTTTGATGAAACCTTCAATCTTTTTGTCAAATCCATTACCATCCGAGTGTTTCTCATGTTGTTACAAAGCAATGACCATTTCGACAACTTGATGTTCAAAATGTATTCTTACATGGTGATTTTACAAAGCCAGTCTACCTTAAACAATTACAAGGCTTCCTTGATCCCAAATATATAGGATTTCTTATTTATTTTGTTTATTGTTTGTATCCTTTCCATATATAGAGGAGCCAATTATGGGAGTTAATCATCGTAGGTTGTTATGTTTACTCCTATTTAATCCCTTTGTATCTTGAGAATTATTCAATGAAAAATAAACCTACTTCCCCCCAAAATCTCATATGGTATCAGAGCAGGTTTTACAAACCTAGCTCTCTATATTGATCCACCAACATGGCTGGAGAAGATGGCCAAAACCAAATCTAAACCGGAGAAGGTTCTAGCGGTGGGATCTCATATGATTCACCCTATTATCTTCATCCATCCGATTACCCTAAGCAACTTCATGTAAATGAGATCCTCACAGACAGCAACTTCGCTGATTGGAGCCAAGAAATAACGATTTTTCTGTTTGCTAAGAATAAAATAATGTTCGTTGATGGGACGATTAAGAAACCAGAGAAGACTTCCAAAGATTACATTCCCTGGATGCGAGTAGACGCTATGATAAAGGGTTGGTTAACGACAGCTATGGAGAAGAACATAAGAAACAGCGTGAAGTATGCAACTACAGCAGCAGAGATCTGGTCAGATCTGAATGAACGCTTTGGGAAAGAAAGTGCCCCTAGGGCGTATGAACTGAAACAGAAAATTGCCTCTAGTCGACAAAATGGCGCTTCCGTATCGACATACATCACTCAACTACGGTCCTTATGGGATGAGGCACAGTCTATATACCCTTTTCCTCGTTGTTGTTCCTGCGACAAGGGTGAATGTGATGTTGGCAAAAAATTAATGAACACTTAGAGAAAGAAAGCCTTTATGAGTTCTTGATGGGACTAAACGCTGAATACACGGTCATCAGAACTCAAATATTGGCTACGAAGCCAACTCCTTCACTCGGGGGGCTTATCACATGGTGGCTAAGGATGAGAGACAAAGAGCGATCAGGGGTGAAGGAAGAACACCACCAGAACCGACTGCATTCAAGGCTGCACAGAAAAGGGAATCGTATACAGGCCAAAACAAGAGAAGGGAGGACCAAAAATTGTCAGAGATGTGCATGAACACTGCACTTTCTGTGACAGAGATGGCCATAAGCGCGAAGGTTGCTTCAAACAAATCGGGGATCCAGAATGGTGGCCCGTAAAGAAAGGAGAAAAGGTAAAAGGCAAGGCTGTGTGTGTTGAGATGGAGACAAGCCCGATTCCAGGTCTGACAAACGAGGACTACCAACTTTTCTTACAACACTTTTATGGAACAGGTAGTGGCAAAGGTACAAAACCTGTTGCGAATATGACTCATAAGGGCGATGAGGAAGGTGAGGGGATTTTTTATTCGGGTTGCACCGAATATATTACTTATTTGCCAAACAATTCTTATTAATAAAAGGGCCACTCCTTTCGAGGCTCCTGTTGTAATACCCAATGGCGATTCCGTTCCGGTTAAAGGAAAGGGAGATTATGTACTTCCAGGGGGCGCGAAAGTGAATGGAGTACTTTACATTCCATATTTTAAATGCAACCTTCTTTCCGTTAGTCGCCTTAGTCGCGATCTACAATGCTCCATATCGTTTTTTCCTGATTTCTGTGTGATGCATGGACTAAAGAGGAGGAACTTGATTGGTGCGGGTAGATGCCAAGGGGGACTGTATCGAATGAAGATGATTCAAGGAAGAAAGGCCATGGCTGCCACGGCTGAAACATGGCACAGAAGACTTGGACATGCTTCAAACGGAAAGCTTGCTAAATGGATATTCTTAAGACTAGTATTGTTGACTTTGGTAATTTTTGTGATTCTTGTGCTAGAGCTAAACACACTAGACTTCCATTTCCTTCAAGTTCTATTAAAACTACTGCTCCATTTGAATTAATTCATTGTCATATTTGGGGAGGTTATCGGGTACCATCATATACAAAGGCCAACTATTTCCTCACATAGATGACGATTTAGTAGAGGGGTTTGGACATTTCTCCTTAAATGCAAAAGTGAAGCCTGCCAATGTCTTAAAAATTTTCATAAAATGGTTGAGGTGCAATTCGAGAAACAAATCAAACGGGTTAGGTGTGATAATGGTGGGGAATTCACATCAAACAACATGCTTGAATTTTATAATGAAAAGGGAATTTTGTTAGAAACCACATGCCCCTACACTCCTCAACAAAATGGTGTAGTAGAAAGGAAGCATAGGCACCTACTCGAAATGGCTCGTGCCTTAAGGTTTGGTGCAAATCTTCCTAAAAGATTTTGGGGAGAATGCATTTTAACCGCAACATATGTGATTAATAGACTTCCATCCAAAGTCATTAAAACAAAACACCTTTTGAGCTACTTTGGAATGAGAAACCGGATTATGATTTTCTAAAGGTTTTTGGGTGCCTTGCTTATTTTAAAAACACAGACACGAAAGGAGATAAGTTGGAAGAAAGGGGGACACCCGGTGTTTTTCTTGGATATCCTCCTAGAACTAAAGCTTACAAGATCCTTGATCTTGAAACTAGGAAAATAATAATTAGTAGAGATGTGATTTTTCATGAAGAAATTTTTCCCTTTAAAAATATTCAAAAGGACAATGAAGGTGAAGTCAATGAGCCCATAGTGTTTCATGATTGTCACTGCCATGATGACCCAATATTGACACAAACAAAGGACCAAAGCCCTGAACCACACGGTCCGCGTATGGACCAAGACCAAACCAATGGAACCGAGCCCAATGACGAGTCTAGCGACCCACATGAAGCACATGACGAGGCTGAAGGAAACCAAGTAAACAATGAAGCATGGGCTGATTTTGAGGGAGAAATAAATGGATTGGGTAACGGTGAAGAAGCCCAACCTGAAACAGACCCGCTCGTACAAGAATGCAACCATCAAAATTCAAGGATTTCTTCGTGCAAGTTCCCCCTTCGGTCAATCACCCAGCGTCCACATCCAATCAAGTCACCTCTACGGTACGTTACCTTATCTCTAATTTTGTTTCCTACGATAAGTTTTCAGCTAACCATAAGGCCTTTTTAACGGCCATCAGCAACAATGATGAGCCGAAGTGCTTCAAACAAGCTGCATAGGATCCCCGTTGGCGTGAAGCTATGCAGAAAGAAATTAAAGCTCTAGAAGAGAATGGTACTTGGACCTTAGAGGATCTACCTAAGTGTAAACGTGCTATAGACTCAAAATGGATTTATAAAATCAAATTCAAGCCTAACGGTGAAGTTAAAATATACAAGGCTCGTCTCGTTGCAAAAGGGTTCACTCAGATGGAAGGGGTAGATTATCATGACACGTTCGCTCCTGTAGCTAAATTGGTTACAGTTCGAACACTTCTGGCAGTAGCTGTAAAGAAGGATTGAGTTATTCATCAGCTCGACGTTAACAACGCCTTCCTCCATGGGGATCTGAATGACGAAGTTTACATGAAGATTCCTCAAGGCTTTTCTAAAGATGGCAAGACACGAGTTTGTCGATTGAGGAAGTCCCTATATGGATTGAAACAAGCTTCACGAAATTGGTATTACAAGATCACTACCTATCTCTTAAGCTTGAAGTTTAGACAGTCTAAGGCCGATCACTCCTTATTCATTTATGAAAATGGGAGCATAATGGTGGTTGTCTTAATTTATGTGGAAGATGTTATTATAATTGGAAATTACCTTACTAAAATTCAAGAAATCAAGAAACAACTTAACAACGAATTTAGTGTCAAGGATCTGGGTCCGTTAAAGTATTTTCTTGGGATAGAGGTGGCTAAAACTCAAGATGGTCTGGTTCTTAGTCAACGGAAGTATGTTTTAGACATCTTAAAGGATTGTGGGAAGTTAGGTTGCAAACCAAGTTCGTTTCCCATTGAACACGGTTTGAAACTTGACAAAGGGGAGAATGAACCAACTGTTGATGCAAACCAATACCGTCGTTTGAATGGTCGACTTTTGTACTTGCAAGCCACACGGCCTGATATAACTTACTCGGTCAATGTTCTAAGCCAGTTCGTAGCTGATCCAAGATGTAATCATTTGGAGGCAGCGGATCATGTTCTTAGGTACCTAAAGGCTACACCGGGCCAAGGTAATCTTCTCTCACGAGCAGGGGATCCTGTTTTGACTGCATACTGCGACTCTGACTGGTTAGGATGTCCTTACACGAGATGCTCGCGTACCGGTTATTTTCTCTTACTAGGTGGAACTCCTATCTCTTGGAAAACCAAGAAGCAATCGGTTGTCTCACGATCCTCAGCCGAAGCTGAATACAGAGCTATGGCTTCTACGGTTAGCGAAGTTCTTTGGGTTCATTGGTTGCTTAGTGAGCTACAAGTTTGCATTTCAGGCCTACGGCTCTCTTTTGTGAGAACCAAGTTGCTCGAAAGAAGTTGTACGTGAACGGGTTGAGTCCAAAGAAGTTGTACCCATGAACATCAGCAGCAAAATGCAAGTAGCGGACTTATTGACGAAAGGACTTACAAAACAACAACTTCAATTTCTTCTTGGCAAGTTTGGCATTGCAAATTTGCACGCTTCATCTTGAGGGGGAATATAGGATTTCTTATTTATTTTGTTTATTGTTTGTATCCTCTCCATATATAGAGGAGCCAATTATGGGAGTTAATCACCGTAGGTTGTTATGTTTTCTCCTATTTAATCCCTTTATATCTTGAGAATTATTCAATGAAAAATAAACCTACTTCCCCCCAAAATCTCATAAAATATCCGGATCAAGTCTTTCCGTTACACAATTTGCTTAACGGCCTTAGATAAGGCTCTACGAGATTGGTTATGTGGACGAGGCTGTCACTAGTAACAACACCACTACTATCAATCACGTCATACTTTGCTCACCAAAAACTTTGTTGTGAAAGATATTGGCATACTTGATGACATTCTGGGGATTAAACTTGTTACCCCAGGGAAGAATATTTTTCTTTCACAAAAGAAGTATATCTCTTAGTTCCTTCAATGAACAAGTTTTGCTAACTGTAAACCAATATGATCTCATATAAGCACGTGAGAGTCCTTTGTCTCTTGGTGATAGTTCTCTTATAGCGATCCAATCAAATATTGTGAACTAGTTGAGGTTCTTTAGTATGTCACCTTATCTAGACGTGACATCACCTTTGCTAATTACATGTATGCTCATATTAATGGTATGCTGTCAAATACATCATCGGATACTTAGAATGCATATTTGGTCTTGGGTTACATACTCGTCACAAATTGGGGTCGTATCTTCAAGCTTACATTGACGTTCAATGGTAGAGATCCTCTTCCCTTTGTGCTTTCTCTGATGCTGACTACGTTGGTTGTCCTGACAACCCTCGATCAATGAGGGATTAGCCATATATATAGGTTCCAACCTTATCTGCAGGATCACACAAAATCAAGAAAAAATCACAGTCATCTACCAAATCAGAATACAAGGCCCTAGCGGATACAGTTGCTAAATTAACTTGGTTAAAGGCTTTATTGAAGGAACTTGGGCTTGATACAACTTTTGCTCGGACTCTCTAGTGTGATAATTTTAGAGCAACCCATCTTGGGGCTAATATAGTCTTTTACGCATGAACGAATTATGTTAAGTAGATTTTCATTTTGTTCAAGAAAATGTTGCACACTCAAGGAAATTACGTGTGCAATTTATATCTAGCGGAGAACAAATCGTACACATCTTCAAAAAGTTGTTATCAACACAATGATTTATGTTTTTACGTTCTAAGCTACACATTGCTTCCCTGCCTTAGCTTGCGGGAGAATACTAGATACGATGTAATTACTCATAGTGCAGGGTGTTTTATATAAAACGTCTATATTATATTTAAACCTTTGTACAAACCCTAACCGTTATGCAATCAATACAATTCACAAATATTCACTGATTACATCTTTGCTTGGTAGTGAGTGCGTCGTCTCGTCTCTTTAATTTTCTTGATTCACCCTTGAATCACCGAACCATGATTCTTCGCTCGGCATGCCTCTTGGTTCGATCCACATAAGTTTTTGAACCTTAATTAAACTCAGTCTTCTAGCAGCTCCACACAAGTTTCTTTGCCTTCACGTATTCTTGATCACATGCACAACTCCAAACAATATTTTTCTGATACCTTCACCTAGCTCCACACATGATGCTTTGCACCACACAGGTTGATATACATTACACAATTTTGCCACTTTGGCTTCTTGCTAGATCGTTCTCTCTGTCGTTCCACACAAGATTGATTGAATTAACCGCGCCTTCACATAAAATGTAGCATATCTAGTCCTCGATTTCTCAGAGTGGATAGTCGTACTGCAAAGGTTGTGCTTTGGGTGATTTGCTTAATTGCACATGATATTTTTTACTAAATGATCACAGTTACGCAGACGCGATCCAACTCTTTGATGGGTTTGATTGTCCCACATATGGCTTGCTTGATCTTCGGTCTTCTATGGCTCGTATTGAGCTTCACCAAGTCAGACCCACAAATCGCTACTTCAACACACAAATTTTGAGCAACTTGTTCGACTCCTTTACTTTATTAATATCGAACAAAAGAAATACACACCAAAACCAATTACAAGGAACCTTATCTTCCTTACTAAACAAAAGAACCTTTAAAGAGTCTAACTCCTAGTAATAAGCAACTAAACAACTAGATAAACATAAACACACAAACTTTCATTTTCTTTGACAAATAGATACTAATTAACTCAAACAAACTTATAGATACTAATTAACTCAACCAAACTTTATCTTTTTATCTTCTTTTCTTGATTATCATTAACTCGATCTTTGTTCGTCTCTTCTCTTCCAAACCTACCACCCCCATCAGGGTTAACTTCATCAGGAGTACATAAAAATGTTGGAGGAAAATGATGATGGATTGGTGATTATCTTGTAGATTTTAAAGACTCCACCTGAAGTTTGCCTTGTGGACCCTTTGTCCGAATGAAACGTCTGTATTCTTCGAATATCATTGGTGGATAAAGTGCAGGACTTTCGGATGTGACAAGTTCTGATATAGGTTGAATAAGCATTTCATTCCTGGGATTATAGAAATAAGCCAAGGAAACTCTCTCTTCATTAGGATTCACTACCACTCTATGCTCCACACTTTTATACTTTGCGTTGCTTAAAACCTACAATCTCCAACACAACAACTTGAATACTTCGATCTGATGATAAAGTTGCTTAAAACTTTAACAACTTCAACGTTTGATTTTTTAATATAAAGATTATGGGCCTAAAGCAAAGAACCAAAAATGCTTTTTTTTATATTTTAAAGTGTATGATATTAAGCAGAGGTTTATAATGAAAATACAGGTTTTAAAAAGAAATTGACACTTGCAGATAATTTAAATGAAAAGCGTGAAAGTTTAGTTTCGCTTTAGGTCTCCAAATAAATTCAACCACCCATGCGGACAACTATAGATAAGTTTTTGGATTATCGGACCAAAGTGTGTTGGCGGATCAACCAAATCAAAATGAACCTAACTCGAACCTATTGATGTTTTAAACTAAATATAGGTATATGGGTCGTTCTGTAATTAGTAGTTAGTTAGTTTATGTAGTAATTAGATTAGTTAGAAAGTACGAGGACTAGATGCGACACTTTGGAAGTTTGTAACCTACACCTTAAGGGATCGACACATCCCTGGAGTCGCAGCCCTTTATGTGCGACAGTATCAAGGCAGGATCAAGAGACACACCTCTTCAAGATCAATCTCAACCACAAGTTCAAGAGTCGCAACCGTTCGTGAAGAGATATGTCTCTACAATCGCATCTATTCGTTTAGTATATACAGAGTTCATGTATGTCAATTGTAATCGATCACTTTTTCATTCAATACAAGCAAGTTTATTGTTCTTTGATTCTCAATTCTTTATATTCTAACCTGTGATTCGCATGTTCGATTACCAACGGAACCGACCCTTATCCCTTTACATAATAATTACAAATCTTAACTTGTTAACGTGTGCGCAATACGTACAATAGTTTGGGTATAAGGAGAAATACCTGAAGTTGATCTCCAATGTTCAGAATTATGGCATTATGTACGGGTTTAACGGTTATCCATTGGTCATCCTTTCGAACTTGAAGTCCAGTGACTCGCTTATCAGGAAGTAGAAAGGTCATACCGCCAGGGTCTGAATGGGAAGATAGCCCGAGGGTCAAGTCAGGTTGCGGACACTTGGGATAGAAATTTGCTCTCAAGCAAGCTCCAATGTGTTTCCCACCAAATGCATTTTGAAGACAATCTTCTTCTAATCCGAGGTTTATTGAGAACACCTTCAATAAAACCTCACCTAACCTTAGTATTTCTTTAGAATATTCTTCCATAATGTCTCTACATCAAAAAGTGGGCACTATTAGGGAGTATTTGGTATTGAACATGATCTTTACTAAGAAGTAAAAAATCAATAAAACATTTGTATTCGTATTTTTATTAATTCCTCTTCTCACACATATATATAAACAATATTACAATAGAAAGAAGTCTGTAATTTAGTATTTTTCTTGTTAATAAATTACAATGTTATAATATCGAATGCACATAACAACTGCTCATCCCAGAAGATATTTTGAAAGTAACACTAATCTATTTTATTAGATCAATAGTTTTTACTAGCCAAAAAGTTATATTTTGACAAAATTTTGTGATAAATCTCTAAATCTCTACATTAAATTAAGTAGCTAACGGTCAAAAATCTTTTCAACCCGTCACAATAAGATTTTGTAATAAATCTGCAGCAAAAATCAGTCTTTAGCAAACACTAAGAAAAATGTATCGGTCGCAAACCAAAAAAAAAAAAAAAAAATCTGTTACAAGCCCCTCGCAAACACTTTCAATCGCAAAAATTGTCACAGATTTAGCAACGGAAGACCAATAGATTATCGAAAAAGTTTGCGACCAACATTTTCGGGTGCAATATGTTTGCGACTAACATGAGTGCCTAACTTGTCAACCCAACTATATATCACCTTTATATTCAAAAACAAACAAATTCATGTAATAATAATAAAGAAAAAACATATAAGCCTTAAACTTCAAATGGCCGTTCGACGAACCAACAACCGTTCAAAAGTAGGGGGCGATGACTCAAGCCTTCAAACGATCATTTGGTGCAACCTCAAATAGCAGTTTGAAAACAGCATAAGATTACATTGTCATGTGTGTATCATGCACATATTTAAACAACATTACCTTAGATGAGGTGGATGAGCAGGCCACTTTGTATGACAATTAGGATGATAATTAAGATAGTAGTAATCACTCCAATCAAGAGTTGCACCTTTCTCAACACCTAATCTACTCCCAAACCCTTCATAAGTCTTTGGTGAGTTTGCATACTTCTTTTTCACCTCCATTGGTGCATGAAAAAACTCTTGCCAAATGTCTCTAGCCCCATCAAGTAACTCCGTCTTCACACCATGATTAACCAGTTGCATAAAACCCCATTCACGACACGCCTCGAACACTTGTTTCATGGTTTCTTCACGCGAACTGATCAAACCGGTCATATCAATAACCGGTATGTTCATATCGGTTAGCCATGTAGTCGGCCTATCCGGTGGTGGCTTGATGTATTGGTCTGGAACCACAAGGGTCCCACTTTCCGACAAAGATTGAACATAAACCACCGGTTCGGGCCAATCTACAATGCTTCCCATGTTAAATGTGATTGTGTTTGTTTGGTTTGAGAATGTATGGTGGTTTATATAAACGATCAAAGGTATGGTGGTTTATATAGAGCATGGGATGGTGAAATAGGGTTTGGTGTGAATATGACGTGAACAAATAGTAATATCCACATGTATTAAGTTTTAGTGGTTGTGATTTGACGAATGTTTTTTTAGTATTCTTAAGGTTGATAAGGACAAGGCCGACATGGTATATGGATTACAAAAAAAACGTGTTTTCCACCACAATTTGTTTTTTTTTCTTTTTCTTTTTTTGGTTTCGGAATTCGGCGCCGCAAAAAGCCAAATAAAACTCTAGTTAGAGACCACTTTCAGCTACACAACAGTCCGTGATTATACTCCATTTAAAGTATCGCTAACTTTAATGTTTGTTATATGGCAATATTTATCCATTGAGATCACACTTTTATATAAATGAACAAATAAAAGGATTTTAATGGTTTTGTGTAAATATAAATACTAAAATATAGAAAACATGAAAAAGGGACTGAGATTGGAGTGCATCGACTATCACGAGCTTAACAAACTCATTGTTAAAAACCAATATCATCTTCCATGAATCGATGATCTTTTTGACCAACTCTAAGGCCCGACGTGTTTTCCAAAAATCGACATTCGCTCCAGTTATCATCAACTTCGATTCCTTGAGGAGGACATACCCAAAACCGCCTTGCGAACTAGATATGGACACTACAAATTCATGGTCATGCCCTTTGGATTAACCAATGCACCTGCAGTCTTCATGGATTTGATGAACCGTGTGTGTAAACCTTATCTCGACCGTTTTGTAATTGTATTCATCGACGATATTCTAATCTACTCCAAGACCCAAACCGAACATGAGCGACACTTACGTTTAATCCTAGAACTTCTTCGAACTGAACAATTATACGCCATATTCTCCAAATGCGAATTTTGCTAAAGGAAGTTCAATTTCTCGGTCACGTTGTAAACGCAAAGGGTATACATGTCGATCCTGCTAAAATCAAAGCTGTCAAGGATTGGATTGCACCCAAGTCACCATCTGAAATTCATTCTTTCCTTGGATTGGCGGGATATTACCGTCGATTCATCTCAATTTTTTCCAAAATTGTCGTACCCCTCACCCCCTTGATCCAAAAAGATAAACCTTTCACTTGGGGTACAACACAAGAAGAATCTTTTCAAACTCTCAAGGACATGCTTTGCAATGCTCCTATCCTAGCCCTTCCTGAGGGCAACGATGACTTCGTTGTCCATTGCGACGCTTCCAAGAAAGGTCCCGGTTGTGTTCTCATACAACGAGACAAAGTCATTGCCTATGCATCAAAACAACTCCAAATCCATGAAAAGAACTACACCACTCATGATCTCGAGCTTGCTGCAGTTGTTTTTGCTCTAAAGATTTTGAGACACTACCTTTATGGTACTAAATGCGTGATCTTCACTGATGACAAAAGCCTCCAACATATCTTTAACCAAAAGGAACTTAACATGCGTGGCGAATGTCGTGACCGATGTACTTAGTCGAAAGAGCCATGTGAAAGTTCATTGTATCCGTTGCTTGCAACTCCAAACCGATATCTATACTCGTATTCATGAAGCTCAACAATCGTCCGTTGTCGAAAACAATTTGTATCAAGAAATGCAATGTGGAGCTGAAAGTCAACTCGAGTCTAAATCTACTGGTATCCTTCACCACCTCAATCGTATTTGGGTTCCAAATTGCGATGATCTTCGTGCCCTTTTGATGAACGAAGCACACAAATCTCGATACTCCGTTCACCCTGGTGCTGATAAAATGTACCAAGATCTTTGCTAAGTCTATTGGTGGCCTGGCATGAAGAAGGACATTGCTCTCTTCATGTCCCATGTCCCAATGGCTCACATGTTCCAAAGTTAAAGCGGAACACCAATGACCTCCTGTATTACTCGAATAACCCGTAATCCCGATGTGTAAGTGGGAAAGCATCGCTATGGATTTTATAACCAAACTCCCCCGCACATCCTCCAGTCACGATAGCATATGGGTGATCATTGATCGGTTAACCAAATGAGCTCATTTCCTTCCCATTCATGAAGATTATCGAGTTGGGAAACTAGCTCGTATCTACACCGAGGAAATATTTGTCGTCATGGAATTCCTACTGCCTTTGGCAAACTTTCTAGACAGCTATGGTCACCCAACTCAACCTCAGTACGGCTTACCACCCTAAAACGGATGGTCAGACCGAACGTCCTATCCAAACTCTCAAAAATATGCTTCGATCTTGTGTCACTGATTTTGGTGGTAATCGGGATACAAATTTACCTTTGGTTAAATTCTCGTACAATAACATTTAACACTCTAGTATCCAAATGGCCCCATTTGAAGCATTATATGGTCAAAAATGTCGTTCGCCTATCTGTTGCCACGAAATAGGCGAATCCCAAATCACTGGTGCCGAACTCATACAAGAAACAACGAATAAGATTTGACAAATGCATGACAACCTCCTCAAAGCTAGAGACCGACACAAGAAATACGTCGATAAGCATCGCGAACCCTTGGAGTTCCAAGTTGGTGACCACGTACTTCTTAAGGTATCCCTTTGGAATGGAGTGGTCCGTTTTGGCAAGAAAGGGAAATTAGCTCCTCGATACGTCGGACCATTTAAGATACTCGAGAGAATTGGTCAAGTGGCGTATAGACTCGAATTACCCGAATAGCTCAACAATGTTCATTCGGTGTTTCACGTTTCCAACCTCAAGAAATGCTTAGCTGAAGGGGACATTCACATTCTGCTTGACGAAATACGTATCTACGAGACCATGCACTTCATCGAGAAACCGATGGAAATCATGTATTGTGGTACTAAACAACTAAGGCATAGCCGTATCTAGGGGTGTTCAAAACCGGATATCCGAAAATTCGGATATCCGAAAATTCGGATATCCGAAAATTTTAGATAGTTCATTTCACTATCCGAACCCGTATCTGAAATTTTGGATATCCGAATTTTCGGATACGGGTTCGGATATTGAACCGGATATCCAAAAAACTTTAAAATTAAACATTATCACCACTTTTAAAATCTATGTTTGGACTAGCCAAATCAACAAATGTAAGACCAATAAACAAAAATTAAAAGCATCTCAAAATTAATTAGTAGATCTACAAAGAAATTAATAAATAAAATAATAGAACAAACAAATGAAAGGGCAAAGACCACAAGGAGCCTTCTGACATAAAAAAACAAAGGAAACATTGTAGCTCAGCAACATATTATCGCAACTGAATCAGATCGAAGGAGTAGGGTGATGATTCGCGATCGAAGAAGATTATTGAATGATAAGTCGTGGCGAATCAGTGAAGGATTATGCTTGCAGGTTGCCGGTTGGACTCGCCGGTCGGAGGTTGTCAGCCGGAGGTCGCTTCATCAGGGGGATTGAAGAAGTGGAGTGGGTAGTGCAGTGCGTATGGGAAGAGGAAACTGAAGGCAAAATGGGTGAAAATTGAGTAGGGTTTCTAATGAAGGGTATATATATTTACTTATAATAAATATTAAAAAAATAAATAATTTAATATTTCGGATATCCGATATCCGAAATATCCGAAAATTTTCAAAACTGGTATCCGAATCCGAAATTTCGGATATCCGAATTTTCGGATATCCAAAATTTCAGATAATTCGGATTCGGAATTTCGGATATTTCGGATTCGGTTTCGCATTTTTTTGCACACCCCTAGCCGTATCCCCCTAGTCAAGGTTCGTTGAGAAGGAAAGTGTGGTGCCGAGTTCACTTGGGAACTCGAAAGCAACACGAGGACCAAGTACCCGCACCTACTCTCCGCGTCTTCCTCTTGAACAAATTTCGGGATGAAATTTCCTAAATTATGGGAGACTGTAACATTCCGCAATTATTGTATTATTCGTTTCCGTGTTTTTTCGTATTCAACCATTGTAATCCGAGACTTGTGATCATAATGGAATTCATTTTATTTATTTTTTTTTCTCTCAATAATTGTTCAATCAAACATAGGTGTTATTCATATAATCATCAAGACACGTTTAAATCATTCAAAAACCGACTTATGTTGTGTAAATTCGATATTCAAGACCCAATCAATCAACTATTGTGTCATACGATGTTTATATATTATGTTAGAAACTCAAATTTATACAAATAATAAAAGAGAAATGCATCAAACAAACAAAGCCATGACATTAGGGCCCAAAAACAAAAAATATATTAATGAGCCAATTTTCAACTTTCTATATTCTTTTTCGCCACCTTAAACTCTAATATCTTCCCTATAAATACCCACTTCATCCATCACTTTTCCTTTGTCATTTATCAAATAATTCTTCCCTCTTGAAAGTGAGTTCCATCTCCTTTTACCTTCTTCTCTTCTTCTTGTTTTTCTTTGTGTTTTCATACTCCCCCATCTTGGAGAAATCCTCATGGAATGTTACCAAATTTTTGCCATG
Organism: Helianthus annuus; assembly: GCF_002127325.2. Lineage (NCBI taxonomy): Eukaryota > Viridiplantae > Streptophyta > Magnoliopsida > Asterales > Asteraceae > Helianthus > Helianthus annuus. The sequence continues at coordinate 172,107,109 of NC_035447.2, read as the reverse complement.
GTAAACAAAGATGGTGCATCACCAAAATAAGGACCAATATTGGGTTTTCTTTTACATGTTTTTTAACCTTTAATTATGTCATTTCCGTCTTACATTACTAACCATGATCAATTATTGTTATGCCTAACTTATTATTGTCTAACTCCTTATTATATGTCTAACATTACTAACCATGCTAACTTTTTTAACCATGTTAACAATCACTAACATTTTATTCATGCTACTAATCACTAACCCATTTAATTTTGTTTCTAACTCATTTAATCTTGCAATTTAATTTTTGTAAATTGATTCATTTAGTCTTACAATTAATTATTATTATTATTACCAAAATCATTATAGACTAAAGATGTGTATACACTGTTAGTCCCTGTGGTATATGAAAACTAACAAAGTCAGGTATTAATAGTTTAAAATCACACTTTAAGGTTCTAACGTTTCATTTTGTAACAAGTTTGGGTATCAACACTAACTTACATTAAGTTTTCTGTTAAGTTTTGCTAAAATGACTGAAAGGCACTTTAATACTAGAGGGGCCATATTTGTAATATACACTACTTAAATGGACCATTGTGTAAATTATTGAAATAAAAATATAACAAAAATTACTATCCCTTCAGAAGACAATCGGTCACCCCCCCATAACCGGTTGCCACCATCAGCGTCTCCGGTGACCACCACCACCTCCGGCCAAAAACCACTATTTCTCCATCTATCCCTCTCTCGCTCTACATAACACACAACTATCACCCAATACTTATTGCCACCAGCTACCTGAAATAATCTTGGTGCCCATCGACGACGATTTGGTTGTTCTCTGGTCGGATTTTATCCATACCCTTCCCCCTTTTCCTCACTTGTCATTTAGAAAAATAAACCATAACCCACACATGTGTGTGAAAGATGTATTTCCGGCTGGCAACACCTCAACCATCGCGTATCCGCCATCACCTGCCCTAGTTTGTTTAGGCGGCGCGGGGGTGAGTCAAGGTTTCTTACACAACCTTTGTCGGCAGTGACAATACACGGAGTTTGGAGATGAAACTACCGCTGAACCACCACACCCCTTGCATACAATTGACCAAAACGAAAGTCGATTTGCAGTTATGTTACTTCAATTTGCGATCATGTGTTGTTGTTTAGATGGAGTGGGTCACCGGAGTAGATGTTCAGTCACCGGAAAAACATGAAAGACTCGACTTCCGGGAATAACATGGTGTTGTACTGGTTGATATGCTTCTGATGGTGCCATATGTAACCGCAAAATAATGAATCAAACTCTACTACTAAGTATAACTGAAATTTCGGTGATAAATGCAATTAAGAATATGTTAGTGCATGCATCTGTCGACTTCGTCTTGTATCGAGTCTTAGACTAGATAGGTTAGATCAGGGCACATTGTATGAGAAAGTAGCAGAATTAGATGTCAAATAGGCTGATTCCGCTTGAAATGACACCTAGTCATTTCAAGCGAAACCACTTGTTCTTATTCCGCTTGAGTTGTTAAGTGGAGATTTCGCTTGAAGTAATGATTCCGCTTGAGCATGTTCAAGCGGAATCAGAGTGCCTATATATAGTATGTCCGAGCGAAATCAGAGTAAGAGAGTGGTGTATGTTCTTGAATTCCATACCGAGATGCTGCCGGTGTGAAGACTGATTGTAATTGCTGTTATTTCAATCTAATCAGTGTTTAAATTGAAGATCAAGCTGTATCTATGTCTGTTTCTTGTTTTCCGCACCTGAAACAGATCAAAACTCCTCTGAACGACTCGTTCGGGTCAGCTACACGATCCTACAAGTGGTATCAGAGCTCAGGAGGAGGAGTTCTATTCAATTCAACTTGGAAATCTCTGTGTCACACCCCGATTTCCACGTGTCTCACCGGTGGGCCCGGTGGGGGATTACCGTGACGATGTTGGCAACAATATAGTCAAACCACACAATTATATAATGCACAGCGGAAGCATAAGATAAATAGATATATTTCAACCTCTGGTGATAATATCAATGTATTACAGAAGTTGAATATCCACAGTGGATCGTAAATACAGATAAAGTATTGTTCCATTAGATACTGCAATCAAGCTTGCGAGGCTTATCCCGACGCTAGGGAGCTAATACCAGCCAATTACGTTTAGGTACCTGCACTTAATCTTTTTGGGGAAAATACGTCAGTTTACACTGGTAAATACATTCAACTGACACATTTGAAAATGTTTATTAAAATTGATTTGAATGCACAAGGCACAAACTCTTTTATAACTTGGGAAAATTCATAATGATCTTGTGAACGTTTTACATGTTCTTTTATGCGTTCAGTAGCCCGGGTCGTGCCGGGTTAAAGATTTATAGACACACCACGTTTGCGTAAAACCGTAGTACAGAAACCAACGGCTACGTCTTTTAGTTTTAATGTCGACACTTTATACCGGGTGTACGCCTACACCGGGATGTCGATGGTCGTGGCCATTTCGTAAAATGATGCCAAGGATATCCAGGACAACGGTCATTAAACCCCCCAAAGGCTTATAAGCAACAAAACTGTTTAAATGAGCCGATCATATTTAATCAATTAACCACCTAAGCGATGGAATTATATAATGCTCAATCAAGCGGTATTAATATACCGTAACCCAAGCCCATATAGGGGAAATAAGTCAAAAGTATTTACCTTTGCAAGTATTAATCCTTAATTTAGATCAAGTCACCGATAGCTTTTACTGGGGCTCCTAATCTGGAACGAAGGTTTTAATTAACCTCTTAGAATCCTAACGGGTCGTTATATTGGCCGTAGCCTAGACCGGTTGGTTCCGATTTATATAGATATGGTTAATTCGCACGAAAAGGCGAAAAACTGAGAATGGAGTATGATTTGGACCCAACAAGTTCAGAGACTTGTTTCATATGGGTTTATAGTTCATACTCTGGATTTTGGGGTTCAAATAATATAATTTGACCCATATCGGCTATTGCACGAAAACTAGTTCCATGAGCCGTACCGTGTGCGCAAATAGGCGAAACGGTTAACCATAAGAGTCGTACGCTTATTTCCTAAGTCAATATGCCTTAAAAGTATTTTGGTATCAGTAGGATACTTTCCGTAATGCCCGTAACGAGTTTAAGTTTATATTATGCCCCGTAGGGGCTTTTCGGTCATTTTAAGGACTTTAAAAGGGATTTTCGAGTTCTACAGGAAATCTGAGTTTCCCGAACAGCTTATAAAGCTTAAAATACTTTATTTATTATTTAAAACCAGTAGCAACTGGAATCGGGTCAAAAGACCTTGTAGAACTCCCGTTTTGGCCAAAAAGGGCATATTCGGTATTTACCGAACCGTAGCCATAACCGCAGGTTATGAGCAAGGTAAAAATTATTAAAAATCTTTAAAATTCCCAAAATATTATTTTACCACAGTGGGTAAAAGTTTTGGTGACGAAAACTTGGGTTAGATGGGCGTTATGCTAATTGCGCCGTTAATTACAAAACTTTCTTTAAAAGTGCGCCTTTTAGCATAACTCTCATTCTAGACCTCGGATTGACGTGAAACTTTAAGGACATGCTTATAATTTAACAAGCAAGGTTTTGGTCCGTTCACGTGTCCGAAATACTCGTTTTAATTTTAAAAGGCCGTCACGGTCAACTTTTAGGCGAATGACGGAAATGCGCTAAAGACTCGGATAACTCATGAACCGACCACAGAGGCTTATACCAACATGTGACCTGGTCCTAAGAGAGTCCTAAGGTATATTTATACCTCACTAAAACGGGTCAGAACCGAAGTCAAAGCAAAAGTCAAACTTATGCGACTTTCGGCTCCGAACCGGTTCAATATAGTAAATGATCGATTCAAACGAGCGCAAACATGTTTATATACTTATTATCATGTTTTATGATTGTCAAAACAGGTTCCATAACATATACATTACAGATTATGCTTAAATCGCTAAAATAGCTTTCTGTTGACTTTTTAACCGCACGTTTGACTCGATAATTGACATAGTTAGAGTGGTGATCAGGGGGAACCATTTTAGAGGTTTAATACCCACATAAATACCAACTCATAACCATTTTTGATTCGTCATAAGACTGAACCATTTGCAAGATATTGCAATGACAACCGTTAGTTACGACGGTTGCGTTTATAGGCTATAACTATGGAAATGTGAAACCAAAATGGTTATGAACGACTTACAGAAGTTAACTCTTGATTAGAGAACAGAAGAGAATGCTAGGGAGCTATTGAAATGATCAGTTGTAAGTGTTTTGTGTTGTGTGATTTGTTATGCACAAGGTGTGGCTATTTATAGCCAAAGGAAGCAACTTATGATCATTACAAGCACTACAATCAGTCCAGAGCTGATGGGTAGATGTCCCCTAAGTGTATGGGTTGAGCATAGGGTGCCCATGCCCCATAATTATGTGCATGATCGTTCACAAGCTCCAAAAGCCAAGTAGTTACAACCATTCTGCATCTGGGCACTTTACGCGGCCCGCATGGACATTCCATGCAATTTTTACGCGGGTCGCTTGGGATTAGAAGTTCAGACGCGTTATTGAGGAGGCTCGCGGCCCGCCTCAACTTATGTCGAAACCTTACGCGGGTCGCGTGAGGTTATATTTTCTGGATTTTTCAAATCTTTTATAATGATTACAGAATCGGGCCATTAATAACGAAATCTTTCGTAATGATTTGCCTGGCCTTTCGGATTTGAAGGGGTAACTTTGCGGTTTGGCCCTCGGTTATTTACCGATAGGGGCCTCGTGTTATTTACCCGCGCTATTAAGCCCCCGGTTTATTTATTTAATTATTCTGAAAGCCTTAACTTTCATTGTTGACGCTTTTAACCCTTCTTCTACGAATTCGATCGTATCTTTCTCGTTTCATATCGAAACTTCGCGAAATTTATATATATTATTTTTGTGAGGGTATAATACCGTTACAAAGTCTTTGGAACGTTAAAGGGTCACTCAGAGGTATTATTAAACATGTTGACACAGTTAACCCCTGTAGTTTGTAATCTCTCACTTTCTTCCGCGTTTTATTTTTGTACGATCTATAATTTATTCGTTTGAAGGTTTAAGCATTATTTAGGGATACTATACAGTATATTTACCCTTGTTGACATTTATAACCCTCGAATTTATATACTTTCAAGGTTTGTCAAAATTAGTCCTTTATTTATTATAGATGCCACGTGTAAACAAATGACACGTGTTAACACATCATTGGACACAAAAATTCGAGGTGTTACACTCTGTTTTTCTACACTTTCTTTCAAAATTTCAAAATTTCACAATTAAAATCGACTCATTTTTTCACAGACTGTTTAAAAGTACATATTGATAAACCCTTGAAAGTTTCACATCTAAATTCGAAGTAAAAATGACGAAAATGAACCTCCGAAGTGATTCCGCTTGAATTTACATTGTTTGATTCCGCTCGAGGGTGTGATTCCGCTTGAGTGATATAGCTCCACATTACCTGTTCTCGCTTCAAAGTTGGGATTCCGCTTGAAAAACTCAAGTGAAATCAGAAATTTCGCTTCAAACAGACGTGATCAGATTCCGCTTGAAGTGTGTTGTTGATTCCGCTTCAACTGACATTATTATTGATTTCGCTTGAAAGACAAATTGCTATTTCGCTCGAAAGGGAATTTTGATATTCCGCTTGAACTGGTATTCTGATTATTTCGCTTGAAAGTTGTTGTTTTTGAAAAACGTGCTACCAAATCATGGAAAACGAGTTTTACAACGCGTTTGCTTCATCCCCGACTACCCCAGCGTCCATTGCTCAGAGCATGAATCTGGAAAACGAGACCGGAACATTACAAAAGCCCCCTAAGCTAATGAGCATAGAAGAGTATTATGGGTGGAAAGACAGATTTGAAAACTGGGTTCAGGCAAACCATTTGAGGTCTTGGGAATGTATTCTGAAAAAATATGTTCTACCACTGCAAGTTATCAAAGAACTTTCAGAATTTAGTGACAAAGAACGGGATATGTACAAAGCAGAAAAGATGATGATTATTCTACTACAGCAAGCCATCAAAGAAGACATCTTCATTCTGCTTCAACATGACAAGACATCAAAGTCAATTTGGGATGCTCTTCGAGTAAAGTTTGAGGGTAGTGAGAATATGATTAAGAGTAAAAAGGCATTACTCAAGAAAGAGTTTGATCTATTCAGCAGTCTACCGGGTGAAGATACAAAGAAGCTTATTGAGAGATATTGCCATTTAGTGCGATCCATGTCGATGTTGAGTATTACTAAAGATCGTGAAGAATGGGTCGACAAGCGAGCTGATGCTTTACCACAAAAAGAATGGGGAACTTACTTGATGATTCTGAAGAACACTGGGGTATATGATGGGTTGACAATCTCTCAGTTCATTGAGAAAATAGAGAGTCAAGATCTGGAACAGCAGAAGATTGCTAGGATGAACAATCCAAGTGGTCAACAAGATGTGAAAATGTACTACAAAGGTAGTGTTCCAGAAGCTGAAAGAAGCCCGAAGATACAAACTGCTTTTAGTGCTGGAGATTCATCTGAAAAAGTTGATTAAAGTTCAAACAAAAGCAGTGGATTCTCTTCTTATCCAAGTGTTAACCCAAAAGAGACAACATCAAGTTTTCAGCATTAAAGTTCTAAAAGTGGAAATGGTTGTGTGATACAATGAAAAATTGCTTTGAATCTTCCTGATGGTCAAAGTTTCTCTGAAGAAGTTGCGAAAGATCATATGGCTTTACTTGGTTCTGTGCTTCTATCTTATGAAGGATTGGTTGCAGGGAGGATCGGGAATCCTATGCTCACAAAGGAGGATTACGATCAGATAGACGCTGAAGAGATGGAACTAATGGACATCAAACTGTGTCTAGCTAGTGTCCTTAGAAGAGCTGAGAAGTTCAAATTGATTACCGGGAGAAATGACTTTCTTGATGCACATGTTTCTACTTTAGGTTTCAATCAATCTAAAGTTACTTGTTTTAAATGCAGGGAGAAAGGTCATTTCAAGAGGGAATGCAAGAATAGAGAAGCGAATGATGCAAAGAATCCGTTCGGAAAAGATGATTACTACCGGAAGGCCATATATCAACAAGTTGGTCAGCAACAACAACAAGAACCACAAGTGGCTCATGGTAGAAAAGTGATTGAAGATTCAAAAAGAGCATGTTTGGGAAATCATGAAAGTTTTAACTAGAACAAATACATTGCATCTGACAGCAAAGCATGCCTAATCAATCAAGATGATGAAAGGCTACCTGAAGGTTTTAGCTGGGATATGTTTGTTGATGAAAAAAGGAGAATTTAAAGCTTTCATTGCTAAGATTGTGAAAGAACCAGAACTGTTCACAGAGTGGATGAAATCCATTGGAGTTAGTGTGAAGAATGTAGATGAAAAGTATGTTTCATCAGAAGAATGCTCACAGAGTTCGGATGAAAGTGTACAAAGTGATGAAAGTTCAGAAAGAGAAGTTGTTTTTGATCAAACACCATTTGATTCTGGTTCTTCAGATGATAATTCTGAAAAATCAATTGTGTTTGATCAATCACTGACTGATGGAAGTAGTGATGATGAGGAAGAAAAACATATTAATGTTGCAAAATCTCATCTTTCTCCTGAAAGCTTTCATTTTTATTTTGAAGATCGTCTGGAAAAGCTGAAAGAGAGACAAGCAGCAAAAGAACAAAAGCAAATGAATTCTAAAAATGTTGTTCAGAATGATGAAGTTGAATATGTTGCTGAGGAGATTGCTGAGACTAAGCAGGTAACTGAAGAAGAAAAGGTGGTTGAAGTTGAGAAGATTATCGAAGTTGAAAAGATTGTGGAAGTTATCAAGCCTTGCTTAAAGTGTTTAGAACAATGCAAGGAATGTGTATCAAAAGATGAAAAGTTGGCTGAGTATGAGAAGATGAAAGAACAGCTGCTGTTCAATCTCAACTATATGAAGGAGTCTTATGACATTTTGAACAGAACAGTAACTGGTCTTCAAAAGACAAACTCTGAGAGAGAAGATGCTTTGCAAATGATGAATGCTACAATGATGACAAAACAGAAAGCTATAAATTTTTACATCGAAGAAAGTGCAAAGTGGAAGCAAGAGTTGGAAACAGAAAAAATTGAGAATGAGAGAATCAGACGCTTATTACAAAGTTATTCTAGTTCTGATTATCTTATTGATAGAATTTATCCAACTGTTGCAAGTTTCGAAGTTTTTCAAGATGACAAGCCAAAGAAGAAGGATACCGGTAAGAAACCGAGTGTTACTTATAACAAGTGTCCGCCTCCGATCTGGGAAGGTTATTCTCCCAGAAAGCCAAATGAGGATCAAGTCCAAAAGGCAGTCAATATAAAGTTAAAAACCGATACAACTGATGAATTACCAGAAAACATTGACGTCATGTTCACCTCGTCTGAAACTGATCATGAGTCTGAGTTAATCAAAAAGGTGGTCGATCAGTTGTTGGATACTGATGAGGAGTCTGAGTCAAAATCTGAGTCTGGAGGGTCAAGTTCGTCAGTCAACAGTCAAAAATCATCGGTTAAACGGGTTTACAGTAAAGAGTTTTTGTTATCAAAATCAAACTTGAATGATGAAACATTCGAAGTAGCATATACCCTGAATGATTCTGACAAGCTATATTCTGACAAAGAGTTTCCAATAAGAAGTGTTCGTTTTGACATGATCAAAAAGGTTTTCAAAATGACAGAAATTAATATTTCTAAAATAAAAGATTTAAATCTTACTGGAAAACCTAAAAAATACACTTCAAGAGTTCAACAACGGTTAAACAAGAAAAAGGGTTACAATTCTGGTTCTAGTTTTCACAAGAAACCAAACCATAATGGTACCTACAAAAAGAAAGGATTGGGATTTATTCCACCTGAAAATTCTAAAAATGATAAAATTTCTAAAACAAACACAAAATTTGTTTCAGGTGGAAGTGCTGAAGAAGAACAGAAGAAACCATTCTGGAGACAATCAAACCAGGAGTTTCTTGCTGAAATGAAGAGAAAAGGAACTGGAGTTTTTCATCGGAAAGATACTCGCATCTGTTTCAAATGCAATGAAGCTGGTCACATTGCATCAGTTTGTGCTCAAATGGCAAAACCAAAACAGGGAGTATCTGAAAAACTAAAAGAAAAAGTTGTTGATGTTGAACTACCAATAGAAAAAGTCAAAATTTTTGAAAATTCGACTCATGAAGTTGGTGAGTGTTCAAAGAAAAATGTTTACAAAAAGAAAGTCAAGGACAATCAAGTATGGGTTGTCAAGAAGGTTAATGAGAAGGTCGGCGATGAATCTGATTCCACAAAATCAAGGGAGCCACAAGTTGGAGTTAGAGAAGAAAAATTTGTGCTTTCAGAAGATGATGTTGAAATTCCATCTTTGAAGTTTGAAAATATTAAACAAAAAGTTGGTAAGGTTGAGATCTCAAATCAATTCTTTTCTGATCAGAAGGAATTTGATATTGAGAAAGCATTCAATGGGAATGTTAAGAAAATTTTTGGGAAAATGATTGATGGGAAGGTAAAAGGGGTTAAAGATTTTTATGCGACAAAGAAAGCAACCTATAACCCTACTGAACAAGAGTTAAAAACACCCAAGGTTGGTAAGACTTGGGTGGAAATTCTTTTCCCTTGAAAAATCCTGACTACGCCGGAGATCCCAAGTTTGTAATCGTGGATCAGGAATCGGCATCATTCTTGTTTTGATAGATGTTATGAAAAATCTTAATGTTGATTAATTTTACAGGTGAAGGACTATGCCGGAGCTTCCAGGTTGGTAAGTGTGAAGCAAGAATCGGCATCTTGATTGGTAAAATGGTTTGTGTAGATGTTTTATTCCTACATGTGATTATATGTTTTGGATATTCTTACAAGTAGTAAGAGGTTGGATCTTACAAGTGATTCATCAAGGTCATTAGTTTGAACTTGATGTAATCCTCATATGAGTGTTTGAATGAACAAGATGATGAACCAATCCCTACAAGTGGTTAAAACAAACTTATTTTCCGGAAAAATCATTTTGATTAAAACAAACTTAAGTGTTTTGAAATCATAATTAGAAAATAGTTTGTTGAAAGGGGGAGTTCTGATTGTTTATGCCAAAGTGAATGGCGAATTGAGGTGATTTGATATCGGTTGTCAACTTTCCGTATAGTTTGTTTTTAACATTTGTTTCTACAAAGTGGGTCAAGCGCTCAGTTTATTTTTCAATTTTTTGTAAATGTGTTTGCATTTTAGGGGGAGTAGAAAATTTCAGAAAATCCAAAAACATTAGAAAAATTGAAAATCCAAAAACATGATAAAATCAAAAATGAGTTTTGTTGTGAAAAAGAGGAAATGATAATACATCAGTGGACTGTCACAACATGCTAAAGAAATGGAAAGTTAAAAATGTGATAAACAATCTCACTGCAGATATGCCAGTAGATTTTTGCACATTTAATAGATTGTGACGAGATATAAACCTAAATTCAAACTTGCTTATTTTGTTGGTAACGATTCTTGGATATATAGGTAACCACTGAAATCTTGTTTGAAAGGTCCCTCTTTCTGAGATACTAGGTCTTTATACTCAGTGATATCTGGGGTATTATCCCGGGACTTCTGCTGAATGGAAATTCTGACCTACTCCCCATATAATACTTTCTGCAAAGGCTTTGAAATATAAGCTCGCCCTCAGCAAAATGATGAAACAATAAAATTGATAATCATTGTTGTTGAAGAAAAGATCCTCTAAAGGAGACACACCTAAAGTCGAAGCCGTCATCTCTCTGCGTATACGAAAGTATCGACCTGAGCTCTCACGGCCCTCGCAATTTAACCCCTTTACAGATATCATCTGTGGTATGCTCACCTGTAAGACTGAATATTGGGATCTGGATACGGGAGTATATTCAAGTAGTGGGATACGCAAATAAGTTTAAGTAATTAAGACATTAATATCGTATCTCGAAACAGTTGAACTTTGTGTGAAAATTTAAGTGGACCAATATACTCACAATCTAGGTGAATTGTTTAGAACTTAAAATGAAATGAAGCTTAACGGTGTTGGTGATTTGTCTCAAAAACTGATATGATCCTCTTACACAAACTCACAAAAATATTGTCTGTAAAAATTTCTTTACTGCATTGTTTCATTATATTCAAAAATCCAAAAAGATTTTCAGTGTGTTTTAGCATAAATTTTTGAAAAATTTAAAAAAAAAAAAATTCGACAACTGGTGTTGGAGAGCTGATTTTTAAAGTTCCAAGTGCTAAACATGATGGCATGTAGTGAGGGGTAGTCAATGTTTAAAATCAAATGTGTTCAATCATTTTTACAAAGTGGTTCATCAAGATTATAGAATTAATTTTGAGGGAGTCTGAGTTAGTGCATGCCTCTATATTTGAAATGTGTAAATATGTGTATTTACTTTGAGGTAGAGATTGTGCAGGTGTAAGTCTAGACCAGGTGATGATCCTGAGCAGGACGAGAGCCAAGTGATGATCTTGGAACAGCATCAAAGAGTATAGAAAAGCCAGGTTGATCAATCCTGAGAAGCTTGTGTTTAAAGAGTCAGGTTTTGGTACCTGAAGACTCGGAGGACAAAGGTTGAGCCAGGAAACGATCTTGAACCTGTAAAAGCCAGACTACGATCCTGAAGCAGATGATGCTGATGAACTTAAGGAATGCCAGCACATTGTTAGGGGGAGTCTGTTGATGCTGATAGAAAGAGTGAAGCCCAGAGACTGATCAAGATTGAAGATGCGAAGACTCGACACGTTAGACTCGTCAACATCTGAGGGGGATTCTGTTAGTGCATGCATCTGTCGACTTCATCTTGTATCGAGTCTTAGACTAGATAGGTTAGATCAGGGCACGTTGTGCGAGAAAGTAGCAGAATTAGATGTCAAATAGGCTGATTCCGCTTGAAATGATACCTAGTCATTTCAAGCGAAACCACTTGTTCTTATTCCGCTTGAGTTGTTAAGTGGCGATTTCGCTTGAAGTAATGATTTCGCTTGAGCATGTTCAAGCGGAATCAGAGTGCCTATATATAGTATGTCCGAGCGAAATCAGAGTAAGAGAGTGGTGTATGTTCTTGAATTCCATACCGAGATGCTGCCGGTGTGAAGACTGATTGTAATTGCTATTATTTCAATCTAATCAGTGTTTAAATTGAAGATCAAGTTGTATCTACGTCTGTTTCTTGTTTTCCGCACCTGAAACAGATCAAAATTCCTCTGAACGACTCGTTTGGGTCAGCTACACGATCCTACAGAACAACGAAAAAGTAAATTTTAAGGATTATTTACAAATAACAATATAAATAATTATTTATATTTGAGTAAATTACAAAAACAATCCATTGTTAAGCACAAATTTACATATGTAGTCCTTTAGATGTAAAATGACTAAGATGCCCTTCAACCTAACATAAAAACTAACATCTGTTGGTCTTAGTACCCTAAGTTGTTACAAAATGAAACGTTAGAACCCTAGATTGTGATTTTAAACTATTAGTACCTGATCTTGTTATTTTCTATAAACTATAGGGACTAACGGTGTAATTAACTCTATAAATATTAAACCTAGCCATGACACCAACCAATTTATGGTGGAAAGTTGCGTGCAAAGATAAATATTTATCTTAGACTAAATTCCTCACACTTGGACTTCTAGTGGGTGAAATAGTACCCACGAAATACACATAAATTAATAATGTCCAAAGTGAGTGTTTAGTCAAGATAATATTTTTATGTATTTTCATATATCATCATCATTATTTATTTCTTATTTAAATCCCATTTACATTCTAACTTCTAAATCCTTCTACTTACACACCTTGTTCATCCTTGTTAGGATAAATTAATGCTTCAACCTCTCAAGCCGATCATCTCATGTTTGTGGACCACTTGCAAACAATGAGTATACTCGAACCCTTTTTTCTTTAAACACACTTTGGGTTGCAATATATGAAATTATAAAAACTCATATACACACAATCAATCACATTATTCAAACACTCAATCTATGAATACATGTTATTTGTCATACATACATGCTAGAAGTCAATCTTGTGTACTCCATCATCTACCTTAACGATTATAGCGCTATAGGAGTAGCACACTGACCTTATGTTGTATTGTTAAGTATTCAATCTTATATGACATGTTCCCTTATGTGGAAAGGATATGCTAGCAGACACTTGGTTTGATTGATAGTTTACACATGCTAGTAGAATACAAATTGCCATGTTAGATTGAGACCTTTTATTGCATATTATGAAGACCAAACTTGTATGCTCACCAACTATTTTGTTGAGCTTTACTATTCATATATTGTAGGGAATTGTTGATAATGTTCAAGAAATCTACTAGGTGGATTTAGAAACGCATGAATAAATTAGTTTTCTTTTGTTTGAATATTTGAATTGATGTAATTTCTTTTCTTTCGACAATGTACGAATTTGAGTTTATGAAATAAAAAGGGTTTATTTAAATATTGTCATTTTCAATTGTTATGATGCTTTGAGCAATCATCCATTTGTTCATGCCCTGATGATTCCACCATCGGTTGGGGTGTGACAATATTCGGGTTCTTTAATCTTGACAAGTGTGCTCCACTCTTATCTTTGATCTCAATATCAAATTCACATAGGAAAAGGATCCATCGAATAAGAACCTGAAGGTTGAATGATTCGTATAAACTCTTGTTTTGAAAGTATGAGGTAAGATTGGTATTTGTCGAATGCGAAAACTGATGTGCGTGTTTTAGATGTGTTAATTTATAGTAACTTTTAGCACGATTAGGTAACTTAACAACTTTTAAACACGGTTATCCAGTTTTAAATTTATAAGAAATGATTATTACTTAAACTAAACACACACAATAGGCAAGTGTACCTATTGATTTTAGTAAAGTTTATTATGTAAGAACCAAGTATCGAACCCAAAGGACACGACTTTTACTGCTCAACTTTTAAAAACAACTAGTTAGTGAATCATCTTTTGCTTGTTTGTTAATTTATATTTAAAACTAGAAAATAATGCAAGTAATAGAAATTAGTAGAGAATATCCAGAGCACAATAAGGGTTGTTTTGGGTTTTTGACTCCACTTGTGATGAATTATAGTTAGGATATTGGAAAGGGTGTGGTGTATTTAAGTAAAAAGATCCATTTAATGGCTTTTTATTAGATTTACAAATTATGTTTTGAGGTTAAAATAGAATTAGGTCTGATTAAAGTTAATTCATTACCCTTACCTAGAATAAGATTCCTTTTAAATAATCATCAACTAAGTTTGGGTTAAAGAGCTCTAACTACTCTTCTTCTTTCACAACACTATACTTTGAAACCCTTCTACTCGTGATCTCTCTTATGGTCGATCAAGGATATGTGCCGTGCTCCGTATAGGTGCCGATGACACTTGTGATTGGTTCGGGTGATTGATCTTTATTTAACGAGTGACATTATAATAACAAGATATGTATACAAAGACATATATATATATATATATATATATATATATATATATATATATATATATATATATATAGGGGGCTGCTAAAATGAGAACCACCCCGACTTGTAAGAACCGCGAGAACCACACCATCCGGGTCGCCGTTTACCATGATTTTTTTTACAACTAGATGTGTGTATTATAAACACATCCATAAAAAAAAAATTAAACGCCGCGGCCGAGGGGGTAGTTTTTTACACCCCAAGTTTGGTGTAAAAAAAAAAGAAAACAAAAAAAATAAAAACACCAAACTTGTGGTGTAAAAAACTACCCCCTCGGCCGCGGCGTTTAAAATTTTTTTTTACGGATGTGTTTATAATACACACATCTAGTTGTAAAAAAAAAATCATGGTAAACGGCGACCCGGATGGTGTAGTTCTCGCGGTTCTTACAACTCGGGGTGGTTCTCATTCTAGCGGCCCCCTATATATATATATATATATATATATATATATATATATATATATATATATATATATTCTAACATGAGTTCACCAACTCTTGGTCCACACCAAGCCTAACATATAAACTGTGTTAGGCAAGTCGTTCAACCAAGCTTTGGCTTATCATTGAAGCCTAGTATATAGATCGTGAAGGCCAACAATGATATCCTTGATAAGTGATGGTTGATCAAAAGACGTGTTTTTACCATAAATGGGTTAACCGCTACCAAAATGAAATCCCCCTACTAGTATATGGGTATTCACACACCATAAGTGTACTAATAGGCTTCACACCACTAAGTTTATCAAGAATACTCACAAGATCCAAGACCAAAACCAAAACCAAAACCAAAACCAAAACCAAATCACAAGCACCATTCACAAAGAAGAAGGGTATAAAGAATAATAAAAAACATAACACACCGTTTTGCCAAAGTTTAAACATTTAAGTCATACCAAGTTCCATCTACAACCCAAGCAACACAAGGAATTCTTGGTAAACGTTTATTATGTTTGAATTATTTGTCGTTTATTAAGCGTATTGGAAACTTTCTTGCGTTGTTAGCGGGTTGGTAAACTATTGGGTAATTGATACAGTTAAACGTGATGTTAAGTTGTATGGTGAATATTAAAAACTATGCTTAACAATTAATCAAAGTCATTAATTCCAAGGCCATGTCTATGTCTATGTGGTGTTTTGAATCAGTAAACTGATTTTTGTGTTAAAACGGGTATAAGGGATTCCGAGTGGGGGTTGCTTCTTCTCATTCTAATAACACTTTTCGTGACAAATTGTGTTTTCTTTCAAATCAAACAAACAACCCCCAATTAGATAGTTTAGTTTTTAATTAGCTTTTTCTACACTGACCACAAATTCTCCGTGGATACGATTCCCTACTTACGCTATCTACTTAGTTTAATTAGGTTTTTGATTAACCCTTATGACAGTAATCAATACATTAGCACGGTCGTGCCTCGTCCTTTTGATTGATAGCTCGTAGTCTTTCTAGTCCTTTTCCATTACTTGTTGTTTCATTTTGTTAAAGGCACGGTCATGCCTAGGGTGATGCACGGTTGTGCATGGATAGGTGTCTAGACAGGGCTTCAAAGATTGTTAGTCTTATCGGATCTCAAAGCTTTCAATCTATATCTTCATCTTGCACGGTTGTGCCTACGTGGTACACGGTCGTGCCTTTGCACATCGTGGACTTTTGTTGACTAGATTTGGGTTGACTTGTTGACTTGTAATGCTGGGTTGATATGTAGGGTCGTGCCTATTTAGTAGTTTGCTTATTGTACGTAGAATCTTCGATTTTTAGTTCATTTTTTTTTTTTTTTTTGCTTCTTTTCATCCAAAGACCTTAAAAACCTGCAATTACCAAATAGAAACAATTTAGAAGGTAGTTTTAACTATAAAGTCATAAAAGTTCGATAAATGGGCGTAAATATGCACTAAAATCATGTATATTTGATGGCCCATAAAAAAACCACAACCAATAGCTCCTTTTCGGTGGCTATATAGTTTTCTTTGGCATGATTCAAGGTTTTGCTAGCAAAGTATATCGGGTAGAAGTGCATGTCCTTCTGCTGACCAAATACTACTCCTACAATGAAGTCACTTGCATCACACACCAGTTCAAATGGTAGACTCCAATCAGGCACTACCATTATAGGAGCTTCTACTAGCTTACTCTTCATTGTTTAAAATGCATGCAATCATTCTTTGCTAAAGACAAATGTTGTGTCTTTTTTCTAGTGTTTGCATCATAAGTCGCATGATCTTAATTTTTTTTTGATAAATTGCCAACAAAATCCTGCATAACCTAAAAAACTTTGTATTGCTCTCATCGAGGTAGGTGGTGGAAGTATTGAAATTGTATCCACTTTAACCCTATCAACTTCCATACCTTGTTTAGAAATTTTGTTCCCTAGAAAGATACCATCATTTACCATGAAATGACACTTCTCCCAATTTAGCATCAAGTCGGTCTTTGTACAACGTTCCAACATTCATTGAAGATTCTTCAAACCACGTCGAACGAATCTTCGGAGACAGAGAATTCATCCATGAAAACTTCCATGGAATCTTCAATCATGTCATAAAATATTGTTTTCATGAACCTATAGAAAGTGGTGAGTTCATTGCACAACCTAAACAACATGCATTGATATGTAAATGTGCCAAAGGGACATGTGAATGTCATCTTTTCCCCGTCCTTGGGAAAGATAGGGATTTGAAAGTATTTCAAAAATCCATCAAGGGAACAATAAAATTGTTTTCGCAATAACCACTCTAACATTTGGTCAATGAATGGGAGGGGAAAGTGGTCTCTTTGTGTGGCGTCATTCACTTTTCTATAATCAATGAACACACACCATTTTGTCACTATTGTTATCAGAATAAGTTCGTTCTTCTTCTTAGCAACGGCTGTCATCCCACCCTTCTTTGATATAACCTGAACAGGACCAACCCATTTTGACTCAGAGGTGGGATAGATTAAACTCGCATCTAAGAGTTTAATTACTGCTTTCTTGACTATGTATTGCATATTTGAGTTCCGCCTCCTTTGATGTTGCACTACTGGCTTAAATTCATCCTTCATAGGGATCTTGCGAGTGCAAAAGGATGGGTTAATTCCTTTGATATCCATAATCTTCCAAACAGTTGCTTGGTAATTTCTCCTTGTCATCGTTTTCTACTTTCGAGGATATAATTATTGGTAGCTTTCCCGCATCATTTAGGAATGCATACTCTAAATGTGACGGAAGCTCTTTTAGCTCTAATGAGGGCAGATCTTCCCTCGATTTCTTTGTCTTTGGCTCCTTTACGTCCAAAGCCTCAAAGACTTCATTCATAGAGAATCATCCTCTGATTCTTCTTCTGATTCTTCACTCTCATTGAACTTACTATCTGAAATTTCAAGCAAATCAATATACTCTATTCATTTCATGTCTGAATCAAGGATTTAATATCTGGCGGATCTCGACCACGGATTTCATGTAAGAATTCACCAACATGCGTCATGATGGCATCTATGAAGTACATCAAAAGTGATTTTCTCTTCATCGTCTCTCAAAGTAAGTTTTCTTTCAAAAACATCGACCATGGCTCTAGTTGTGGCTAGGAATGGTCATCTTAAGATAAGCAGCACATAGTCATCTTCGTCCATATCTAGGACGACGAAATCGACATGAAAGACAAACTTGTCGACCTTGACTAACATATTCTCCATGATTCCCCCATGCAAGTGGGAGATGGTACCCCTAGGATGAGCTTGGAAAATACTAAATATGGCATCAGGTTAATACTTGCACCTAGCTCAGCTAATCCGTTGCTGACAGACAGATCCTCAATCAGGCAGGGAATAGTAAAGCTTCGAGGATCGATTACCTTCTTTGGCAACTTGTTCAGTAGAACTGCAGAAAATTCTTCATTTAGTGTAATAGTAAGAAGTTTTTCTAACTTATTCTTATTAGTAAGCTTGTCCTTTAGGAACTCTTCATGTTTTGGCAATGGGTCAATACTTCCAAGAAAAGAAGGTTGACATGCAACTTTGTGAACATTTCAAGGAACTAGTGGTTAGCTACAACAAGACCTTCTTGATATTTTGTATGGAAGTATTTTGCTCTGCTAACGCTTTGTCTTACTTGGTTATTCGATCTCCATTCTCTTATATATATATATATATATATATATATATATATATATATATATATATATATATATATATATATTCTATGAGCACATCCTGAAAATTTACTCTCATCACCCTTGGTTGAAAAGCATCGCTTTGTGAATACCCGGTTCGGAACAATTGTTGTCTCTCCACTTGACGTTGGGGTATCTTTTATCAACTTCATATTGATATCAGAATTGATCTCCCAGAAAGTCAACCTCCTCAATTTGTGTAGCAATGGGGCAGTCTGCCATGGCATGTGACCATCCATATTTACTGCACGTCTCTTGTTACAAAGGTTTAATTTAAGTCAATTGCTGAACCTCAGCTTCTAAGAGAATTTACTATCTCGCCTGGAAGGATAATCATTTATGGTGATCTTTTCAATAAGCCATTGAGTAGCAGTGAGAGTTAATCGAATGAATACTCCACTAGCTACCTTATCGAGGTTTTGCCTTGTAGGAGTGTATAATCCATTGTAAAAGGTGTATGTTGTCATCAAAGGTGCCCTCATAATGGAGGCGAGTCCTCAGCAATTGCTTGAATCGATCCTAAACCTCTGAGATGTTTTCATCATCCTCTTGCTCAAAAGAGTAAATCTAGCTCCTCAACGTATTGGTCTTTGACAGTGGATAGAATTTGATCAGAAACTTTCAGCCATACCAGCCCCAGTGGTAAGGGATCCGGACCATATGGAGCTCGGCCAAGAGCAAGCTTTCACGATAAGTGAAAATTGAAAGCGTCCTAGTTTGATTGTGTCTTCAGCGACATCAGCGGTCTTAAATGTACCATACGACTCCAAGAAGATGTTTATACGCTTGTTTGGATCTTTGTCTACAAGCCCGCTAAACTAACACGAACGTTGGATCATTGAGATGATTTTAGGTAGGATTGAAAAGTTGTTTGCAACCAGCCATGGTCGTACGATGCTCGTCAGAATCGTGTCGGCTAATGGACGAACATGTTCAGAGTTGGTATGCTCTGCTACCATCCTAATCTTAGAACTAAGGCAGCTATGGCTGTCACACCCCAACCGATGGCGGAAACATCGGGGCGTGGCACTGAGAGAAACAGATTGTTCATAAGTATCCATAACAACTATTAATATCATTATATTTAACGTTAAAGTCCCATACCAATAACATATAAAGAGGAAAAGTCGTTACAAATATTAGTCTCATAAACAAGCAAACTATTCTGACAACTCATATTTATTTAATTTGTTTCTAGACTCCCTAGCTTGTTTCATCTCAGCAGACATAGCATTCTATTCAACCTGTCACATACGTTAAAATAAAGTCAATACACAGAGTGTAAATGTGAGTACACAAGTTTGATAACATATAGTATAGCGAAAGCGTTTACGCATACCCAGCATGTAACACGTAGAAATGTGAATCAAGTAAGCTATCGACAATGACGTGTGCAACCGACATGACTGCGAGTGTAGAATGCGCAACACATTATCACCACTGTGACCATGTGAAGTAAAACCCTTAACAACCCATGTCCACGACAGGTGCTGAGTCCAAACTATAGTACTATCGTTGCTAAGGTGTCAGGCAATAATCACTGTGTAAACATAACATACAAGCATTCATCAAGTCACGTATAACATGCGAGAGCGGTTAGCGTTTAAAAGTGTGTGCGTTGTGTGTTGATGTGATTTGATATAGATAACGTATGTAACACCCAAAAGTGCGTTAAGCGAAAAGGGTTCGAGTCTACTCACAGTATGTGTTTAATAAATAAACACAGCCTTGTATTGGATTGAAATGAGCGCGTGAGAGCTAGCCTGACCATAGAACGATAGCGTAAGCGTTGAAAAGCGTGTAAATAGTGCGTTGGGTGAGATAAGTGTCGAATGGTGAGCCGAATGGATGAGAACCCATTCAATCGGATGGTCATCCGGACGGATAACCATTCGAACGGTTGGTCATTCGAGAGTGTGTTTGTAAATTGTTTTGAAACTTTTGAAGTTTTCGTTGTAGTATAATCAAGTCATTCGATCGGATGGTCATCCGGATGGATGGCCATTCGATTGGATGGCTATTCGTTTGAGAGGTTGAAGTTTGAAGTTTGGTCAATTCATTTAAGTTTTGAAAGTTACAAAGGGCAAGTCACCTGGTCGATTAGTCATTCGATCGGATGGTCATCCGGTCGGATGGCTATTCGATCGGCGATCTGGGGTTTTGAAAATTTCACAAAGTTTTCTAAGTTAAAAGTTTGAAGTTTTAATGGAAACGTCGTGACGACGTGTCAAACAACGGAAACACACCAAGTCCAACTCAGTCGATCGGATTGGAATCACCCCGTTCGATCAGACTAACTGTTCTTGACGGAATTTCATGTTCAACCCTGATTCGGTTATCTCTTAGGTGGAAATCCATTCTTAGACCGATTCTCAGCTATAGAGTGAGTAGAGAGCCTGAATGAGTCTAGATCCCAACGGTTTTGAGTAGAAAAGTGAAGATTGTTGGAGAAAAGTATGTAAACTGTCGAAAATGTTTAGATCTTGTGGAGATTTGTGTTAAAATGTGTAGAATTCCTTTAGATCTGGACAAATCTTGATGAGATGATGTCACACTACAGTTCTCATAAGAAATCGAGATGACGTCACTATCAAGGAGTCCAAATCAGGTGATTTCTAGGTGTAAATCAGTGATGAAAAAGATGATGAGAAAGTGTGTAGTGATGACGGAAGTACAAGATTTAAGAACAAAACTTACGAAAATGGCCTTGAATCGAGTGAAATGTGCTTGAGAACGAGCTGGGAACAAGTTGGTCGGATAGAGCTGTCACATCAGTGAACAGTGATGTGACAGGTGGGTATTTATAGGTGAGAGTGAGAGTAAGGCGGTGCAGTGCATGGGTCGGATGGCCAGTCGATCGGATGGTCATCCGGACGGATGATCATTCATTCGATCAGACGACTGGTGCGAGTTAGTTTTCCAACTTTCGTTTCGTTCGTAAGCGTTGCGTTGCGTTTAAGCGAGTTGCGAGTGAGCGATGCGATGAGATAACCGCATAACATTAAACAAGTAATCACACGACTAACACACATAACACATAAGATGCATAAAAGTAAATATGCGATTCGAGTTTCGATGAGATTGCGATGCGATAGCGTTTAGTATAATGATGCGATGCGATATGCGATAAAATGCGTTTAAATAGTATGCATTGTAACAGCGTTAAGTGTGATAACTGCGTTTTGAATAAGCATTGTGAATGGGCGTTGTAAAACATAGTTTGAAAATATTGTTAACCCGTTAGCGATAATCGGAATCTCGAGAGTACAAGTCAATTAAGTAAGAAATGAAGCAATAATTAAGCAAGAAATGGTAGATCTGTCAATTCTTAGTATAACGACCCGAAAGGTCGGGTTGTTACAATGGCACTTAGACTAAAGCGAAGATAGTAGAGAAAGCAGAAAGTGATAGAACTATCAATCTGTGAAAGGCAAGTGTACATAGTATAGTTGTGGTATAATATTGTTTTTCTCTTATATATTATATTGCTAAATAATCATGTTGACGCGTGTAAATAGTAACTATAAAATATTCACAAAATACACAAACTAGCTTTAAAGGAAAATCACACTAAAAATACTAACTACACACGTGAAAGGCAAGTGTACATAGTAGTTGTGGTAAGTTACCAAGTGTCAATCTGTGGACACTATAGCTTTTGTTACTTAACCCTAAATTAATATTTAATTGATGTATAAAAGTGATTTTGAAGTAAACACAAGTTTAAAACAGAAAAGCAACGATTGAGAAAGTGTTGTAGATTAGTGATGAGAAATAACCAGTTAGACATAGAATTTCCTTTTAATTATTGAACAATTGTCTGATGACTCATTTATGAAAACCCATTTTAACATGAATCAAAATGGTGTGTGAAGTGCTAGATAAATTAGAGCCCTGGTAGGTTAATCACATAATTACATAAAGCCACGTTATAGACACACGTAGAAAATCTACGTTATTTTACCAATCCCTTGTGATTCAAAGCCTCTTAATAGGGTTCTTATAGGCTAACGAATCAATGCAACTTACAACCCATACATATCGATTCAAAGAAAACTCCAACTAGTTTCTAAGTTCGCTTATTTAGACCATTCCCATAGGTAGCTCATATATTTAACCAATCCTCAAACAAGTTTGTCTATTGTCGACTAGGCATCAAGCCCTAAGTTAGATCTAGCATGCATAACCTCGTAAAAAGATTATATTCAACCACACAAACCAATTTAATGATCATTCATACATATAATCCTAGACATCACAAGTTCAATTATAATAAATTAAGTAAGCCACATATTCATAAACAAAACATCCGCAAACATCACAATTAATCAGAAATCATCTACCTAACCGGCTAAAAAGCAATTGGCCAGCCATGAACAAGGTTCAGAAAAATATGATAGAGGTTTAGAAAAACGGAAACTATAAGGTGCTGTTTGTTTTTTCAGAGGTAAAACGTCTGCAGTCTGCGGACCACATCTGCAGACATCTGTAGCAGAAGAGGTGGACCAAACCTCTGCAGTCTGCAAGAAGAAGACTGTTTGTTTTTTAACTTCTGCAAGTTGCTGAACATAATAGGCACAAATAATCAAAAAAAAATCTTGTAATGAACATCAAGCAATCCTCATAATCATTATATTAAAACATCTGGTAAACAAATTCACAAATTCACATCCCTAATGATGCAACACTCCTCGTAATCAATCCAACTGATTAACATAACCACAGTAAACTAACGAAAATCACAAGTAATCTCATAATCCTTCTATGCTCAGTTTCTGTAACTCATTCAACCACAGCTAATTAACTACTTCCTGATCCAATTTAAAACTCATAATTATATCAAACCTCCACCACATCTTATGCTTCCAATCATATAATCAATCCAAATAACAACTAAAAATAACCACAACAACTACACAACTAATCAAAACAACATAACTACAGTAACAACTCACCCTTCCATTGGACGAAGCATTACACCGAACAACAAAGGATCGAGAACGAATTGAAGAAAACAGATGGTTGAGCGAACGATGAAGATGAAGTTATTGTTCGATCGGTGCAGATGGATGAGATGCGGACGCCGGAGAAGGTCGCCGGAGTTGCCATGGATGCCGGAAAAATGTAATTGTAACTTAGTTTGTTGTAAAGAGAGAGGATTGAAGTAGAGAGAGATGGAGTGAGACTATGGAAAAGTTAGGGTTCTAGAAATTGTTCTAGTAGCTTCTGAAAAGAAAATGTTTTGAGTGAAGATGGAGAAAAGTGAAAACAGAGGTTAGTTATATAACAAGGGGGTGAAGGAAGAGGATGGTTCAAGAGAACACGAGGGTTGTCTAGTGTGTACGGCGGTGGCAGTGGAAGGAGGAGGAGAGGGGTGGAGGAGAGGTGCTAGGGTTTTGGTATGTCTGTGTTTTGTGAGAAGAGGAGAAGAGGTTTGAAGTGTTTAGAAGTGGAAGGTCCACATCTGCTTGGGGAAGAGGACGCGTAGACCTTTTTAAGTGAAATCTCTTCTGAAAAACAAACACTCTGCAAAACAAAAGGTCTGCGCGTGGTCTGCGCCGCGCAGACAAAAGAGGCCAGGAAGCTCTTTTTGGAAAAAACAAACAGCACCTAAGTCTCAAACCCGATTGGTAGTGCATTTACGACAAACTGGATGTTAGTTCTTCAATTCCAAGGCTTCTTCACCTTCTTTCTAGATCAACAACATCGAACCAACCTCCTTTTTTACCTTTAGAGTCGCAAAAAAACATTCTCTAGGGTTTCCAGGTTATTCCAGCCACCACCTGCTATTTATAAATTTTTTTGGGTTTTCGAAGGGTGTGCGCCTCGCACCTTCATTAAAGACATATGAGCCGTACCGAATGTTAACCTAGCCAACTAGGGTTTCTTGTCATCTTTATGTCGGCGGCTTGGTACGGGTCGTACCCTCTTAACATGCGTAGGGGTCGTACCCTTCTCTGTTCACCATCCTGCTTAGATTTCTTCGTTTTAGCTCGATCTTACCTTCATAATTCTTCCTTTTATCTTTGGGACATTTAAAACACCAAAGTGCAACTAATTAACTTATTTCAGGGTGAATTTGCATTAAAACAACTACAAAGGGAATTTAGCATATAAAACGATGTGTTATTTCAAACACATCACATGTAACAATTCGAACCAAATTTTATCTCTTGAAATCTCTGATAACTCAATAGCTCACTCGGCCGTTTTATCTCTGCGACACGCCTTGTTTTATTAAATATTAAGAAGCGATTCTTCACGAAACCCCATTCATATATAATGTTTATATAAATGGTCGGTACAACATTAATTTATATATTAATACTATATTAAGAAGTGATTTATCCTAAAACACTACACGGAAAACCAGTAAGTATAACATTAACCGATGTTTAAACTAGCGGCCCTTGGTATAATATTATTAAAGTCCTTGCCAGAACTACTATAAATGATGTCCCGTTCCGTCATTTTTTTAAAGGAATTTTAGGGGATGGGGCTGATATTAGCTTCTGGTTGGATCCGTGGTCAGGCGATGTTTTGCTCAAAGATCTGTGCCCCTTACTGTTCGCTTTAGAAAGATTCAAGAAATGCAAGGTGTGCGACAGGCTTCTTATCTCTTCGGACGGAGTAGTTAAAAGATGGGATTGGAAAAGACTTCCTACGTCGGGGATCGAGTTGGTTGAATTAGCTCGGCTTTATGTCATCTTGGATTCGGTTTCTTTGTCTAATGCCTCTGACAGCTGGAAATGGGCTGGTTCTGTTGATGGAACGTTCAGCGTGGGATCGGTTAAAAGACTGATGGTTGAGGAAATAGATATCAGCAATTTTTTAATCCTAGATTGGTGCAAGTGAATTCCGGCGAAGTGCAACATTTTTGCGTGGAGGGCGGAGCTTGATAGACTCCCAACGGCGGTGGCGTTATCTAAAAGAGGTATTTTTTTGGAAGACCCGAACTGCTCTTCTGTGCGGACTATCAGGAAACTGTCGATCACCTGTTCTCGGGCTGCAGTTTTGCTTCGGTGCTTTGGCAGAAGTTGGCGTCTTGGTGCAGGGTCCCGAACTTCTTCGTTTTCGCCTTCAAGGACCTACTTGAGTTCAAGTCGTATGCGGGTTTATCAGGTATAAAAGGTGAGATCCTGCACGGATTAATTATCACAGGTTGTTAGAGTTTATGGAGGCATAGGAATAGTATCAGATTTGATAATAAAGTTGCCCGGATTGAAGATGTGATTTCGGAAGTGAGGTCCTTTGGCTTTCTTTGGGCTAAGAATAGAGCTAAGCTTAGTTCTTTATCGTGGTCCGATTGGTGTAATTTTGTAATTATGTAAATTTTTGTTTTGTTTGTTTAGCCGCCCCATTTTGTGGGTATGTCTGGTTTCTAATGAAGTTCGCCTTTCAAAAAAAGTGATAGATTTAGAATCTTGAAAACAATATGTTGCTAACTGAGTTATCAATATATTTTCCAAAGAGGCATTGAAAACGTGTTGACAAAAGGGCTTTCTCATCATTATTTTACAAATCATCATTACTTAACAGAAGTAACTTTAATAGTTGAGACTATCACCCCACTATTTTATTGGTTGTGCATATAAATCCGACATGCATTCGTAATGTTGTGACGTAAAATACGAGTTTTTTAAATAAGTCTTTAGTTGTATGTGTGCTGACCAATTATTTTTGTTATTAAAAGCCCTCATAAAGTCACAACCAACTTGGGTCTCTCTCTATATAAGTATATCAAAAAATTCCAGGAGTTCAAAAAACTCAAGAAAACTAATAGATGGATACAATTTTGACACGTGTTACAACGTTTTTTAGAGTTAGAATTCTGACATGTAAAGTTTTTGTTAGGAGAGAGAATATTAATAATTTAATATGTTACACCTCTTTTGCTGGTTTACGTAGATATAATATCACATGTTACACTTTTTTTATTTCAACAGTAAATTTTGCAGGTTTTTACGAAATATAACATTTTCGAACTTAAATTTTACGAGTTTCTAATGTGTAGTGCATGTAAAAACCATATTACATGTTTTATAGAAAAAAATTAGTTTAACAGACAAACTTGTTACACGTCAGTATGTCAGACAGAAAAGTGATAAGTAAAAAGTCGTTACACGTATTTTTGTGAGTCTGTAACATGTTTCTGAAAAGTTACTTTTAGTAACATGCATTCTCAACCATTGGATCTTTAGATGGATGGTGGAGACTGAGTTCTTGAGGTTTTTGAACTCATAAAGATTTTCTTATTATCCTCTATATACATATATGTGTGTGTGTGTGTGTGTGTGATCATGAGAAAACTTGAGAAAACGTTATCTAACGATTACTAAACCCAAAACTTTAAACCTTAATCCCTAAACCGCAAACAACTAAACCCTAAAGGCTAACGCCTAAAAGCTAAACACTAAATGCTAAAGCTAACCGTTCAACAAAAATACTAAAGCTAAACCCTAGCTAAAAGCTAATCCCTAAACTCTAAAAATTAAACCCTAAACCTTAAAAACTAAATCGCGGAAAAAATTCAACACAAATATTAATCGTTTAATTAATATCCTTTTCTCAAGTTATCTCACGAAGAAAGAGTTTTTTCATGATCATCTCCCTATATATATAGTGAGTTTTACCCGCACGGTTCGATGAGGGAAAATGTATAACATAAAGAGAATTATTAATAGTAGAATCGGATATACTTACACATATGACATCCCCTTGTAACCAAAATATTAAGTCCAAAAAATAATTATTGATATGTCAAAAAGGATATCGACCGATGTTTTATATCTTTTGATAACCAGTAAAACGAATACTGATACTTGTTTTCATAATACTGATACAGATATCAATGTTCGATCAGTATCGATTCGGCTCGTTATGACAAAGTTAAATACAACTACGTATTTGTTTATTCTTTTAAAATAATCAATGTAAGTTATTGAAGAAAAATAAAACTAAATAAATTAAAAATGTATATCAACTCGTATTCAAACCCATAATGCAAAAGAAAGCCATAATTCAAACCATAAAGTATGAAAACAAAATTTTCAAAAATAAAAGAATTTATATGTATCATTTAGAGTTCTCTGTGTATAAATATGTCAGCAAAAATATCTCTATCGAAACAACAGGTTATCTATTTTCCTCTGTATCGAAATATATATAAAAGTATATATTTCAAACCTATAGTTTATCTATCAACATGAGACTAGTTTATTTGGTAAAGATACGTATTTCTTAAAAAAGATGTCAGATTCAAACCTTGGTAAAAAAAAAAGTATTTTTGAATAATTGATGTAACTATGTAACCTAAGATAGAGGTAACATTTTCGGCTTATAAGAAAAATTTATGACCAATGGGATGGTGGTCCATTGGTAAAGGCAAAGCTTTTAAACACTTCGGGAGGGGAAGGTCTTGGGTTCAAGTCCCACAGAGCAGAGAATAAAAGAAATTTACCGTTAAAAAAAAAAAAGGAAAACATATGGTTTATTTATATACGTCTATTATCTGAGTATTTTATTTTATTTTATTTTATTTTCTACGTACCTAATTATGTCGGTAAATAAAATCTTTTAGACCAGATTCATGCTCATTTGATATGATGTGCTCACCTTTTTTTTCACTTTTTAGCTACCCATTACTTATTTGTCTAAAACAATGAATCCCAGTCGACACTAGTGTTTCACAAAAATCCCGAAATCAGGTATTATAAAATCCGGATTTTTTATACCCGACCCTACCCATAGAGTAGAGATCAGCTATTCATGTCTGATATAAAACCAAACCCGAAACCGGGTTTTTTATACCTGGTTTTTTGATAACCCGAAACCGAGTTTTATATAACCAAATTTTATAAATATCCGGTTTTATAATTACAAATAGCAGCCTGCACATGCGGACCACTACCTTAATTTGCGTTTATATATTCTCAGGGGCGGACCTATTGGTTGTGGTGGGTGGGCGGGCGCCCCCCTTAAAAAAAAATTTTTAGTGTTATTCGTGTGTGAAAATCCAGAGCGCACCCCATGAAATTTTGTAATCGCACCCCTTGATACGAAAGGAGAGAGAGTGAAGAGAAGGTGTATGATGAAAAAGAAGTCATTTTATATTGACTGGAATTTTTCCGGTGAAGAACGGTGGTAACTGGAATAGTGGTGGCATGGATTGTGTGAAGAAGATGACTTAAAACTTAAAAGTTCACTTGTGTTACTATTTATTTATGGTTTTAAACGTTTCATTTATTTATGTTAAAAGGGGAATCCCAAAGTTGAAAAGTGAAAAGTAAGAGTGATAACCTGTAATGAAACTTTTAATAGTATTAATTACCAATCAGTTTTTTTCTTTATGCTTTTTAAACAGCAATTTAAAAAATGACTTGTTTTCTTTATTAGTTAATCTAATAATATTGTTTTTGAACGATTTAACTAATCTAATCTAATAGAACTTTTAGTTTTATTTTACTTTTCTTTTGTTTAAGTTTTTTCGATTCTATCTTAATGAATAACTGTGATGTGATATATAGCCGTGTGTTATATGGATTGAACAATTTAAAATATATAATTAATAAGTCTATAAATAGTTTTCGTAAATACAAACAAATAACGGAGATATTTAGACACCAAATCAAGATAAATGAGATAATACAAAAATAGTGAATTTTAAGAATTGTCCTTTATCTTTATACTAATTTTCAGACGCTGTCCTTTATGTTCAAAATTGATGAGTTTTGTCTTTTATGTTTTCATATCAAACACGTTTTGTCCTTTAGGCCTAACCCAGTTAGTTTTTTCAGTTAAATTTGGTCATGTGTTTTGCACATGAGGGTATTTTTGTGAATTTAAATGTAAGTTCAACGGCAGATTTATAGCTCAAAGCTTCTACAACCTTTGAATTGACAAAAATGCCCTCATGTGCAAAGCACATGACCAAATTTAACTGAAAAAACTAACTGGGTTAGGCCTAAAGGACAAAACGTGTATGATATGAAAACATAAAGGACAAAACTCGTCAATTTTAAATATAAAGGACAGCGCCTGAAAATGGGTATAAAGATAAAGGGCAATTCTTGAAATTCACTCATACAAAAATGATGATGTTAGTATTATGATACACCAAAATTAACAACACACTAACATAGTAACATCATTAAAAAACTTCAAATAAAACAGGTAATATACCAATAACCCATCATTTGTCAAAGTGAATCTAATCTAATATTAATAAAAGAGTAACTATAATGCCATATGGTATTCTCTTATAATAAAGAATTTCACTAAAATGCCACTTGTCAATTTATCATTCTACCTCAACCATATAATAAATAATAAGTAAATTAATATAAAGACTATTAAATGATTAAATTTAATATATATTAGAAATAATTTTATATTCATGATTATACCTTTTCAATATTCTTAATTCTTAATAATTAATATTAGTTATTTACTTACCAATACTTTAGTATAATATCTCTACTTTAGTAAATAAAAACATACTTATCAAAAGAAAATGGGATAACAAAAAATTTATATACCCTTCACTATTTAACGTAACAAAAAATTTAAAACCTCATCATGTTTATAATTTGTTATGGTCGTTTTCACAAATGTTAAACATATGTATAAACTATATATATATATATATATGTGTGTGTGTGTGTGTGTGTGTTTGTTTAATATATATAATCTTAAATCATGAACTAATTCCATTCCATCTACTTTGATAACACTTTTTAAAATAAGAAAATATTAATTAGAAATAAAATATACTAATTATTTTGTATTCAAAAAACAAAATTCTTACTTTGTAAGCGCATTTAAAATGAGCATGTTATATTTTCTTTAATTTTGTATGTACAGTTTATATTAGGGTTACCATGTATTTATATCAAAATTTATATTTATTATGTGTGATGCAAGAAATAATATGAAATATAAAAAATAATTTAAAACTTATAATCGTTATGTCTTTCAAACGCAACCAACCTCAACAATAACATATTTATTTTAAAAAACTCATTTAAGTTTATATAAATGGCAAACACATTTATTTTCTCAAAGAGCTCGATCAACTACATAATTATCTTAAAGCCTTTTATTTTCTATCTTCAAACCCATGTAATACATGGGTCTATAAACTAGTTCCCAAATAAAGTGATGGAAAAAGTAGAACGTAAATCATACTATTGTTTCTACAATGGACAAAATCAAACTACTTAATTATTCTCAAGCAACTCGTATGCTGATTTTTTTAAGAATTTTAA
Organism: Helianthus annuus; assembly: GCF_002127325.2. Classification (NCBI taxonomy): domain Eukaryota; kingdom Viridiplantae; phylum Streptophyta; class Magnoliopsida; order Asterales; family Asteraceae; genus Helianthus; species Helianthus annuus. Next base: position 172,076,178 of record NC_035447.2, on the reverse strand, counting down.
ATGCCCAATGCATTTATAATGACGGGTTTAAGTGACTTTTATTGATAATTTAAAATTTAGTTTGATTATCTTTCTTTTATATGACCCGACCGACCCGATCCAACTCGCGCAACACTGAAAAAAATTTATGATATAGCGGCAGACAAACTACCCTTAAAACATTCCGCACCCCATAACAAAAATTTCTGGGTCCGCCACTGTATATTCTAGTTACAAGCACCAAAAAATAAACTGCCCCCTTGTTATTGTATTCCAATTAATTAATGGTCCCCCAAAATTATCATTCTTTCTTAAAACCCTTCTCTGATCTCTCCTCGACGAAGCCTCCTCATCCAATTCATTTATATTTTCCTTTTCTCTAAACCCAAAAGTCCACCGCCATCATTCTGTTTCTTTTCGCGAACCAAGTTTTTTGAATACTTTTTTTTTTTTTTTAATGGCTAAACTTGCACACCATGGGGATTGAACCCATAACCTCTTACTATTCTACACCTTATCTAACTCACCAACACCATTGCCATTGTGGGTTTTTTCCCAACTCGATGCATACCGAACCCTACCCAAGCCCAAAAATAGAGTATTATAATATCCGGGTTTTAGAAAACCCGACCCGTACCCAGATATATAGGGTATACATTTTTGGTATAAAAGTCAGACCTGGACCCAACCCGATTTTGTAAAACCCGATCGTACCCAAAGCTGGTTCCATACCCGGAACCGGTTTTTCAAAAAACTCGATTTGTGCACCACTAGTCGACATTGCCTGTTTTCCGGCCCATGCATTATTTTTCAATAGTTCATTTTACGTGGCCTTAAGCCCTCCACCACGAGTAAACCCGAAACCTAAATTCTCATTCGGAGCAGTTATCGATCAAAAACCAAAACCCGAACAATATATTTTGTAGTAACTCAAAACATATAACCCAGACAAATAATACCCCCTGCTCCCTTAGATCATACCACGCCACACCACACCACGCCACACCACACCACGCCACACGCACCACCCCGGAAATGGCGTTGTCCATGACGTTTATGTTTGGGCTTGGGGTTTTCCACCGGCGTGGAGGTGGTTTGTGAGTTGACGTGGCGTGTGCTCAGTGGTGGCTTTGATGGTGTGCGGGGAGGACCTCCGCATAGGGCCATGATTTCAAGGGGTACATGATTTGTAAAAAAAAATCCGATGTATATTTGTTAATTTTTTTAAATAGTTAACACATAACAATTCCAGTATAGGTCCATTTACAAATATTTTTTATGGTTTAGAATTTAGCCCACTTAACATTAGGTTTATTAAGCCTAATACTAATTTGATTTAAAAGTAATAAAAACAATATAACATTACGGAAGGGCACATTTTTCTGAGATCGAACAGGGTACGTGAATTCATAGAGACGCCTCTACGCGTGCTGATTGGGGTCGCTTATAGACGCGAGCTGAGATGTCCTCCACGTGTCAAATAACGTCCAATTTTCAAACCCCTCCATACCGTATATTCTTAGTTTAGGGAGATTAAGTTAGCTTTTTTGTTAACTTAATAATTAAATATTTATCAGTGAAATCATCATCATCATCATCGTCGTCGTCGTCTTCGTCGTTGTCGTCCTCGTCCTCGTCGTCCTCATCGTCCTCATCATCGTCGTCGTCCTCATCATCATCATCATCACCATCATCATTGTAACACCCCGTTTTTCGAAAGTCAAAATCAAAGTCAAGATTGAAGTCAAAGGGAGACAAGATTGCTAATTGCAATCTGTCACTCCTTGCTTAATTCCTGTTTTGACTTCTTTGACTTGTAGATAGTCTATTTTATGCTTTACGTTAGTTGTATTATGTGGAGTACTTATTAATAATCGAGATTAATCGATGTTTATCGCATGTTTGATCGCTTATCGCAATCGCACTCGCAACTCGAATTACGCGTTCTGGATATTGTTTTACGTGTGTGTGCCTCTTATGTGTTATTTGTGCATTTTTATTTATATTTATGTTATGGTGATTAATCGAAACGCAATCGAAACTCAATCGCAATCGAATCGCAAACGTTAAACGCAAGTCAATTAAGGATGATTGTATGTTGATATAGTAGTTGGGATTAAAAGTAATTTGAATAGGAAATTCCATCGCATCGCAACGCTCAACACGCAATGCGAAATCGCAAAATTCATCGCGCCGTGCCCTCCAATCGAGTGGCCAGTCGATCGAGCTGCCACCCGATCGGACTGCCATCTGATCGAGGTGCCACTCGATCGGGCTGCCACCCGACCGGGGTAGCCACTCGATCGACCAGCACTCTCCTCCCATTTCCTTTTATGGAAACCCTATAAATACCCCCTGTCAACATCATAACTTCACCTTTTGCACTCTCTCGTCCGACCAGCGCTTCTTGCCCACTTTTCTTCAGATTTCTCGCGATTCTTGTAAGTTTTCCACCTAAATCTTGTACTTTCTTGATCTACACGCACTCCTACACCTTTCTATCTTTTAACCATGAAATCACTAGATTTGAGATGTTATAGGATGATGTCATCATGGTGTTCTTATGAACTTCATGTTTTGGCTTCAATCCACCAAGAACAACATAGATTTGAACGATTTCCCCACAAATAAAGAAAGATCTTTCATAGATCTGAACATAATCAGGGTAAAAAGGATTGAAAGATGGTTTTCTAACTTTCTTTCAACTCTTTTACATTCAATGCACTCAAAACTGATAGAATCGGAGCTTGTTCGGATCTTCTACTCTTTCTTGTGGATATGTTGGTTCAAGATCTGGATTCTATCCATGAGATTACCGATTTCGGGTTAAACATGGAACACCGTCTCGAGCAGTTAACTGGTCAGATTTGGGTGATTCATGTCCGATCAGGCTACCAAGTATAGACGAGGTTTCTGTTGTTCAGCACGTTATCAAAACATCCCGATAAAACGACAAACCATAAAAAAACAACCAAGTGTAAGACGATCAGGCCGACCAGGACGGAGTGCCGCCCGATCGGACTGCTGTCCGATTGGATTGTCACCCGATCGGGTTGCCACCCGATCGGCTTGCACCTTGGCCCCACACTTAACTTTTATTTCAAACTTCAAGAGTTTTGAACACCGAACGGATTGCCACCCGATCGACCGACCATCCGACCCTGTGATGTTTTGAACTCAACACTTAAACAATTTTCAACATGTTCAATACCAGCGGATTGCCACCCGATCGGAGTACAATCCGATCGAGTGACAAACTGCTGTGAACTTGTTCTCACTAAAGTGTCCAACCAATCGGATTGTCGTCCGATCGATCGACCGACCAGAAAGGTAGAGATACTTCTATGTTTACAAAATGCTACAACGAAAACTTCAAAAGACAAGCCATCATACACAAACACATCCTCCCCAAACGCATGGTCACCCGATCGCATGCTATCCAATCGCATGGTCACCCGATCGGATGACCGTCCGTACGGATTGTCACCCGACCAACCGGCTACCCGATCGGATTGCTGTCCGACCTACTGACACCTTGTATCGTTTTACGCGCCGCTTATCTTTTATACTATCGTTCTGATCAGGTTAACTTTACTCTCTAGCGCTCCCTTCAATCCATCAATCGTTGTGAGTGTACGCGATCCCTTTTTGCCTTACGCACTTTTGGGTATTTGATGCGCGTGTGGTGTTATAGATTTTTATATATATTTTTAGCCCTTTTTACACGTTAGTCAAGTTTTAAATTTATAAAACACGATATTTTACTAACACCAAACACACATATGGGCAAGTGCACCCATCGTGAGTGTAGTATAGTGTTGGTAAGATACCGAGGTCGTCCAAGGACACAAGAGCTTTTAGTACAGGTTTATCCTCAACGTCTAATCAAATCAAAAGTTTAGAAAAAGGTTTTAAACTAGAAAATAAAAACTAAAAATGCTGAAAATAAAAATAAAAGTAAAAATAGATAGACAAGATGAATCACTTGGATCCGACTCGTGTTTAGTGTAACCTTTGATTATTTCCGCACTTTTGCACTTTTGCACTTTTGAAGGTGACATTACCCTCAACCCAGTAGTTTGAGTCAGCAAGGATACAATCCTAAAGGGTTGGATTATTGAAAGATAATTAATTAAGTTATTAATATGTAATGTGGTAGGCCCCTCTTTTGAAGGTGACGTTACCCTTGGCTAAGTCGTCTGAGTCAGCAGGGATACAGTCCTAAGTAGCCGGGTTAAAGTATAGTAGCTTACATATGAGGGGATCAAAGAGTTTGGACCCCCGCCATCCAATACCAGTGGGTATTGAAGGAGGTCCTACTAAATTTGACCTAGGTCCTTGCAGGATCTATACACTGAACAAGGCAAAACTCTTACCAAACCATTCCCTTAACCCCCGACCAGGTAGCCAACATATCTCTATATAGACCGTGGAGATATGAATGGTGAAAATCTTTTATTTTATATAGACAGTAAAATAACGCCAAAACACCACGGACAAATGATAAGGAAGATTCACCTTCAACATAAGAAACTAGTTATTAAAGTCATTAATACATAACCAAATAAAAAGTGTGAAAACATTAAAAATAAAAAAGTATTACACTAGACACTTGTCTTCACCAAGTCATGTAAGAGACTTAGGCAAACATGGCCTTTGATTGTCAAGAACTCTTACAATCAATCTTGGATCCCGAGACTACTCACACACTCTATGATGGATGATGGAGGTGGATGTGGGTTGTGATGGTGGTGGTGGGTGGGTGAAGTGTGAGAGAGGTGGTGTGCCAAGGGATGGTTTGCAAATGAGCCAAGCACCCCTATTTATAGCCTGCACAGAAGCCCGGACACGGCCCCGTGTCCATTGGGCACGGCCCCGTGTCCACCCATCTTCTCTTTCTTCATTAATTGCAGTTTGTCTGCATTAGTTGACCACGCCCCCGTGTCCGCTGGGCACGACCCCGTGTGCAGAAGCGTATCTGTACTATCAAGATTTTCCTAGATTCGGCAAATCTTAGAATTGACCACGGCCCCGTGTCCGCTGGGCACGCCCCCGTGGTGGGTGATAGAAGCTTCTACAACTTTGTCTTTTCTGCAAACACTTGGGCACGCCCCCGTGCTCATTGAGCACGGGGCGTGTTCAGCCTTCTGTTCTCTTGTTTTTGCTTGGGAAGATGCTGTCGGGGGGTCGGACATGCCATGTTTGTTCCTTTTCTTTTAGTTATGTTAGATTTAGCTGCCTTTTTGCTTCTTTTGTTCATTTGAGCTCATTTAATCCTGAAAATACAAAAGGAAGACACAAACACACTTTTTCCAACATTAGTACTAAAAAAAGGTTAGTTTTATGCCACATTTAATGTAATTTATATGTTGTATTTTGCGCACATCAGTTGTCACACCCCAATTTCCACACGTTTCACCGGTGGGGGATTACCGTGACGTAGTTGGCAACAATATAGTCAAACAACACAAATTATAAATGCACAGCAGAAGCATAAAGATAGATTTATTTCAACCAACAAAATGTAATATCCAAGTATCACATATTAGCTGAAATAGATCCACAGGTGGATCAAAATAAAAAGGAGATATTGTTCAACAGATAATGGCATCCAAGCTTGCGAGACTCTAACGATGCTAAGGAGTGGCCAACCTATTTCGTGTAGAACTTGCATTTAATCTTTTTGGAGAAAATACGTCAGTTTACACTGGTAAATACATACAACCGACACTTTTAGAAAAAGAGTTTAATAAAATTGATTTGAATGCACGTGGCACAAACTTTTATAACTTGGGATAATTAATCTAATCTAATCTTGTAAAAGAATTACATGTTCGTTATGCGTTCAGTCGTCCGGTTCGTGTCGGGTTTAAGGTTAATTGACACACCACATAGTACAAAACCGCGGCGGGAAAACCAACGGTTATACCTTTATAAGTATGGACACATTGTCGGGTGTACGCTTACACCCGCGTGTCAAGGTCGTGGCCATTTCGTAAAATGATGCCAAGGATATCTGGGACATGGTCATTAAACTCCCAAAGGCGTAAAGCAAACAAAACCAATTTTTAAACAGGTCATATTGATAATACTCAACTACTAATGAGTTGAGGTCAATTGCCCGACCAAGCGGTATTTATATACCATACCCCAAGCCCGTATAAGGGAAAATAAGTTAAAAGTATTTACCTGAGCAAGTAATAACCACAACAAGCAAATGCAAGTATCTTTTACTGGTCTCCTATTCTGGAACGAAGGTTTGTAATAACCTATTAGAATCCTAACGGGTCTTTAATTTAGCCTAAGCTTAGACCAGTCAGTTTCAAAGGATAAATACGGTTTAATCGCATGAAAAGCGAAAACCGAAAATGGAATGTGGTTTAGACCCAACAAGCTCGGAGACTTGTATATTATGGGTAAACTAAACACATTCTGGGTTTGGAGATAAAAACGACAAGGTTTGACCCGTTTCGGCTAATTTATGTAAACTAGTTACACAAACCAGACCGAACGCGCAAATGGTGTAACGGGTAACCGCAAGAGTCTTACACAGGTTTCCTAAGTCAATATGCTCTAAAGAGGTTGTGATATCAGTGGGATATCTTCCATTATGCCCATAATGAGTTTAACCCCAATATACGCCCCGTAGGGGTATTTTGGTTATTTTAAAGGTTATAAAAAGAGATTTCCGGGTTATACAGGAAATCTGAGTTTTCTGACCAGGTTATAAAGTTCAAAATACTTTACTTATTATTTAAAATCAGTAGCAACTGGATTCGTGTCCAAATACCATGTAGAACTCATTTTAGGTCCGAAAAGGGTATATTTGGTATTTACCGAATCATGGTCATAACCGTAGGTTATGAGCAGGTTAAAAATAATTAAAAATCTTTTAAATTCCCAAAATATTATTTTACATCAGTGTGTAAAAGGTTTGGTGTCGAAATTTGGGTTTAGATAGGCTTTATGCTAATTGCGCCGTTTAATTACTAAAGTTTTCTTAATTGCACTATTTAGCATAACTCCTATTCTAGACCTCAGATTGATATGAAATTTTAGGGATATGTTTAGAAATCAGTAATTAAGGTTATTTTTCTTTCACACATCCAAAATTCTTGTTTTAAGGTCAAAAGGGCATTATCGTTAACTTTAAGCATATAACGGAAATGTGCAAACGACTCGGACAAACAACGAACCAGTCACAGAGGGTTATACCATCATGTGACCTGGTCCTAAGAGAGTCCTAAGGCATATCTAAGTTATACCAAAACGGGTCAGAACTGAAGTCAAAGCAAAAGTCAAAGTTTCGTGACTTTCGGTTCCGAACCGGGTCAAAACAGTAAATGGTCGGATCAAACAAGCTTAGACCAGTTATAATACTTATTATCAAGTTATATGAGTGGTAAAACAGGTTACATGCCATCTACATTGCTAATTATGCATTAAATCAAAAATTAGCATTCTGTTGACTTTTTCTAAGCAACTTTGACCCGACATTTGGACTAGTTAGAATGGGAATCAGAGGGTGCCCTTTTAAGGGTTTAATGCCCACATAATTACCAACATATAACTACCTTTGATTCGACTAATCACTGGACCATTAGTGATTAATCGTTAAGTCAACCGTTAATTACGACGGTTTGACTTCTAAGCTATAACTAAACAAACACTTAACTAAGAAGGGTTAAGCACACTTACAGAAGTCTAGTACACGACCAGAGGTGCTTAGAGAGGATCCTTGAGCTCCAGAAATGATCAAGAAAGCAGAATGAGGTGTGAACTAAATTGTTGCAACTCATGGCCTTTATATAGTGATCTTGGATGCATTAGATCATGACAACAAGGTCTACAAGTGTAACCAGATCACCAACAAGTGTCCCTGAGTCCTAGGGGTCGTTTAGGGGGCGCCCATGCTGATAATAATGGCTCCTAAGTCGGTTAAAACAGCAAACAGTGCTTCTGTCCGCATTTTCTGTATCTGGGCCATTGACGCGGCCCGCGTAAAGGTCCTCTAACCTTTACGCGGCCCGTATGAATCCTTCTGACAGAACCTATATCTTTCAACTGCTAGCGCGGCCCGCGTAAGGCCCTTGCTAACCTTTACGCGGCCCGCCTGAGACCTGCTGTAAGATTTTTCAAATCTTTTACAATCATTGCAGTTGGCTCTTGGATTTACGGAGGGGTAACTTTGCATTTTGGGCCTTTCTTATTTACGTATAAGGGCCTCGTGACTTTTACCCGCTTTGTTAAGCCCTCGGTTAGTTTATTACTACCTGAAAAGTCATAACTTTCAATGTTTGACGCTTTTAACCCTTCTAAACGAATTTGGTCATAACCTTCTCATTTTATAACGGAACTTGATGAAATTTATATCGTGCATTCTAGTGAGCATATTTTACCGCTACAAAGCCTCGGGTTTGTTAAAGGGTCACTCAGAGGTATAACTTAAACATGTTGACACATTTAACCCATGTAGCTTGTAATCTTTCACTTTCTTCCACGTTTCGTTCCGTATGATCTATGATTCATTCGTTTGGAGGTACGAGCATCATGTAGGGTTACTGTAAAGTATATTTATCCCTTGTTGACATTTTGAACCCTTGAATTTACATACTTTCTATGTCTATCAACTTTAGTCCCTCTGTAGTATTTATTACCATGTGTAAACTTATGACACGTGTCATTACTTTATAGAACGCAAATTTTCGAGGTGTTACATCCTCACCCCCCTTAAATAAATCTCGACCTCGAGATTTACTGAAACAAATGAGGGTACTTTTCTTTCATCGTGGACTCTACCTCCCACGTTTACTCGGGACCTCTATGGGCATCCCATTTTACCTTTACAATCGGTATATACTTCCTTCGAAGCTTCTTAACCTGCCAATCCTCGATCGACACCGGTTTTTCAACAAACTTTAAGCTCTCATCGATGTGTACATCTGTATGCGGTATAACTAGCGATTCCTCAGCGAAACACTTCTTTAGATTGCAGATGTGGAACACATTGTGGATACCACTGAGCTCTTCCGGTAAGTTTAACTTATAGGCAACCGATCCAACACGTTCGATTACTTCGAAAGGTTCAATGTATCTCGGGCTCAATTTGCCTTTCTTTCCGAATCGCATCACTCTCTTCCAGGGTGATACTTTAAGCAATACCTTGTCACCTACTTCGAAGTTAAAAGGTTTATGCTTCAAATCTGCGTAGCTTTTCTGCCTATCTCGGGCAGCTTTCAATCGGTCGCGAATCTGGACAATCTTGTCCGTCGTTTCAAAAATTATATCAGGTCCTGTCATCTGGACATCTCCAACTTCTGCCCAACAAACGGGCGTTCTACACTTTCTACCATACAAGGCTTCGAAAGGAGCAGCTTTAATGCTCGTATGGTAGCTGTTGTTATATGAGAACTCGACTAATGGTAGGTGGTTATCCCAATTACCACCTAAATCAATCACACATGCACGAAGCATGTCTTCCAACGTTTGGATTGTACGCTCACTCTGTCCGTCCGTCTGAGGGTGGTAAGCCGTACTGAAGTTTAAGTGCGTGCCCAAAGATTGTTGGAAACTTTTCCAAAAGTGTGACGTGTATCTGGTATCTCTGTCAGAGATGATAGACACAGGCACGCCATGAAGGGATACAATCTTATCTACGAACAACTGGGCTAACACATCGGAACTATAAGTCTCCTTAATGGGTAGGAAATGTGCTGACTTAGTCAGTCTATCAACTATTACCCATATCATATCGTATCATTTCCCTTCCTTGTCTTTGGCAACTTGGTGATGAAATCCATCGTCACCATTTCCCACTTCCACTCGGGAAGTTCAGGCTGTTGCAGCAAGCCTGACGGCTTTTGATGTTCAGCTTTTACTTGCGCACAAGTCAAACACTTTGCCACATAGGTGGCTATAGACTTCTTCAAGCCTATCCACCAAAAGTTTGCCTTCAAATCCTGGTACATCTTGTCCGCTCCAGGATGAACGGAATATCTGGAACTGTGGGCTTCCTGAAGGATAACGTCCTGAAGGCCTCCGTAAACAGGAACCCATATCCTCCCATTTAATCTCAGGATTCCGTCTTTGCCGTATGATAACTGTTCTTCAGTTACTCCTAGCTTTTCGTTAGGATAGTTAGCTTCTGACACAGCTTCCTTCTGTGCAGCTAACAATCGTTCATTCAGACTGTTCTTGATTTCAATGCTCTTGGCGTTGATCCTTATTAGTTTCACTTTTTCTTTTCTGCTCAAGGCATCTGCGACTACGTTGGCCTTGCCTGGATGGTATCTTATTTCACAGTCATAATCGTTCAGAGTTTCCATCCAACGTCGCTGCCTCATATTCAAATCTTTCTGATTGAACAGATGCTGAAGGCTTTTGTGATCAGAATAGATCACACACTTAGTTCCATATAAATAATGCCTCCATAGCTTTAATGCAAATACAACTGCACCCAACTCCAAGTTATGGGTGATGTAGTTCTTCTCGTGCACCTTTAGTTGTCGTGAAGCGTAGGCAATGACCTTGCCTTTTTGCATTAACACACAACCCATTCCGGTGTGAGATGCATCACAATAGACTACGAATTCATCAATTCCTTTAGGTAATGTCAACACTAGGGCGTTACTCAACTTTTGCTTTAAAATATCAAATGACTCTTGCTGCTTAGGTCCCCAATTGAACTTGCTATTCTTGCGAGTCAGCGAAGTTAGGGGTGCTGCAATCCTTGAGAAATTTTCGATGAAGCGTCTGTAGTATCCTACTAGACCTAGGAAACTGCGAATCTCCGTAGGTGTCTTGGGCTCCTGCCAATTCATGGCAGCTTCAACCTTAGCAGGATCTACTTGGATACCACGCTCACTGACTACATGTCCAAGGAATTGGACTTCTCGTAGCCAAAATTCACATTTAGAGAATTTGGCGTAAAGCTTTTCTTGATGAAGCAGTTTAAGAATGCATCGCAGATGCTTCTCGTGGTCAGCTTGACTTTTTGAGTATATGAGGATGTCATCGATGAAGACAATGACAAATTTATCCAAATACGGCTTGAAGACGCGATTCATGAGATCCATGAATGCGGCAGGTGCATTAGTGAGCCCAAAAGGCATCACTAGGAACTCGAAATGACCATAACGAGTCCTAAATGCAGTCTTGTGTACATCTTCCTCCTTGACCTTCAATTGATGGTAGCCTGATCTTAAATCAATCTTGGAAAAGTAGCTTGCTCCTTGCAATTGATCGAACAGATCGTCGATCCTAGGCAAGGGATACCTATTCTTTATAGTAACCTTATTAAGCTCACGGTAGTCGATGCATAGGCGTATCGAACCATCCTTCTTTTTGACGAACAAGATCGGTGCTCCCCATGGAGACGAACTAGGTCTAATAAAACCTTTGGCTAGCAGATCATCTAGCTGCATTCTCAATTCTTTCATTTATGTTGGCGCCAATCTATACGGTGCCCTTGCAACAGGCGCAGCTCCTGGAATGATTTCGATTTTAAACTCCACTTGTCTATCTGGTGGCAAACCAGGTAGTTCTTCCGGGAAAATTTCAGGGTAATCAGAGATAACTGGAATGTCTTCAATCTTGGGTCCTTCCTCACCAATGGTTACCTGAGCCATATAAATGACACATCCTTTCTTCAGACATCTGGATGCCTTCAGCATAGACACTTGCTCAGGCAATCCATGCCGAGTGTCTCCTTGAATAGTAAGTGGTTCACCAGACGGAGTCTTGATTACCACTTGCTTCTTGTTGCACACTATCTGAGCTTGGTTATGCGATAACCAATCCATACCCAACACTATGTCGAAACCAGCTAGCTTAAAGGGTAACAGGGATACAGGGAATGAGTGGTTCCTAATGGATATGACACATCCATCTAACATAGTCGAGACGGTTCCCATGGTTCCATCAGCTAACTCTACCTCATAATTCACCCTTAAGGCTTTAACAGGTAATTTTAACAATTCACAAAACTTATTGTCTGCAAAGGATTTATCTGCTCGAGAATCAAATAATACCCTTGCGAATACATCATTAATAAGAAACGTACCGGTTATAACGTTGTCGTTCTGGATAGCCTCTTGAACATTCATCTGAAAGACCCTGGCATTGGTCTTTTTCCCTTCTTCAGCCTTCTTCACCGGCTTTGGGCAGTTGGTCTTGATATGCCCTTTTTCATTGCAACTATAACAAGTTGCATCCTTCAGTTTCTTACATTCGAGGGTCCTATGCTCAGAGGACTTGCAAATCCCACACGCCTTCGGCTGGGATTTATGTTCATACCTGCACCTCCCGAAATGGTGCTTCTTGCAAACCTTGCACTTGGGCCTATCGCCCGACTGCTGATCACCCTTCTTGGTCTCAGACCCCTTATTGTGGTCACGGTTCCCCCAATGCTTCTTGCTTGACCGACGTGAATTATCATCTTCACGTTTCGTTTTCTCAGTGTCAGCATTTCTCATTGATCTCTGTCTCACTGCATCCAGTGTGAGAGACAAAGATATATCTGCTACGGATCTAAATGTAGCAGGCCGAGAGGCCTTCACGCTAGCTTTGATTTCTGGGGCCAGACCCCCAATGAAGCGTGCGATCCTTTTGGGTTCTGGGGTCACAAGGTACGGAACCAATCTGGACAGGGTGTTGAAACTGGGACCAGTGATAGGAAATCAGATTCTATCTTCTCGACCTCGTGTTGAGGGCAGTAGTTTTCTTTGATGAGAGCAACAAATTGCTCCCATGACATGCTGTACAAAGCAACCTTTCCAGAGGCTTGAACCAGTGACCTCCACCACGCTAGGGCTTCACCCTTAAATGACTGGGATACAAACTTTACCACATCCCTCTCAGCACAACCACTAATGTCCACAACAGTGTCCATTTCGTCCAACCAGGTCATGCAATCCACAGCGCCTTTTTCCCCGGTAAAATCTCGGGGCTTGCAGGAAACAAAATTCTTATATGTGCAACCCTTGGCGCGAGGTGCATCATCGAGCACTATTTTCTTAGGGCGGACACTATTCTCATTTGATGAGTGTCGATCATCATCTTTCTTAGGTTTAGAGTGGGTAGAGGGTGGTTTGCTATGAGATTCAGAATGGGTTCTTGGTTTAGAGTGTGGTGTAGATCGGGTCCTACTTCGAGACCCGCTATAATCTTCATACTGCCATTCTAAGGTCGTTTTGACAGCGTTGTCTACTAACGCTTTTAATTCAGCACCCGTTATAATAATTTGGGCATTATCATTCTCATTCTCCTTTGGATGACTATTATTTTCGTCCGAGTCAGCCATTGAAATCTTGAGCTGCTACAAAAGATAATAACAGAAGTCTTATTCGGGAGTTTATTATGGAATTACCCTTATTGGGTAATTTCATCAACCATGGTAAACATAGACCATATCTGGTTAATTTGTTACTCACATTCATTTAGGATTTTAATACAACTTATCCTAATTACAACAATATTGATAGTGGCACGAAAGCCTAGTCACGGGGACATTTTATATTATAAGCCAGGATTTCAGAGAATCAAGGCATGCGGGTTTGAACATAGTTCCTTACCTTTCTGACAGGGAGTCATAGACTTCAAATGTCTTTTGTCTTATATGACAATGAGTATAGCCCGTAGGCACTACATCTCTAATGGATGTTTGATAAGTGATCATCTTACTTGATGATTTAAACCCATGATTTATAAATCATTAATTTAGGTTTTGGAATCCTTAGAAGGATCTTTGAATAAGAATGACGCTTGTGATTTCAACGAATCACGTCTGTCAGGTGTGTTAACATGTTTACAGAGGTTAACAGGAATCTGAACCTTTCAATCAGGTCTTACCATCTCTGCCGGGTCTTATAATGACACCAGGCTAGGTTTTACCATTAAGATTCTTTATATAATAACTGGTAGGCAGATTGATTTAAAAGGAATGATTTTTGATTTATTTATTTCATATATTTATGCATATAATGACAAAATGAAATTTATAAACTTAACATTCCAATATATATTAAAAGATTACACACTGCCCTAAACGGGACTTTTAAAAGACGAAATACCTACGCAGAGGTTATACAGAAAACAAGTCCTCGCAGGGACCAAATACTAGGATAGATGTCCACACAGGAACTGAAAGATAAGTCCACGCAGGGACTGAAAGGTAAGTTCACGCAGGGACTAAACACACAATAAACGTCCACGCAGGGACTAAAATAAGTCCACACAGGGACTAAATATTAAGACAAATGTCCACGCAGGGACTTGATTAAAATAGGAATACAATAGTACATATAGAGACTAATGATCTCGCTTCTTCTTCCCTTTTAACAGGTTTGCTAGGCCTTTGAGGAATCCACGATTGTTCTTACGCTCTTGTTTAAAGTCTCATTCCACCATGTTTAAACGGTGGAGGATTTCTTCCTGTTCCGGTGGGGAAAAACGTGGCTGCTGCGATGGCTGCTGAACCGGAGGTCTAGCAGGTACTGGGTACCCATGAGCTGAGTATCCCAGTCCCCAAGGATTTCCATAAGGTCCTTCTGGATGGAGGGCGTTGTAATTAGCCGCTACCAAGTATGGGTCGGCGTCAGCATAATTATAGTGAGTGTGAGTCGGCAGCTCAAATGGGTTATATGCTGTGGAACCGGCATATGCAGGTATTGGATTATCATAGCCGAATGGTGGCGGAGGTGGTGCAACTGGTGCAGAATTCACCTCTGCAGGGTGGTTCGAAGGTCCACCCATTTGTGGGTCTTCAGGCAGTGGCGGAAAATGACTTCCACTTGAGTGGCGAGGGGTGCTAAAGTGAAAATCCCCTCCTCGTGTGGACATCCGCACGCCTGATCTCCTACGCCTTGGCGGATCTGGAGGTGCTTGCTGAACTGGTGGCGGTGGAGGCGGTGGCGTGACTGCCACGAAACGCGAATCCTCGGAAGGATCCTGCTGCTGCTGTTGCTGCTCATGAGGCGATAAGTGGTGAGAGGGTGTAAAGTACCACTCACACTGGTTGAACCTCGCCTGATAACTGTCGGGACCCTGATAGGGCGTTCCGTGGAAGGATGATCCATCAGAGATCTCGATAGGATGGTTGGGGGTACCTCTTGCAGGCTCGACGGGATCCGTGTCCTCGTCCATATCCATCGCGTTGTCTTCGGAGAAATGGTCCTCTGGTCCAAGAGGGTTAAAACCTACAGGTTCTTGGATAAAGTTTGCCGGGTTGAACCGACCCTGAAAGACAGGAGTAGGGTCGCCAAAGGAACGGTGCAAAGCAGAACGCTGAAGAGGTATGAATGAAGGTTGAGGGTTATCGGCCTCGTTTTCTGAGTTCGGTCCAAAAGAGTGACGGTATGAAGGTGTCGAACTATGTGAGGTAGACCGTCTAGCGGGCTCAAAGAGGTTCCTCCTACGCCTCTAAGGTTCTTCACTCCTGGTGCTGGAAGGAGCTCGCATGTGTGAAGGTCCGGCCTCGTGATCATTGTGAGTAGTGATCGGCCCTTTACCTCTTCCTCCTCGTCTGATTGCTGGTGGCATTTTCCTGCTTAAACAATTTTAAATCAGCAACAAACAATAAAGGACAAACTAGAACAACAATTCGAATTCGTCCTATGTTCTTGCCTAGACTCGAGTATGTGCAATTGTGTCATTGAGATTAAACACATAAGGATAGTGTTTAATTCACTCAACGTTGGCTCTGATACCAACCTGTCACACCCCGATTTCCACACGTTTCACCGGTGGGCCCGGTGGGGGATTACCGTGACGTAGTTGGCAACAATATAGTCAAACAACACAAATTATAAATGCACAGCAGAAGCATAAAGATAGATTTATTTCAACCAACAAAATGTAATATCCAAGTATCACATATTAGCTGAAATAGATCCACAGGTGGATCAAAATAAAAAGGAGATATTGTTCAATAGATAATGGCATCCAAGCTTGCGAGACTCTAACGATGCTAAGGAGTGGCCAGCCTATTTCGTGTAGAACCTGCATTTAATCTTTTTGGAGAAAATACGTTAGTTTACACTGGTAAATACATTCAACCGACACTTTTAGAAAAAGAGTTTAATAAAATTGATTTGAATGCACGTGGCACAAACTTTTATAACTTGGGATAATTAATCTAGTCTATTCTTGTAAAAGAATTATATGTTCGTTATGCGTTCAGTCGCCCGGTTCGTGCCGGGTTTAAGGTTAATTGACACACCACATAGTACAAAACCGCGGCGGGAAAACCAACGGTTATACCTTTATAAGTATGGACACATTGTCGGGTGTACGCCTACACCCGCGTGTCAAGGTCGTGGCCATTTCGTAAAATGATGCCAAGGATATCCGGGACATGGTCATTAAACTCCCAAAGGCGTAAAGCAAACAAAACCAATTTTTAAACGGGTCATATTGATAATACTCAACTACTAATGAGTTGAGGTCAATTGCCCGACCAAGCGGTATTTATATACCATACCCCAAGCTCGTATAAGGGAAAATAAGTTAAAGGTATTTACCTGAGCAAGTAATAACCACAACAAGAAAATGCAAGTATCTTTTACTGGTCTCCTATTCTAGAACGAAGGTTTGTAATAACCTATTAGAATCCTAACGGGTCTTTAATATAGCCTAAGCTTAGACCGGTCAGTTTCAAAGGATAAATACGGTTTAATCGCATGAAATGCGAAAACTGAAAATGGAATGTGGTTTAGACCCAACAAGCTCGGAGACTTGTATATTATGGGTAAACTAACACATTCTGGGTTTGGAGATAAAAACGACATGGTTTGACCCGTTTCGGCTAATTTATGTAAACTAGTTACATAAACCAGACCGAACGCGCAAATGGCGTAACGGGTAACCGCAAGAGTCTTACACAGGTTTCCTAAGTCAATATGCTCTAAAGAGGTTGTGATATCAGTGGGATATCTTTCATTATGCCCATAATGAGTTTAACCCCAATATACGCCCCGTAGGGGTATTTTGGTTATTTTAAAGGTTATAAAAAGAGATTTCCGGGTTATACAGGAAATCTGAGTTTTCTGACCAGGTTATAAAGTTCAAAATACTTTATTTATTATTTAAAATCAGTAGCAACTGTAATCGTGTCTAAATACCATGTAGAACTCATTTTAGGTCCGAAAAGGGTATATTTGGTATTTACCGAATCATGGTCATAACCGTAGGTTATGAGCAGGTTAAAAAATAATTAAAAATCTTTTAAATTCCCAAAATATTATTTTACATCAGTGTGTAAAAGGTTTGGTGTCGAAATTTGGGTTTAGATAGGCTTTATGCTAATTGCGCCGTTTAATTACTAAAGTTTTCTTAATTGCGCTATTTAGCATAACTCCTATTCCAGACCTCGGATTGATATGAAATTTTTGGGATATGTTTAGAAATCAGTAATTAAGGTTATTGTCCTTTCACACATCCAAAATTCTTGTTTTAAGGTCAAAAGGGCATTATGGTCAACTTTAAGCATATAACGGAAATGTGCAAACGACTCGGACAAACAACGAACCAGTCACAGAGGGTTATACCATCATGTGACCTGGTCCTAAGAGAGTCCTAAGGCATATCTAAGTTATACCAAAACTGGTCAGAACTGAAGTCAAAGCAAAAGTCAAAGTTTCGCGACTTTCGTTTCCGAACCGGGTCAAAACAGTAAATGGTCGGATCAAACAAGCTTAGACCAGTTATAATACTTATTATCAAGTTATATGAGTGGTAAAACAGGTTACATGCCATCTACATTGCTAATTATGCATTAAATCAAAAATTAGCATTCTGTTGACTTTTTCTAAGCAACTTTGACCCGACATTTGGACTAGTTAGAATGGGAATCAGAGGGTGCCCTTTTAAGGGTTTAATGCCCACATAATTACCAACATATAACTACCTTTGATTCGACTAATCACTGGACCATTAGTGATTAATCGTTAAGTCAACCGTTAATTACGACGGTTTGACTTCTAAGCTATAACTAAACAAACACTTAACTAAGAAGGGTTAAGCACACTTCCAGAAGTCTAGTACACGACCAGAGGTGCTTAGAGAGGATCCGTGAGCTCCAGAAATGATCAAGAAAGCAGAATGAGGTGTGAACTAAATTGTTGCAACTCATGGCCTTTATATAGTGATCTTGGATGCATTAGATCATGACAACAAGGTCTACAAGTGTAACCAGATCACCAACAAGTGTCCCTGAGTCCTAGGGGTCGTTTAGGGGGCGCCCATGCTGATAATAATGGCTCCTAAGTCGGTTAAAACAGCAAACAGTGCTTCTATCCGCATTTTTTGTATCTGGGCCATTGACGCGGCCCGCGTAAAGGTCCTCTAACCTTTACGCGGCCCGTATGAATCCTTCTGACAGAACCCATATCTTTCAACTGCTAGCGCGGCCCACGTAAGGCCCTTGCTAACCTTTATGCGGCCCGCCTGAGATCTGCTGTAAGATTTTTCAAATCTTTTACAATCATTGCAGTTGGCTCTTGGATTTACGAAGGGGTAACTTTGCATTTTGGGCCTTTCTTATTTACGTATAAGGGCCTCGTGACTTTTACCCGCTTTGTTAAGCCCTCGGTTAGTTTATTGCTACCCGAAAAGTCATAACTTTCAATGTTTGATGCTTTTAACCCTTCTAAACGAATTTGGTCATAACCTTCTCATTTTATAACGGAACTTGATGAAATTTATATCGTGCATTCTAGTGAGCATATTTTACCGCTACAAAGCCTCGGGTTTGTTAAAGGGTCAATCAGAGGTATAACTTAAACATGTTGACACATTTAACCCCTGTAGCTTGTAATCTTTCACTTTCTTCCACATTTCGTTCCGTATGATCCATGATTCATTCGTTTGGAGGTACGAGCATCATGTAGGGTTACTGTAAAGTATATTTATCCCTTGTTGACATTTTGAACCCTTGAATTTACATACTTTCTATGTCTGTCAACTTTAGTCCCTCTGTAGTATTTATTACCACGTGTAAACTTATGACACGTGTCATTACTTTATAGAACGCAAATTTTCGAGGTGTTACATCAGTGTTACATACGTTACTTATTCTAAATCACATCAAATACACCACACAATACTTTAACGCTAACCGTTACCGCATGTTATACGTGACTTAATGAATGCTTGTTTGTTACGTTTACACATGGAATGTTGTCTACCTGCCTTAGCAACGATAGTACTATAGTTTGGACTCAGCACCTGTTCACTCAGAGGTTGTTAAGGACAATTTGTTACATGGCTCACACTGGTGAGTGTGTATTATGAACTGCCTTGGGCAGTCAACCCGCAGTCATTGGTATCGATAGGTTCATGTCGATAACTAACATGCCTCATTTTACACTGTGTACGTGCTGGTTATGCGTAACGATTTCGAACTCTATTATATCTATTAAACTTGTATGCTCACCTTTACACTATGTGTATTGACTTTTACTTCAACGTATGTGACAGGTGCTTAGGATGTTTATATGCTTGGCTTGCTATGAAATCGAGGCTAGGAAAGGTCTAGAAACAAATAAACAATTGTCTGTAATTTGAAATCTGAGTTGTCGGAAATGTTGCTTTAAATAATTGGTAATTATAGTTTTTATGGAAACTTCTGGACAATCTGTTTCGCTCAGTGTTGCGCCCCGATGATTCCGCCATCGGTTGGGGTGTGACAGATTGGTATGAGAGCCATAACTATAGGGAAATAGGCAAGACTCGACCTAGTCCAGGTCGACGTCTTAGAAACGACCTAGTCTATAGTAGGGTACCAATAGACCGACTTGTGCATACCCTGTAGGGGTCTTGTACAAGCTTACTTGCTATTCCCGCTGTTCTCGCCTACGCTACACTATCACTGCACTTTAATTTTCGAAAATGAACGAGTGATTAGGCCGAGGTTAGGTGTGAAAACCGCAAACTCTCGACTAAATTGCTTGTTCGACCCGCATTTTTATCTATGAACACGAGAATTTGCGTTGAATCAGGAGTGAAATCCATACTTTGACGCAAAATTCTTCTTTATTTTATCAAAACAGGAACGAAGTTGTTAAGTCAAGGGTGAAACCCGAACCTTGACAACTTGTTCCGATCTCATTTTGGTTTTACAAAACTCTCACCTAAGTCTCGACGGACTCCAACGACTTGAAGTCACGATATGACTGGAAGGATGCGTGCCGATCGCCCAGATTCGAGGCGAGAGCACAGTCCCGAAGGCCAAAGTGTTACCAAGAGTCTTTGTGAATAGCCGAATCACTTTGGTTAGTCGATGTCTAACTAGCTGCAGACAATCTATTCTCGATTTTTATGTGTTTCGATTCTGAGCTCGCTACTGCCAACTCTGAAATTTGTCGATTTTATGTGTTTTATGTGATTTACCTGTTTACGTGTTATGAATTTTGGTGATTTATTCGCTTTTCGCTATCGCTTTGATCGACACACACGACTCGCACTGCACTTCTATCTCAATACGCCAACAAATCGCTACTATTCGTGGAACGACCTTACGCCAAGTTGTTTGCTATGTTATTCGATTATACTACACTACTCGCTATGTTATTCGCAATCGCTATTCTCGAACGCTCGCGGACTTTGAATGATAGGTTTCTGTATTTTGACTACCTCTTTTGATTACATGCTTATGTGTTTTGTGTCTCTGTGCCTTACGTGCGCTTCTGTGCTTATGTGAATCTGTGATTATGTGCTTATGTGGTTACGTGATTATACGTGTTCCTGAGCTTTAGTAGTATTAGACGTGTGAGGTGAGATTCGATTATGTTGTGTTGAGCCCTATGGCGATGTCTGTTGCAGACAATGTCATCATCTGGACCCTCATCTGGACCTCGTCACCCATGAATTACCCGTCAAGAACAGAGAGACAAACGCCTTGCTGCTCTCGTCGCTAAGCAAGTGGCAAAGGTAGTTCCTCAGATCGTGAGTGAACTGTACGAGAATGTGAGCAAATCGTCCGAGGAATCCAGGACCGAAGCTCCTAAAGCTACACCCAAAGCTGCTTTCAGATTCAAACAGTTAAAGCATGCGGACCGAAAGAGTTCACTGGCGAAGATGGCCCTACGACCTTATTTCGATGGTTCGACTTGATCGAAGTCACCCTGCGACAGAGCGGATGTCCTGACAATCTCCGCACTTTGAATGCTACCGGCGTCTTCCAGTCCCGCGCTCTAGACTGGTGGACGGCTGAGAGGAACAAACACGGAAACGATGCAGCCTATGCTCTGTCATAGGATGAGTTGAAGAACGTTATGCTCGAAGAGTTCTGCCCTCCCCATGAGCGCCAAAAACTGGAGGATGAATTCTGGCATTTGAAGCAGAAAGATGGTGACAACGCTGCCCTGACTGCTCACTTCAAGCAGCTCAGTATCATCTGCCCCGATCAAGTGAAGACTACTGACATGACAATTAAGAAGTACATCCGCGCCCTGCCGGATTGTGTTGCAGATTTTGTGTATGCTTCAAAACCAGCAACAATCGAAGAAACTTACTTGCTTGCCGCTGAAATCAACGACAAGCGAGTAAAAGCTGGTTTTTGGGATAAAGCTTCAATGAACCTGCACCAAGCCACCACCGCCGCACCAACCGCTGACACCACCGCTTCTCAGTCATCGAAATCCTCTCGTCGCCAGAGGAAGAACAAAAACGCAGCTCCAGCAACAAGAACTATGCGGTCACAACCACTGCTGCTCCACTCCAAGCCGTACCGGCTCAGCAGCAACCCCCAGCACCGGTCAGCACCAGCACCAGTTACCTATGCACCGCATGCAAAGCGTGCATATACCGGCCCCCATCCTGCTTGCCTAACCTGTACTTATCATCACACGGTGGGTATCGCCTGCCGTTTCTGCGTGCACTGCAATATGTATGGCCACTTCACTGCTAATTGCCGTACTGGTCCCCGCCAAACACCGGCTCAAGCTACTGCTCATCAAGCTCTACTTCCAGCTCCCCAAGGCCAACAAGGGGCACAGGCACCCGCGATCAACGCCAGATTCTGCTTCGCATGTGGTGATCCCAAACACTTTGCGAACATGTGCCCGAACAGGGTTGTGAAACAAGAGCCCCAGCAGCAGCCTCAGCAATAGCAACAGCAGCAGCAACAGCAACAAGCCACCCAAGCCAGAACTTTCAACATCAATGCGCGCCAAGCCCAAGCCGAAAACAATGTGGTTAATGGTATGTTTCTCGTAAATGGTATTTATGCTTCGTGTTTGTTTGATACAGGAGCCGATAACTGTTTTGTGTCATTTGAATTCGAGAAGCTCCTTGATCGTAAGCGCTCCCATCTCCCATCGACGTTCGATGTCGAAGTCGCCACCGGAAGAACCGTCGCTGTCAATTCTGTTCTTCGTGATTTTACTCTTGAACTCAACAATCACATCTTTCCAATTGATCATATTCCGATGCAGCTCGGAAGTTTTGACATCATAGTAGGCATAGACTTTCTTCGTGAAAACCATGCTGAAGTTGTGTGCTTTGATAAGATGATTCGATTCGCGCTCGCTAACGGTGATGTATTATGTGTTTATGGTGAAACTCCCTCAAAAGGTCTTAAGCTAATGTCATGTGTCCAAGCTAGCAAGTATCTCCGCAAGGAATACAGAGCTTTCTTGGCTAACATTGTAGTAGCGGAGGAGGTAAACAAAGGAAGGACAGAAGTGAAAGACGTTCCTGTGGTGCGTGAATTTCCTAATGTGGTTCCTGATGATCTTCCCGGATTACCGCCAAGTCGTGATATCGACTTTCGTATCGACCTCATTTCTGGAGCCAACCCTATTGCTAGAGCTCCTTATCGACTCGCTCCATCCGAAAAGCGTGAACTCTCGAGTCAGCTCCAGGAATTGCTTGATAAAGGCTTCATTTGCCCGAGTACCTCTCCATGGGGCGCACCAGTCCTTTTCGTCAAAAAGAAGGATGGGTCGTTCAGGATGTGCATCGACTATCAGGAGTTGAATAAGTTGACAATCAAGAATCGCTATCCCCTGCCTTGAATTGAAGATTTGTTTGATCAGCTACAAGGTGCTACGTGTTTCTCAAAGATCGATCTACGCTCAGGCTATCACCAACTATGCATTCAAGAGGAGGATATACCCAAAACCGCTTTTCGCACTCGATACGGCCACTATGAGTTCGTTGTTATGCCTTTTGGTTTAACCAACGCACCCGCGGTTTTCATGGATCTGATGAATTGGGTGTGTAAACCATTTCTTGACCGCTTCGTCATCGTGTTCATCGATGATATCCTGATCTATTCCAAATCGAAAGCCGAACACGCGCAACATCTACGTTTGGTTCTCGAGCTACTCCAAGGTAATCGACTCTATGCCAAGTTCTCCAAGTGCGAATTTTGGCTAGAGGAGGTTCAATTCCTCGGTCACATTGTCAATAGTCAAGGTATTCATGTCGATCCCGCGAAGATTGAAGCAGTTAAGAGTTGGGTTACACCAAAGAACCCGTCTGAAGTCCGTTCTTTTCTCGGACTAGCGGGCTATTATCGTCGATTTATCGAAGGGTTCTCTAAAATCGTTGTGCCGCTTACCGCTCTCAAGCATAAAGACAAGCCTTTTGTTTGGGTAACTGAACAAGAGAATGTTTTCCAAACCCTCAAGCACATGCTCTGCAATGCTCCTATCCTCACTTTACCTGATGGAAACGACGACTTTATTGTCTATTGTGATGCCTCGAACCTTGGTCTTGGCTGTGTTCTCATGCAATGAGACAAGGTTATCACCTACGCATCTCGCCAGCTCAAAATCCACGAGAAGAACTATACAACCCACGACCTCGAGCTAGGCGCAGTTGTTTTTGCGTTAAAGATTTGGCGACACTACCTTTATGGTACCAAGTGTACGATCTTCACCGGTCATAGGAGCCTACAACATATCTTTGATCAGAAATAACTTAATATGCGTCAACGCCGATGGGTAGAACTTCTCAAAGATTACGACTGTGAGATCCGTTATCACCCAGGCAAAGCAAATGTCGTTGCCGATGCTCTAAGCCAACGAAGCTATTTGCATGGCGCTCGTAATGTTCCAGCCCAGCATCATCTCGAAACCCTTATTTGCGAAGCCCAGCATGCGTGTTTTACCGAACGCACCTTGAAGAAGGAAAGAATCCACCACGATGGAGCCCATCTTGTTAATAAGTCGAATGGGATATTCCATTATCTGGACCGAATTTGGATCCCTAAGCGGACCGATTTACGATAGATTTTGATGGACGAAGCCCACAAATCTCGGTATTCTATTCATCCCGGTGCCGATAAAATGTACCAGGACCTTCGCTACAAGTACTGGTGGCCGGGCATGAAGAGGGATATCACTCTCTTCGTCGGAAAGTTCCTGACTTGCTCGAGAGTTAAGGCTGAACACCAAAGACCCTCTGGCTTACTCGAACAACCCCCGATCCCTATGTGGAAGTGAGAGAGTATAGCTATGGACTTCATAATGAAACTTTCGCGCACGCCATCAAGTCATGACAGCATCTGGGTTGTCGTTGACCGCTTGACCAAATCTACTCACTTTCTGCCAATATGAGAAGACTACAAGGTAGAACGATTAGCCCGAATCTACACCGATGAGATCATTTGTCGACATGGGACGCCTCGCGACGTCATCTCTGACCGTGATGCTCGGTTTACCTCACGTCTGTGGGAAACATTTCAAGCGGCTCTCGGTACTACGCTTAATCTAAGTACCGCATTCCACCCTCAAACCGACGGTCAGACTGAGAGAACGATTCGTACCCTTGAAGACATGCTCCGTTCGTGTGTTATAGATTTCGGTGGTAATTGGGACGCTTACCTGCCGTTAGTCGAATTCTCGTACAATAACAGTTATCATTCCAGCATTCAAATGGCACCGTTTGAGGCTTTATACGGAAGGAGATGTCGATCGCCTATTATATGGTTCGAGATCGGGCACTCGCAATTAACCGGTCCTGAGCTATTGCAAGAAACGACTGACAAAGCCCTCCAAATCCGAGACAATCTGCTGAAAGCTCGGAGTCGTCAGAAAAGTTACGCCGATAGACGACGCAAGCCCCTTGAATTTGACGTTGGCGACTACGTACTCCTAAAGGTATCACCTTGGAAGGGTGTGGTCAGATTCGGCAAGAAAGGGAAACTAGCGCCTCGATATGTTGGACCTTTTAAGATTCTGGTAAGGGTCAGAAAAGTCGCCTACAGACTCGAACTACCGGAGGAACTTAGCAACGTCCACCCGAATTTCCATGTTTCGAACCTCCGAAAGTGCTTAGCTAAGCATGATTTAATTGTACCCTTGATGACTATCAAATAAACGAAACACTACACTTCGTGGAGAAGCCTGTTGAGATCATGGATCGCCAAACCAAGCAGCTCAGACGCTCGCGCATTCCTATTGTGAAAGTCCGATGGGAAGGCAAACGAGGCGCAGAGTTCACTTGGGAACTCGAAAGCGACATGAAGGCAAAGTACCCGCAGTTGTTTGTTACGGCTTCAGCCTAATTTAGGGACGAAATTCCCTCAACTAGGGGAGGCTGTAACACCCCGTGTTTCAAAAGTCAAAATCAAAGTCAAGATTGAAGTCAAAGGGAGACAAGATTGCTAATTGCGATCTATCACTCCTAGCTCAATTCCTGTTTTGACTTCTTTGACTTGTAGATAGTCTATTTTATGCTTTACGTTAGTTGTATTATGTGGAGTACTTATTAATAATCGAAATTAATCGGTGTTTATCTCATGTTTGATCGGTTATCGCAATCGCACTCGCAACTCGAATTACGCGTTCTGGATATTGTTTTACGTGTGTGTGCCTCTTATGTGTTATTTGTGCATGTTTATTTATGTTTATGTTATGGTGATTAATCGAAACGCAATCGAAACTCAATCGGAATCGAATCGCAAACGCTAAACGCAAGTCAATTAAGGATGATTGTATGTTGATATAGTAGTTGGGATTAAAAGTAATTTGAATAGGAAACTCCATCGCAACGCTCAACACGCAATGCGAAATCGCAAAACTCATCGCGCCGTGCCCTCCAATCGAGTGGCCTGCCGATCGAGCTGCCACCCGATCGGACTGCCATCCGATCGCGGTGCCACTCAATCGGGCTGCCACCCGACCGGGGTAGCCACTCGATCGACCAGCTCTCTCCTCCCCTTTCCTTTTATGGAAACCCTATAAATACCCCCTGTCAACATCATAACTTCACCTTTTGCACTCTCTCGTCCGACTAGCGCTTCTTGCCCACTTTTCTTCAGATTTCTCGCGATTCTTGTAAGTTTTCCACCAAAATCTTGTACTTTCTTGATCTACACGCACTCCTACACCTTTCTATCTTTTGAATCTTAACTTTTAACCGTGAAATCACTAGATTTGAGGTGCTCTAGGATGATGTCATCATGGTGTTCTTCTGAACTTCATGTTTTGGCTCCAATCCTCCAAGAACAACTTAGATCTGAACGATTTCCACACAAATAAACAAAGATCTTTCATAGATCTGAACATAATCATGGTAAAAAGGATTGAAAGATGGTTTTCTAACTTTCTTTCAACTCTTTTACACTCAATGCACTCAAAACCGATAGAATCGAAGCTTGTTCTGATCTTCTACTCTTTCTTGTGGATGTGTTGGTTCAAGATCTGGATTCTATCCATGAGATTACCGATTTCGGGTTAAACATGGAACACCGTCTCGAACAGTTAACTAGTCAGATTTGGGTGATTCCTTTCCGATCAGGCTACCAAGTATAGACGAGGTTTCTGTTGTTCAGCACGTTATCAAAACATCTCGATAAAACGACAAACCATCTAAAACAACCAAGTGTAAAACGATCAGGCGACCAGGACGGAGTGCCGCCCGATCAGACTATTGTCCGATCGGATTGACACCCGATCGGGTTGCCACCCGATCGGCTTGCACCTTGGCCCCACACTTAACTTTTATTTCAAACTTCAAGAGTTTTGAACACCGAATGGATTGCCGCCCGATCGGGTTGCCACCCAATCGACCGACCATCCGACCCTGTGATGTTTTGAACTCAACACTTAAACAATTTTCAACATGTTCAATACCAGCGGATTGCCACCCGATCGGACTACAATCCGATTGAGTGACAAACTCCTGTGAACTTGTTCTCACTAAAGTGTCCAACCAATCGGATTGTCGTCCGATCGAACGTCCGATCGATCGACCGACCAGAAAGGTAGAGATACTTCTATGTTTGCAAAATTCTACAACAAAAACTTCAAAAAACAAGCCATCATACACAAACACATCCTCCCCAAACGAGGTAACAATCCAATCGCATGGTCACCCGATCGGATGACCGTCTGATTAGGCTAACTTTACTCTATAGCGCTCCCTTCAATCCATCAATCGCTGTGAGTATACTCGATCCCTTTTTGCCTTACGCACTTTCGGGTGTTACATACGTTACTGTTGGTGCACTACATCTGCTGATTACGTCTTGTATCGAGTCATTATCTTAGAACGTTAGATTTAGGCACGTAATATGAGAAATTATGAGATTGTATTGGTTTATAGTGTTTGGATCGCTCATAGGTACATGGTGATAGTGGACCGCTCATATGACACTATCTTGGGCCGCTTATGTGTCAAGTATGTGGGCCGCTTATGTGACAACATGTTGGGTCGCTTTTATGTCATGTCTGGGCCGCTTATTGGGCCTGTCCAATAAGCGGTCCCAATGTCCTATAAATACCTTATGAGCGGATTCAATTGTAACGGTTCCTGATTTTCGTACCGAAGTGCTGCCGGATCGAAAACAGGTTGTATTCATCGTCAAATCAATAGAAAAGAAGTTTAAAGTGTTATACAAGCTATTCCTACGTCATTTACTTGTTTTCCGCACCTGTACTTGACGAAAACACCTCTGATTGACTCGTTCGGGTCGCCAAACGATCCTACAAGTGGTATCAGAGCTTCAGGAGGAGGAGTTCTACAGGAAATAGCTGAAAATTGTTGAAAATTCTGTCTTCTACTCATTCTTTTTCAGATTTAGATATTTTTCACGGTCGAAACTTGCTCAAAATCTCAGGGATTGTGCGCTATGGTATAAAAACAAACCCTTGAAAGTTTGGGGTTGAAATTCGAAGAAATAGTGGGTTAAACTGTTGTCCGAAGTTGGATCGCTTTTCTGGAACAACTCTGGATCGCTTATTGGACCTAGCTTGAACCGCTTATCTGTACGTGTTTAGGACCGCTCATTTGATCGTTCTGACTTGAATCGCTCATTCGGACTGCTCATCCAGACCGCTTATACATCAAATCCTGGACCGCTCGAACAGCACACTTGTGAACCGCTCGAATTGATACTTGTTGAACCGCTCAAACAGCATACTTGTTGAACCGCTCGAACAGCACACTTGTGAACCGCTCGAACAACACACCTTGAATCGCTCGAACATCATTATTGGACCGCTCCAAATACATTGTCTGGATCGCTTTTAAGAATTCCTTTGGACCGCTTTTCTGTCTGCTACATTGAAAATTGTATTAAATCATTATGAATTCTGAGTTTTACAACGCCTTTGCTACACCGAGTACTCCAGCCGCGATTGCTCAAGCCATGAATCTTGAAAACGAGACGGGAACCACCCAGAAACCCCCGAAACTGATGAGTATTGAAGAATACTACGGGTGGAAGGATCGTTTTGAAAACTGGGTTCAGGCAAATCATCTTAGATCGTGGGAATGCATATTGGAAAAATACACATTACCTCGAACAGAGTTGCAAGTCATTAAACAGATATCCGATTTTTCAGAACAAGAACGTGCAATGTACAGAGCAGAAAAAATGATGATCAGTTTGTTACAGCAGGCGATTAAAGAAGATATATTCATTCTGCTACAACATGACAAAACTGCAAAATCAATTTGGGATGCTCTTAAAGTAAAATTCGAGGGTAGTGAAAGTATGATCAAAAGCAAGAAGGCATTGCTCAAGAAAGAATTTGATTTGTTTAGTAGTTTGCCGGGAGAGGATACTAAAAAGCTAATTGAGAGATACTGCCACTTAGTGCGTTCGTTATCGATGTTGGGAGTTGAAAAAGGTCGTGAGGAATGGGTTGATAAATTGGCTGACGCGTTACCTCAGAAAGAGTGGGGAACGTATTTGATGATACTGAAAAACACGGGTGTTTATGACAAACTTACAATTGGTCAGTTTATTGAGAAAATTGAGAGTCAGGATCTTGAGCAGCAAAAGATCGCGAGGATGAATAATCCTAGTGGTCAACAAGATGTTAAAATGTACTATAAAGGTAGTATTCCAGTTTCTGAAGCTGAAAGAAGTCCGAAAATTCAAACCGCTTTCAGTGCTGGTGATTCATCTGAGAAAGCTGATCAGGGTTCGAACAATAGTAGCAGCGGGTTTTCATCATTTCCGAGTGTAAATCCGAAAGAGACTAACACAAGCTTTCAGTCTCAGAGTACAAAAACCGGAAATGGATACATAATTCAGTGCAACATAGCTCTCAATCTTCCAGAAGGTCAAAGCTTCTCTGAAGACACTGCTAAAGATCACATGGCACTTCTGGGTTCAGTTCTGTTATCTTATGAAGGTCTAGTTGCTAGTCAGATCGGAAATCCTATGCTCACCAAAGAGGATTACGATCAGATAGACGCTGAGGAAATGGAACTCATGGATATCAAATGGTGTCTTGCTAGTGTTCTTCGTCGGGCTGAGAAATTTAAAACCATTACCGGGAGAAATGACTTTCTTGATGCACATGTTTCTACTTTAGGTTTTGATAAATCTAAAGTTACTTGTTTTCGATGCAGGGAGAAGGGCCATTTCAAGCGAGAGTGCAAGGGAAAAGAAGCTAGCGGAGCACAAAATCCATTCGGGAAAGATGATTACTACCGCAAAGCAATCTATCAACAAGTTGTTCAATCCCAGGAACCTCAGACAGCTCATGGGAGAAAGATTGAAGATTCCAAAAGAGCTTGTGTTGTAGATTTCAGCTGGAGTGATTACATATCATCTGAAGCTACAGCAGAACGAGTTATCGATCAAGATGATGAGAAACTACCAGAAGGTTTCAGTTGGGATATGTTTGTAGATGAAAAGGGAGGTTTTAAAGCTTTCATTGCAAAGATCGTCCGAGAGCCAAATTTGTTTGCTACTTGGATGAGATCTATTGGAGAGAATGTATCAAGTGGAGATGAAAAATCTGTGTCATCTGATGAAAGTTCAGATAGTACTGATAGACTCTCAGAACACTCTGGGGATGTTTCAGATAATTCAGATGAAACTGTTCAAGAACAGGATGTTGTATTTGATAAAACACCATCTAATTCTAGTATATCTGATGATGATTCTGAAAAATCTGTACATTTTGATCAATCACCAGATCATAGTAGCAGTGATGATGAGGAAGAGAAACATATAAATATTGCAAAATCTCATATGTCTCCTGAAAGTTTTCATTTTTATTTTGCAGAAAAAATGGAGAAACTGAAAGAGAAACAAGCTGCTAAAGAACAACAATCTGAATCTGAAGGTGATGTTCAGAATGCTGAAAATGTTGCTAAGAAAATTGGTGAGTTTGTGAAAGAAGTAGAAAAGGTGATTGAAGTAGAAAAATTGGTTGAAGTTATTAAAACAATCGAAGTTGAGAAGATTAGTGAAGTCGTTAAGCCATGTGAGAAGTGTTTGGAAGCCTGCAAAGAGTGTGCAGCAAAAGACGACATCATAGCTGAGTACGAGAAAAAGAAAGAGCAGTTATTGTTCAATCTCAATTATGTGAAGGAATCGTATGATGTGTTGAACAAAACAGTAACTGGTCTCCAAAAGACAAACACAGAAAGAGAACAGGCGCTGACGATGATGAATGCAACTTTAATGTCGAAGCAAAAAGCTATAAATTTCTACATTGAAGAAAGTGCCAAATGGAAGCAAGAGTTGGAAACTGAAAAGATTGAAAATGAGAGGATTAGGAGGTTATTGTTGAGCTATTCTACCTCTGATTATGTTATTGATCGTGTTTACCCAACTGTTGCAGGTATGGAAGCTTTTCAAGCTGAGAAGCCGAAAGAAAAGAAAGATTGTGGTAACAAACCGACCGTTAGCTATAACAAGTGTCCGCCTCCAATTTGGGATGGGTATTCACCTAGGAAACCAAGTGAGGAACAACTTGCAAAAGCAGTCAATATACAGCTTAAAACAGATACAACTGATGTCTTACCAGAAAACATTGATGTGACGTTTACCTCATCCGATACTGATCATGAGTCTGAAATAATCAAAAAGGTGGTCGATCAGGTGTTGGATACTGATGAGGAGACAGAGTCGAAATCCGAGTCTGAAAAGCCAAAGTCGTCTGTCAACAGTCAAAATTCGTCGGTTAAACGGTCTTATAGTAAAGAATTTTTGTTATCAAAGGCAGATTTGGATGATGAAACATTCGAAGTTGTTTATACTTTGAATGGTTCTGACAAATTATATTACAACAAAGAGTTTCCGATAATGAGTATCAAAACAGAATTAATCAACAAAACTTTTAAACTAATAGAGGTTAATATTCCTGAATTAAAAGTTTTGAAAAATTTTGATAAACCTAAAAAATATACTTCTAGAGTTCAACAACGTCTAAACAAGAAAAAAGGTTATAATTCTGGTCCTGGTTTTCAAAAGAAACCTAACCAAAATCGTAGCTACAAAAAGAAAGGTTTAGGTTTTGTTCCACAAGTAAATCATAAAAATGAGAAAAATACTAATTCAAACACTGAATTTGTGACAGGTGGAAGCTCGGAAGATGAACAGCAGAAACCATTTTGGAAACAAACTAACAAAGAGTTTCTTGCTGAAAAGAGAAATAATGGAACTGGAGTATTTCATCCAAGAAATACTCAAACCTGTTTGAGATGCAATGAAGCTGGTCACATTGCATCGGATTGTTCGAAAGATATCAAAGCAAAACAGGGAGCTTCTCAGAAGATGAAAGACAAAGTTGTGGAAAAATCTTAAAAATCCAAAATTTTTAAAAATTCGAAAAATGAAGTTGGTGAATGTTCAAAGAAAAAGACAAAATTTTACAAAAGACAAGGAAATGACAACCAGGTCTGGGTTGCGAAGAAGGATGAAGTGAAAGTCGGCGATGAATCTGGTTCAACAAAGCCAGAAGAGCCACAAGTTATGGAGAAAAAGTTCAGAAAATGATGATGTTCTTCCATCATTGAAGTTTGAGGAGGTTAAAAAGAAAATTGGAAAAATTGAAATTTCAAATCAATTTTATGATGATGAAAAAGAATTTGATGTCGAGAAAACATTCAACGGGAATGTTAAGAAGATATTTGGGAAAATGTTGAGTGGTAAAGCTAAAGGGGTAAAAGACTTTTACGCAACTAAGAAGGCGACATACAACCCTACAGCTGAAGAGTTGAAAGCTCTCAAGTCTGAGAAGACTTGGAGGGAAATTTGCTTCCCAGAATAGTCAAAGGACTACGCCGGAGATCCCAAGTTTATATCGTGGATCAGGAATCGGCATCATTCTAGTTTATGATATGTTTGTTTGAATGATTGTGATTCATGTTTGGATGTTTTGCAGGTGAAAGGACTACGCCGGAGCTTCCAGGTGGTTAATTGCGAAGCAGGAATCGGCATTTTAATTGGTAAAATGGTGATGTAGACGTAATATTCCTACAATTGGTAGTTTTTGGGTATCTACAAGTGGTAATCTTGATCCTACAAGTGGTATTTGTGGTTAAATCTTGAAAAGTTTGTATACTTTGAAGTGATTACATTTACAAGTGGTATAGGAGGCTATTAAATGCAAATGGTAAATCAGGGACATTAAATTGTACTTGATTTACTATTCATGGCAAAAGATAGACAAGATGATGAACCACATCCCCGTACTTAAAATTGATACTCCTACAAGTGGTTGTTATCAACACAAATTCATTTTCCGGAAAAATCATTTTGATTAAAACAAACTTAAGTGTTTTGAAATCTAAATGGGAAAATGATTTGTGAAAGGGGGAGTTCAGATTGTTTATGCCTAGTGAATGGCGATTTGATGTGTTTCAGTGTCAGTTGTCAAGTTTCTGTACAGTTTGTTGTTGCTTTTTATATTTTTAGTAGGTCAGATATCTAGAAGTTTTCAAATTTTTCTTTAAAATGTGTTTGCATTTTAGGGGGAGTAGGGATAATTTCAGAAAATCCAAAAACATTTGAAAATTTGAAAAAGCCAAAAACATGATAAAATTCAAAAATGAGTTCTGTTGCGAATAAGAGGAAATGATAGTACATCAGTGGACTATCACGGCACGCTAAAGAAATGTAAAGTCTAAAAAGTGTTAAACAATCTTACTGCGGATGTGTCAGTAGATTTTCGCACATTTAGTAAATTGAAACGAGATATAAACCTAAATAAAACTTGCTTAATTCGTGGGTAACTATTCTTGAATATATGGGTAACCCCCGAAATCTTGTTTGAAAGGTCCCGTATTCTGAGATACTAGGTCTTTATACTCAGTGATATCTGGGGTATTATCCCGGGACTTCTGCTGTATGGAAGTACTGACCTAGTCCCCGGATAATACTTTCTGCAAATGCTTGAAAAAGCGCCGCCCTCAGCATGCTGATGAAACAATAAAATTGATAGTCGCTGCTGTTGAAATGCAAAAAGATCCTCTAAAGGGGACCCACCAAAAGTCGAGCCGTCATCTCTCTGCTGAACGGAAGTTCTGACCTGAGCTCTCACGGTTTTCGCAGCTAACCCCTTTACAGATATCAGTTGTGGTATACTCACCTGTAAGACTGAATATTTGGGATCTGGATACGGGAGTATATTCAAGTGGGGTGATACACAATTAAGTTTAAGTCTCTAAAACATTAATATCGTATCTCGAATCGATTGAAATTTGTGTTGAAAATTTAAGTGGACAAACATACTGACAATCTAGGTAAATTGTTTAGAACTAAGAATGTTTAAAGCTTAACAGTGTTGGTGATGTGTCTCAAAACTGATATGATCCTCTTGCACGAGCTCACAAAAAATATTGTTTGTAAATATTTCATTGTATGCATTTCATTTCTTTACATTGAAAAATCCAAAAAGATTTTGTGTGTGTTTTAGCATAATTTTTTTGAAAAAAATCAAAAAGATTTTCGACAACTGATGTTGGAAAATTGATTTTCAAAATTCCGAGTGCTAAACATGATGAGCAGAATTTGAGGGGGAGTGTTTGTGTAAATCTAACTGTTTTCGTTAAATCTAGCCTTCTTCAAGTGGTTCATCATAGATTGTTTTTGAGGGGAGTCAATTGTTGGTGCATAGTTGTTGAAATCAATTTGTAAAAGAAATTTACTTTGAGGTAGAGTCTATGCAGGAAAGCCAGGCGTTGATCCTGAAGATGTTACTGAAGATGAGAATACCAGTAAATCGAGCGGGGGAGTCTGTAGATAGAGAAAGAAAAGCTCGAAGATTGATCAAGACTGAAGATGTGAAGACACAGCATGGTGTGACTCGATAGTCGACTCCATCAACATCTGAGGGGGAGTCTGTTGGTGCACTACATCTGCTGATTACGTCTTGTATCGAGTCATTATCTTAGAACGTTAGATTTAGGCACGTAATATGAGAAATTATGAGATTGTATTGGTTTATAGTGTTTGGATCGCTCATAGGTACATGGTGATAGTGGACCGCTCATATGACACTATCTTGGGCCGCTTATGTGTCAAGTATGTGGGCCGCTTATGTGACAACATGTTGGGTCGCTTTTATGTCATGTCTGGGCCGCTTATTGGGCCTGTCCAATAAGCGGTCCCAATGTCCTATAAATACCTTATGAGCGGATTCATTTGTAACGGTTCCTGATTTTCGTACCGAAGTGCTGCCGGATCGAAAACAGGTTGTATTCATCGTCAAATCAATAGAAAAGAAGTTTAAAGTGTTATACAAGCTATTCCTACGTCATTTACTTGTTTTCCGCACCTGTACTTGACGAAAACACCTCTGATTGACTCGTTCGGGTCGCCAAACGATCCTACAGTTACTTATTCTAAATCACATCAAACACACCACGCAATACTTTAACGCTAACCGTTACCGCATGTTATACGTGACTTAATGAATGCTTGTTTGTTATGTTTACACATGGAATGCTGTCTACCTGCCTTAGCAACGATAGTACTATAGTTTCGACTCAGCACCTGTTCACTCAGGGGTTGTTAAGGACAACTTGTTACATGGCTCACAGTGGTGAGTGTGCATTACGAACTGCCTTGGGCAGTCAACCCGCAGTCATTGGTATCGATAGGTTCATGTCGATAACTAACATGCCTCATTTTACACTGTGTACGTGCTGGTTATGCGTAACGATTTCGAACTCTATTATATCTATTAAACTTGTATGCTCACCTTTACACTATGTGTATTGACTTTTACTTCAACGTATGTGACTGGTGCTTTGGATGTTTATATGCTTGGCTTGCTGTGAAATCGAGGCTATGAAAGGTCTAGAAACAAATAAACAATTGTCTGTAATTTGAAATCTGTGTTGTCGGAACAGAACAATTTGACTAGATCTTGTCTGTAATAATTATGTTATCTTTTATGACATGGTATGGGACATGTTGCTTTAAATAATTGGTAATTATAGTTGTTATGGAAACTTCTGGACAATCTGTTTCGCTCAGTGCCGCTCCCCGATGATTCCGCCATCGGTTGGGGTGTGACAATCATCATCATCATCATCATCATCATCATCATCATCATTAATAACACGTTGATGATGGTGGTTGCGGTTTAGAAAGAGAGAGGCAGAGGTGTTACAGGTTGTGTGGTGGGAGATGCTTGTGATGGTGGGTGGTGGCGGACTAGCGGCGTTGATGATGATGGTGGGTGGTGGTGCACTGGAGACGTTGTGGTGGTGGTCAACGGAAATGTAGATATAGAGAGATGTGAATAATGAGATAGTTGTTTATATAATAGGTTAAAAAGATTGGACTAAAATGGTAATCTGAGATTTTAGACAGAGTTAGGCAATGTGATCAAAATGACTAAGAAATAGTATACATCAATGTAAAGTACGTGTTAATATTTTTTTGACATATAACGACTTTATTTTTTTAGTTTACTCTTTCGGTTGCTATAGCGAGTATTTGTACCGCAACAAACCAAATCGATGCCGACTAAATTATCGTTGCGTAGCACGGAGAATGCCACTAGCTGAGACTAAATAACATTTTTTTAATGATTTTAGTATATCAAGCTATTTTAGGTTAGCTGAATTTATATTTGAGTAAGTTGCATTTCACGTCTTTTACGTTTTACTCTGATTTCAGGGTTTGTTCTTTAACTAACGAAATTACAACAGGTGACCTTTACGTTATTCTTTCTCATCAGACACACGGTATTCTTTTGCCTTAACCCAGTTAGTTTTAACATTAAGTCAGGTCATGTGACACGGGATAATAATCATCCCCCCCCCCCTTAAATTTTGTTTAAAAATAAATTAGTTAAAAATAAAATGAGAAATTAAAAATTAAATATATATATATATAAACATCTATCCCCAATCATCAAAATACAAAAGGCTTATTCTATTTACACCCCCTTTCACTAATTACACCTCCTATATAAAAACATATGACTTATATTTTGTTTTTAGTCTTTTTTTTTGTAATTTAGTTGTCTTTTTTTAATCTTTTATTTAATTATTAGTTATTTATTGTTAGTTTATTATTTATTATTATAAATAAATAGTAAATAAAGTATACACTTATTTATTTATTTATTTAGTTATTATTATTATTATTATTATTATTATTATTAGTAATGATATATTATTTATTATTAGTCTTTAGTTGTTTTAATTTATAAAATTATATTTATAGCTGTAACAAAAGCTATATAAAAATAAGTACCTTTTTACAAAATTATTATCATTTAATAATTTAAATACCGAGATTTAATATATAACAGAAAATGTAGCAGGAAGTGTTTTTCAAGAATTATACATATTTTGACGTGATTCAATTATATTCTCCTAGTCAGCTTCATCATTTTCTCTCAATAATTTCCATAGGTTTGTTTATGCTGGCAATCAGATACTCTCTTTACAATTCTACCATTATAAAATGGTTACCATTGACGTGTGCAATTGTAATTATTTTTTCAGGGAAATGGTGAGGGCCTCTCCAAAACGAAAAAAAGTCGAACTGTTTCTTTTTTCTTGAGATAAAAATGAACGATTACATTAAACTTTTTCGAGATCAAGAATCCTTCCTCTGACATAATCATCCAGTGTTTTTCTGGTGCAACCTCTGACCCTTACCAAGCCAAGGACGTTAACACATCTTCGAATGAGCCTAAGAAAGCCTTAGTGTACTTATTTCAAAACTAGTGTAGCTCTTCCATCATTGACCTCTGGATACATAACCATTCATCTTCACTGTACCCGAGAGCAGAAGCTGTCGCCCGAAATCCACAATTGCCATCACCTAACACATTATGTATGCGTGTAACATACGCATGGAAGATTTTTGGAATTAGATAAATATATTTGTGTATCACTTGTGATGCTTGATCTTGGTTCAACCCCATGTAGTCATAGCCCAGCGCACTTGTAGGATTGACGAAAGAACTTTGTCCGACAATAGCTTGGTTCAACCCCATGAAATCATATCTCGGTGTGTTTAAAAGGTTGGCAAAATAAAATTGTATCTAGTGTGATATTCATCTATATTGTTTATTATGTATCTTGTTTTTAAGAAAATTCATTGTTTCTTTTGAATGAATTTTGAGATGCAATGCACTAAAAAACAAGCCAAATATATTGTTACGAAATATTACGTGAACAAGCTTGGGTAGTTACAAAATAAAAAGAGTTAGCTCAGGGACGAAAATGACATTTTATTCTAGAATTTTTGGACTAAAATGGCACATTTCAAGAATGTCAGGGAGGAAAATGACACGAAAATGACATTTTATTCTTGAACCACGCACGCATTTGCATAGAATTTAACTCACAACATTTAGACCGAAACATACAATATTATCGTAAAAAATAATAACTAAGTTGAACGATAAAAAAACTAACATAAAAAAAACTAAAAAGGTAAAAAAAAGTTTAAGGCTTAAGTAATAAGCTAATTAATAATAATAATTATAATAATTCATTACTAATAGTAAATAATAATAATAATAATAATAATAATAATAAAAAGACAAAAAAAATAATAATAACAAAAAAGACAAAAAAAACAATAAAATATTAATTTATAATGTAATGATAGTTATGTTTTTATAAAGGGTATAATTAGTAAAAGAGTGAATTTCAAGGACCGTCCTTTATCTTTATACCCATTTTTAGGCGTTGTCCTTTATGTTCAAAATTGACGAGTTTTGTAATTTATGTTTTCAAATCATACAGGTTTTGTCCTTTAAGCCAAACTCAGTTAATTTTTTCTGTTAAATCTGATCATATGAGGGTATTTTTGTCGATTGATATTTACAGGGACTAATTGTGTAGATAATATAAATAACCAACCTTTTTAAAAAATAAAAAAATGTTACAAAAAGGCCCACCTTCTTCATCAAACACCACCACCAACTCCGACCACTACTACCAACTCCGGCCACCGCCAATCTCTCTCTCTTTGCTAGAGAGAGAGAGTAGAGAGAAGGAGGTGGCAGGTGTAAGTGATGGTGGTGAAAGGGTGGCAGGAGGTGGTGGGAGAGAAGGAGAGGTGAGAAAGAGGGAGAGAATGAAAGAATAGGGTTTTTTGTGTGTATATATATATATATATATATATATATATATATTAGTTTTCTAAACCATTTTTTAAGTTATTTACCTAATTAGTCCCTACAAAGGTAAAATGATAAAATTGTCCTCATGTGCAAGGCACATGATAAGATTTAACAAAAAAAACTAACTGGGTTAGGCCAAAAGGACAAACCGTGCAACATTTGGAAACATAAAGTACAAAACTTATCAGTTTTAAAGGTTAAGGACATTGCTTGAAAATGGGTATAAAGATAAAGGACAATCCTTGAAATTCACTCTATAAAAAGGGGTATGTTTAGTATCACCATACAAAAATACCACCCCTTTAGCCTCACCCATCGCCCATACCTTTGTTTCTTTTTGGAAACCACCCACACACCCCAACATCATTATCATCATCATCTACATTGTAACCACCTTTGGGTTGCGACGGCAACCACGATGCTCCAGCCTATCGATGAAATAATGAATAAACCCGATGGCGTTAGAGCTCTGATCGGGATTATATGTACTCGATTTCTTCGTTGGATCTAAACCCTAATGGTGACAATGACGGTATATGCCTCTGAATTGGTGACTACAAGTTGATTCTTCAGCAAGGAACAATTAAATAATATTTTTATTATACTTTCTTCTTCAGTCATAACAACTTTAAAATATATTAAAAAATTATAGAGGATAAACAGTATACATACAGCTGAACAGTAATATTTTATTTCTTCTTTACTTACCATCACTTACAACCACTTTTTATAATATTAAAAACTTACTCACATAATTTGATGAAAAGATTGTCAATTCTATTAGTAAAAAAGAAGAAAACATATATTCCTAGCTGACTGTTCTTTTAATTCTTCCTTTTTTAATTGGGCCTCTTTTCGTCAAATTTTTTAAACTTATTTTCCTACCTGACTTTTCTTTTGATTTGGTCCATGTCGTCATGCTTCAAGTGGGCTTTCAGCTTTAGAACCCCAAGTACCTATGCAACTAAAAACCATTTAAGAATTAACACCCATATTTGTACTTTGGTGTTTTACTATTTCATGTAGGCACCAAGTCAGTAAGTCACGAATCAAAAATAAATAAATAAATAAACTCTTTTTGTGTTTTTTTTTTAAACTCTTTTCAAGTTTTTTATAACTAGGTATTTTTTTATGTTTTTTTAAAACTCTTTTCAAGTTTTTTATAACTAGGTATTTTTTTTTCTAAATATTACTAGAATCATGTGTTGTGTACTTTGGTGTTTTACTATTTCATATAGGCACCAAGTCACGAACCCAAAAAAAACCTTTAATTTTTTTTAAGTTTTTTTAAAATTATTTATTTTTTCTAAATATTACAAGAATCGTATGTGTTTGCTTCATTCCATAAGAAAAAAAATTAAAGATTAATTAAAGGATAACTACAATGAAGTTTTTTTTTTCTAAAACCAAGTACTAATGATCTCATAAGCTCTAACACTTGGATATGGCTACAATTAAAACGGGTCGAACATCGGTCCTAGTTAACGGTTCTCCCACACAAGATTCACTTGCGCTAGAGGGTTGAGGCAAGACGACCCTCTATCGCCTTTTTTATTCATTATAGCAATGGAGGCGTTGACTAGGGTCATGAAGAAAGCATGTGATATCGGGGTGTATAAAGTGTTACCATGTCCGAATAATGGCTCGTACTTATCACATTCTCTCCCAGATGATGTGGTGTTTGTGGGCGAATGGTCTGTACAAAATGCCCTCAATTTGAACCGAATCCTTAGGTTTTTCGACCTCACCTCAGGTCTTCGAGTCAACTTGAGGAAGAGTAGCCTTTATGGAATTGTGGTGGGTGATAGTCAAGTCCAATACATGGCAAAAATATTAAGATGCAAACTCGGTACATTCTCTTTTAAATATTTAGGCCTATAAGTGGGTGCAAATAGGGATGAGCAAATGGTATCGGTACCGGTACCGATACCGAATTTACCGAACCTGGTACATTTTCGGTACCGATTCAGTACCGACTTTTGACATTTTCGGTACCGGTGCGGTACCGGTTTTTACCCTCAAATACCGGTACCGTACCGGTACCGAACCGTACCGTACCGGGTATATTCGGTACCGGCAGCTACTTTTGGGATTTTCTGTACCGGTAATTTCGGTTCCGGTACAGGTTCGGTACCGATCGGTACTGAGCTCATCCCTAGGTGCAAACATGAATTTGGTGAAAAATTGGAAACCGATTGTGGATACGTTCAAGAGTAGATTATCGGTTTGGAAGTCAAACACGTTATCAACCGGTGGAAGGATAACCTTGGCAAAGTCGGTTTTAAACTCATTACCGACATATTAGTTTTCGCTCTTTAAAGCCCCTTTGTAAATTATAGACCAATTGGAGAAACTTAGAAGGGATTTTTTGTGGGGCATTACGTCGGATCACTCAAAGATTAGATGGGTCGCTTGGAACAATGTCATGGCTCCAAAAGAATTCGGCGGGCTTGGGTTCGGGTCATTAAGAGATTTCAATCTTGTTATGTTGGCGAAGTGGTGGTGAAGATTTAAGATGGACACCAATAGTCTTTGGAGAAAAGTGATATGGAGCTTGCATAACAACTCTAGAAATTGGCAATTCATACCAGCAAAAATCACACTAGCAGGTCCTTGGAAGCAGGTAGCATCCATCTCAAAAGATTTGGGAAACATTGGTATTGACCTGGTAAACCGCTTTAAAGGGGTGTCGGGTCAAGGGTGGGACATACTTTTCCGGAAGGAATGGTGGCTCGGTGATGGGCCGCTATGCATTTTGTTCCCAAATCTCTTCTGTAATTGAGGGGTCAAAAAAACGCAGTAGTGGCGGATAGAATTTCAGTCTCAGACGGGGTCATCTCTGTTAACTTTAGGTGGACCCGCCAACCGAGTGGCCAGCAGGAAATGCAGGAACTTGCTGACTTATGTGCAGCCCTACATGCCAGCTCTATTGGTCATGCTCGAGATAGGTGGATGTAGGTTGATGAGCTAACGGGGAGTTTTTCGATAC
Source organism: Helianthus annuus (assembly GCF_002127325.2). Lineage (NCBI taxonomy): Eukaryota > Viridiplantae > Streptophyta > Magnoliopsida > Asterales > Asteraceae > Helianthus > Helianthus annuus. Next base: position 172,034,415 of record NC_035447.2, on the reverse strand, counting down.
GCAGCTCAAAGGAACGGATGCAAAGGGCAACATACTCTGATTAGGGGCTGAATTTTAAGTGGAATAGTTGGGTCCCTATCAAGGTTAATTTTCTAACTTGGAGAATAATCCTAAATAGGGTCCCAACTCTAGCAATTCTTGCCCATCGAAATGTGAATCATGGCTCGACGACTTGCAAGCTATGTGGGAGAGAAGAAGAAACGACAACCCATCTTTTTATCTCTTGTAACTTTGCACAAACTGTTTGGGATTTTGTCTCAATTTGGTGCAAGATCAGATCTCTTTATATATTGGAACTAAAAGAGTTGGTGAACATCCACAATCAGGTTCACGGTTCAGCAAAATGGAGGAAATAATTGTTTACGGCCATTCAAGCTACCTTATGGTGCTTTTGGAAGAGCCGTGAAGGGGTATGGTCCCAGATCTCGCGTCAGCATGACCGCGAGTGACCATTACCCTTATCAAAAACCCCCACCAGCAAGAACTTATCTGTGTCCGTGCGGGCACGCGCTAACACAGCAGTCGTATCCAATCGGTCAAGCGATAGGAAGACTTACCTTGTGTATGAAAACGGGTGTACGCATAGCGATGCGGCCTAGCACCGCATCCTATGAACATTTTCGTCATGACAAGGGATCTGGACAACAGCAACAGTCACCACAAGTGGCGATGCGGCCTGGCACCGCATCCTACAGTTGTCGCCAGAGTGAGAACGCGGAAATAACATTAGCTACCGCAGGCAGCGATGCGGCGCGACACCGCATCCTGCCCACAAGGCCAGTGGGACTGACACCACAGGGCCAGTGGCACCAGTGACAGTCGCCTGCCAGCCCATACGTAAGCAACAGACTGGCACCGCAGTAGGACGTGGCTTCACCTCCACAGCCGACAAGCCTGACACACCTGCATAAGGGCGGCGCGTCGTCAGTCTGTTAGCTCAACCACCCTCCTTCACTCCTCGGCTATAAATACCCATCCCAAACCAGGTTTGAGGGATCGCTTTACAACTCTCTCACTACTACTACTATCACACACTTTGCTTCCTAAGAAAATTACTGATTCTCACGCTGGAGAGTGGTAACAAGGAGCACCCCCACCCCCTTCCTCCTTGTTACGAGTCGCGGTGTGTTTTCCTTGTGCAGAAGATAGCCCAGCTGACGGTCCAGCCACCGATCCTCGGAAAGAAGGGATTAACCCTACTTGACGAGACCAGTGAATTAACCTCTCTTGGTTAACCACCGTTTGGGTTGCGCAACGCGGACGCAACCTATCAAAAGTTGATGAACGACACTTTTGGTGATCAAATCAGCAAAAGTGTCTACATGGACGACTTGGTCGTCATGAGCATGGAAGAGGATACCATGCTCACCGATATTGAAAGAACATTCCAGACTCTGCGTAGCGTCAACATGAAGCCCAATCCAGGGAAATGCTCGTTTGGAATGGAAGAAGGCAAGTTCCTTGGATTCATCGTCACCAAAGATGGATTCAATGTGAACCCATAAAAAGTTCAGGCGATCGAGCGCATGCCATCGCCTTCCACGATGAAAGAAATGCAATGACTAGCTGGCAGGCTAGCCGCACTGAACAGATTCTTAGCCAACCATGCAGCTAAATCTTATCCTTTCATCAAGACTTGCGGAACTTCTTAAAAAAGGAACAATTCTAGTGGACCGCAGAAGCTGAGAACGCTTTCCGGGAGATGAAAAAGTGTTTGATACAACTCCCAACCCTAACTGCACCACGCAAAAGAGAACCACTTATCTTGTACTTATCTGCCGCAGACAACGTGATAGGTGCGGTACTCATAGTGGAACGAGAGGGAGTTCAAACACCCATTTACTACATCAGCAAAATGCTCAACGACCCAGAGACAAGATACTCTGTCATGGAGAAATTGGTACTTGCACCCGTGCACGCATCAAGACGGCTATGACGTTACTTTGCAAATCACGTCATCATCGTATTAACCAATTACAGGATCGGGCTGATCCTCTCCAAACTCGACATCTCTGGGAGATTAGCAAAATGGGCCATTGAACTAGGCGTACACACATTGATCTACAAACCGCGCCCCGCGATCAAAGGCCAAGTTCTAGCTGATTTCGTCGCTGAGGTACCGGCGAATCGCATCCAAGAATGCGAAGAACAACAAAACCCTGCACCACCACCATCCACAACGGATATTTGGGCACTATTTACCGACGGTGCATCCAACGAGGATGGTGCAGGTACGGGTCTGCGACTCGTCAGCCCCGATGGCCAAGAGCTCACCTATGCAATCCGCCTCGATTTCAAAAGCACCAATAATGAGGCAGAGTATGAGGCTCTACTAGCAGGGCTGCGTTTGGCAGTCAAACTCAGCGTCCAACACTTGGAGACACACGTCGATTCACTACTCGTTGCATGCCAGGTGCGCGGCGAATATGCCGTAAAAGGGGATATCATGATCCTCTATCTCGAACAAGCCCTGCAACTTAAAGCAAAGTTCACTTCCTTCAATATCCGCCATATCAACCAGAGTGAAAACAAACCTGCGGATGCACTCTCAAAACTCGCATCCACCAGCTTTCAACATCTGGCAAAGGAGATACGCATCGAGATTTTGCAGAATCCCTCGGTACCCCTGCGCCAAATCAACGTCATCCAGTACGGTACAACATCCTGGATGACACCAATCATTGCATACTTGCAATCAGGTGTTACTCCCGAAAGAAAAGCAGAGGCACGCAAATTGCAATACAAAGCGTGCCATTATCAGATGGGAGATGGTATTTTATACCGTAAATCATACCTGGGGCCACTCCTACAATGCGTCGACCCCCAAGATTCCACGTACCTTATTAGAGAGATACACGAGGGAATATGTGGCATACACGAAGGCCCACGCATGGTAGTGGCCAAAATTATGAACGCCGGGTACTACTGGCCCGGTATGCACCTAGATGTGGTCAAAGTCTTGCGCAAGTGTTTCAATTGTCAACAGCATGCTCACAAAACCTTGCGCCCCAAGAACAACCTAATCCCGGTCACCACCGCATGGCCATTTCAAAAATGGACAATCGATGTGGTGGGACCATTTCCAGACGCACCAGGTGCGGTAAAGTTTATCATAGTAGCTGTCGACTATTTCACTAAATGGGTAGAAGCAAAACCGCTAGCCTCTACCACCGCTATGATAACAAGGAAATTTGTCTGGGAACATATCATCTGCCGTTTCGATCTACCAATGTGCATCGTTACCGACAACGGCACCAACTTCGCTGCCGAAGAATTTCAAAAATGGCTAAAGGAACTAAACATTGAACACGTATTCTCCTCAGTGGCGCATCCGCAAGGGAACGTCCAGGTAGAGAGAATCAATAAAAGTTTAGTCGAAGGCATCAAGGCACGATTGGGAACAGCCAGGCGCGGCTGGGTCGATGAACTCCCTAGTATCCTATGGGCTCACAGGACTAGCCCAAAGACAAGTAACGGTGAGACACCCTTCAGCCTGGTCTATGGCTCTGAGGCGGTAATCCCCGCTGAAATAGGTCTCCCTTCACCTCGAATGTTGGCTATCAACAAAATTGACAACAATGATGAGCGCAGGCTTGACTTAGACCTCCTTAATGCTATTTACAATAACATTAACCCATGCACGTTCAAGCATGCAAGTAGTAAAAAACACTTGTACAAATTGAACAAAACGATTAAAACTTCGTATTCAAAAAATTTCTACACCTACGCGATGCACAAGAGATTTACATAAAGTTTTCTAACATTTACATCAAGGAGGAAAACAAAAAAGGGCACGCAGGCCAACCTAGTCCTTCTTTGTACCACTGGTACTCGCATCACCCTTGCCACTACCAGCGGTCTCTTCCTCCTCTTCCTCTTCAGGATCAACAAACAACAACCGCAAGCGGTCGACATAATCCTCCGCCTCCAAGCAGTTATCAGTATCATTAATGGCGGAAATGTACAGGTCGTTGTATGCTTCAACAGCTGTAGCAAGCCGCGCTTCAGTATCTACGTCTTGGAACCCATACCTTTCATCAGTAAATTTGCTTTGGTACAAGGGGTTCATGTGACTAATGCATCGAGCGTAACCAGCCTTAAACTCGCCTCACGCGCGCGCTCCCTAAGCTCATTTACCGCAACTGTGTTCTCGGGCGCGTCAAGAATGGTTCGAACAATCTGCAAACACACAAGTAACAAAAGTAAACAAAAGCAAAACCTAAAGGCAACAAAGACACTGGGTACTTACATGCCCGATACCGTGATCACGCATCCAATCGCGATCTGCCTTAAGCTGATCAAATGAAGAAACCAGGCTATCTCTAGCCTCGGCAGCCTCCCTTGCCCGCGCTTCAGCTTCGGCCGCGCGGGGAGTGAACTCCTCAATAATGGTCGCCCGGTTCGGCACTTCAGCCTTTCAAAAGCAAAGAAAAAACAAGTATAAGAAAGACAATCAATCATACTTATGAAAAGGACAAAAGTTCAGGGGTAAACGCAACACATACCTTGAGATCCTCAACAACCTTGTTCAAACGGCTGCGATCAGCATTCGCCTCTTCAAGAGCCTTGGCAACGCGGGCCTCCGCCTCCTTGGCCTCTTTGGCAACCGCCTCAGCTGCGGACTTCTCTTTTACCAAAGCAGCATTCGCCGCCTTGAGATTAGTCATCTCCTAACGAACACGGAACAACTTTTCATTCTGTTTTGCCCAAGATTCTTTCCAACTCTTGCGCTCATCAGAAAGCAATTTTGCAAGAGTACGAACCTGTTTAAGGCCAGCAATTGCAGCCCACTCCTCAGTCTGCTTGTGCTTCTCAAAAGCAGCCTTCTCCCTTTCAAGCTGCTCCGCACCCTCCCGAGCAGCTTTCACCAACGCTTCAGCCTCAGCCCGCAAGCGAGCATTTTCCTCCTCCTTGCGTCCCAGCACCTTGTAGTCTTCCATAATGGCATTCGCCATTATGGAACTCCCAACAAGCATAGAGGAGAGTTGGTTGATTCGATGCTCACGGGGCAAACCGCGGGCTCGAAGAACCTCAAACGGGGTGCCCAAATCACCCAAAATCTCCCTGCAAGCGGAAGGATCATTCGAAATATCATCCCCTTGCATAACGCTCCAAGGGGACGATGGTAGTTCACACTCCGGCTATAAATACCCATCTCAAACCAGGTTTGAGGGATCGCTTTACAACTCTCTCACTACTACTACTATCACACACTTTGCTTGTCAAGCAAATTACCGATTCTCACGCCGGAGAGTGGTAACAAGGAGCACCCCCCACCCCTTCCTCCTTGTTACGAGTCACGGTGTGTTTTCCTTGTGCAGGAGACAGCCCAGCTGACGGTCCAGCCATCGATCCTCGGAAAGAAGGGATTAACCCTACTTGACGAGACCAGTGAATTAATCTTTCTTGGTTAACCACTGTTTCATCAAGCCGTAATGACGCTATCTTCAACCAGAAGCAGCCGAACTTGTCAAGACTAAAGGAGAAGATTAAGACGATGGGGTTTTTATGGTTTAGGAACCGGGTGTCAGGTTGTGACTACACATGGATAGAGTGGTGTAATTTTGATATAGCTTGTTGTGGATTTTGCTATAATGGTGACAAAATGTATTGTAATGTTAATCAATGGTTAACTTTGTTTGAATACAAATATTTTTTTTGCAGGCCGTTAAAAAAAATTTAACTGTCTTATCCACATATTTTTATATTATTATTAGAGTAAACTGCCATTTTGGTCCCTGTGGTTTGGGCACTTTTGCCATTTTAGTCCAAATCTCAAACTTTTTACATCTGAGTCCCTGTGGTTTGCATTTTGTTGCCATTTTAGTCCAAATCCCAAATTTGGTCAGATTCACCCACTTAAAATCTGGTTTTTTGTCCTTATCCTAGGGGCATTTTGGTCATTTCGAATTATTATATATAATATATATATATATATATAATGCCACTGCCAGACACCTCTTTCTCTCTCTCATCTCACTCTGCCTCTCTCTCTCTCTCTAAACTACCACCACACCACCACAACCCCCACATCATCCCCAACCACCGCCACCGTCCCCAACCAACACCACCGTCGCCGCCGTCAAGATCATCATCATCATCAACCGTCTCCCGTCGCCGCCGTCAAGATCATCATCATTAACCCTCTCTCTCTCTCTCTCTTCAGATCCTCCACCGCCATCGTCTCCACCATCTGCCGTCAAGATCATCATCATCATCATCAACACCACCGTCAAGATCATCATCATCATCATCATCATCATCAACACCACCGTCTCTCTCATCATCATCACCAACACCACCGTCGCCGCCAAGATCATCATCATCACCATCTGGGTTTGCTTCAGATCCACCACCGATTCGAAGGTAAATCGCTCTAATCTCTTTGATCAGGTTGTGGATGGTGACGGTGGCGGGTTTAATGGTGTTGGTTGCTGATTTGGGTTGTTGGGGTTAGGGTTCCGGTGGGGGTGGTGATGTTGGAGACGGTGGTGGTGGCGGTAGTCTGGTAGATGGTGGTGGGTGAAGGAGAGAGAGAGAGAGAGAGAGAGGGAGGAGGCGGTGGTGGTGAAAGTTGTTTGATCTGGGTTATGATGGAAACAGTTGTTTGATCTGGGTTATGATGGTTGTAGATGGTGGTGGGTGAAGGTAAATCGCTCTAATCTCTTCAGATCCACCACCGATTCATGTTTTGTGGTAGTGAAAGTTGTTTGATCTGGGTTATGATGGCTGTGGTGAGCTTTGTTCAGAAATCGAATCGGATTTTGCTCAGAAATCAGATGTGGAAACAGGTGGTTGTGGAAGGAGGTTATGGCGGTGGTGGTGGTGCTAGAGAGAGAGAAGAGAGAGAGAGAGAGGGAGGAGGCGGTGGTGGTGCTATAGAGAGAGAGAGAGAAGAGAGAGAGAGAGAGAGAGCTGATTATTTTTGGGGATGATGATGATGATCAGTTTATAATAAAACATAAATGACCAAAATACCCCTGCACTAAAGGACAAAATAAGCAGCTTTCAATAGACAAAACCCATGGTTTTTGAAATTTGGACTAAAATGGCAACAAAATACAAACCACAAGGACCCAGATGTAAAAAGTTTAAGATTTGGACTAAAATGACAAAAGTGCCCAAACTACAGGGACCAAAATGGCAGTTTACTCTTATTATTATATATTATTACAAAACGTGACAAAAGGATCGAGTAAAACGTAAAACCGCGTCACGAGTGAAACCACTCGTCTGGAATCTTTACCCAACGACCAGATCCAACCCCTCCCAAAATCCCACGCGCCACCAACTTCAACTTCGTACACCCACCATTCACAGCTCCCCACGTCACCATCAACATGATAAACACTGCTCACGCACAACGTATGCGAGTGGGATTCGTATCATTTCCAGCCAAGTCTAGCTCATACTCCACTTAAACAGACCCGTTGAAATCCAGTCAGATTTCAGTGATTACACGCTCCACATTTCATTTGAATTTGCTTTACATTTCATTTTAATTTCAATTTATTTTTTAAAATCTTATTTTTAAACCTCTATAACTATATGGCCTGTATAGCGTCATACGGGTCGTATAGGAAAATCTCGCACAAAAAAATGTCAAAAGAATATTTTTTTGTCTCCATATATACGAGGTGTATAACATTATATGACCTGCTAATGAGACGGTGGTGGAGTGGTAAGGGAGAGACTTGGTGTTTTAAGGAACTCGGGGTCGATTCCTGCCCTCCTCATTATTTTCTGCGGCACCTGGTGATGATGAGAGACTAGGCGTATAGGTGGAGATCGCTAGTTCGATCCTTGAACTGAGCGGGTTTTACCTCACCACACTGTCGTGCCTTCAGGTGAGTGTTCACAGGCTTCGGCCCTAGGTGAGGGTTTTCCCCGATTCAGAGGCGAGTGTATGTCGATGTAGTGAGTTTCGGCGGTAGCCCATTTGAACGATTCGTAGTCCGTTAAAAAAATTAACACCCTTTTTAAAATACATTCAAATGAGTGATCTCAAACAGTTGTTGAATACTTTGACTTAGACCAACGAATTCGAGAAGAAGTAACATTACACCTTCCTCATCTGCTTCCAACATCATATAAATACTCCTTCACTACTCATCATCTTCATCAATCAAACCAAATCAAATCATTTTCTTCAATCTTTTCAGGTTTCATGTGTAAGGTTACAAAGGGTAAGTTTAACTCAGCCATGGATGGCCAGAAGTCCCAACAAAAGTATGTAACCGTGTTCAAAAAATGTTTGAATTTGCTAGAATTAGCGGCTGCCGACGATATAACCGGGTTCATTAACATGGTGGAAGAGAAGGATGCAAGCGTTGACGACATCGGCTTATGGTATGGAAGAAGTATCGGGGGTAATCAGCAAAAGATGGGGTTCGCAGAACGAACCCCGCTCATGATTGCTTCCGTTTACGGAAGCATTCATGTTTTGAAATATATTATAGATACTAAAAAAGTGGATGTTAACAAATCCTCCTCGTCTGACGGAGCCACAGCGCTACACTGCGCTGCCTCGGGTGGGTTGCCAATGTCAGTTACAGCTGTCAAGCTTTTACTTGAAGCTTCTGCTGATGCTGACTTAACTGACAGTAATGGGAACCGTGCCGGCGATTTAATTGCCCGTGGCATTAAACCGTCGGCTCGAAGGGATTTGGAGATGTTGTTGAACGGGTTTTCGAGCGAAGATGGGAGCGATGAAGAGCGAATCGAAGGAAAAGAAATTGTTTCGGTGAAAAAAGAGTACCCGGTTGATGTATCGATGCCGGATATTAATAATGGTGTGTACGGGTCGGATGAGTTTAGGATGTATACGTTTAAGGTGCAACCGTGTTCGCGAGCTTACACTCATGACTGGACCGAGTGCCCGTTTGTTCACCCGGGCGAGAACGCTCGTAGACGTGATCTACGAAAGTTCAACTACAGTTGCGTTCCTTGTCCGGAGTTTCGTAAAGGAAGTTGTGTGAAAGGAGATGCGTGTGAATACGCACATGGAGTGTTTGAATCCTGGCTTCACCCGGCCCAATACAAAACTCGTCTATGTAAAGACGAAACCCTGTGCGCGAGAAAAGTTTGTTTTTTCGCGCACAGAGTGGAAGAGCTGCGGCCAGTGTACGCTTCCACTGGCTCAGCTCTCCCATCCCCAAAATCCGGGTCCGTTGTCGCATTAATCGAAATGGGTTCCATGAGCCCTTTGGCGCTCGGTTCAAATCCTACTATGTCTCCTCCAGGATCCCCAATGTGGCAAAACAACAAGGTGAATCATTCGACACCACCCGCACTCCAACTTCCAGGGAGCCGGTTAAAAACCGCGTTAAACGCTAGAGATTTGGATTTCGATATGCCCTTGTTAGGATCCGAGAGTGTAAGAACTCAACACCAACAACGTCAAATGATCGATGATTTATCGAATAATCTTTACAACAACCGATTCGGGGACTTAAAACCGACGAATCTTGAAGACGTTTTCGGATCACGCGATCAATCATTATTATCCCAATTCGGACAAAATTCAAACCGTCTTCGCGCATCTTACCCATCACCAACCTACTCATCCACCCCAGTCAGAAAACCAAGCTACGGATTCGACTCATCAGCCGCGGTTGCACAAGCGGTCATGAATTCAAGAACGAGCTCGTTAAAACATAGGAGCCAGAGCTTCATTGACCGAGTGGGATCCGCTACAAGCCACCGGACAATCGCGCAACAATCTCCCACTTTTTCGGAGTGGGGTTCGCCTGATGGGAAGCTAGAGTGGGGTTTTAGGGGTGAAGATGCAACAAAGTTAAGGAAATGTGCATCTTTTGGATACGGTGGTTGTGGACATGCTAATGTGAATCATGAACAAGATGTTTCATGGGTGAATACACTTGTTAAAGATGTTGGGCCTAAGTGGATTGAGCAGAAGTGTATATAGAACAAGAGCAAATGGTAGCATAAAAGCTAAAGAAAAAGCTTTCATTTGCTATTAAAATTCTTTCTAATGTTAGATGTTGGAAGAACTAGTGGTATTCTTTAATTTATTTTGTTGAGTAAATTGCTAAAATAGTCCCTAACGTTTGTTCATATTTGCTAGATCCATCCAAAAAAAGATTTTTTCTCATATGAACCACTGAGGTTTCAAAAAAGTTGCTAAATCCATCCAAACTTCAAGGACGATTTTAGCAATTTAATAAAACAAACTTTTTTGGATGGATTTAGCAAATGTGAACAAACGTGAGGGACGATTTTAGCAATTTACTCTATTTTTTTTATTTTCATCTTTTTATTATATCTCTTAATTAACAAAAAATCTATTTATTTTCGTCTTTTTATTAAATTTCTTATTTAACATAAAATCTGCTAGTTTTTTTTTAACGACGAATTTCTACAACAGGCGATAGATTCGCACCTGCTTTTGCAGGCCCTCTACCCCACTCTGGCCAAGACTATGTTGTCTTAATCGGGCTCACGCTTGGCATCGGAGTTTGGTTTGGCGCTCCCCGACAAAATTTCTAGCCTACTGCCATATGCGAGTAGTTGCACCCTCCACAAGAGCCGAAAACTCTCTGGAGTAAATGCACTGTAATAGAAAACTCGGGTGTATTCCGCGGGTTTCGAACCTTTGGCCAGGCCTTCACCCAGTATTTTTTTGTCCATTTATAAAATAAAATACACGTTCTTGCTAAACAGGTAACAAATTAAACCATTGAAAACTTTTTGTCGTATAATTAACTTTATTAAAGGATTAGTAATGAGTAAAATGTTTACATTTTAAAAGACTTGGTTAGATGATTATAAATATAAAACCGTATTCATAATTGTAAAATATAAATGATTAATCTTTATTATGAAGTGGGTGAAGGCCTGGTCACAGGTTCGAAACCCGCAGAGCACACCCGAGTTTTCTATTACAGTGCATTTACTCCAGAGAGTTTTCGGCTCTTGTGGAGGGTGCAACTACTCGCATATGGCAGTAGGCTGGAAATTTTGTCGGGGAGCGCCAAGCCAAACTCTTATGCCAAGCATGAGCCCGGTTAAGACAACATAGTCTTGGCCAGATTGGGGTGGAGGGCCTGCAAAAGCAGGTGCGAATCTATCGCCTGTTGTAGAAATTCGTCGTTCAAAGAAAAAAAACTAGTAGATTTTATGTTAAATAAGAAATTTAATAAAAAGATGAAAATAAATAGATTTTATGTTAATTAAGAGATATAATAAAAAGATGAAAATAAAAAAATAGAGTAAATTGCTAAAATCGTCCCTGACGTTTGTTCACATTTGCTAAATCCATCCAAAAAAAAGTTTGTTTTATTAAATTGCTAAAATCGTCCCTGAAGTTTGGATGGATTTAGCAACTTTTTTGAAACCTCAGTGGTTCATATGAGAAAAAATCTTTTTTTGGATGAATCTAGCAAATGTGAACAAACGTTAGGGACTATTTTAGCAATTTACTCTATTTTGTTTGATTTTGTGTAATTCCTCTTTTTTTTATCGAATTGGGAATTTAATGATATTATATCTTTGGTTTGTTCAAATGATTTGTTATAAAGTTATGAGGGTTGTTAATTGTTAAAGAGTAATCTGCGAAAATGGTACATGAGGTATTGTTACTTTTGCCACTTTAGTCCAAAAACTCAACTTTTAAATCTGGGTCTTTCTGATTTCAATTTTGTTTTCATTTTCATCTAAAATCAAAATCTGGTAAGATTTTTCAATTAACATCCAGTTTTTTTAGTCTTTTTTCACCCTTTTAATGAAGGGCAAAATGGTCTTTTAACGTTTTATTATAGCAAATTAAAAAAAATGACAATTTTACCCTTCACTAAAAGGGAGGAAAAAGACAAAAAAAACTGGATGTTAACTGAAAAATCTGACCAGATTTTGCTTTTAGATGAAAATGGCAACAAAATTGAAACCATAGAGACCCAGATTCAAAAGTTTTGAGTTTTGGACTAAAGTGACAAAAGTAATCAAGCCTCAAAAACCATTTTGGCAGTTTACTCATTGTTAAATAAATAAATTGTTGAGTCGAACTATTGGGTCCCATGTATTTTTTTCTTTTTTGTATTTATGTTATCTATGACTTTTATAACTTGAAATTAATATACACTTGTTGTTTACCCTTAAAATGGCAACAAAATTGAAACCATAGAGATCCAGATTCAAAAGTTTTGAGTTTTGTACTAAAGTGACAAAAGTAACCAAGCCTCAAGAACCATTTTGACAGTTTACTCATTGTTAAATAAATAAATTGTTGAGTCGAACTATTGGGTCCCATGTATTTTTTTCTTTTTTGTATTTATGTTATCTATGACTTTTATAACTTGAAATTAATATACACTTGTTGTTTAACCTTTAATTTAATAGATAAAATATATAAAATTACTAAAGTTAAAGTTAAGAAAACAAAATAAGTTGTGTTGAGTTGTATATGAGCTCTGGCTGAAGTAGGGATGGTAACAAAACCCGAATCTGATGGGAAAACCCGATACCTGAAACATACGGGACGGGTATGGGGTCGGGTAATCAGGTATGGGACCGGGTATGAGATTTGTTTTAAAAATTTGGGACGGGTATGGAATTTGGTGTTATACCCGTTTACCCGACCCGATTACCCGATTATATATACCCGTTTACCCGATTCTATATACCCGTTAACATGCTCCATATAAATATATATTTTTTTATAAGTTATAATGTATTATATATTTAGTCTCAAATCCTAAAATAGTAATTCCCGCCCAATAATAGATAGATATTTACTTACCTTAGTTAATAGTTACCCCCAAATCCCAAAAGAGAATCAGCAGATGGACAAAGTTTTTGGCTGGAAGTGGTGTTTTTGGTGAAAACAAACTACTGAAACTGAAATGGGGGATCAAGGATGCACCTATTTGACTTGAATATATATTAGGCTTTTATATCATAATTATATAACTGTTTTTGTTCTTTTGAATGTGTATTGGTTAAAGTATTACCTAGCTTCTTTTGAATATTATTGGTTTAGAAATGAACTCTAATTGATGGTAGTAGCCTACTAGCGTATGATTTTTATCACGTTCCATCCTTTTGTATTGGTTTCAAACTCGGCATACATTGATTTTTACTCGTTGATATCCGATGGTTATGCCCGATACCTGAAACCCGCAAGCATACCCGAAACCCGTGGGTATGCCCGACACCCGATGGGTAATTACCCGTCCCATACCCGATGGGTTTTGGGCCGGGTATGGGACAAATTTTTGTAACCGGGTATGGGGTTGGGATTAGCTATACCCGCCCCATACCCGTCCCATTGCCATCCGTAGGCTGAAGCTCCAAAAAGAATTAGGCTTAAAAAAAGAGACAATATATTAAAATTGGGTTTGGTTTTAGGTTTAGTTGGTTTACAGAAATTTTTGCGAATATGTAGTCCGATCGTATCGATTTTGGTTCAAGCCCATCAGTTTGATCAGTTTCAATAGATTTTATGGTCTTAATTCATTTCTCATCCAACATTATTCCCGTTATTTAGTTTATTAGTTTTTGTGGGTCAAAATGTTTATTCTCTCACCGTATGTGGCAAAACTGTACGAAGGGGTAACCCACTAACCCTGGTTTTATAAAGCGGAGCCAAAGGCTCCGATTCATAGAGATTAACAGATCCCTGCTAAAATGCTAAGGGCTCAAGCCCTACACAAACCTCTCTGAGGCCACGACACCGAATCAACATACATTACAAATACGACCAGAGCCATGGTTCCTACATAACATTTACTTTGACCTACATGTGACATGTACACCCGTTTTAAAGTTTTTGCAATGAAGGAGAGGATGCACAAACCAAGCTTGATATAATCAAGAATCTCCAATGAAAATCCAGTTGATTTAACACTAGAGGAATCCATGGCCTTCCAACGATTAAGGTTTCTATATGTGAAAACACCATAAACCATAACACTATTCAGGGACGGATCTAACTTGTTAGAAGGGGTAACCTCCGTTCTGCAATGTGCATTGACGCTTCTGCGATTATGTAAATTTTGGAAAATTTTAACTTTTTCCGATTTCGTTACCCTTTTTTTGAAACATTGCCCCTATAATGATTTTCTAGATTCGCCACTGACACTAATTGGTTTGTTTGTTACCCGATCAACTTTGCACAAGGAAGGTCTAGGGCGGAAGGAACTCATGAATACAATTAATGCAATTAGGGAGTTGGAGCATACCAATACTAGCGTGTATTGCGTTTCGTACACGTATTTTCTAAATATTTTATATAGTAACTGAAATGTGTGGGCAAACCGATCCAAATTAAAAATTGGATCGCCCACCGGTAGTCTGGTCATGGTTTGACAGTCTTCGAGTGAAACATATTGGTAGTTTGGATGTCTTTTCTTACAAATTTATGAAGAACTTCATCTAGGATCCTCTCTATACAAAATAGCAGAGCAAGATCCATAATATTCGAAAGGCATATGAAGATATTCGAAAGGCATAATGGTAAATATATCTTAGTAGTGCTTAAGGAGTTAGGACTATAACTCTATATAAAGAGGACAACATTCAATTCTTATAACCATTGATCTAATCATTTAATCTAACTCGTCTCACAAACAAACATCTCCTTAAACGTACATTTACTCTTATACCAGATGACAGTCACCGGAGAACCTCTCATGTGACGAGACTAAAACGACAAGAGTGATGTTCTATAGTAGTAATCTAGATATTAAGAAGTACTGCTCTTGTTTGGTGAACATAATCAAATTTAAATGTTATATGATCTACTTGTTATATTATACTAAAAATGTATATAGTGTAATACTATAACTAGTTTATATTGACCAATAACTTACTCAACGGTGGAGTTAGCCCAAAAAATTCAGGGGTATCCTAAATTTTTATTTATTTTTTTATTAGAGGTATCATTTGTATAAAAAATAAAAAATTTACACTACATGGACAGAGTTGAAGGGTATTTTTACACTACGAAGATGGAGTTTAGAGGTAGCCTAGACTACCCCTCCTTATACATTGTCTCCACCACTAAACTTACTTATGTTTTGTTTATCATAAGAGTAAATTACAAAAATCGTCCTTTATGTATGTCACTTATTGCAAATTGTGTCCTTTGACTTCAATAATTACAGAAAACGTACTCGATGTTTGTAAACCCTTGCAAGTTATGTCCTTTAGTCATAACTTAGTTAATTTTTTGTGGTTAAATCTGACCAAATAGACCCCACATGAGGGTATTTTGGTCATTTTATTCTCATGTGGGGTCCATTTGGTCAGATTTAGTCACAAAAATACCCTCATGTGGGGTCCATTTGGTCGGATTTAACCACAAAAATTAACTGACTTAGGGATAAAGGACATAACTTGCAAGGGTCTGCAAACATCGAGTACGTTTTCTGTAATTATCGAACACAAAGGATACAATTTACAATAAGTGACATACATAAAGGATGATTTTTGTAATTTACTCTTATCATAAAAATAAAAGTAATATAATCACGTATCAATAGAAATTATAGAGACGATATAAATCATATTTTTGGTCTCCATTCATCATCATTTCAATAGAATATTAAACAAAAAGAGAATGCAAATGGTCCTACGAAGAATCATCCATGAATCTTCCTACTTTATTTCACTAAATGTAGTCGTTATTTTTTCTATTATCATGTTTTTGTTTTTTTTATACTTTTCTTTTTCTTAGAATAGAAGGTATGGGGGTCGGCTAGGCCTGGTTAGGACCGGCGCCGGTCCCCCACACCGCCCCCCTCCCTCCCGTCCCGGCGTCCCCAGCAACCCACGGCCGTTCTCGCCGCCCCACTTTCAAAATTATATCCGTTATATAACGGATAGTTTAATTAAAAAAAATACCTTTTTCACTTTAAATATTTATCAACCTCTTCCAATTTTTTATACCATTTCACATCCATTTCTCCTAATCTTCTCCTACTCTCATCCATTTTTATAAAAAACACTCTCATTTTTTTACCATCATGAATCCATTCAACCCAAACGACCCCAACCCGAACAATCCTAACTTTTTTTCTAGTCCCGCTTACACTCCGACTATGGATCGTTCGTGGGGGTCTCCATCATTTATGTTTTCGGGTTTCCAACAATCACCTAACGCCTTCAATCAAATGTCCCAACTTCAACAAATGCAACAATACCAAGCATTCCAACAATTCATGCAACGCGGCTCGGTTCAACTTGATCAATTCCAATCGCAACCGCCAACTTCCCAACCACAACCCTCGGTTCAGCTTGACGATGATGATGAAGTCGTCCCCGAATCGCCACCTAAAGAACTCAAGCGCAAAAAAACAGGGGGAAGGGGAAGGCGGTTGAAACCGAACCCGAAACCGCAAAAAAAAAAAAAAAAAAAAAAAAAAGCGGTTCGAGAGCAAAGGCGAGAACGTGGACAAAAGTAGAGGAAGAGGCGCTAGCTATTGCGTATCTTAAGTCCTCAAATTGTCCGATTGTCGGTATGAACCAAAGTTAATTTCTTTTTAATTTAAATTTAAAAATATTTATTTTATAGTTTTACTAATGCAATTTTTTTTTAATTTTAGGGAACAATCAAACGGGTTTTAGTTTTTGGAAGGCATGTACGGATAGATTTAATAACCTTATGGGGGAAGGCCCCTACCGTGATCTCAAATCCATATCAGGCAAGTGGCGGAAAATGAACAAGTGCGTGAATGATTTTATCGGGATTTATAACCCACTTTACATCAATCGTCCTAGTGGGAGTAGCGACGAGGACGTTCTTAACCTTGCGATGGCTAGATGGGAAACAAAAAATCCGTCTTTCCCGCACCTCCGAGCATGGAAAGTTTTAAAGAAAGAACCTAAATGGGCGCCGATTCCAAATGAGGTCACAACCGCCAAACGGACTAAAACTTCCGAGTCCGGAAGTTATAGTGCGGGAGGCTCCGTCGCTCGTTGTCAAATCGACATAAACGACGAACCGGAATATGAAGAGGAGCCCGTTCACGAGATCGAACGTCCCGGCGGAAGGGACAAAGCAAAAAAAGAGGCGGCCGCAAAGCGCAAAGGGGCCGACTCGAGTGGAGGGGCAGCTCAGGTGGAGGTGGCGGCTCGAAGGCGTCTTCGAAAATGGACGAGTTAATTTCCGAATTCCGTTCGTTTAAAGACTTTGCGGCCGAAAAATATAGTCACAAGAAAAACGTGTCGGCCGACTATGCTCGAGCGGAGGATTTTAAGATAATGAGGTTGGATCTCGACTCGGTTCTGGAGGAAGAACGAGAGGTGTATCGGAGGATGAAGGAAGAGGTGAAGAAAAAATGGATGTCGTAGGTTTTTTTTTTTATTTTTAGGAAATCTAATTTTTTTTTTCGGAAATGTTTTTTTTTATTTTTAGGAAATGTAATTTTTTTTATGTTATGAAATGACTTTATTTATGTTGTATTTTTTAACTTTTATAATTTTTTTATTAAGTTAATAAAAAAACACTTACAAAATTATAAAATATTGAGGTGGGGTAACCCCATCCTTCATCCCCCTCAAAAGTGAAGGAGGCTCATCTTCCACGAGCCGGTGATGTGGCGCCTACATGGCAGCCCATCCTCATGGAGATGGGCCTCACCATACCCTATAGTCTTAGAAATGCATGTCATCTTCGGTAAGAGTGACATTGATTGAATAGTTGATCTACTTTTTGTCAACGTTAAGGAATATGTAGCATATTTATTATTTATTAATGTCAAATGAAATATTGATTTTTAAGAGATAAAATTGTAGAAAACAACCTTTATGTTTGTCTCAAACTGTATTTTATAGTTTTTACTATGTAATTGGCAAAAACCAACCTTTATGTTCATGTTTTATTACACCCTATAATCTTTAGCACTAACCACATCAAAAAATTCAGTTAAATGGACTCATAAAATTCAGTTAAATGGACTCATATGTTTTGCACGTGAGGGCATTTAAGTATTTTAATATATATCCCTTTTAAACGAAAATTGTATTTATACCCTTTGTATTTATACCCTTCAAATTCACTGATAACAAAAAGGTTGACCAAATCAAGATGAGATCACATCTTTTCCATCGAACCACCGGTTCACCATCTCAGGCAACTCCCTTAATCCTTCTTTCGTCCAGACATAAAGGACGAAACGTGTCACCAATAGATGGACGCCAACTGGACCTGCAAGATATCCGGAGGACAGACCGACAACCTTTGCCAGAATACGCCCAACTGGACAAATTGGGGCGTGTCACGTCATCCACTACCCTGACAACAATAGAGGGGACAAAGAGGATATTCCCCTTGGTCGGACAGCTGGCGCCCACTGGCTAGCTGGCAGGTCTCCTCCTTCTCCTTCTCCTTCATCCTTCGGCTATAAATAGAGGACTCCTCCTTCAAGTTTAAGGATTCTGCTCTCTCACCATTTTACTCTTAGCACACACTATTCTCCTGAGAACAGTACTTATTCTCACGCCAGAGGGTGGTCACAAGGAGAACCCCAATATTCCCCTCCTTGTGGTGAGTCACTGGTGTTCTGTTTTGCAGGATTCCAGCTAGCGGCGAGTGGAGGAAGATATTGAACCCTAATATAATGAGATAGTTCAGTTGAGATAACCTCGTGTTAACCAGTGTTTCATCACAAAGTTACATATAAAATGACCGAAATGCCCTTCTTGTTAACAGAAAAAATGGATGAAGTTAACCCAGAGGACTAAAATGCCAACTGTGAAACCGTTTTGGACCCACAGAAGAAAAATGAAATCTTTGGACTAAACTGATAAAATGGCCCAAACCACATGACCTAAAATGGCATTTATAACTCTTATATATATTACCAATATCAAAAGTCAAAACACTCACAAAAGTTACTATTTATAGCTTTGAATCAATCATACGTTGTCGTGTGACAACCAATTTTTTTTCTAATGCCCGGATAGTCCCTATGGTTTGCCTATTTTCACTTTTAGTCCCTCACTTTCTAAAATTACAGCTATAGTCCCTAACTTTTGCAATTTCGTTCCCGGATAGTCCCTGGCGGATGGGGGTTAGTTTTTGGTGTTAAGTGGATGTGAATTTACTAAAATTCCCTTGTTATTAAAAAAAACTAACTTAAATGTAAAACAACACACAATTTTCAACCCCTCATTTTACCAACAGAATAGAAGAACCTAACCCCACGACGGATACACATGGCGACGCAATGCTCCGGTTAAGATCATAATGTGTCGACACCGACGATTATTCAGCCAACACACAAACGCCACCATGTTCTCCCTCCCGTCACCGTCGTCTCAAACTCTAGTTCTCCGATCATTCCTAACACTCATCTCACTCTCATCAAACCCTATCACCCTGTTCACACCACTACAACCACCACAGTACGCCGCATCACTCTTCAATCAAACCCTAATTCTACGCCGGTTCACACATTCGTCCAATTCGCCTCCGATTGCACCGCCAGTTCGTGAATTCTTCGGTTTTAGCCCAAACGCTGTAATCAGTAAATGTATTTCGTTGGTTTCGTCGTTCTCGTCTTTGGCTCCGTCAGTGGCGGATGCTGTGGAAGTGGATGAGTAAGGTGAGAAGTCCGGTGATGATGTTGTTGATGAGGATGTGAAGCCGTCTATTCCTGTTAGGGCTTATTTCTTCGCTACTAGGTATAATTAATTGTAAATTTTTGAATTGGATTGTTTTTTCATGTTTTCATATGCAAAATCTAGAGAGAGAGAGAGAGAGAGTTCAAAAAGTAGTCCAGTGTCATCATTGTCGTTGTCCACTACCATCCTTGTCGTTGTCCACTACCATCCTTGTCGTTGTCCACCACCATCTCCGACAAGCAACCTTATATTGTTGTGTTGGGTGCACGGTTTCAGCCCCTGGTTTATCTAGTGGTGTGGTGGTGAAATGGGGAGATGGTGGTGGTGGGAAAGATGAAGTGGGTATGGTAACTTTTTAGTTATTGATTTAACAAATAAGGGTATTTAGGTCATTTCACACTAACTTAACACCAAAAACTAACTCCCATCCGCGAGGGACTATCCGTAAATGAAATGCAAAAGTTGGGGACTATAGCTGTAATTTTAGAAAGTTAGAGACTAAAGGTGAAAAATAGGCAAACCACTGGGACTATCCGGGCACTTTTCTCAAAATAAAATTAAGAATGGTAAGTCTTTTGTCTTTAGTGTAACTTTATCCGATCTATTTTCTTTTTTCTTAATTTTTGCTCAATCAATTTCCTTTGCTACCTCGTAGCTTTAATTTAATAAAGTGATTATACAACTGCTAAATTTGAATAAAGTTATATTTTTACTGCTCGATGTAAAATATTAGTTGGAGATATCTATACTTTCTATAAAAGGAGAAATCTGAGTGACATAAGAAAAGCTGATGTGTCAGCCATTGAGGCTGTCCACCAAGGTTTTTCTTATGTCATTTTACATCATAAAGCCTAATATATAAAATCATTTAAAATTAAAATTCTGTCTAAACCTCTGTCCTCAACATTTTATAATCAAACCTCTGTTCCCAATAAACCTCTGTCCAAATTCAAAATTCTGGCTCCACGTTCAAAATTCAAACCATATATTCTAATCCTATAAATAAGATATATGAATCTGGCTCCGCATTCAAATATCTCTCGCTCATATCTGCGAGCGTATCTCTATCTCTCTCAAATGCATATTTCTCGTGATTCAGCCTGCTAATCTCCTATTATACTTCTTTGTTCGAATGTTTGTTGATTCTGTTTACATGTTATCGTTCCAGTATCATTGTTCCAACATCGTCGTTTCAATGAAGCTTCCCTTCACACATCAACCTTTCAATATCGATGTTGCAGTATCATTGTTGCAATATCGTGAAAAGTTGCATGTGCTACCTTCTTTGATGGGAGAGTTGCATTGTTCGATTTTCGTTAAATCGAAAGTCAGCTTTTCTTGCATTAGTAAGATTTTCTTCTTTTACACAAAGTATAGATTCGTGTAATATCGTGAAAAGTTAGATGCGCTACAACAATTGAGAGGAGACCTTTGCATTTTAGGTTTGTTTCTTATTTTGATTAACTGTTGATGATGTTGAAAGTTTTTATTGACACTGACATTTTAGAATATGTTAAGATGCATGTTGATATTATTAAAATGAACTACTACATAGAAAAATAGAAATTTAATGAAATATTTATAAAGTATTACACGCTAGAGTTAACACTTGCTAGGATTTCGTAGACTCTGGCCTTTCTCCATGTCATTTCATGCTCTCTTTTGAATTTCAGGTCAGTTAGCATGTTGCAGATTTTCTGATCCTGTTTTAGAAGTTGTGTCAGAAACTCTTCTGCATTCTTTTGGAACTCTGATGGAGGAGAGTGGAGGACTTCATCGAGCAATGCTATGCTGTTCCAGGTTTTGTTGTAATTAGTGTCATTGATTATGTCGACTTTACTATTTAGTTCTTCGTCTGTTCTTTTTTCTTTTAGTGACCACATCGAGAATTGTGTTTTAACATTGCTGTTGTTTGACCAGTGGTAGAAGCTGAAGTTTGCCATGTAGATTTTTTGTTGGTTTTTCTGATTTGGAACAATTTTTGACAGAAAGTGATTTGTAGAACAATTTGTTGATGTTTTGAATCAAAAGTAATCATCGGTCTTTTATAGAGTTTAAAAACGCGTCTACATGGTAAATGAAGAGGTTAATTGTAATTGTGATAATCTGCTTTTTTTCTTTGAACTTCGAAATTTTGTCCCTTGGGTTTCTTGGTATTTAATTTACAGTTTTCCTATAAAAGTTGGGGTTTGAAAAGGTTTTTGCATTAAAAGACTGTTGTTTTGAAATATACATTAATATGTTTATATTAAATCTACACGTTTTCACTGTTAGATATTTCAGTATATAAACTCATAGCCACTTCACCTGTTTTTCATCACGTTTTCCTACGAAGATATCATACTTTCAGGAAAGTTGAGTAATATAGTTTATTCAAATGGCATCATTCACTACTGTAAAATCAGATGATTTAAAGCAGCATTTTATCAGCAAATCGAGGAACAGGTGTATGAAGATAGGGCTACTCTTCAAGAGCTGAAGAGATGTTTTGATGGATTGCAAGTTGGCCTGTTCATGAGAGAGCAGGTTTCCAGAAATCTTATGCGGATGCCTTCAACTTCCGTTCGTGAGCTTTGTGTTGTCAGTAATATAGAGTGTGGTGATAGAGACGTAGAGTTCATGGCGATGCTGAAGGACATACATCGAGAGGTTCAGCAATCGATGGAGTTGAAGCTAAAGTTTCTTAATTCTTGCTGTTATTGTTAGATTTGAACTTTATTGTTGTTCAGTATGTTATGTAACTATTGGACTTTTAATGTCATGAATAAATGAATAAATTTTAATCTTATGAATCTATGTTGTGTTTTAGTTTTACTTATTTAGTGTTTGAGTTTGATTTAGATTATGTTGATGTTGAATTGTGTCTGAACATCTGTTTGGTAAGTCAACAGAGGTTTAATAGTATCAAGGGTTGGTTTGATGGTGAACACATTATGTTGATGTTGAATTGTGTCTGAACATCTGTTTGGTAAGTCAACAGAGGTTTAATAGTATCAAGGGTTGGTTTGACGGTGAACAGATTATGTTGATGTTGAATTGTGTCTGAACATCTGTTTGGTAAGTCAACAGAGGTTTAATAGTATCAAGGGTTGGTTTGATGGTGAACAGATGAGTACAAAGATAAAATAAATGTTCAGAATTTGATCATTGATAACAGTTTTTTGAAGAATCTGTGCTCCTGCAAATTACAGAGAGTCAAAATATTTGGAGTTGTAAAAGGTCTGTTGTAGTTAAAGTTTGGTAAAAGAGAACATCTGCTGATGATGAAAGATTGAAGAAGGAAAGGTCTGTATGGGAGACCAGATGTTAAAGAACAACAGATGATATTCAAAATATGTTGAGCCGACAAAAGGTTTTTATAGTAACAATGGTTAGGTTAATAGCAGATGTTGGGACTTTGTTAGTCCATTAGATTAGATGTTGTACAGTATGTGAAATTGTAATTGTAGACCTTTGTATAAGCATGTTGTTGTTGTCATCTATTCGAACCTTCTTATGAAACAGTTGTGTATGCTAATGACTGTTGATTTACCACCGTTGACTAAATGAATATTAATACTATTAATCTTTATTGTCGCATCTTCATTTTAATTATTTCAGTCATTCCTAAGTATTATTATATAATTTTGTTTATCAATAACAATTTTTTGAAAGAATTTCCGGTAAGACCTAATTACAAGGAGTCGATATTTGCTGTTGTAAAAGGTGTGTTGTAGCTAAAGTCTGACAAAAGAGAGCATCTGCTGATGAATAAATGTCTGAAGATACAAAGGTCTGCTATTCAATCATAAAATGCTCAACAGAGGTTTTGATACTAACAGTGGTTGGGCAAATAACAGATGTTAGACTTACGACTGTTGAGTTACACCGATTGAAAACAATTGTTTTTGAAACTTATGCTTGCCTAAAAATACATTCACTGCTAAAGGGTACCGTCTGTTGTCATAATTTATGTTTATCCTAATGACTGTTGATTTACTATACTGTTGACTGTCATCCATTATGACAACAGAGGTTCTGACGTGGACAAATGTTAGCTAAAAATAAAACAACTGCTAAAAGTTATCATCTGTTCTCATAACTTCTGTTTATCTAACGACTGTTTGACTCACACTGTTCCCAACTTCTGTAGTCGACCAACAGAGGTTTCCAAACAACTGTCATTGGTTATCGCAAGAGAGGTTCTGACGTGGACAGATGTTAGCCATCAAATATTTGTAACTACTGCCACGTCAGCATTCACTTCTTCTCTCTATATAAAAGTTGTTTCATCCCTAAATCGAGGTTCTACCACTGCCGTCTCGAATTCAAAATTCTGAAAAACAGTTTCCAACATATTAAAAACCCTCCAACTTAAACCCTGTTTCATCCCCAAATCACCTTCTTCTCCGATGATGTCTCTGAGCATCAAAAACCCTCACAGCTACCTCCCCATCTTCGAGAAAACCAGCAAAAATACCAGCTTTCACTCAATAATTGACCTTGTAACGTCATCAAAATACAAATCAATCCTTACTGCTGATGCTCCGGTTCATACAGAAACACTTCGACAATTTTGGTTTAATGCTGAAATAGAGTCTGAAGATAATAATCCAGAAACGACCCGTGTTTGCACACGGGTCTTACCGCTAGTCCTATATAATAAAAGAAACCACTGAGGGGACACATGTCATTCATTGGAGCTACCTATTTTTTAGTTTTTTCCTCTCTCCTACTTAACTATAGATAATTAATATTAGTTAAAAGATAATTATAAAATTAAATTTAAACAATTCGTATAGGAGATAATATAATATTTTGAAATATTTATTACATTTTAAAATTATTTATCCTGAAATTAACAAAAGACGCACACTAAATATAAATTAATAAAATGTAAATGATTTATTTATTTTATTAAAATAAAGTAGTTAAGGGTAGAACCTATTTCAAAAATGTTTATAAGGGGTAAATAAAAACATTAATCAATGTTTATTGATTTTATACTTTTATTTTCGTGTTCTACTCTCAACTCAAATACGGTATTCACTATGTTTACATGGCATTTATAAGAACCATCATTGCAATCACCCCATCAATCTTATATCGAGTATATCCGTTATTTTTTTAAAGATATATATTTTTTTAGATTCATTCAACCCGTGTAATAAATGTTTTTTTTAAATATAATGTTTTTATTATTTACTATACAAAATTACATTTATGCAACTCATGTAATACACCGGGTTTTTTAAAATATAACTTTTTTATTATGTGGTATATAAAATAAGATTTATTCAATCCGTAGAATACAAAGGGTTTATAAAGATATAACAAGATATAATTTTTTATTGATTGGTATATAAAATTACATGTGCTCAACCCATACAATACATGAGATTCTTAAAAATGTAACTATTTTCATTATTTAATATATAAAATTAAATTTACTCAACCCGTACAATACCCGGGGTTCTTAAATATATAATTATTTTATTATTTAATATATAAAATTACATTTATTCAACCCATGTAATAAACGAGATTTTTGAAGATATATTGTTTTAGAGTAAACTGCCATTTTGGTCCCTGAGGTTTGGTCACTTTTGCCATTTTAGTCCAAATTTAAAACTTATTACATCTGGGTCCCTATGGTTTCATTTTTGTTGCCATTTTAGTCCATAAACAAAGTCAGCTCATATTTCTACAAAAACCTGTTTTTTTGTCCCTTTCTAAAGGGCATTTTGGTCATTTTGACTGCCCAACTACCCACCCCCACCCCAACCCCTTTTCTTCTTTCCCTCTTCTGATTACAAACCAAACCGGTCAACTATTTCTCTCTCTCTATAAACACACACAACTTTATCTCAACCTTCATCTACCACCACCATCTTCCACCTCCCACCACCACTACCACCACAACCATCCACTGCCACCTCAGTCTTCACCAAACTGATCTACACAAAACCACCACCCTAACCCTAACCAAACACCCAACCACCACTGCCCAGCCATCGCCGCCCCAGCCCATGCTCTCAATCGGATCTCCACTCCTGATTCTGGTGCCTCCAATCTTGCCGATCTTTATCCTTCGCCGCAGTCTGGTTCGAGTTCGAATCTCGCTCCACCGCCTCCTGAATCGAGTAGTGATAATCAAACTCCGCCGCAATCGCCACCACCGTATTCGAGGTTAATATTGTTGTTAACATCACATATGAATAACTGTTATCTGAGGCACGTCGTCGGAGAAAGATGGGAGACGGTCCAGCTCAGCGACGGATGATAGTCAAGATGGGTCATTCCATGGTCCAGAAAGAGTACGGGTTCGACAATACGGGAAATTCTTGTAAAGATCTCATGGGCTCTGTTTAAAATCCAAGAACTTCAGGCTCACAACGGGTTGATCTGATGATTGTTTTTGTAAGTGTTGTGATTGGAGATGATGATTGCTGATAAAACAGCGGCAAAGAAAGCTGAAAACAGGTACAATACGAAGCCTCTAGTCGCCATGGATGCTCTATTGTTGTGTGCTCTGTTTTATGAAAAGTAGAAATGAACGAAGAAGATGATTATTGGGATTGCAGGCATATAGCCAACTAATAGGCATGTTATCCCTCACATGGCACATGAATTTATAGGTGGGACCCACAAAAAAGTTAAAAGCTTTAAATATGTTGGGGTGGGGTGGGGTGGGGTGGGTAGTTGGGCATGCAAAATGACCAAAACACCCTTCAGAAAAGGACAAAAAACCAGGGTTTTTTAAAAAAAATATGAGCTGACTTTGCTTTTGGAGTAAAATGGCAACAAAATGAAACCACAAGGACCCAGATGTAAAAGGTTTCAAATTTGGACTAAAATGGCAAAAATGACCAAACCTCAGGGACGAAAATGGCAGTTTACTCATTGTTTTATTATTTGGTATGTAAAATACATTTATTCAACTCGTGTATTACACGGGGTTCTAACGTAGTTAACTAATATATAGATATTAGTTAAAATTAACCCGATTATAAGAACTAGTTATTTTCCGCCCGCGCGTTGCGGCGGGACCCAATGACTACAAAAGGCGTGTTAGCAACGGCAAACAGATACCGAATATCAGAACATAAATAAAATGACGTGGTAAGGATAATCACTCTGTCATAAAAAACAATTTTAAATAACCTAATATATAATAATAGGACCCACACGTCCTACACGTTGAAAATTCGGTTGTTTTCAGTTCAGTTATTACGATGCTAACACGTTAAAATATGGATGAGCTCGGTACCGGTAACGGCAGCGAAAGTACCGATCCGGAAAATCATCGAAATTAGGTACCGGCATCGAAAATGCTCGGTACAATACGATATGGTATTTGAAGGTAAAAATTAATAAATACATGTATGGTGCTAGACCGGTGTCGAACCGAAAGTAACGATT
This sequence comes from Helianthus annuus, assembly GCF_002127325.2. Taxonomy (NCBI): domain Eukaryota; kingdom Viridiplantae; phylum Streptophyta; class Magnoliopsida; order Asterales; family Asteraceae; genus Helianthus; species Helianthus annuus. The sequence continues at coordinate 172,007,430 of NC_035447.2, read as the reverse complement.
CTGAAAACGCCAAAAGGTGGGTACCAAATTGGTACCGGAAATGATTTGGTATAGTAAATTTGGTACTGATACGATGCCGATTCGTTTACAGGATTTGATACGATTTGCTCATCAATATTCTAAATATGCAAGTTAATTTTACATGTTACAATTCATTCATTACAGAAAAAGACAAAAAAGAAAGCAAAATAAGTTGTTGTGTATATAAAACCTCATTCAAACGAAATACAGTTTACTTACTGTGTGTATGAAAAGTAATCTAAACGGTGCAATTACTTGCATTGCTGCGTTGCTACAGGATTTGATGAGCTCGGTACCAACCGGTACCAAAAATACCGTTACCGAAATCCTCAAAAGTGGGTACCGGTACCGAATATACCTAGTATGGTACAGTTCGGTACCGGTCGGTACTGGTACGGTACCGGTATGTGAGGATAAAAATCGGTGAATACCTGTGCAGAACCGGTACCGAAAATACACCGATTTAGTAAATTTGAGACCGGTACCTATACCCGATACCATTTGCTGATCTCTTAATGATGTATTCCATTCTAATTTTAATTTAAAAAATAAATTATAAAGCAGTGTTCCCGTTACCGAAATCCCCAAAAGTGGGTACGGTACCGAATATACCTAGTATGGTACGGTTCGGTACCAGACGGTACTAGTAAGGCACCGGTATTTGAGGGTAAAAACCGGTGGATAACTGTGCAGAACCGGTACCGAAAATACACCGATTTGGTAAATTTAAGACCGGTACCTATACCCGATACCATTTACTGATCTCTTAATGATGTATTCCATTCTAAATTAATATATGATAAAAAGAAAGTGAAGCACTCTTCATTCGCTTTCTTTTTTATCATATATTAATTAATAATAATTAATTAATAATAATTTAAAAGCTGAAACATAGAAACACCACGAAAATATTGCCAATAATAATTGATAAAGGGATAAAGTGACAAGATTGTACCATGTAATTAATATTTTCTTATTCCGGTGCATGTCATTTTCATTGGTTGTTATTACATATTACCAACTAATAAACAATAAAATAGACAAAAACTTAAAAGTAGAAAGAACTCAAAGAAGAAACAAAGGAGTTCATCAACACCCCTTCCATATCCAATGTTTTAGTTTGTTCCCTCATTCGAACTATTGTTAACGTTATAACTTATATATGTTGATTTATCTATAGAACCTCATGAACTCTATAGTAAAAGAATACAGAAAAAAAAAAAACCCACCCTCACGTAGAATCTTAAACTAGATGAAGACTATACTAAATTCAAACAACTATTAATATTAAAACTTATAAAATAGTAATTTATGGAAAGTAATTTACATGGTGTAATGATAAAGATTTAATGAGGCATCACCACCGAAATCTCATTCAATATACTATGAATGAAGGTAAGAAAAGATGACGAGATGTTATACACATTGATATTTCTCTTCGCAATTTCATTCAATACTATGAATGAAGGTAAGAAAAGATGACGAGATGTTATACATAATGATATTTCCTTTATTGTAGTTTCCGTCTTCAACCTAAATATACCATATTACAAAGTTAGTGGAAAGTTCTATTCAGAACATTAAATATTGCGAGAACACGCATAACACAATGAATCACCCATTTTTTAATCCTAAAAACCAAAAACGGTAAATGAAAATGTTACAAATGTAAAATTTATTATTTCTCACACTAGAATTCAAAGCAAAATATGTAAGGCCCTAGAACGTATTTAACAAAAGTCGCAGCGGAAAATTCGTCCCATACAATTTCTTTCATTATAAACTTCATGCCTTACTTGAAAGTCCATTTTTAAAGCAACTCTTTTATACTGAATACATCAATCTAATTCATTTACAGAATAAAACATAGCTTAGGTGTATCTAACTACATTCTCAGACAATCCCGTACAATCCTTCATGTGACTCGGTCTTCATTCTCTACTCCTCGTGATGATCCTCTGTGATTCGCACTACCTGCACTCACCACATACATTCGCAACATTAGCACACATTATAAACATGAACAAGTTTTATCCTCGTTTTACGTTTCATTCCTTTAATATCTTTACAATTAAAATTCCATCTGAGTCTATGATCCCTGGTGAGACTTCCTTAATGTACCTGCGTTACACTTTATTCGCAAGGCACACATATTAATAACATCAATATTGTATCGTATTGAAAACTTGCAAAAATCCATGCATACCTGACCACATACGTGCACACTCACGTATTTACATACGTACATACCTTCATACATGTCTACATACGTGCATACGCCCATATATTCCTATCTGCATAAATACATACACACATAAATACCTACTTTTCCTAAAACGTGAATTGAATTAATCATACTTAGTATATAAGCATTTAAAAACGGTCTAAACGGGTTTGCATTGCATATACAAATAAAATACAAATTTTTCATAATTGTGGAGCCCGTCGCGTCGCGCAACGGCCCCTTGCCTTCGCCGTCGCGTCGCGCGACCCCCCCCCCCCCATATGAACAGAATGTTCGCAGATGTTGCTGCATATTCCCAGCATAACTCAATTTTACGGAAACGAGCATAACTCTCTCGTTTTTTATCCGTTTTACGCGATTCTTTTTCCTACGTGATCGTAATTTAATTCTCCATCAGATGGAGTTAACATCCGACATCCAGTTTAACAAAATTCTAGACTTTTAAGCTTTTGACTTATTACCTTTTTACAAAGTTTTGAACCGTTCATGCATTTATCAAAATAATATGTTTATTTAACCTCAATTTCTTATGAACCTTATAATTTCAATATTGTCTATCATAAAAGATTAAATTCTTGGATGTCTTGCATCCTTTTAACCCATTTTCGCTCAAAAGCTTATTTTGGCCCGTTACGGGTATTTACGCATTAATGGTCTATGATATACTAAACCATACTCTTCGGTTTCAGACTTGACCAAAACATTACTCTAATTTAATATCTTGTTTCCAAACGAGTTTTATGGACGTTTGCCCGTTATACCTATCAAGGGCGTTTTTGTCAACTTTGCTCCATCCTTTACAACAAAGGACTTCATTGCATATTTAACCAATATTACTACTTAACTACAACCCTAATCACACATACCTTGCTCGGATCAAAGCTAAGATCCGTTTTAATACTTCATCCACCAAATTGTTAGATGATAGCAACGAAATCCTTTCACTATTCATTATGTAAATTCGTAATACTTGACAAACAATTCATTAGTCGATATTACCAAATGGTGATATATTCACCATTTGGCTCAGTAAATCTAATTGTCCATTTTATCCTTATGGGATTTTTAATTAGTCATTATTCCCTCCATGTAACTTATCCCTTCGTTAACTCGAAACCAAAATTACCATATTACCCATCCGTTTTAATACTTCATCCACCAAATTGTTAGATGATAACAACGAAATCCTTTCACTATTCATTCTGTAAATTCGTAATACTTGACAAACAATTCATTAGTCGATATTACCAAATGGTGATATCTTCACCGTTTGGCTCATTAAATCTAATTGTCCATTTTATCCTTATGGGATTTTTCATAGTCATTATTCCCTCCATCTAACTTATCCCTTCGTTAACTCCCATATTACCTTTTTTACCCTTTTTAACCATAAAACTTAGTCTCTTACCATGACTACATGTTCTGACCCATATCAAAACTTGTCGGAACATCATACTTCACGTATTCACTTACCATGTTCGTAATCTATTCAACGGGTAGATATTCTAATAAAATAAAAGGGGTAAGCTTTACTTAGGTTACATCCGAGTATGCTTCCCATGCGCATAAGTTCCATTTGACCCGCTTCTTTCCCAAGCTTCCACGCGCTTATCAAGCATCAAACTATCATATATCATTCTCAAGATAGTTAGCTTATTCATCATTCATCACGACCCTTTCATCACACGGATCTTATATTAAAATCATCAATCGATCTCATAACATGCTAATCTATCAAATCTTATCCGAGTTCTTCAAACATTCACACACATATATAATTTCAAGCATTACTAACATAAGAAACTCATCATTTTCATCATGTTATACAAAACCCACTTCATCACTACTTTGCTAATCACTTACAAATGATCTAATCTCAATCACCTCATAATTTCATCATACGTTTGGTGTGTATACTACCTCCTAAGCATAGTGTACAACTAATTCTTGCATATTCTTCTAACCTCATACATAATTCATCAAATTCCTCATTCTAATCAACATGAATCATTCTTACATAAACATCAAACATATCAACACCATATTTCTTTCAATTCATCTAACAAGGATTCATCATACCCACATAACACAATCAACATTCAACAAGAATTATACATGGATGATGATTCAAGTCATCATTCTTACCCTAACTAAACATCGAATTAACCCAAACCATGCATAATCCATGTTCTATATGATGATTCTAACACATGCTCATACTCAATTTCATACTAATTCACATATTAGAACATAACTCACTTCGTGCAAGATCACCAATCTAGGTTTTAAGACATACCTTATGATCCCCATGTGAAGGTGATCATTAATTCATGCTCGGTTGTGAATTTGAGCTTCGTTTAGCCTTTCAATTTGATGGATTAGATGAAAGTTAGGGTTTTGGCTCCCATGGAGCTCTTGCTCGTTCTAGAACACATGAAGTGTGTGTTTGTGTGTGTGAAATTTTCATATATTAATTCAACTTTCATTTTATCCCACTTTAGTCCCTTATGTTAGCCACTAACACATAATGGCACAACTTCCCTCCACTAATAGTTTTTCACCATACACTTAACTAGGTTAAATAGCCTAGTTATTTATTTCATGAAATATTATATGAGAACATATGATAAATATAATCATTCGTATTTTTGGGGTGTTACAAGTCTACCCCCCCCTTAAATAAGGTTTCATCCCCGAAACCTTTCTCATTTCCATCTAACACTAATCATCTTCCCTTTGTAATTTATACATACACTTCTATGTTTAACTTCGATAGTTGCGTCGTAATTATAAGTAACCATCCGTTCTTAATTCACATATTTTTCATGCAATTGACTTCTCCCTATCAAGTATATACCTTCCATACCATGCTTCCATATAACATTCTCATTTCCTTGACCCGTTAGTAACAGGTCAATATGCATACTTATTTAAACTTTTATTAATACTTACATTTATATGATCCGTTTATAACATATCTAATACCTTCATCTCATCCTTTAAGATTACATTCCATACCTATATTAAATAACATTCAATTATAGTTGTTGTTATCGCAACAATTTACTATTTCATAGTCACGCATACATGCATAATTCCAAGGTTAACATCATTCTACATTTTCTATAGTTATTTGTACCCTACATACCTTTACGTTACCTTCAACTCACCTCATTCATTCTACATTACTATTCCTCTCATTTCATGCATTACTTACTTTGCATAAACAAGCGTGTCATGCAGGTTCATCATACGAGAGTTTAACCAATACCCGAAATTTTCACTCAAAACTTTTAAAATTTACTTCTTAATGACATAATTTTCTTCTTATGTCAACTGTTAAAATCAAACATTCCATCCCATACCATACATATTCCATCATTCATTTTGTAGGTCGTTTTCAATTTACTCATTCATACCTATCCAACATGAGTTAAAACATTTTACTTACTTCAATTTCATTTCATACTTCAGCGATCCGTAAACCAGATCGATCCGCTCCTTCGCGTGTACTAATCGTACCAGGCCAGCTTTCATTCATCCTTGTAATGGGCTTCCACTCGTGCACATTCTTTCACCATGTCGATTGGTTTCATCTCATTCAGAATTCTACCATTAACATCTACAAAATCGGAGGTTAGCACCTTTCATTCAAACATTCATTATACTAGGTGTTTACTCACCTATAATTCTTTTTACAATTTATTCCGTACATACTATAACATATCACACATTCCATTTCTTACATGCAATCCTTTTATTCTAGTTACTTATTTCATCAAGCTTCGTAGTTTGACTTTTCAAGGTCAACCTGACATTTCTTACTTATCATAGATGTAAAGAAGTACACGTTCGTACTTCTTTTCACTCATGCTTTATTGCAAAATCTTCATTTCATCATTTCGGTATTCCTTACCAAACTTACCCTTCCCGTCCATATTTAAGTTATAGTCCGGGTCGTAGCCCGTTATTCATTATGACTCCCAAGAGTCGGTTACTAACACATCAAACACATAACCTGTTCAAAACTTCTTTCTTTCGTAAAAAATTAGGTTTGCGTGCCAATTACGATCATTCTTTGGTTACACTGTCAACATTTACTTTATATTTTCTTATATGACCCGTTTGACGTAACCCCGGTCAAGCTGTCGACACATTCTTAAGTGGGTTAATTTCATCATTTTTATGTTTTAAGTCCGCCCCACGGATTCAAACGTGTTCAAACGTAACATTCATACCTTTCATTACTTCTATGTTTGAATCCGTCTTGCGGGTCCAAGCGTATCATTCATACTTTCCATTACTTCTATGTTTGAATCCGTCTCGCGGGTTCAAACATATCATTCATACTTTCCATTCCTTTCATGTTTCGAATCCGTCTAGCGGATTCTAACATATCATTCACTTTCATTCCTTTCATGTTTCGAATCCGTCTCGCAGATTCTAACATATCATTCATACTTTCATTCCTGAAAGTCTTACATTTCTCTTCACCCTCACGTCCACCCACTACCTAATTCTATCAGACATACTTGTAACAATTATCACGGTCTCACGAACGTCATATGTTTCTTGTGTGTTGGCCATGTACACAATCCACATACTAGTTTCGTATCTTCATGTAATCGCCACCTTATGTCCGAAGAATTAAGTTTCGGCACGTGTAACATTTTCTAAACTTCTTTACCATGTCATTATTATATTTCATTTAAAATTTTCTTTCGTTTGCTAGATTATACCATTGCATGCGCCCACATGTTAAATTTACGTACCTGGGGTCAATTTGTCTTATTACATGCCTTGATGCCGGTACTAGACCGCATTCACGGATCATCCTTTCCAAGCAATTATGCTTACCTTACACATAACATACTGTTAGTTTTCTTCAAATACATACTTAAGCACATACGTACCTTTACTTCTACCCTTAGATCTTGATCGAGTCTCGGATTGTACGGGTTCCTTGTCACAAGAGCACACAGGTTTGAGTTCAAGTATTTATCTCCTCATACTTGATTTCACTCAAACCATGGCTCTGATACAAACTTGTAAGGCCCTAGAACGTATTTAACAAAAGTCGCAGCGGAAAATTCGTGCCATAAAATTTCTTTCATTATAAACTTCATGCCTTACTTGAAAGTCCATTTTTAAAGCAACTCTTTTATATTGAATACATCAATCTAACTCATTCACAGAATAAAACATAACTTAGGTGTATCTAATTACATTCTCAGACAATCCCGTACAATCATTCATGTGACTCGGACTTCATTCTCTACTCCTCGTGATGATCCTCCGTGATTCGCACTACCTGCCCTCACCACATACCTTCGCAACATTAGCACACATTATAAACATGAGCATGATTTATCCTCGTTTTACGTTTCATTCCTTTAATCTCTTTACAGTTAAACATTCCATCTGAGTCTATGATCCCTGGTGAGACTTCCTTAATGTACCTGCGTTACACTTTATTCGCAAGGCACACATATTAATAACATCAATACTGTATCGTATTGAAAACTTGCAAAAATCCACGCATACCTGACTGCATACCTGTACACTCACATATTTACAAACGTACATACCTTTATACATGTCTACATACGTGCATACGCCCATATGTTCTTATCTGCATAAATACATACACACATACATACCTACCTTTCCTAAAACATGAATTGAATTAATCATACTTAGTATATAAGCATTTAAAAACGGTCTAAACGGGTTCGAATTGCATATACAAATAAAATACAAATTTTTCAAAATGCCCGTCGCATCGCGCGACGGCCCCTTGCCTTTGCCGTCGCGTCGCGCGACCCCTCCATATGAACAGAATGTTCACAGCTGTTGCTGCATATTCCCAGCATAACTTAATTTTACGGAAACGAGCATAACTCTCTCGTTTTTGATCCGTTTTACGCGATTCTTTTTCCTACGTGATCGCAGTTTAATTCTCCATCACATGGAGTTAACATCCGCCATCCGGTTTAACAAAATTCTAGACTTTTAAGCTTTCGACTTATTACTTTTTTACAAAGTTTTGACCCGTTCATGCATTTATCAAAATTATCTGTTTATTTGACCTCAATTTCTCATGAACCTTATAATTTCAATATTGTCTATCATAAAAGATAAAATTCTTGGATGTCTTGCATCCTCTTAACCCATTTTCGCTCAAAATCTTATTTTTGACCCGTTACGGGTATTTACGCATTAATGGTCTATGACATACTAAACCATACTCTTTGCTTTCATACTTGACCAAAACATTACTCTAATTGAATAGCTTGTTTCCAAACGAGTTTTAAGGTCGTTTGCCCGTTATACCTATCAAGGGCGTTTTTGTCAACTTTGCTCCATCCTTTGCAACAAAGGACTTCATTGCATATTTAACCAATCTTACTACTTAACTACAACTCTAATCACACATACCTTGCTCGGATCAAAGCTAAGATCCGTTTTAATACTTCATCCATCAGATTGTTAGATGATAGCAACGAAATACTTTCGCTATTCATTCTGTAAATTCGTAATACTTGACAAACAATTCATTAGTCGATATTACCAAATGGTGATATCTTCACCATTTGGCTTATTAAATCTAGTTGTCCATTTTATCCTTATGTGATTTTTAATTAGTCATTATTCCCTCCATGTAACTTATCCCTTCGTTAACTCGTAGCCAAAATTACCATATTACCCATCCGTTTTAATACTTCATCCACCAAATTGTTAGATGATAGCAACGAAATCCTTTCGCTATTCATTCTGTAATTTCGTAATACTTGACCAACAATTCATTAGTCGATATTACCAAATGGTGATATCTTCACCATTTGGCTCATTAAATCTAGTTGTCCATTTTATCCTTATGGGATTTTTAATTAGTCATTATTCCCTCCATGTAACTTATCCCTTCGTTAACTCGTAACCAAAATTACCATATTACCCTTTTTACCTTTTTTAACCATAAAACTTAGTCTCTTACCATGACTACATGTTCCGACCCGTATCAAAACTAGTCGGAACGTCATACTTCACATATTCACTTACCATGTCCGTAATCTATTCAACGAGTAGATATTCTAATAAAATAAAAGGGGTAAGCTTTACTTACGTTACATCCGAGTACGCTTCCCATGCGCATAAGTTCCATTTGACCCGCTTCTTTCCCAAGCTTCCATGCCGCTTATAAAGCATCAAACTATCATATATCATTCTCAAGATAGTTAGCTTATTCATTATTCATCACGACCCTTTCATCACACGGATCTTATATTAAGATCATCATTCGGTCTCATAACATGCTAATCTATCAAATCTTATCCGAGTTCTTCAAACATTCACACACATATATAATTTCAAACATTATTAACAAGAAACTCATTATTTTCATCATGTTATACAAAACCCACTTCATTACTACTTTGCTAATCACTTACAAATGATCTAATCTCAATCACCTCATAATTTCATCATACATTTGATGTGTATACTACCTCCTAAGCATAGTGTACAACTAATTCTTGCATATTCTTCTAACCTCATACATAATTCATCAAAATCCTTCTTCTAATCAACATGAATCATTCATACATAAACATCAAACATATCAACACCGTATTTCTTTCAATTCATCTAACAAGGATTCATCATACCCACATAATACAATCAACATTCAACAACAATTAGACATGGATGATGATTCAAGTCATCATTCTTACCCTAACGAATGGGTTTCACCTCTAAACATCGAATTAACCAAAACCATGCATAATCCATATTCTATATGATGATTCTAACACATGCTCATACTCAATTTCATACCAATTCACGGATTAGAACATAACCCACTTCGTGCAAGATCACCAATCTTGGTTTTAAGACATACCTTATGATCCCCATGTGAAGGTGATCATTAATTCATGCTCGGTTGTGAATTTGAGCTTCGTTTAGCCTTTCAATTTGATGGATTAGATGAAAGTTAGGTTTTTGGCTCCCATGGAGCTCCTGCTCGTTCTAGAACACACGAAGTGTGTGTTTGTGTGTGTGAAATTTTCATATATTAATTCAACTTTCATTTTTTCCCACTTTAGTCCCTTGTGTTAGCCACTAACACATAACTGGCACAACTTCCCTCCACTAATAGTTTTTCACCATACACTTAACTAGGTTAAATAGCCTGGTTATTTATTTCATGAAATATCAAATGAGAACATATGATAAATATAAACATTCGTATTTTTGGGATGTTACAAAATATGGAAAGTTTTTAGTTTTTGTATAACCTACATATATGTAGGTTATGTGTAGGTTAAATTACCTTTAAAAAATGTGTAGGTTAAATTACATACATGTATGTAAGCTATGTGTAGCTAAAAGTATATGGTTTTTTATCTATATTTAATACACATATATATGTTAGAAATATAAAATTAAAAAAAATACGAACCAAAATCCCAAAAAATAGTAATTTATAGTTGTTTTTTTATTCTCAGAATAATTAGTGTTCATCCTACAGCGTTTAAATAATGTACATGCATAACTATTTCATAATGTTGTAATTCTATCTATATAAACTACTTAGCTAAATTTGTTTTGTACATACATCTCACTTATCATATATATATATATAGGGGACCGCTAAAATAAAAACCACCTCCAGTTGTAAGAACCATGAGAACTACACCGTACGGGGCGAGTTGGACCAAAATTTTTTTCATAAACGTAGATGCGTGTATTATAAACACGTTTGTAAAAAAAAAAAATATTTAAAAAAAAAAGTCGTGAGTGTAGTTTTGAGCATCACAAGTTTGTGTTTACGGGTACCGTAAATTTTAAATACGGTACCCGTAAACACAAACTTGTGGTGCTCAAAACTACATTCACGACATTCTTTTTAAATATTTTATTTTACAAATGTGTTTATAATACACGCATCTACGTTTATGAAAAAAAAATTGGTCCAACTCGCCCCAGATCAAAAAGTTCTCATGGTTCTTACAACTGGAGGTGGTTTTCATTTTAGCGGTCCCCTATATATATATATATATATATATATATATATATATATATATATATATATATATATATATATATATATATATATATAGGCAGGTTATTGTATAAATTGACTTAACGTATGATGCGTACGCGAATCAACATGCGATTTTGTTTTTTTTGGAACAACTTGCGACTTCTTTTACAACTTGTGAATTTTTTTTAACATGCGACTTTTTTTTCTTTAACATGCGACCTTTTTTTTTTTTTTACAACATGCCATATTTCCTTTCTGGGCGTATAACGTGCGAACTTGCCATTGCGTACGCTCGTATGTTAAGGCAAAATGTACAATACACTTTCACTATATATATATATATATTAATAAAAGCTAGTGAATAGTGTTTTAAATATAATAATAATATATATAGTTTTTTTTATACTTTTATTATTTTAATATTATATCGTTAATAATAAAAGCCAATAAATAGTGTTTTTAAATATTATAATAATATATATAGTTTTTTAATACTGTTGTTATTTTAATATTATAATAATTATTATTTTCTTTACTTTTTAACTTGGATAGGCTTGATGTCAACCGATACTGGTATCGAAAATACCGTTACGGTCTGACTTGTTATCGGTACATGAAGTTAAAAATTGGCACCAACCTGGTACAGAAAACACAAAAAGTCGGGACCGAATTGATTTTGAAAATCTTTTAGTTCGGGAAATTCGGTACTGCAACCCAGTACCATTTGCTCATCCCTGATCACGGGTACCGTACGAGCAACAACGGTACCGTGCAACTTTTGTTGTTGATTTTCTTCAACCTTTAATGATTTTTTTTTTTAGTTTAAGGGGTAGGAATGAGTTTGGTGCCAACCGATACCGAATCGGTACTGGTACTGAAAATACAGGTATATGAAGGTAAAAAACGGTAGCGAACCGGTACCAGGAATGCCAAAGTCGGTACAGAATTTGTACTTAAGATCACCACGGGTTTCATACGAACAACATCATTACCATACAACTTTTTTGTTTGATTTTCTTTCGGTTATCTTTTAATGTTTTTTTCTACATTTTCTTTTGAGTTAATTTTCGTTTTGCTCCCTGTGGTTAGGTCATTTTAACAGTTTTGCCCCAATAGTTTTAAACTACTGAAACTGAAATGGGGGATCAAGGATGCACCTATTTGACTTGAATATATATTAGGCTTTTATATCATAATTATATAACTGTTTTTGTTCTTTTGAATGTGTATTGGTTAAAGTATTACCTAGCTTCTTTTGAATATTATTGGTTTAGAAATGAACTCTAATTGATGGTAGTCGCCTACTAGCGTATGATTTTTATCACGTTCCATCCTTTTGTATTGGTTTCAAACTCGGCATACATTGATTTTTACTCGTTGATATCCGATGGTTATGCCCGATACCTGAAACCCGCAAGCATACCCGAAACCCGTGGGTATGCCCGACACCCGATGGGTAATTACCCGTCCCATACCCGATGGGTTTTGGGCCGGGTATGGGACAAATTTTTGTAACCGGGTATGGGGTTGGGATTAGCTATACCCGCCCCATACCCGTCCCATTGCCATCCGTAGGCTGAAGCTCCAAAAAGAATTAGGCTTAAAAAAAGAGACAATATATTAAAATTGGGTTTGGTTTTAGGTTTAGTTGGTTTACAGAAATTTTTGCGAATATGTAGTCCGATCGTATCGATTTTGGTTCAAGCCCATCAGTTTGATCAGTTTCAATAGATTTTATGGTCTTAATTCATTTCTCATCCAACATTATTCCCGTTATTTAGTTTATTAGTTTTTGTGGGTCAAAATGTTTATTCTCTCACCGTATGTGGCAAAACTGTACGAAGGGGTAACCCACTAACCCTGGTTTTATAAAGCGGAGCCAAAGGCTCCGATTCATAGACATTAACAGATCCCTGCTAAAATGCTAAGGGCTCAAGCCCTACACAAACCTCTCTGAGGCCACGACACCGAATCAACATACATTACAAATACGACCAGAGCCATGGTTCCTACATAACATTTACTTTGACCTACATGTGACATGTACACCCGTTTTAAAGTTTTTGCAATGAAAGAGAGGATGCACAAACCAAGCTTGATATAATCAAGAATCTCCAATGAAAATCCAGTTGATTTAACACTAGAGGAATCCATGGCCTTCCAACGATTAAGGTTTCTATATGTGAAAACACCATAAACCATAACACTATTCAGGGACGGATCTAACTTGTTAGAAGGGGTAACCTCCGTTCTGCAATGTGCATTGACGCTTCTGCGATTATGTAAATTTTGGAAAATTTTAACTTTTTCCGATTTCGTTACCCTTTTTTTGAAACATTGCCCCTATAATGATTTTCTAGATTCGCCACTGACACTAATTGGTTTGTTTGTTACCCGATCAACTTTGCACAAGGAAGGTCTAGGGCGGAAGGAACTCATGAATACAATTAATGCAATTAGGGAGTTGGAGCATACCAATACTAGCGTGTATTGCGTTTCGTACACGTATTTTCTAAATATTTTATATAGTAACTGAAATGTGTGGGCAAACCGATCCAAATTAAAAATTGGATCGCCCACCGGTAGTCTGGTCATGGTTTGACAGTCTTCGAGTGAAACATATTGGTAGTTTGGATGTCTTTTCTTACAAATTTATGAAGAACTTCATCTAGGATCCTCTCTATACAAAATAGCAGAGCAAGATCCATAATATTCGAAAGGCATATGAAGATATTCGAAAGGCATAATGGTAAATATATCTTAGTAGTGCTTAAGGAGTTAGGACTATAACTCTATATAAAGAGGACAACATTCAATTCTTATAACCATTGATCTAATCATTTAATCTAACTCGTCTCACAAACAAACATCTCCTTAAACGTACATTTACTCTTATACCAGATGACAGTCACCGGAGAACCTCTCATGTGACGAGACTAAAACGACAAGAGTGATGTTCTATAGTAGTAATCTAGATATTAAGAAGTACTGCTCTTGTTTGGTGAACATAATCAAATTTAAATGTTATATGATCTACTTGTTATATTATACTAAAAATGTATATAGTGTAATACTATAACTAGTTTATATTGACCAATAACTTACTCAACGGTGGAGTTAGCCCAAAAAATTCAGGGGTATCCTAAATTTTTATTTATTTTTTTATTAGAGGTATCATTTGTATAAAAAATAAAAAATTTACACTACATGGACAGAGTTGAAGGGTATTTTTACACTACGAAGATGGAGTTTAGAGGTAGCCTAGACTACCCCTCCTTATACATTGTCTCCACCACTAAACTTACTTATGTTTTGTTTATCATAAGAGTAAATTACAAAAATCGTCCTTTATGTATGTCACTTATTGCAAATTGTGTCCTTTGACTTCAATAATTACAGAAAACGTACTCGATGTTTGTAAACCCTTGCAAGTTATGTCCTTTAGTCATAACTTAGTTAATTTTTTGTGGTTAAATCTGACCAAATAGACCCCACATGAGGGTATTTTGGTCATTTTATTCTCATGTGGGGCCCATTTGGTCAGATTTAGTCACAAAAATACCCTCATGTGGGGTCCATTTGGTCGGATTTAACCACAAAAATTAACTGACTTAGGGATAAAGGACATAACTTGCAAGGGTCTGCAAACATCGAGTACGTTTTCTGTAATTATCGAACACAAAGGATACAATTTACAATAAGTGACATACATAAAGGATGATTTTTGTAATTTACTCTTATCATAAAAATAAAAGTAATATAATCACGTATCAATAGAAATTATAGAGACGATATAAATCATATTTTTGGTCTCCATTCATCATCATTTCAATAGAATATTAAACAAAAAGAGAATGCAAATGGTCCTACGAAGAATCATCCATGAATCTTCCTACTTTATTTCACTAAATGTAGTCGTTATTTTTTCTATTATCATGTTTTTGTTTTTTTATACTTTTCTTTTTCTTAGAATAGAAGGTATGGGGGTCGGCTAGGCCTGGTTAGGACCGGCGCCGGTCCCCCACACCGCCCCCCTCCCTCCCGTCCCGGCGTCCCCAGCAACCCACGGCCGTTCTCGCCGCCCCACTTTCAAAATTATATCCGTTATATAACGGATAGTTTAATTAAAAAAAATACCTTTTTCACTTTAAATATTTATCAACCTCTTCCAATTTTTTATACCATTTCACATCCATTTCTCCTAATCTTCTCCTACTCTCATCCATTTTTATAAAAAACACTCTCATTTTTTTACCATCATGAATCCATTCAACCCAAACGACCCCAACCCGAACAATCCTAACTTTTTTTCTAGTCCCGCTTACACTCCGACTATGGATCGTTCGTGGGGGTCTCCATCATTTATGTTTTCGGGTTTCCAACAATCACCTAACGCCTTCAATCAAATGTCCCAACTTCAACAAATGCAACAATACCAAGCATTCCAACAATTCATGCAACGCGGCTCGGTTCAACTTGATCAATTCCAATCGCAACCGCCAACTTCCCAACCACAACCCTCGGTTCAACTTGACGATGATGATGAAGTCGTCCCCGAATCGCCACCTAAAGAACTCAAGCGCAAAAAAACAGGGGGAAGGGGAAGGCGGTTGAAACCGAACCCGAAACCGCAAAAAAAAAAAAAAAAAAGCGGTTCGAGAGCAAAGGCGAGAACGTGGACAAAAGTAGAGGAGGAGGCGCTAGCTATTGCGTATCTTAAGTCCTCAAATTGTCCGATTGTCGGTATGAACCAAAGTTAATTTCTTTTTAATTTAAATTTAAATATTTATTTTATAGTTTTACTAATGCAATTTTTTTTTTAATTTTAGGGAACAATCAAGCGGGTTTTAGTTTTTGGAAGGCATGTACGGATAGATTTAATAACCTTATGGGGGAAGGCCCCTACCGTGATCTCAAATCCATATCAGGCAAGTGGCGGAAAATGAACAAGTGCGTGAATGATTTTATCGGGATTTATAACCCACTTTACATCAATCGTCCTAGTGGGAGTAGCGACGAGGACGTTCTTAACCTTGCGATGGCTAGATGGGAAACAAAAAATCCGTCTTTCCCGCACCTCCGAGCATGGAAAGTTTTAAAGAAAGAACCTAAATGGGCGCCGATTCCAAATGAGGTCACAACCGCCAAACGGACTAAAACTTCCGAGTCCGGAAGTTATAGTGCGGGAGGCTCCGCCGCTCGTTGTCAAATCGACATAAACGACGAACCGGAATATAAAGAGGAGCCCGTTCACGAGATCGAACGTCCCGGCGGAAGGGACAAAGCAAAAAAAGAGGCGGCCGCAAAGCGCAAAGGGGCCGACTCGAGTGGAGGGGCAGCTCAGGTGGAGGTGGCGGCTCGAAGGCGTCTTCGAAAATGGACGAGTTAATTTCCGAATTCCGTTCGTTTAAAGACTTTGCGGCCGAAAAATATAGTCACAAGAAAAACGTGTCGGCCGACTATGCTCGAGCGGAGGATTTTAGGATAATGAGGTTGGATCTCGACTCGGTTCCGGAGGAAGAACGAGAGGTGTATCGGAGGATGAAGGAAGAGGTAAAGAAAAAATGGATGTCGTAGGTTTTTTTTATTTTTAGGAAATCTAATTTTTTTTTCGGAAATGTTTTTTTTTTATTTTTAGGAAATGTAATTTTTTTATATTATGAAATGACTTTATTTATGTTGTATTTTTTAACTTTTATAAATTTTTTATTAAGTTAATAAAAAAACACTTACAAAATTATAAAATATTGAGGTGGGGTAACCCCATCCTTCATCCCCCTCAAAAGTGAAGGAGGCTCATCTTCCACGAGCCGGTGATGTGGCGCCTACATGGCAGCCCATCCTCATGGAGATGGGCCTCACCATACCCTATAGTCTTAGAAATGCATGTCATCTTCGGTAAGAGTGACATTGATTGAATTGTTGATCTACTTTTTGTCAACGTTAAGGAATATGTAGCATATTTATTATTTATTAATGTCAAATGAAATATTGATTTTTAAGAGATAAAATTGTAGAAAACAACCTTTATGTTTGTCTCAAACTGTATTTTATAGTTTTTACTATGTAATTGGCAAAAACCAACCTTCATGTTCATGTTTTATTACACCCTATAATCTTTAGCACTAACCACATCAAAAAATTCAGTTAAATGGACTCATATGTTTTGCACGTGAGGGCATTTAAGTATTTTAATATATATCCCTTTTAAACGAAAATTGTATTTATACCCTTTGTATTTATACCCTTCAAATTCACTGATAACAAAAAGGTTGACCAAATCAAGATGAGATCACATCTTTTCCAGCGAACCACCGGTTCACCATCTCAGGCAACTCCCTTAATCCTTCTTTCGTCCAGACATAAAGGACGAAACGTGTCACCAATAGATGGACGCCAACTGGACCTGCAAGATATCCGGAGGACAGACCGACAACCTTTGCCAGAATACGCCCAACTGGACAAATTGGGGCGTGTCACGTCATCCACTACCCTGACAACAATAGAGGGGACAAAGAGGATATTCCCCTTGGTCGGACAGCTGGCGCCCACTGACTAGCTGGCAGGTCTCCTCCTTCTCCTTCTCCTTCATCCTTCGGCTATAAATAGAGGACTCCTCCTTCAAGTTTAAGGATTCTGCTCTCTCACCATTTTACTCTTAGCACACACTATTCTCCTGAGAACAGTACTTACTCTTAGCACACACTATTCTCCTGAGAACAGCACAGTTTCAGCCCCTGGTTTATCTAGTGGTGTGGTGGTGAAATGGGGATATGGTGGTGGTGGGAAAGATGAAGTGGGTATGGTAACTTTTTAGTTATTGATTTAACAAATAAGGGTATTTAGGTCATTTCACACTAGGGGGGTAGTTGCACGGACCTCCCATCCGCCGGAGTATTGCAACTCCGCAAGCTAGCTTAGCCCCATAGCTGCCTGGCGGTGATTACCCACGATGAAGAGCCCCAACACCCCATAAGGGCATTGCCGGGAATCGAACCGGTGACCTCAAGAAGGGTCTGGGTGAGGCTGGCCAACTGGGCTACCCCAGAAGGTTTGGTCATTTCACACTAACTTAACACCAAAAACTAACTCCCATCCGCGAGGGACTATCCGTAAATGAAATGCAAAAGTTGGGGACTATAGCTGTAATTTTAGAAAGTTAGAGACTAAAGGTGAAAAATAGGCAAACCACTGGGACTATCCAGGCACTTTTCTCAAAATAAAATTAAGAATGGTAAGTCTTTTGTCTTTAGTGTAACTTTATCCGATCTATTTTCTTTTTTCTTAATTTTTGCTCAATCAATTTCCTTTGCTACCTCGTAGCTTTAATTTAATAAAGTGATTATACAACTGCTAAATTTGAATAAAGTTATATTTTTACTGCTCGATGTAAAATATTAGTTGGAGATATCTATACTTTCTATAAAAGGAGAAATCTGAGTGACATAAGAAAAGCTGATGTGTCAGCCATTGAGGCTGTCCACCAAGGTTTTTCTTATGTCATTTTACATCATAAAGCCTAATATATAAAATCATTTAAAATTAAAATTCTGTCTAAACCTCTGCCCTCAACATTTTATAATCAAACCTCTGTTCCCAATAAACCTCTGTCCAAATTCAAAATTCTGGCTCCACGTTCAAAATTCAAACCATATATTCTAATCCTATAAATAAGATATATGAATCTGGCTCCGCATTCAAATATCTCTCGCTCATATCTGCGAGCGTATCTCTATATCTCTCAAATGCATATTTCTCGTGATTCAGCCTGCTAATCTCCTATTATACTTCTTTGTTCGAATGTTTGTTGATTCTGTTTACATGTTATCGTTCCAGTATCATTGTTCCAACATCGTCGTTTCAATGAAGCTTCCCTTCACACATCAACCTTTCAATATCGATGTTGCAGTATCATTGTTGCAATATCGTGAAAAGTTGCATGTGCTACCTTCTTTGATGGAAGAGTTGCATTGTTCGATTTTCGTTAAATCGAAAGTCAGCTTTTCTTGCATTAGTAAGATTTTCTTCTTTTATACAAAGTATAGATTCGTGCAATATCGTGAAAAGTTAGATGCGCTACAACAATTGAGAGGAGACCTTTGCATTTTAGGTTTGTTTCTTATTTTGATTAACTGTTGATGATGTTGAAAGTTTTTATTGACACTGACATTTTAGCATATGTTAAGATGCATGTTGATATTATTAAAATGAACTACTACATAGAAAAATAGAAATTTAATGAAATATTTATAAAGTATTACACGCTAGAGTTAACACTTGCTAGGATTTCGTAGACTCTGGCCTTTCTCCATGTCATTTCATGCTCTCTTTTGAATTTCAGGTCAGTTAGCATGTTGCAGATTTTCTGGTCCTGTTTTAGAAGTTGTGTCAGAAACTCTTCTGCATTCTTTTGGAACTCTGATGGAGGAGAGTGGAGGACTTCATCGAGCAATGCTATGCTGTTCCAGGTTTTGTTGTAATTAGTGTCATTGATTATGTCGACTTTCCTATTTAGTTCTTCGTCTGTTCTTTTTTCTTTTAGTGACCACATCGAGAATTGTGTTTTAACATTGCTGGTATTTGACCAGTGGTAGAAGCTGAAGTTTGCCATGTAGATTTTTTG
The DNA here is from genome assembly GCF_002127325.2 of Helianthus annuus. Taxonomy (NCBI): domain Eukaryota; kingdom Viridiplantae; phylum Streptophyta; class Magnoliopsida; order Asterales; family Asteraceae; genus Helianthus; species Helianthus annuus. The sequence goes on along the minus strand of NC_035447.2, from coordinate 171,987,498 downwards.
TTGGTTTTTCTGATTTGGAACAATTTTTGACAGAAAGTGATTTGTAGAACAATTTGTTGATGTTTTGAATCAAAAGTAATCATCGGTCTTTTATAGAGTTTAAAAACGCGTCTACATGGTAAATGAAGAGGTTAATTGTAATTGTGATAATCTGCTTTTTTTCTTTGAACTTCGAAATTTTGTCCCTTGGGTTTCTTGGTATTTAATTTACAGTTTTCCTATAAAAGTTGGGGTTTGAAAAGGTTTTTGCATTAAAAGACTGTTGTTTTGAAATATACTTTAATATGTTTATATTAAATCTACACGTTTTCACTGTTAGATATTTCAGTATATAAACTCATAGCCACTTCACCTGTTTTTCATCACGTTTTCCTACGAAGATATCATACTTTCAGGAAAGTTGAGTAATATAGTTTATTCAAATGGCATCATTCACTTCTGTAAAATCAGATGATTTAAAGCAGCATTTTATCAGCAAATCGAGGAACAGGTGTATGAAGATAGGGCTACTCTTCAAGAGCTGAAGAGATGTTTTGATGGATTGCAAGTTGGCCTGTTCATGAGAGAGCAGGTTTCCAGAAATCTTATGCGGATGCCTTCAACTTCCGTTCGTGAGCTTTGTGTTGTCAGTAATATAGAGTGTGGTGATAGAGACGTAGAGTTCATGGCGATGCTGAAGGACATACATCGAGAGGTTCAGCAATCGATGGAGTTGAAGCTAAAGTTTCTTAATTCTTGCTGTTATTGTTAGATTTGAACTTTAATGTTGTTCAGTATGTTATGTAACTATTGGACTTTTAATGTCATGAATAAATGAATAAATTTTAATCTTATGAATCTATGTTGCGTTTTAGTTTTACTTATTTAGTGTTTGAGTTTGATTTAGATTATGTTGATGTTGAATTGTGTCTGAACATCTGTTTGGTAAGTCAACAGAGGTTTAATAGTATCAAGGATTGGTTTGATGGTGAACACATTATGTTGATGTTGAATTGTGTTTGAACATCTGTTTGGTAAGTCAACAGAGGTTTAATAGTATCAAGGGTTGGTTTGACGGTGAACAGATTATGTTGATGTTGAATTGTGTCTGAACATCTGTTTGGTAAGTCAACAGAGGTTTAATAGTATCAAGGGTTGGTTTGATGGTGAACAGATGAGTACAAAGATAAAATAAATGTTCAGAATTTGATCATTGATAACAGTTTTTTGAAGAATCTGTGCTCCTGCAAATTACAGAGAGTCAAAATATTTGGAGTTGTAAAAGGTCTGTTGTAGTTAAAGTTTGGTAAAAGAGAACATCTGCTGATGATGAAAGATTGAAGAAGGAAAGGTCTGTATGGGAGACCAGATGTTAAAGAACAACAGATGATATTCAAAATATGTTGAGCCGACAAAAGGTTTTTATAGTAACAATGGTTAGGTTAATAGCAGATGTTGGGACTTTGTTAGTCCATTAGATTAGATGTTGTACAGTATGTGAAATTGTAATTGTAGACCTTTGTATAAGCATGTTGTTGTTGTCATCTATTCGAACCTTCTTATGAAACAGCTGTGTATGCTAATGACTGTTGATTTACCACCGTTGACTAAATCAATATTAATACTATTAATCTTTATTGTCGCATCTTCATTTTAATTATTTCAGTCATTCCTAAGTATTATTATATAATTTTGTTTATCAATAACAATTTTTTGAACGAATTTCCGGTAAGACCTAATTACAAGGAGTCGATATTTGCTGTTGTAAAAGGTGTGTTGTAGCTAAAGTCTGACAAAAGAGAGCATCTGCTGATGAATAAATGTCTGAAGATACAAAGGTCTGCTATTCAATCATAAAATGCTCAACAGAGGTTTTGATACTAATAGTGGTTGGGCAAATAACAGATGTTAGACTTACGACTGTTGAGTTACACCGATTGAAAAAAATTGTTTTTGAAACTTATGCTTGCCTAAAAATACATTCACTGCTAAGGGGTACCGTCTATTGTCATAATTTATGTTTATCCTAATGACTGTTGATTTACTATACTGTTGACTGTCATCCATTATGACAACAGAGGTTCTGACGTGGACAAATGTTAGCTAAAAATAAAACAACTGCTAAAAGTTATCATCTGTTCTCATAACTTCTGTTTATCTAACGACTGTTTGACTCACACTGTTCCCAACTTCTGTAGTCGACCAACAGAGGTTTCCAAACAACTGTCATCGGTTATCGCAAGAGAGGTTCTGACGTGGACAGATGTTAGCCATCAAATATTTGTAACTACTGCCACGTCAGCATTCACTTCTTCTCTCTATATAAAAGTTGTTTCATCCCTAAATCGAGGTTCTACCACTGCCGTCTCGAATTCAAAATTCTGAAAAACAGTTTCCAACATATTAAAAACCCTCCAATTTAAACCCTGTTTCATCCCCAAATCACCTTCTTCTCCGATGATGTCTCTGAGCATCAAAAACCCTCACAGCTACCTCCCCATCTTCGAGAAAACCAGCAAAAATACCAGCTTTCACTCAATAATGACCTTGTAACGTCATCAAAATACAAATCAATCCTTACTGCTGATGCTCCGGTTCATACAGAAACACTTCGACAATTTTGGTTTAATGCTGAAATAGAGTCTGAAGATAATAATCCAGAAACGACCCGTGTTTGCACACGGGTCTTACCGCTAGTCCTATATAATAAAAGAAACCACTGAGGGGACACATGTCATTCATTGGAGCTACCTATTTTTTAGTTTTTTCCTCTCTCCTACTTAACTATAGATAATTAATATTAGTTAAAAGATAATTATAAAATTAAATTTAAACAATTCGTATAGGAGATAATATAATATTTTGAAATATTTATTACATTTTAAAATTATTTATCCTGAAATTAACAAAAGACGCACACTAAATATAAATTAATAAAATGTAAATGATTTATTTATTTTATTAAAATAAAGTAGCTAAGGGTAGAACCTATTTCAAAAATGTTTATAAGGGGTAAATAAAAACATTAATCAATGTTTATTGATTTTATACTTTTATTTTCGTGTTCTACTCTCAACTCAAATACGGTATTCACTATGTTTACATGGCATTTATAAGAACCATCATTGCAATCACCCCATCAATCTTATATCGAGTATATCCGTTATTTTTTTAAAGATATATATTTTTTTAGATTCATTCAACCCGTGTAATAAATGTTTTTTTTAAATATAATGTTTTTATTATTTACTATACAAAATTACATTTATACAACTCATGTAATACACCGGGTTTTTTAAAAGATAACTTTTTTATTATGTGGTATATAAAATAAGATTTATTCAATCCGTATAATACAAAGGGTTTATAAAGATATAACAAGATATAACTTTTTATTGCTTGGTATATAAAATTACATGTGCTCAACCCATACAATACATGAGATTCTTAAAAATGTAACTATTTTCATTATTTAATATATAAAATTAAATTTACTCAACCCGTACAATACCCGGGGTTCTTAAATATATAATTATTTTATTATTTAATATATAAAATTACATTTATTCAACCCATGTAATAAACGAGATTTTTGAAGATATATTGTTTTAGAGTAAACTGCCATTTTGGTCCCTGAGGTTTGGTCACTTTTGCCATTTTAGTCCAAATTTAAAACTTATTACATCTGGGTCCCTATGGTTTCATTTTTGTTGCCATTTTAGTCCATAAACAAAGTCAGCTCATATTTCTACAAAAACCTGGTTTTTTGTCCCTTTCTAAAGGGCATTTTGGTCATTTTGACTGCCCAACTACCCACCCCCACCACAACCCCTTTTCTTCTTTCCCTCTTCTGATTACAGACCAAACCGGTCAACTATTTCTCTCTCTCTATAAATACACACAACTTTATCTCAACCTTCATCTACCACCACCATCTTCCACCTCCCACCACCACTACCACCACAACCATCCACTGCCACCTCAGTCTTCACCGAACTGATCTACACAGAACCACCACCCTAACCCTAACCAAACACCCAACCACCACTGCCCAGCCATCGCCGCCCCAGCCCATGCTCTCAATCGGATCTCCACTCCTGATTCTGGTGCCTCCAATCTTGCCGATCTTTATCCTTCGCCGCAGTCTGGTTCGAGTTCGAATCTCGCTCCACCGCCTCCTGAATCGAGTAGTGATAATCAAACTCCGCCGCAATCGCCACCACCGTATTCGAGGTTAATATTGTTGTTAACATCACATATGAATAACTGTTATCTGAGGCACGTCGTCGGAGAAAGATGGGAGACGGTCCAGCTCAACGACGGATGATAGTCAAGATGGGTCATTCCATGGTCCAGAAAGAGTACGGGTTCGACAATACGGGAAATTCTTGTAAAGATCTGATGGGCTCTGTTTAAAATCCAAGAACTTCAGGCTCACAACGGGTTGATCTGATGATTGTTTTTGTAAGTGTTGTGATTGGAGATGATGATTGCTGATAAAACAGCGGCAAAGAAAGCTGAAAACAGGTACAATACGAAGCCTCTGGTCGCCATGGATGCTCTATTGTTGTGTGCTCTGTTTTATGAAAAGTAGAAATGAACGAAGAAGATGATTATTGGGATTGCAGACATATAGCCAACTAATAAGCATGTTATCCCTCACATGGCACATGAATTTATAGGTGGGACCCACAAAAAAGTTAAAAGCTTTAAATATGTTGGGGTGGGGTGGGGTGGGGTGGGGTGGGTAGTTAGGCATGCAAAATGACCAAAACACCCTTCAGAAAAGGACAAAAAACCAGGGTTTTTTAACAAAAATATGAGCTGACTTTGCTTTTGGAGTAAAATGGCAACAAAAATGAAACCACAAGGACCCAGATGTAAAAGGTTTCAAATTTGGACTAAAATGGCAAAAATGACCAAACCTCAGGGACGAAAATGGCAGTTTACTCATTGTTTTATTATTTGGTATGTAAAATACATTTATTCAACCCGTGTATTACACGGGGTTCTAACGTAGTTAACTAATATATAGATATTAGTTAAAATTAACCCGATTATAAGAACTAGTTATTTTCCGCCCGCGCGTTGCGGCGGGACCCAATGACTACAAAAGGCGTGTTAGCAACGGCAAACAGATACCGAATATCAGAACATAAATAAAATGACGTGGTAAGGATAATCACTCTGTCATAAAAAACAATTTTAAATAACCTAATATATAATAATAGGACCCACACGTCCTACACGTTGGAAATTCGGTTGTTTTCAGTTCAGTTATTACGATGCTAACACGTTAAAATATGGATGAGCTCGGTACCGGTAACGGCAGCGAAAGTACCGATCCGAAAAATCATCGAAATTAGGTACCGGCATCGAAAATGCTCGGTACAATACGATATGGTATTTGAAGGTAAAAATCAATAAATACATGTATGGTGCTAGACCGGTGTCGAACCGAAAGTAACGATTCTGAAAACGCCAAAAGGTGGGTACCAAATTGGTACCGAAAATGATTTGGTACAGTAAATTTGGTACTGATACGATGCCGATTCGTTTACAGGATTTGATACGATTTGCTCATCAATATTCTAAATATGCAAGTTAATTTTACATGTTACAATTCATTCATTACAGAAAAAGACAAAAAAGAAAGCAAAATAAGTTGTTGTGTATATAAAACCTCATTCAAACGAAATACAGTTTACTTACTGTGTGTATGAAAAGTAATCTAAACGGTGCAATTACTTGCATTGCTGCGTTGCTACAGGATTTGATGAGCTCGGTACCAACCGGTACCAAAAATACCGTTACCGAAATCCTCAAAAGTGGGTACCGGTACCGAATATACCTAGTATGGTACGGTTCGGTACTGGTCGGTACTGGTACGGTACCGGTATGTGAGGATAAAAATCGGTGAATACCTGTGCAGAACCGGTACTGAAAATACACCGATTTAGTAAATTTGAGACCGGTACCTATACCCGATACCATTTGCTGATCTCTTAATGATGTATTCCATTCTAATTTTAATTTAAAAAATAAATTATAAAGCAGTGTTCCCGTTACCGAAATCCCCAAATGTGGGTACGGTACCGAATATACCTAGTATGGTACGGTTCGGTACCAGACGGTACTGGTAAGGCACCGGTATTTGAGGGTAAAAACCGGTGGATAACTGTGCAGAACCGGTACCGAAAATACACCGATTTGGTAAATTTAAGATCGGTACCTATACCCAATACCATTTGCTGATCTCTTAATGATGTATTCCATTCTAAATTAATATATGATAAAAAGAAAGTGAAGCACTCTTCATTCGCTTTCTTTTTTATCATATATTAATTAATAATAATTAATTAATAATAATTTAAAAGCTGAAACATAGAAACACCACGAAAATATTGCCAATAATCTATACATATAATAAAATAAATCATATTGGGGACACATGGCACTCTATAAGGTGATCTCAATAATTTTTTCCCGCCTAAATAAATAGATATTGATAATATTTATTAATAATATTTAAATAAAAAATATATTATTTTAGTCCCTAAATTTTATCTTTTTATCTTTTACCCCAAAAAACTAGATTGATCACATAAAACAAACTTATAATAATAAAACAGTTTAATATATTTTTTGTAATTTTTATTATTTTAATCAATTTATTATATTAATCGCATAAAACAAACTATAATAATAAAACAGTTTAATATACTTTTTTTTGTAATTGGGTATTTTTTCATAAGATTCAAATAAATAATAACATATATAAAATTACATTTATTCAACCCGTGTAATACACGAGGCTTTTTAAAAATTAATACACAAGGGATTTTTAATGATATACAAAATTACATTTATTCAACTTGTATAATACATAGGATTTTTAAAGATATAACTTTTTTATTATTTGGTATATAAAATTACATTTATTCAACCCGTACACTACACAAGGTTATATAATAAAAGAAATAAAATGGGGACATGTTCCATTGGATTGAGATGCATGTATTGATACCAAGACTTTTCTTTTCAATTAACGCACACAAAGTAGTAAAAGTGAGTAAAAAGAATCAAAACAGTTGCATGTTTCTTTAGGGAATATTGGATTTCCATAATAACAACTATTCGTCGTTGACCGCCAATAGTCCCAACTTAATAAGTAACCACACTGGCACTCCCAAGTATTAACATATTGACCTTCCAATGGACCCTAACTAACAGAACCCTAACGTCGTTAGTCACCGGTCGCCGAAAAAACGTTTTTGGTCGGAAAACTCATTTTTTTTGTCTCAAACCTCTTTGTAACCGTATTACTTATTCTAGGAACCTTTTTCTACTAAAATGCCCAATTATTAAAGTCGTCGTAAATTCTTTCATCGCTAAAAAACTGCTTTTTGTCCGAAAAACTCAAGTTTTTGGCTGGAAAACTCAACATTTTCGTCCCAAACCCTTTTATAACCTTATATCGGACCTTTCAGAACCTTTTTTTGGCTAAAAACGTTTTTCCGGCGATCGAAGACTAACAACGTTACGGTTCTGTAAGTCAGGTTCTCTATTGGAAGCCAACATGTTAATAGTTGGGACGGTCAGTGGTCATTTTTGAAATTGGAACTGTTAGCGGCCAACGGCGAATAGTTGGGATTATTAAAATCCAATATTCCTTTCTTTAATTCAACTTTTCCTAAGTTTTGTTGGTGTGAATTTTAATGACTTTATTTTTTTTATTTTATAATTTTAGAATGTTTATCCCATGAAATTCATTGTTATTAGAGGTTTGTCTCGAAATTCAATGTTATTAATGACAATCTATGAATTTATCATGTATATTCAATCAAAACTATCAAGAGTAGATTAAAAATAATAAGTATTTACAAAAAATAAATTATATCATTTTCACTAATCAGCCCGTGTAACACACGGGGCCATAACCTAGTAATTGATAAAGGGATAAAGTGACAAGATTGTACCATGTAATTAATATTTTCTTATTCCGGTGCATGTCATTTTCATTGGTTGTTATTACATATTACCAACTAATAAACAATAAAATAGACAAAAACTTAAAAGTAGAAAGAACTCAAGAAGAAACAAAGGAGTTCATCAACACCCCTTCCATATCCAATGTTTTAGTTTGTTCCCTCATTCAAACTATTGTTAACGTTATAACTTATATATGTTGATTTATCTATAGAACCTCATGAACTCTATAGTAAAAGAATACAGAAAAAAAAAACCCACCCTCACGTAGAATCTTAAACTAGATGAAGACCATACTAAATTCAAACAACTATTAATATTAAAACTTATAAAATAGTAATTTATGGAAAGTAATTTACATGGTGTAATGATAAAGATTTAGGGTAAAATTCTTGTACAAATAATCTTAACATACTAAACATACAAATTGAAAGAAAACTCAAAAAGACAAGGTGACATTTTTGTAATTATCAATAACTATCAAAGTTACTCTACAGATATACCTAAAAAAACATAACCACTCCCCCCACCCTCAAAAAAAACCTAAACCCCCCACCCCCCAAAAACCTAAAAAAACCTAACCCCCCCCCCCCACCCCAAAAAACCTAAAAAAACCTAACCCCCCCCCCCACCCCCAAAAACCTAAAAAAAACCTAACCCCCCCCCCCACCCAAGCTAAAATGCTAAAAACTAAACCCCCAAAAAACCTAAAAAAATCTAAAAAAATAAAAAAAAACACACAAATTATTTTATTTTATTTTATTTTTTTAACATTTTTTATTAAAAAATCGCTACTTTTAGTTGCAGCCAAAAAAAAATTTTTTTTTTTTTTTGCTAACGAAATGTAGCGATTTTTTAATAAAAAATGTTTAAAAAAAATTGTGTTTTTTTAGGTATTTTTGGTTGTAACTTTGATAGTTGGTGGTAATTACAAAAATGCTACCTTGTCTTTTTGGGTTTTCCTTCAATTTGTATGTTTAGTATGTTAAGATTATTTGTATTTGATCTTTTGCCTAAAGATTTAATGAGGCATCACCACCGAAATCTCATTCAATATACTATGAATGAAGGTAAGAAAAGATGACGAGATGTTATACACATTGATATTTCTCTTCGCAATTTCATTCAATACTATGAATGAAGGTAAGAAAAGATGACGAGATGTTATACATAATGATATTTCCTTTATTGTAGTTTCCGTCTTCAACCTAAATATACCATATTACAAAGTTAGTGGAAAGTTCTATTCAGAACATTAAATATTGCGAGAACACGCATAACACAATGAATCACCCATTTTTTAATCCTAAAAACCAAAAACGGTAAATGAAAATGTTACAAATGTAAAATTTATTATTTCTCACACTAGAATTCAAAGCAAAATATGTAAGGCCCTAGAACGTATTTAACAAAAGTCGCAGCGGAAAATTCGTCCCATACAATTTCTTTCATTATAAACTTCATGCCTTACTTGAAAGTCCATTTTTAAAGCAACTCTTTTATACTGAATACATCAATCTAATTCATTTACAGAATAAAACATAGCTTAGGTGTATCTAACTACATTCTCAGACAATCCCGTACAATCCTTCATGTGACTCGGTCTTCATTCTCTACTCCTCGTGATGATCCTCTGTGATTCGCACTACCTGCACTCACCACATACATTCGCAACATTAGCACACATTATAAACATGAACAAGTTTTATCCTCGTTTTACGTTTCATTCCTTTAATATCTTTACAATTAAAATTCCATCTGAGTCTATGATCCCTGGTGAGACTTCCTTAATGTACCTGCGTTACACTTTATTCGCAAGGCACACATATTAATAACATCAATACTGTATCGTATTGAAAACTTGCAAAAATCCATGCATACCTGACCACATACGTGCACACTCACGTATTTACATACGTACATACCTTCATACATGTCTACATACGTGCATACGCCCATATGTTCCTATCTGCATAAATACATACACACATAAAGGGTTGAGATCCTGTACAAACAACACATACTATGAGAACCATAAGAACAGATGTGAACCATCCAAATTCCAGATCAACGGTTGGTGTTGATTACAATTAAAACCCTTTTAATTAGTAAACATTATTATAAAACCAGGGGTAATATAGTAAAAGTGCTATTTGTGTACCCACCAAATCTCCGAACTCTCAGATTGTTCCCCCTTTTTACGTTATAACCGTATACAACTACAATCTCCATCGATATGAGTGTTATGCTTTTTGCTGATTATATATAAAGAAAACAATTTCTATCAAACACTTTACTCATCTTCTTTGTGCTGATCGACCGAGTAGGTGCGAATTCTGAAGATTGTGTTGGTCGACAAAAAAGGTGCGATTTGGGAAGATTGTGCTGATCGAGAAAAGCTTGAACTCCGGTAAGGCATTTATCTCCAACTGTTCATCTTCTTTTTTCATATTTTTAGGGTTTTTTTTGGGTGAAGTTGTTGTGTGTGCTATGTTCATGGCGAGTGTTGACGGGTGCTGCCGGAGATGTGTACGGCGGGTTGTTGCTGACTGTTGTTGCCGGAGATGTTCACGGTGGGCATTGTGTTGCTGCCGGAGATGTTCACAGCGGGCGTTGACGGGTGTTGTTCGCAGGGTGTTGTTTTTGCTTCGGTTTATTGAAGTCGGTTTATTGTGTGCTAAGTTCATTTATTGTGTGCTAAGTTCAGTTGTATTAGGGTTATTTTGAAAAAAAAAATAGTGTATGGATCATGTTTGAGAGACCCTCATGTTTGAACATAGGAGATGTGTACGACGGATAACAATGCAAACTTCAATTTATATTCTTATTGTTATTTTTTCATATTCATTAGCTTATTGATGCTTGCTAAGTTGCTAACCATACATTAACACTAGTCTCTTGAGATGTTAAACTCGAAATGGGTGGGTCAGACGAGTTAGGTACAATCAAAAGCTTTGTAAATAATTAATATCATAAATTTGATTGCAAAAGCGATGGTATTGTGATAATAATAAGAAGAATCTAGATTTATAATAACCATATTATGGAGGTTTTATGAATCTGAATACACTGTGGTTGACTTTCAGCCCGTTTCCGTTGGCATAAGATTTTAGCTTTACCAATATGACCCGTTAGAGAAAGGACAACCTGAATCATCCAATTTACCTCTAATGGTTGAATTTTCTAAATTTGTTACCTATGAAGAAACAGATTGTGTCTGGTTTCTGATGCATGGTGTTGGTATATTGCAACAAGGGAGGACGATACACATTGGTGATCTAATGAGACTGGACCTAAATCAAGCATCCGGCAGAAAATATATTTTACGGTTTGGGCATCCCCGAATGTTTCTCTACATCTTGGGAAGTTTGAAAATGCAGACGAAATTTGGAACAAGCAAGCTGGTGTTAGATTACAGGTATGTAGTCTGCTTACTTTCATGCACTTCAACATGTGTTCGGTTGTTGCAAACATGTAGGAAAACACTAAGTTTCTTTTAAACCATCACTTTTTTATGCATATATGAAAATGTTTGTTATTTTGTTTCAGCCGCCAATTGGTGTAGATCGCTTGTCGGAATTAGGGAAGTGGGAGTCAAGGGAAGTTAAAGTGTCTGGAACAAGCTGGGATGTGAACAACGTTAACTTATATCGGTTGCGGGTCTTTGTTGGTTTTCTTTGGGTTTAAAAGGCGAAGCTACATTGACATTGTGGACGTTTGATGGCATTGATATAACGACCCGAGAACCCTTAGTACTTGATCGTGCACTATTTCTTGAAAGACCTGGCTTTTTGCTCCTGAAGGCCATATCGGATGCCATATCGCTAAGGAAACAAAACTCGGTCCCAAAAAGAAGATGCGCTAGTCTAGTCTTTACTCTTTACTTTGTGCCTAAACATACTTGTTATTCTGGCAACACCAAAGGCAATGCCTGGCCATTTTTCTTAATAACAAGTGCGTGAGCTTTCTATTATATGTATACACATGACAAATTTGATTCTTCGGTTTCTTAGTGCCTGATAACTTTGTTGTATTTGATGTAGTTTTTTAAAGTCATTTGTTCCTTTGATTTGTAATGATGTTATTGTTCTTCCACATGGTTCTCACATTTGTGCTGCTAAGGGTGTGCAATGGGTCAGAACTAGATTGAAACTAGGGGTGCAAACGAGGCGAGTGGCTCGAGAAAAAGCTTGAAATGAGCCAAGCTACTCGAGAAAAAGCTCGAAATGAGCCAAGCCTTATTGAGTTCTTGAGCCTAATATAAAACTCGTTTATTATTGAGCCTGAGCTTGAGTCTGGAATGTGAAGATTGTTAGTTTTTATTAATATTAAAAACATTCACCCTTTGTCTAGTACGCGAGCCTGAGCTGAGCTTATTTAAAATTGTTTACGAGCCAAGCCCAAACCCATACATAAGCTTGTTTAGTGAACGAGCCCGATCTTCACTTATCAAGCCGAAGCGAGTGTATTATTTATGTTACTTTTATTTGATATATTGATTAATATGTATATTAAGTCATTAACGACACGTTTAAGTTTTAAATCAGCAGGTTTGAGGATATGAATACGGCTAGATGGTAGGATGCACAGAAAGTTAAGACCTTGCTCTATACATAAACTTACAACATACAAACAAAGTTACTACAGTTTTCTCTTTCACTTTTTGTAAATACATACAGAACCCATAGCTAAGCAAGGCCCGAGAAACTAATCACATTCAGCTCAGCGCGGTTGCTGAATGCGCTGTGAGTGAATCTTCGGGCTAGAAGATCTCACTGGCTTTTCTGCATACCTGGCCATCTCCACTTGTGATCCGGGTGTTGCTTTTGACAAGCTCAAACTCCTGATTAGTGTTTCAGCCTCGATTCCCAACCCTGCAAAAAAACAACCAGAATAACATAAGTCAAAACCGGCAACAACAAGATTATGCTCTTCTTTTAAGTGTATGTGTTGCCATTTGCAAATTACCGTTTGAAGGCATTTGCTGGTACGCAAGTGAGCCGAATGCGTTCACACTTACCAGCACTTCGTATATGATGATAGCACATTTTGTATTGCTGGAAAAAAAACGAAAATTTTCAAACATTTTTATTCAACGTAAACCCAAAACTTTAGATATGATAATAGCACATTGCGATTCGTATCAGCACATTAACATAGCACAAAAAAACAACAAAAAAGGATGAAACATCAAAAATTATAAAATGCACATGTTCTATTGCTGGGAACAAAAAATCATATATTTTCAACCATTTTTTTTCAGATTTAAAACCAACACTTTGTATATGATGATAGCACATTTTGTATTGCTGGAAAGAAAAAACAAAAATTTTCAAACATTTTTATTCAACGTAAACCCAAAACTTTGGATATGATAATAGCACATTGTGGTTCGTATCAGCACATTAACATAGCACAAAAAGGCAACAAGAAAGGATGAAACCAAATAATAGCACATTGCGATTCGTATCAGCACATCAATATAGCACACATGGTTTTTGATAAAAATTAATGAAACCAAATATGGGTCTGACCAGCAAATTGCAATTCGTATCAGCACAGCACATATGGTTTTCGATCAAAATTAATGAAACCAACCAACAAACACAACACAAATGCATCTACAAAGCACATACGCCAGTTATATCAGCACATGAATTATGAAGAACCAAATACGATGAAACAAAAAAAAAACAAGTACGGACAACGTGCACAAAAACGTTTTATTACTTAGCACTCTCTGTCATTCAAGTTTAATTTAATGTAAAAGTTGAAACTTTATGGTGAATCTGAAAATACAATGAATCAAACGAATTTTTCGATATGCATCTTAAAAAATAACCTGGTGTAACTTCCAGGGCTGATGATCCTTCCACTGAAATTCCTATTTTTGAATCCATTAAAGGTACCGATCAAAAACAAGGAGATCAAAAATCTGCAGTTAATTCGCAATTGGTAGTGAGATGGGAAGTTACGTATTTTTCTTTTTGGAGGTTTCCTGCGTAGATGATGATTTTCTGGAAAATTTCAAATTTTGATTTGAAATAGTGCATGAATATAGGGGATAATTAAAATTTGAAATTAATTAAATACAAAAATTAGAGTGATAAAGTCTAAAATACCCTTTTCTAATTTTTTAATGAAGTACACATGTCTCATGGTGGTTGGTTCTTAGAGTTCTTACACATATTGAGGTTTGTATTTGATCCCATCTCCACACATAAATACCTACTTTTCCTAAAACATGAATTGAATTAATCATACTTAGTATATAAGCATTTAAAAACGGTCTAAACGGGTTTGCATTGCATATACAAATAAAATACAAAATTTTCATAATTGTGGAGCCCGTCGCGTCGCGCGACGGCCCCTTGCCTTCGCCGTCGCGTCGCGCGACCCCCCCCCCCATATGAACAGAATGTTCGCAGATGTTGCTGCATATTCCCAGCATAACTCAATTTTACGGAAACGAGCATAACTCTCTCGTTTTCTATCCGTTTTACGCGATTCTTTTTCATACGTCATCGTAATTTAATTCTCCATCAGATGGAGTTAACATCCGACATCCAGTTTAACAAAATTCTAGACTTTTAAGCTTTTGACTTATTACCTTTTTACAAAGTTTTGAACCGTTCATGCATTTATCAAAATAATCTGTTTATTTAACCTCAATTTCTTATGAACCTTATAATTTCAATATTGTCTATCATAAAAGATTAAATTCTTGGATGTCTTGCATCCTTTTAACCTATTTTCGCTCAAAAGCTTATTTTGGCCCGTTACGGGTATTTACGCATTAATGGTCTATGATATACTAAACCATACTCTTCGGTTTCAGACTTGACCAAAACATTACTCTAATTTAATATCTTGTTTCCAAACGAGTTTTATGGACGTTTGCCCGTTATACCTATCAAGGGCGTTTTTGTCAACTTTGCTCCATCCTTTACAACAAAGGACTTCATTGCATATTTAACCAATATTACTACTTAACTACAACCCTAATCACACATACCTTGCTCGGATCAAAGCTAAGATCCGTTTTAATACTTCATCCACCAAATTGTTAGATGATAGCAACGAAATCCTTTCACTATTCATTACGTAAATTCGTAATACTTGACAAACAATTCATTAGTCGATATTACCAAATGGTGATATATTCACCATTTGGCTTAGTAAATCTAATTGTCCATTTTATCCTTATGGGATTTTTAATTAGTCATTATTCCCTCCATGTAACTTATCCCTTCGTTAACTCGAAACCAAAATTACCATATTACCCATCCGTTTTAATACTTCATCCACCAAATTGTTAGATGATAACAACGAAATCCTTTCACTATTCATTCTGTAAATTCGTAATACTTGACAAACAATTCATTAGTCGATATTACCAAATGGTGATATCTTCACCGTTTGGCTCATTAAATCTAATTGTCCATTTTATCCTTATGGGATTTTTAATAGTCATTATTCCCTCCATGTAACTTATCCCTTCGTTAACTCGTAACCAAAATTACCATATTACCTTTTTTACCCTTTTTAACCATAAAACTTAGTCTCTTACCATGACTACATGTTCTGACCCATATCAAAACTTGTCGGAACATCATACTTCACGTATTCACTTACCATGTTCGTAATCTATTCAACGGGTAGATATTCTAATAAAATAAAAGGGGTAAGCTTTACTTAGGTTACATCCGAGTACGCTTCCCATGCGCATAAGTTCCATTTGACCCGCTTCTTTCCCAAGCTTCCACGCGCTTATCAAGCATCAAACTATCATATATCATTCTCAAGATAGTTAGCTTATTCATCATTCATCACGACCCTTTCATCACACGGATCTTATATTAAAATCATCAATCGATCTCATAACATGCTAATCTATCAAATCTTATCCGAGTTCTTCAAACATTCACACACATATATAATTTCAAGCATTACTAACATAAGAAACTCATCATTTTCATCATGTTATACAAAACCCACTTCATCACTACTTTGCTAATCACTTACAAATGATCTAATCTCAATCACCTCATAATTTCATCATACGTTTGGTGTGTATACTACCTCCTAAGCATAGTGTACAACTAATTCTTGCATATTCTTCTAACCTCATACATAATTCATCAAATTCTTCATTCTAATCAACATGAATCATTCTTACATAAACATCAAACATATCAACACCATATTTCTTTCAATTCATCTAACAAGGATTCATCATACCCACATAACACAATCAACATTCAACAAGAATTATACATGGATGATGATTCAAGTCATCATTCTTACCCTAACTAAACATCGAATTAACCCAAACCATGCATAATCCATGTTCTATATGATGATTCTAACACATGCTCATACTCAATTTCATACTAATTCACATATTAGAACATAACTCACTTCGTGCAAGATCACCAATCTAGGTTTTAAGACATACCTTATGATCCCCATGTGAAGGTGATCATTAATTCATGCTCGGTTGTGAATTTGAGCTTCGTTTAGCCTTTCAATTTGATGGATTAGATGAAAGTTAGGGTTTTGGCTCCCATGGAGCTCCTGCTCGTTCTAGAACACACGAAGTGTGTGTTTGTGTGTGTGAAATTTTCATATATTAATTCAACTTTCATTTTATCCCACTTTAGTCCCTTATGTTAGCCACTAACACATAATGGCACAACTTCCCTCCACTAATAGTTTTTCACCATACACTTAACTAGGTTAAATAGCCTAGTTATTTATTTCATGAAATATTATATGAGAACATATGATAAATATAATCATTCGTATTTTTGGGGTGTTACAAGTCTATCCCCCCCTTAAATAAGGTTTCATCCCCGAAACCTTTCTCATTTCCATCTAACACTAATCATCTTCCCTTTGTAATTTATACATACACCTCTATGTTTAACTTCGATAGTTGCATCGTAATTATAAGTAACCATCCGTTCTTAATTCACATATTTTTCATGCAATTGACTTCTCCCTATCAAGTATATACCTTCCATACCATGCTTCCATATAACATTCTCATTTCCTTGACCCGTTAGTAACAGGTCAATGTGCATACTTATTTAAACTTGTATTAATACTTACATTTATATGATCCGTTTATAACATATCTAATACCTTCATCTCATCCTTTAAGATTACATTCCATACCTATATTAAATAACATTCAATTATAGTTGTTGTTATCGCAACAATTTACTATTTCATAGTCACGCATACGTGCTTAATTCCAAGGTTAACATCATTCTACATTTTCTATAGTTATTTGTACCCTACATACCTTTACGTTACCTTCAACTCACCTCATTCATTCTACATTACTATTCCTCTCATTTCATGCATTACTTACTTTGCATAAACAAGCGTGTCATGCAGGTTCATCATACGAGAGTTTAACCAATACCCGAAATTTTCACTCAAAACTTTTAAAATTTACTTCTTAATGACATAATTTTCTTCTTATGTCAACTGTTAAAATCAAACATTCCATCCCATACCATACATATTCCATCATTCATTTTGTAGGTCGTTTTCAATTTACTCATTCATACCTATCCAACATGAGTTAAAACATTTTACTTACTTCAATTTCATTTCATACTTCAGCGATCCGTAAACCAGATCGATCCGCTCCTTCGCGTGTACTAACCGTACCAGGCCAGCTTTCATTCATCCTTGTAATGGGCTTCCACTCGTGCACATTCTTTCACCAAGTCGATTGGTTTCATCTCATTCAGAATTCTACCATTAACATCTACAAAATCGGCGGTTAGCACTTTTCATTCAAACATTCATTATACTAGGTGTTTACTCACCTATAATTCTTTTTACAATTTATTCCGTACATACTATAACATATCACACATTCCATTTCTTACATGCAATCCTTTTATTCTAGTTACTTATTTCGTCAAGCTTCGTAGTTTGACTTTTCAAGGTCAACCTGACATTTCTTACTTATCATAGATGTAAAGAAGTACACTTTCGTACTTCTTTTCACTCATGCTTTATTGCAAAATCTTCATTTCATCATTTCAGTATTCCTTACCAAACTTACCCGTCCCGTCCATATTTAAGTTATAGTCCGGGTCGTAGCCCGTTATTCATTATGACTCCCAAGAGTCGGTTACTAACACATCAAACACATAACCTGTTCAAAACTTCTTTCTTTCGTAAAAAATTAGGTTTGCGTGCCAATTACGATCATTCTTTGGTTACACTGTCAACATTTACTTTATATTTTCTTATATGACCCGTTTGACGTAACCCCGGTCAAGCTGTCGACACATTCTTTAGTGGGTTAATTTCATCATTTTTATGTTTTAAGTCCGCCCCACGGATTCAAACGTGTTCAAACGTAACATTCATATCTTTCATTACTTCTATGTTTGAATCCGTCTTGCGGGTCCAAGTGTATCATTCATACGTTCCATTACTTCTATGTTTGAATCCGTCTCGCGGGTTCAAACATATCATTCATACTTTCCATTCCTTTCATGTTTCGAATCCGTCTAGCGGATTCTAACATATCATTCACTTTCATTCCTTTCATGTTTCGAATCCGTCTCGCAGATTCTAACATATCATTCATACTTTCATTCCTGAAAGTCTTACATTTCTCTTCACCCTCACGTCCACCCACTACCTAATTCTAACAGACATACTTGTAACAATTATCACGGTCTCACGAACGTCATATGTTTCTTGTGTGTTGGCCATGTACACAATCCACATACTAGTTTCGTATCTTCGTGTAATCGCCACCTTATGTCCGAAGAATTAAGTTTCGGCACGTGTAACATTTTCTAAACTTCTTTACCATGTCATTATTATATTTCATTTAAAATTTTCTTTCGTTTGCTAGATTATACCATTGCATGCGCCCACATGTTAAATTTACGTACCTGGGGTCAATTTGTCTTATTACATGCCTTGATGCCGGTACTAGACCGCATTCACGGATCATCCTTTCCAAGCAATTATGCTTACCTTACACATAACATACTGTTAGTTTTCTTCAAATACATACTTAAGCACATACGTACCTTTACTTCTACCCTTAGATCTTGATCGAGTCTCGGATTGTACGGGTTCCTTGTCACAAGAGCACACAGGATTGAGTTCAAGTATTTATCTCCTCATACTTGATTTCACTCAAACCATGGCTCTGATACCAACTTGTAAGGCCCTAGAACGTATTTAACAAAAGTCGCAGCGGAAAATTCGTGCCATAAAATTTCTTTCATTATAAACTTCATGCCTTACTTGAAAGTCCATTTTTTAAAGCAACTCTTTTATATTGAATACATCAATCTAACTCATTCACAGAATAAAACATAACTTAGGTGTATCTAATTACATTCTCAGACAATCCCGTACAATCATTCATGTGACTCGGACTTCATTCTCTACTCCTCGTGATGATCCTCCGTGATTCGCACTACCTGCACTCACCACATACATTCGCAACATTAGCACACATTATAAACATGAGCTTGATTTATCCTCGTTTTACGTTTCATTCCTTTAATCTCTTTACAGTTAAACATTCCATCTGAGTCTATGATCCCTGGTGAGACTTCCTTAATGTACCTACGTTACACTTTATTCGCAAGGCACACATATTAATAACATCAATACTGTATCGTATTGAAAACTTGCAAAAATCCATGCATACCTGACTGCATACGTGTACACTCACATATTTACAAACGTACATACCTTTATACATGTCTACATACGTGCATACGCCCATATGTTCTTATCTGCATAAATACATACACACATACATACCTACCTTTCCTAAAACATGAATTGAATTAATCATACTTAGTATATAAGCATTTAAAAACGGTCTAAACGGGTTCGAATTGCATATACAAATAAAATACAATTTTTTCATAATGCCCGTCGCATCGCGCGACGGCCCTTTGCTTTGCCGTCGCGTCGCGCGACCCCTCCATATGAACAGAATGTTCGCAGCTGTTGCTGCATATTCCCAGCATAACTTAATTTTACGGAAACGAGCATAACTCTCTCGTTTTTGATCCGTTTTACGCGATTCTTTTTCCTACGTGATCGCAGTTTAATTCTCCATCACATGGAGTTAACATCCGCCATCCGGTTTAACAAAATTCTAGACTTTTAAGCTTTCGACTTATTACCTTTTTACAAAGTTTTGACCCGTTCATGCATTTATCAAAATTATCTGTTTATTTGACCTCAATTTCTCATGAACCTTATAATTTCAATATTGTCTATCATAAAAGATAAAATTCTTGGATGTCTTGCATCCTCTTAACCCATTTTCGCTCAAAATCTTATT
This sequence comes from Helianthus annuus, assembly GCF_002127325.2. Classification (NCBI taxonomy): domain Eukaryota; kingdom Viridiplantae; phylum Streptophyta; class Magnoliopsida; order Asterales; family Asteraceae; genus Helianthus; species Helianthus annuus. The sequence goes on along the minus strand of NC_035447.2, from coordinate 171,967,175 downwards.
TTGACCCGTTACGGGTATTTACGCATTAATGGTCTATGACATACTAAACCATACTCTTCGCTTTCATACTTGACCAAAACATTACTCTAATTGAATAGCTTGTTTCCAAACGAGTTTTAAGGTCGTTTGCCCGTTATACCTATCAAGGGCGTTTTTGTCAACTTTGCTCCATCCTTTGCAACAAAGGACTTCATTGCATATTTAACCAATCTTACTACTTAACTACAACTCTAATCACACATACCTTGCTCGGATCAAAGCTAAGATCCGTTTTAATACTTCATCCATCAGATTGTTAGATGATAGCAACGAAATACTTTCGCTATTCATTCTGTAAATTCGTAATACTTGACAAACAATTCATTAGTCGATATTACCAAATGGTGATATCTTCACCATTTGGCTTATTAAATCTAATTGTCCATTTTATCCTTATGTGATTTTTAATTAGTCATTATTCCCTCCATGTAACTTATCCCTTCGTTAACTCGTAGCCAAAATTACCATATTACCCATCCGTTTTAATACTTCATCCACCAAATTGTTAGATGATAGCAACGAAATCCTTTCGCTATTCATTCTGTAATTTCGTAATACTTGACAAACAATTCATTAGTCGATATTACCAAATGGTGATATCTTCACCATTTGGCTCATTAAATCTAGTTGTCCATTTTATCCTTATGGGATTTTTAATTAGTCATTATTCCCTCCATGTAACTTATCCCTTCGTTAACTCGTAACCAAAATTACCATATTACCCTTTTTACCTTTTTTAACCATAAAACCTAGTCTCTTACCATGACTACATGTTCCGACCCGTATCAAAACTAGTCGGAACGTCATACTTCACATATTCACTTACCATGTCCGTAATATATTCAACGAGTAGATATTCTAATAAAATAAAAGGGGTAAGCTTTACTTACGTTACATCCGAGTACGCTTCCGATGCGCATAAGTTCCATTTGACCCGCTTCTTTCCCAAGCTTCCATGCCGCTTATAAAGCATCAAACTATCATATATCATTCTCAAGATAGTTAGCTTATTCATCATTCATCACGACCCTTTCATCACACGGATCTTATATTAAGATCATCATTCGGTCTCATAACATGCTAATCTATCAAATCTTATCCGAGTTCTTCAAACATTCACACACATATATAATTTCAAACATTATTAACATAAGAAACTCATCATTTTCATCATGTTATACAAAACCCACTTCATTACTACTTTGCTAATCACTTACAAATGATCTAATCTCAATCACCTCATAATTTCATCATACATTTGATGTGTATACTACCTCCTAAGCATAGTGTACAACTAATTCTTGCATATTCTTCTAACCTCATACATAATTCATCAAAATCCTTCTTCTAATCAACATGAATCATTCATACATAAACATCAAACATATCAACACCATATTTCTTTCAATTCATCTAACAAGGATTCATCATACCCACATAATACAATCAACATTCAACAAGAATTAGACATGGATGATGATTCAAGTCATCATTCTTACCCTAACGAATGGGTTTCACCTCTAAACATCGAATTAACCCAAACCATGCATAATCCATATTCTATATGATGATTCTAACACATGCTCATACTCAATTTCATACCAAATCACGGATTAGAACATAACCCACTTCGTGCAAGATCACCAATCTTGGTTTTATGACATACCTTATGATCCCCATGTGAAGGTGATCATTAATTCATGCTCGGTTGTGAATTTGAGTTTCGTTTAGCCTTTCAATTTGATGGATTAGATGAAAGTTAGGTTTTTGGCTCCCATGGAGCTCCTGCTCGTTCTAGAACAGACGAAGTGTGCGTTTGTGTGTGTGAAATTTTCATATATTAATTCAACTTTCATTTTTTCCCACTTTAGTCCCTTGTGTTAGCCACTAACACATAACTGGCACAACTTCCCTCCACTAATAGTTTTTCACCATACACTTAACTAGGTTAAATAGCCTGGTTATTTATTTCATGAAATATCAAATGAGAACATATGATAAATATAAACATTCGTATTTTTGGGATGTTACAAAATATGGAAAGTTTTTAGTTTTTGTATAACTTGCATATATGTAGGTTATGTGTAGGTTAAATTACCTTTAAAAAATGTGTAGATTAAATTACATACATGTATGTAAGCTATGTGTAGCTAAAAGTAGATGGTTTTTTATCTATATTTAATACACATATATATGTAAGAAATATAAAATTAAAAAAAAATACGAACCAAAATCCCAAAAAATAGTAATTTATAGTTGTTTTTTTATTCTCAGAATAATTAGTGTTCATCCTACAGCGTTTAAATAATGTACATGCATAACTATTTCATAATGTTGTAATTCTATCTATATAAACTACTTAGCTAAATTTGTTTTGTACATACATCTTACTTATCATATATATATATATATAGGGGACCGCTAAAATAAAAACCACCTCCAGTTGTAAGAACCATGAGAACTACACCGTACGGGGCGAGTTGAACCAAAAATTTTTTTATAAACGTAGATGCGTGTATTATAAACACATTTGTAAAAAAAAATATTCAAAAAAAAAAAAAGTCGTGAGTGTAGTTTTGAGCATCACAAGTTTGTGTTTACGGGTACCGTAAATTTTAAATACGGTACCCGTAAACACAAACTTGTGGTGCTCAAAACTACATTCACGACATTTTTTTTAAATATTTTTTTTTACAAATGTGTTTATAATACACGCATCTACGTTTATGAAAAAAAAAATTGGTCCAACTCGCCCCAGATCAAAAAGTTCTCATGGTTCTTACAACTGGAGGTGGTTTTCATTTTAGCGGTCCCCTATATATATATAGGCAGGTTATTGTATAAATTGACTTAACGTATGATGCGTACGCGAATCAACATGCGATTTTGTTTTTTTTTTGGAACAACTTGCGACTTCTTTTACAACTTGTGAATTTTTTTTAACATGCGACTTTTTTTTCTTTAACATGCGACCTTTGTTTTTTTTACAACATGCCATATTTCCTTTCTGGGCGTATAACGTGTGAACTTGCCATTGCGTACGCTCGTATGTTAAGGCAAAATGTACAATACACTTTCACTATATATATATATATATATATATATTAATAAAAGCTTGTGAATAGTGTTTTAAATATAATAATAATATATATAGTTTTTTTTATACTTTTATTATTTTAATATTATATCGTTAATAATAAAAGCCAATAAATAGTGTTTTTAAATATTATAATAATATATATAGTTTTTTAATACTGTTGTTATTTTAATATTATAATAATTATTATTTTCTTTACTTTTTTAACTTGGATAGGCTTGATGTCAACCGATACTGGTATCGAAAATACCGTTACGGTCTGACTTGTTATCGGTACATGAAGTTAAAAATTGGCACCAACCTGGTACAGAAAACACAAAAAGTCGGGACCGAATTGATTTTGAAAATCTTTTAGTTCGGGAAATTCGGTACTGCAACCCAGTACCATTTGCTCATCCCTGATCACGGGTACCGTACGAGCAACAACGGTACCGTGCAACTTTTGTTGTTGATTTTCTTCAACCTTTAATGATTTTTTTTTAGTTTAAGGGGTAGGAATGAGTTTGGTGCCAACCGATACCGAATCGGTACTGGTACTGAAAATACAGGTATATGAAGGTAAAAAACGGTAGCGAACCGGTACCAGGAATGCCAAAGTCGGTACAAAATTTGTACTTAAGATCTTTCAGTTCGGGGGATTCGGTACCAGTACCTAGTACCATTTGTTCATTTCTGACCACGGGTTTCATACGAACAACATCATTACCATACAACTTTTTTGTTTGATTTTCTTTCGGTTATCTTTTAATGTTTTTTTCTACATTTTCTTTTGAGTTAATTTTCGTTTTGCTCCCTGTGGTTAGGTCATTTTAACAGTTTTGCCCCAATAGTTTTAAAATAGCCATTTTCCTCCCTTATGTTTCTAACTTATCATCATTTTGCCCTTGCCTCTAACTCCATCAAAAAAATTATTAACTAGAAGGGTATTTTGGTAATTTTATAGATAAAAACAATGGCATGTAAGTCTTTTCACCTAAAGAAACCTTTAAGGGTATTTTGGTAATTTTATAGATAAAAACAATGGTTTATGTAAGTCTTTTCACCTAAAGAAACCTTTAACTGGTTAGAGCCGGGGAGCAAACTGGCGACAAAATCGAAAGATCAGGGAGGAAAATGACCATTTTTAAACTATTGGAGCAAAACCGTTAAAATGATCAAACCACTGGGAGCAAAACAAAAGTTAACTCTTTTCTTTTTATTCTTTGTTAGCGGTTACGTGTACAACACGCTCGTAGTGATTTTAAAACATATGTAAACACAGACTAAATAATAAAAGAAGTTCACCGCAACGCGACGATGGTGAAAAACCTAATTTTCTTAGCTACTAATAATTAGTAAAATTAAAAGAAGGTATACTAGATGGAGCCAAGCCTAAGACCACCCGTAGTGGCGCGGTTTTTTTTAAAAAAAATAAAAAAAAAACGCCAAATAACGCCCCGGGACCATTACACTTGGCGTTTTTGAGCGTTCTTTTCGAAAAAAAATTCGTTTCACGTTGTTTAAACAACGCTTTGAACATGTTTGACCGGCCAATCATAACCCCCAACGGCTAGTTAACGACTATTTCTTTTTTTTAACCTTTTACCTATAAATATATATAAACTCATTCAAAATTAACCAAAACTCTCTAAAAAACACTACCATTTTATAAAAAACTTGATGAATTCCCCTAGTTCGTCATCCATGGTAAATTTTTACTTCAAAGAGTTTTTTGCGGATGGCGATGATTCCAACGATGAGGAGGTCGAGCAAGAGGCGGTTACGAGTGCTTGTCAATTAGCGGTGAGATATGTGAAGCATTGTCGTCGCCCCGAACCAGAAAAAAATAAAAGAGGTTATATTAAACGAGACCGAAGGGTGAAGAAAGTGAAGACGAAAACTAGTGTTTTTTTTTTTAATTTAGTCGGATTTTATTTTTTATATTTCTAGTATTGTATTTTTGTTTTTTTTAATTTAATGAAGTATTTAAAGTTAAAAAAAAATAATTGTGAAATGATTGCATGGGCGTTATTGGGCATTATTCCCACTACGCCACTTTTGCAATAACCCCCAATAATGCCCCATGCTGACTGGAATGCCACGTGTCGCAAAACGCTCCATGACGAGGACATTATTTGGCTAAACCACTACACATAGTCTAATAGAAACGGAGTACATGATAAAACTGTACTATAGCGTCATCCCAAAATATTATACCCATTTTTAGGGGTGAGATTCTCTAACTAACATACAAATAACTAGAGTACTTATTATTACTCTAGTGTAACTAGCGGCATCTCCGATTCATATACCATATTCAAGCTCGAAAAAATGTGCCTTTATGGCCTAATGCCTTAATGATAAACAATTAGTATTGGGCCCAATAAACCTAATATCAAGTGAGCTAAATTCTAAACCATAAAAAATGATTTGTAAATGCGTCTATATTGGAATTGGTACGTGTTTACTATTTAATTAAAAAAAATAACATATATATTGGATTTTTTAAATCACGTGCCTCTCGAAATTACGGAGCCTGTGCAGAGGTCCTCCCCGCACACCATCATAGCCGCCACTGAGTGTAAGCATAATTACTATAGTTATTTATATGCTTAACACGTTAAATCTATTTGTACTTGATCCTAACACCCTATTCTTGTATCCAACTTTTCTCACAACAATTCTATCTTATTTTGTTACATACAAATAGGGTGGAGATACAATAGGAAGTTTATTTGGCTAGGAAGGATAGGAAGTGATCTTGACCATCCATTAAGTTAATCAAGGGCTAAGATTAAATCAGGGAAATTGAAATGAAGAAAAGAGGCGCGTGAGTTTGTTCAAGGACATTCTAGTCAATCCAAGCGAATAGTTTCTCTCTCCTCCAATTCCCCCCCCATTTTTTAAACGTTAATAACTCTTTCATACGACATTATTTTTTTATAAAAATTGCACCAAAAAAACGAGCGTTTTTTTATCTTTAAAACGAGTATACTATTGCTATATTTAAAAAAATTTAAAACTCAGTTGCGTAAAACGCAATAGAAAAACCACCAGTTACGTAAAACGCAATGAAAAAAAAAACCTAAAAAATGACATTTTTCTAAAACGCAATGCACCAAAAACACAAAGAAATGACTTATTTGTAAAACGCAATGGCCAGAAAACACACAGAAATGTCTTATTTGTAAAACGCAATGGCCAGAAAACACATAAAAATGTGTTTTACCTAAAACGCAATGCACTAAAAACACAAAGAAATGACTTATTTGTAAAACGCAATGGCCAGAATACACTTAAAATGTTTGTTTTCTAAAACGCAATGGACTGAAAACACATAAAAAAGTGTTTTACCTAAAACACAATGCACCAAAAACACAAAGAAATGTCTTATATGTAAAACGCAATGGCCAGAAAACACTTAAAAATGACTCATTCTAAAACGCAATGGACTGAAAACACCTAAAAAATGTGTTTTACCTAAATGAGCCAATTTATGGAAAATTAATTTTTCTGATGCGTTTTTAGTACAGCAATTTAATCGAAAAAAAGGGGCTCTGCCCCTTGGACCCCGCCAGGGGCTGCCGCCCCTGGGACCTCGCTACCGGGGGCTGCCGCCCCCGGACCCTCGCAAAGATCGTAAAACGCAATGACTAAATCAAAAACCCAGATCATGAAAATGAAATTAAAGAATTTCTTACATGGATCGAAGCCGATTTCTTCATCAATTGACAAATTTTGAATGACAGAAACACTTATCAACGCTCGAATCGAACGAATCGAGTGATTATCTCCAAAATCACCGGAAAAAACGAGATTTTTTTTATGAAATTAAACTGGGTTTTCTTCAAAAAAAAGCTGAAGAACACGTTGATCGGGTTCTGAATCATTGATTGGTGATGAAAATCGCACTATAATATAGTGATTATTGAGATAGAAAGTGAAGAAATTGTTGAAGATGGTGGGTTTTGAAAATGGTGGGTTTTTGAATTTACTGGGTTTTGAAAAAGGAAGAAGAAGGAGTTGGATTGACTAAAATACTCTTTCTCTTTATTTTAAAATTTGCCACATGTCATAATCCTATGGCTTCCTATCATTCCTAGCGAAAATTAACTTCCTATTTGATCTTTTCCCCATACAAATATACAATGACACTTACGTTTTATTAATCAAATATAAAAACTTTTGCTCTGTATTAGACATACTGAAACTTTTGTGCTATACATGACTATTCTCTACTATAACAAAAGGAAGATTGGGGGAATAGTGCCACACAGCTGTGTGGCACTCCCCTATTGGACCAACGGCTTTATTATTTTATATTCGCTTTAAAATTACGATTTCGTCCTTAATTTAAAATAAAATTATATTTTCGCCCCCACTTCAAAATAAAATTACGTTTTTGTCCCTCGCTCAAAATTACGATTTTGCCCTCGGTTTAAAAATTTTATATTCGCTTTAAAATTACGATTTCGTCCTTAGGTTAAAATAAAATTATATTTTCGCCCCCACTTCAAAAGAAATTACGTTTTTGTCCCTCGCCCAAAATTACGATTTTGCCCTCGGTTCAAAATTATTATTTTCCCCATATTACAGCTACAATTTTCGCCCCGGTTAAAAATAAATTTTTTCTTTTGCCCAAACTAAAAATGACGACTTTGCATTTTCGCCCTTTTCAAAAAATATGATTTCGCACTAAGTTTAAATTTATGTTTTCGACTGCTTCAAAATAAAACTATGCTTTCGCCCCCCAATTCAAATTACGATTTTGCCATCATTTCAAAATTTTGATTTTGCCCGAGTTTAAATTAAAAATATAGTTTTGTCCCCAGCTTAAAATTACGATTTTATCTTTAGTGCATAGTTATATTACGATTTTGTCTCCGATTCAAATTTATAGCATTACCATCACTTTAACTTTTGGCAAATTACGATTTTACCCAAGTCAACAAATACAACTTTGCCCTCACTTCAAATTACAGTATTGCTATCGTTTTAGTTTTTTTTAGCAAAACTATAAAAGTGTTTTTTAATTGGTTGACTGGATTAAATTTTTTTCCATGTCAAGGAGCTGCCTAACATTCGCTCATTAATCCTGACAAACTATAGTTTTGCCCTGAGCTCAGAACTACGGTCTTGTCATCGTTTTTTTTTTCCTAACAAAACTATAATACTGTTTTTTTAATTGGTTGAGAATTATTCGGCTATCGCCCCGCAACACGGGCGGGGCATCAACTAGTTAAGAGAACATAAATGAGTAACTAACAATTACAATGACATAATCACAATATACAAGAAACTAACAACTATATACATTCTTTATAGAAATTTGCATAAACCCCAACAATTCATTTTTCGGTTCCCCTAGGTTAACAATGAGCTATGAGTACTATCTATCATTTTTTTTGAATGATAAACTTGGCTTACTGACGGACCACTGGACTATCATCATGCTATTAGCAGAACCACCCGATCATATCCATCTCCACTAGGCTATAATGACTATACACTAATTCAGAAGAAAACCCAATAAATTTAAGAAAGACCCCCTTGTGTGAATCGAACTCAGATGCTAATAGTTCAAAAGCCTTATCCCAACCCCAAGATGTCACTAGGCAATGGCGGAGCTTGACCAAAGGTTTCAGGGGTGACGGAAAGTCAGGGACCCAATATAAATATTTAGGCAAAACAATTGGAGGACCCTATATAATTTTAAAAGTTTCGAATGAAAAATCAGAAACTTTACACTTCTAACTGAAACATTGAGGAGAAAGGGCATGCACCCCACAGTTCTCACTAAGCTACGTCACTAGGCTATAATGACATGGACGAGTACTCTATATCAAATCCAAAACTATATTCCTAAAAGAAAACCATATTAGTTGTTAAAAACTTTAAATCTACTTTATTTGTACTACTAAATAAGAAATGTTTTGGTGGCCTATTGTAAATGCAACATAGTACAAGGGTGTTTGTGTAACTTCCAATAAAGAAAAATAAAAAAAAAAGAAGAAAAATCGGAATTCATTACCATCAAAGGCATCTTCAGTGTCGCTGTGTTTATTTTGTTCAAGTGGTTGCCTTTGAGAATTTCCACTATACATACACTCCACAACTTCCCAATTTTCTCTCTCTAGATCTCTCTCTCTCTCTCTCTAGAGATCACCTCCAGATTTCGTTTCTCCGGCGACGTCAATCAAATCAAATCAAATCCCTAACAGATCATAACCGCATCTGATCCGTCGTCGTTTTGATCTCTCTCCGGTCACCATGGCGGCAGCTAACGCACCGATAACCATGAAGGAAGCACTTACGGTATCTCTCTCTATATCTATCTCTCACTATATGTATTGATTTGTAGATTTGGAATACTGTTGTTCGAAACCTAGCTTCGTTTGCACAATTTAGGTATTTCTGTAGCCTGTTGGACTTGTATATAGTGAATTGATATAGATTTGGTAGATTCACAGATGCAGATGTACTTATTGTTGTAATTCTGTAATGTTTGTTGCTAAAATTAGAATCGTACTTCGATTATTGTGAAAAAGTTGTTCAGTTAGGTTTATTTTGGGTTAATCTAGCCCGAGGTGATGTTTTGCTGCATTTTACGTTATTGTGTTGTTTAGATTTGGAGAATTTGGAAAATTATGAACTTCTGTGTAGTGTGATTCCAGATCTGTGGAATGATTGAATGAAATGATTGATGTGTTTTGTGGAAGTGTGCTGGATAGTGATCTAGTTATGTGTGGTTATGGATTTGATTTTGAGTGTTGTGATGTTGTTGCAGTTGCCGAGCATAGGGATCAATCCGCAGTTTATTACGTTTACGAATGTAACGATGGAGTCGGATAAGTTTATATGTGTTCGTGAAACGTCACCGCAAAATAGTGTGGTGATCATTGACATGAACATGCCAATGCAGCCACTACGTAGGCCGATTACTGCTGACTCGGCTCTTATGAATCCGATTTCGAAGATTCTGGCTTTAAAAGGTACCATTTGATATTAGGTCGTGAAATTATGCGTTAGTCGCTTTGTTTCTGCCGTCTAATTTATTTAGCAACCAACTGGCTTGCCTTCTGATACATTTGAATCGCCAGACTCCTGTTAGTGACAACTGTGATCTCTGATCCAGTTTGATTGCTCCCCATCCGTTATTCTATTTTCATGCTTTTTGTGCAAGTCGGTAAATATTGAAGTTTGAACCATCTATCACATGACAGGAGCATCATGGTGCACTGACATGCTTTATGGCCTGTTGCCCTAGTATTGTTTATTAAATGAGTGTAGCAGGCCAGGCCTACCCTGAAGGATAGCCAAACACAGAGAGAACCATATTCACTCATTTATTTGAAATCCTTGAAATATACAGAAACTTGTTGAATATAAAAAAGTACCAATTAAGATCCAACTTGTAATAAGGTCTTTAGACAATTATGATGCACTGGCACACTAGCATGTCTTGTTGCCCTAATATGGTTAAAGATGTGAGTTTAGCTGTGGTGCTTTAAAGGATATCGAAACACAGAACTAGAGAACCATATTCAGTTTTATATTTGAGAACATTGATTTGTATAGAAAGTTGTTGATGCCACTGCAGAAAAATGTACCAAGCCAGATGCAACTCACTTTATATTTAGGCTTTTGAGAAACAGTGAGGTCGGTCAATTTTAGGCTTATAGCTTTATAGCTAATGAACACATTCGTTTTCTTGAAGCTCAACTTCCTGGGACAACTCAAGATCACCTACAGATATTTAATATCGAGATGAAAGCTAAAATGAAGTCTCATCAGATGCCTGAGCAGGTGAAAAGTTTATCTATAACACCAGTCAATGAATCGTAACTTTTTGTTCACTTTTTGGCAACATTCACGTTTATGCGACCTTACAACGACTCTATCTTCAGGTTGTCTTTTGGAAGTGGATTACCCCTAAGATGTTAGGCATGGTAACCCAGACCTCAGTATACCATTGGTCAATTGAAGGTACATCATCTTTTGTTTTGTCATACATAGGTTAGAAGTTGTATGTTTTGAACTCGGTTAAAACCAATCTTTATCTATACAGGTGATTCTGAACCTGTGAAGATGTTTGATAGGACGGCCAATTTATCAAACAATCAGATAATTAATTACAAATGTGATCCATCTGAGAAATGGTTGGTGTTGATTGGAATTGCCCCCGGCTCACCTGAGGTTTGTTGTTTTTCGTTAGTTATATTCGATTATATTGCAAACCTTATTATTATTATTATTATTATTATTATTATTATTATCCTTAAGGTTATCCTTAGGGTTTCAATTAGATATAATGTAGCCTTAGGACCATATTCAACATCACATTTATTCTATGGGTGGTTCTTGTTTGTTTCATTTGTTTTTCTGTTTTATTTATGTTTGCGTGGGTTAAATTTTTTTTATTATTATCTTTAAGGGTTTCAGTTAGCTGTAATGTAACCTGGGGACCATATTCAACATCACATTTATTCTATGAGTGATTCTTGTTTCATTTGTTTTTCTGTTTTATTTATTCTATAAGTACTAACAAACATTGTTACATGTTTCAGTTATTTAGGCTAATTTTCATTTATGTATTCTTTTATTTTCTTCATCTGTCAATTCCTATTTAAATTATTATTGTTGATATGTCTTAAAGCATACAATTTTTTATATTAACAGAAACCGCAGTTAGTCAAAGGAAACATGCAGCTTTTTTCTGTTGATCAGCAGCGAAGTCAAGCTCTTGAAGCACACGCAGCATCATTTGCCAGCTTGAAAGTACAAAATTCTACTTTTATTATATCAATCTTAGGACCCACATTTAAGTTAACGAATAACGACAATGATCACACATTGTTATGTCTTTTATAGGTTCCAGGCAATGAGAACCCTTCAATTCTTATTTCTTTTGCAACAAAAAGCTCTAATGCTGGACAGGTTACATCAAAGCTGCATGTCATTGAGCTTGGTGCTCAACCAGGTTATATTCTCTACACGTCTTTTCATTCATTACAGTTGTCTTTTTTACTTGACTTCTATCCTCAGTCTTCTATGTAGATTAGGCCTGGAAACGAACCGAACGTTCATGAACTGTTCGTGAACTTGTTCGGCGGGAAGTTTGTTTATGTTCATTTATTTAATAAACGAACGATCATGAACACATGTCTTGTTTGTTCATTTATGTTCGTGAACGTCCGTATATTTACGTTCGTTTATGTTCGTTCATTTAAGTAGTTATATTATAAAAATATAAACATAAAAGTGGCTTTATAACTGCTTATGTAAGTACAAATAATTAGTAATTAGGCTTTCTAGTAATAAAAATTAGCTTTACAGTAGAACTTATTGTAATTAATTGTCTTCGTTTATTATGGTCAATTATGTTCATTTATTTTATTTCGCTTATGTTCATTTGTGTTTGTTTGTGTTTCTTATATTATGCTCGCTTAAGTGTGTTTGTTTATGCCCGTTTACATTCGTGAACTGTTTGCCTAGTTTCAAATGAACATAAACGAACATGAACACACCCGTTTTCTTTATGAACGAACATGAACACAAAAAGTTGTTCGATTATATGTTCGTGTTCGGTTAAAGTTAAATGAACCAACACGAACACGCCTCTGTTCGTGTTCGTTCGGTTCGTTTACAGGCCTAATGTAGATTGGATTCTCATGTGTTTCTTTTCTCAATTGCAATTGAATGTGCAGGGAAGCCCTCCTTCACGAAGAAACAAGCGGATCTCTTTTTCCCTCCAGACTTTGCAGATGATTTTCCCGTTGCAATGCAGGTATGTATGTCTTGTCTTTCTAGTATTTGAGGCAGTGAAAATGCAATCTGGTCTTAGTGTCTGACATATTTATATGTTTTGACTTGTAGATATCGAACAAGTATGGCTTGATATATGTCATCACCAAGCTGGGCCTTCTTTTTGTTTACGATCTTGAAACCGCTACTGCAGTGTACAGAAACAGAATAAGCCCTGATCCGATTTTCCTGACATCTGAAGCTTCGTCAGTTGGAGGCTTCTATGCTATTAACAGACGCGGACAAGTTTTACTTGCTACTGTGAATGAAGCGACAATCGTGCCTTTCGTAAGTGGACAGGTAAGTTTCCAAGTTTCTTCCATCAATTACTGAGATGCTCGTTTTTGCTTTTAGGCTCTGCCTCTGAATATGATGTGTTATTGCAGTTGAACAACCTGGAGCTTGCTGTCAATCTTGCCAAACGAGGAAACCTTCCTGGTGCAGAGAATTTGGTAAACTTGCTTATTGGTCCAGTATTTATGATGGGGCAATTTCATATATACCCCTACAAACTTGCAAAATATCATATATATACATGCACAATTCTAATATAGTATATATACCCTTACAAAGTAGTTGAAATATCATATATACCCAATAATATAATAAATGACAATTTTACCCTTATTTTTTAGAACTTTGAAATCTCATATATGACCTTTAACTTCAAATGTTATATTTACTCATTTCTAGCATAATTTTTTTAGCTTAAATGTTATATATAGAGTATACTGTTGTTTATGGGTAAAAATAAAAAAATCAAAATGAAAATGGGTAAAAATAAATTTAAGCTAAAAATGTGTTATATAAAAATATGACGTTAAAGATGAGCATATCTGAAAACCTGAAGTTAAAAAAAATAAGGGACGGTAAAATGATCATTTATTAGATTGTTTTTAATAAATTGGGTATTTTTTATATTTTAACTACTTTGTAAGGGCATATATGATGTTTTTAGTTCTGGTTGGGTATATATGAAATTTTTAAAATTTGTAAGGGTATATATGAAATTAATCCTTATGTTATGTTAAATTGTTAATTGTTCGGATGTTGGCATGAACTCGCTTTGATCTTATATAGCACTAGCAGCTTCATAAGTGAGCGTAGAAGTTCACATTAAGTTTCAGTGATTCGTCATAGAAGTAGAAGTTTCAGCTCTCATAGTTTCTGTAATGAGACTGGTATCTGAGGACAGTTATTGACTAATTGATATATGTGCATATCAGGTTGTTCAACGTTTCCAAGAATTGTTTGCTCAAACAAAATACAAAGAAGCTGCTGAGCTAGCTGCAGAATCTCCTCAAGGCATTCTCCGTACACCAGACACAGTAGCAAAGTTTCAGGTATATATATACTTCCAAATTTTGATATAATTTGTTATTGTATTAGAACCATTTTCATTTGTTTAACCTTCATTGCAGAGTGTACCTGTGCAAGCTGGACAAACACCGCCATTACTGCAGTACTTTGGGACCCTTCTGACAAAAGGAAAACTAAACGCTTTTGAATCCTTGGAACTATCTCGCTTAGTTGTCAATCAAAACAAGAAGAATCTTCTAGAGAACTGGTTAGCTGAAGACAAGCTTGAATGTAGTGAGGAACTTGGAGACCTTGTCAAGGTATGCCTTTACTTGCATCAGTTAAATGTTCTTTTGTTCTTTTGTTCTTTAACCTTTATACCATTTCTCTTCCATGAACTGTAGACGGTGGACAATGATCTTGCATTGAAAATTTACATTAAAGCAAGAGCAACTCCAAAAGTTGTTGCAGCTTTTGCTGAGCGCAGGGAGTTTGACAAAATACTGATTTACTCCAAGCAGGTACTTGTTCGCTCGTTGCAAAACAATATGCTTTCCTAGTTAATAGAGTACACGAAATTTCATAAATTGTTTCCTGTATTGACGCAGGTTGGATATTCACCTGATTATTTGTTTCTTCTGCAAACAATTCTTCGTACAGACCCACAGGTATTGTAGCTTTTTAGTAAAAAGTATGTTAATGATTCAACTCCAGCAAGAGTTTATGTTAATCTATGCAGTTAATGCGGTAAAAAATCGGATATCGATCAAGGACCGATATTTGAAATATAGGTTATCGCGGTGGGATATCGGTAATTTTAATATCATGCAAAATTTATGTATGTAGGCATGTAGCAATTTCACACTATACTTTTCTACCATTAACAAATTAACCTTTAGCAACAAATTAACCTTTAGCAACTTGCAAAACACTAACAATTGTAGCAACTAGGAACTAATTAAGACTTAAAACACCAGCATTTAACACTAAAAAGTATCAATTAAGACTTAAAACACTAACAGCCGCAATAAGAAGAAAGACAAATGGTAGAACTAAGAAGACAGGTACTGATATCGGGAAAATCGGTGATATATTGGTCAATATTGCTGATAATACCGGTACCGATATTTTGCATGGATATTTTACCAGGGGACCGATAACCGATATATCGGCGATATTAACTGCATAGATGTTAATCCACAGGCCACATTTTTTATTGATTCAGGCATTAATGCTCAAAGATGTTTTCTCTCGAACTTTAGAAATCTTATATGGGATGCCATATAAACATCTTCATGGAAGTTAGATTGGTAACGCTGTTGATTTTTGTAGGGAGCTGTTAATTTTGCTTTAATGATGTCCCAAATGGAAGGAGGTTGTCCCGTTGATTACAACACAATCACGGATCTTTTCCTCCAGGCATGTTTCACCATCTTTATAAATTTTCCTCTCATTTAATATCAAGATATACTTTATTAAATAAATGCCTTTTTCCATTTCATCAGAGGAACTTGATACGTGAGGCGACAGCTTTTCTCTTGGATGTTCTGAAGCCCAATTTGCCAGAACACGCTCACCTGCAAACTAAGGTTATATTTAGCATTTTAGCGGATGCTAATAGACTTCTGTTTGACCAGCTTCATTCACATATTTCTTGCTAAATTTACACAGGTCCTAGAAATCAACCTTGTAACATTCCCCAATGTTGCTGATGCTATATTAGCTAATGGTATGTTCAGCCATTACGATCGGCCTCGGATCGCTCAACTTTGTGAGAAAGCCGGTCTTTATGTCCGAGCACTGCAGGTTGGCTAAAGCCCAAAAACTTGTACGTTTTCTCTTCAAATATGTATCATCACCTGTGTGATTGAAACGTTTTCCTTTTTTCTTTTGCAGCATTACAGTGAATTGCCTGATATCAAACGTGTCATTGTGAATACTCATGCCATAGAGCCACAGTCTCTTGTGGAATTCTTTGGAACTCTATCAAAGGAATGGGCACTTGAGTGCATGAAGGATCTTTTACTGGTCAATTTGAGAGGAAACCTTCAGATAATTGTTCAGGTAACACCGATTCTTTTTCTATATGAATAATTTATTACTTGAACTTCACAAATGATGACTAATATTAGGCATGTAAACGAACCAAACGTTCATGAACTTGTTCGGTGGGAAGTTCGTTTATGTTTGTTTATTTACTAGACGGACGAACATGAACACAATTTTTTTGTTTATCTAGTTAAATGAACGAACATGAACACATGTTTTGTTCGTTCTTTTATGTTCGTTTATTTTATATTTGTTTATGTCCGTTCGTTTATTTACATTTGTTTATGTTTGTTCGTTTCAATTTAAATACACAAGTAGTTATATTTATATAAATATTAAACAATAAAGGATCTTTCTAACTACATATATAAATATAACTAGTTGGTAACTGGGCTTTCTAGCTAGTAATAAAAATAGGTTTTCCAATGGAATTTATCGTAATTAATTACTAATTTATATAAAAGATTACTTTATGTTCATTTGTGCTGTTTGTTGTTTGTTAAATTATGTTCGTTTAAGTTTGTTTGTTTATGTTCGTGAACTGTTCGTTTAGGTTTTAAATGAACATAAACGGACACGAACATGCCCATTTTCTTAATAAACGAACATGAACAAAAAACGTGTTCAATTATATGTTCGTGTTCGGTTAAAGTTTAATGAACGAACACGAACATACCTTTGTTTGTGTTCATTCGGTTCATTTACAAGCCTAACTAATATAATTATGTGAATTGTAGGTTGCAAAGGAATACTGTGAGCAGCTTGGAGTTGAAGCATGTATCAAACTTTTCGAACAGTTTAAATCATATGAGGGACTTTACTTCTTCCTAGGGTCGTATTTGAGCTCCAGGTAATCTTATTTAGATGTTGCAGTGTATGCAAAAATGCTACTTCTGAACTCTGATTTTTGGATATGTTATTTTGTGTCACGTATGTGCAATATACTGACACTCAACATCACAGTGAGGATCCTGACATACACTTTAAGTATATTGAGGCAGCTGCAAAGACGGGTCAAATTAAGGAGGTGGAACGCGTAACAAGGGAATCAAATTTCTATGATGCCGAAAAGGCTAAGAACTTTTTAATGGAAGCGAAGCTTCCTGATGCAAGGCCGTTGATCAATGTTTGTGATCGCTTTGGCTTTGTTCCAGATCTCACTCACTACCTCTATACCAACAACATGCTTCGGTATATTGAAGGCTATGTCCAAAAGGTATGCTTAATTCATTTATACTTCATCTATTGGGGTTTGAAACTATGTGGTAAAATATCGGATATAGGTCAAGGACTGATATTTGAGGTATTTGTTATCACGGTGGGGTATCCGTAATTTTATTTTCATACAAAGTTTATATATATAGCAATTTAACACTTTACATTTCAGTAAACTCTCCTACCATTAACAAATTAACTTTGTGCTACTTGCAAAACACTAACAATTGTAGCAAGTAGGAACTCATTAAGACTTAAAACCCTAACAATTACCAATTAAGACTTAAAACACTAATAGCAGCAATAAGAAGAAAGACGAATGGTAGAACTAAGAAGAAAGGTACTGATATCAGGAAAATCGGTGATATATCGGTCAATATCGGTACCAATATTCTGACCGATATTTGACTCCGGTATTTTACATGGGGACCGATATATCGCGTTCGAAATCTAAGAGCTTATGTGGCATCTCTGTAGGTGAACCCAGGGAATGCTCCACAAGTTGTAGGGCAGCTTTTAGATGACGAGTGCCCTGAAGATTTCATCAAAGGTTTGATCTTATCAGTTCGTTCTTTGCTTCCGGTTGAGCCTCTGGTGGATGAATGTGAAAAGAGGTTGGTAATTGGTTCTCTTTTGTCTAGCTCTTCTTTTTGTATTCTCATATATGTACGTCTTTATGTTATATATATATTGTGGCTTACAGGAACCGACTTCGGTTACTTACTCAATTTTTGGAGCATCTTGTGAGTGAAGGAAGTCAAGATGTCCATGTTCACAACGCTTTGGGTAAAATCATCATCGATAGCAATAACAACCCTGAGCACTTCCTTACCACCAATCCTTACTATGATTCACGTGTTGTCGGGAAATACTGCGAGAAGCGTGATCCCACGCTTGCTGTTGTTGCTTATCGCAGAGGCCAATGTGATGAAGAGCTTATTAATGTCACCAGCAAAAACTCTCTCTTCAAATTGCAAGCAAGGTACTCGACCTGTTGCATTATATTATATTATTATACATTACCACCTTAGTGCCAAAAAATGCAATTTTTTATTTATCAAGTATTTTTTATTCGAATTTGTATTTTTACGCATTACTTAGCGTCGTTAAATGTTATAAACCTTCATTATATATACTATAGATATGCTGTTATGTCACATCAACCAACTTTGGCCCCTCAACTTTGGCAATAACCAACTTTAGCCCCTCAACTTTAATAATGACATGTTTAGCCCCTAAACTTTGGTAATGACATGTTTAGCTCCTTATTTAAAACAACTTTAGCTTCTCAACTTAATAATAAACAACTTTAACCCGTCAACTTTAATAATGATGTTTTTAGCCCCTTAACTACATCAAACAACTTTAGCCCCTCAACTTTATAATAAACAACTTTAGCCCCTTGACTTTAACAATGACATGTTTAGCCCCTCAACTTTAATAATGACATGCTTAGCCCCTTAACTTTAACAATGGCATGTTTAGCCCCTCAACTTTAATAATGACATGTTTAGCCCCTTAAGTAAAACATCAAACAACTTTAACTCTCGCGATTTGCTTATTTTTAACTACGTTTCAAACCCGCTGCAGAATTTATAAGTAAATATATATAAAACAAGGGAAATAATATTTTAACGCTTTATCTTGTCTTGTGTTAGATATGTCGTGGAGAGGATGGATGGCGATCTTTGGGAGAAGGTTCTTAACCCGGAGAACGAGTACAGAAGGCAGCTCATTGATCAGGTTGTTTCTACTGCTTTACCCGAGAGCAAGAGCCCCGAGCAGGTTTCTGCTGCCGTTAAAGCTTTCATGACCGCTGATCTTCCGCATGAACTAATTGAGCTCCTCGAGAAAATCGTCCTACAAAACTCCGCTTTCAGTGGGAATTTTAATCTGCAAAACCTGCTTATCTTAACAGCTATAAAGGCGGACTCATCCCGAGTTATGGATTACGTCAACCGATTAGACAACTTTGACGGACCCGCTGTTGGAGAGGTAGCTGTAGAAGCACAACTTTACGAAGAGGCGTTTGCGATATTCAAGAAGTTCAACTTAAACGTTGAAGCAGTCAACGTTTTGTTGGATAACATCCAAAGTATTCCACGTGCTGTTGAATTTGCGTATCGTGTGGAAGAAGATGCCGTATGGAGTCAGGTGGCTAAAGCTCAACTTAAAGAAGGACTTGTTAGTGATGCGATCGAGTCGTTCATTCGTGCTGATGATTCTACTCAATTCTTGGATGTTATTCGTGCTGCTGAAGACACCGAATGTTACCATGATTTGGTGAAGTATCTGTTAATGGTGAGGAACAAGATCAAGGAGCCAAAGGTGGATAGCGAGCTCATCTATGCGTATGCGAAGATTGACCGGTTGAGTGACATTGAGGAGTTTATCCTCATGCCAAATGTTGCCAATCTCCATAATGTCGGTGATCGTTTGTTTGATGAAGCTTTGTACGAAGCTGCGAAGATTATATATGCCTTCATCTCCAACTGGGCTAAGCTTGCTGTAACACTTGTGAGGCTCCAACAGTTTCAAGGCGCTGTTGATGCTGCTCGTAAAGCAAATAGTGCCAAAACATGGAAAGAAGTTTGCTTCGCTTGTGTTGATGCTGAGGAGTTCCGTTTGGCTCAGATATGTGGGCTCAATATTATTGTGCAGGTAACTACTTTAACTGTAATGTCTAGCTGGTATTGAATATTTTTCGTTGTCTTAATTCCTTACTTGAGTTGAAACAAACTTTTTCAAAAAAAATAAAATAAATGTCTTGTAATTAATGTGTCAAATATGATTACAAAAATGGTATTATACCATTATTTTAGACTTTTTGTACTAATAGGGCCGGTTTGATTGACTTGAATCAGTAACTTTTATTTTCCGTAGTTAGTTATTGCTTCAAATATGATTACATAATGTATACTATTTCAATAATAATCTTGTTTCAATAAAACAATTTACGTGCATTTATGGCTCAAACTTTTGATTTTTTCACCAAAATACATTTTTTTTGCAACTTCAATCACATTTGACACGCCAATTTGTTTTTTCTATAAGCGATTAGCATGCCAAGTATGATCAACAAAGTTATATTATGACATAATTGTGGAATTTTGAATAAAACGATTACAATTTTTATGCATTTAAAATACAATATGGGCAAGCTTCGACCTGTTTGACCCATTTGACATGTTTCCTTTTTAGCTCTTTTTTCCAGTCATGTTCCTTTTTGCCATTTGACCTGTGAGGCTGTGACCCCTTGGTGAATGTTTGTACTTTTGATTCATAATATTTACACACGTAGCCATGATTATAAACGTTTTTTTTTTTGAAATTTGTAGGTGGATGATCTGGAAGAGGTCAGTGAATACTACCAGAACGGTGGACACTTCAACGAGCTGATTTCTCTTATGGAGAGCGGCTTAGGCTTGGAACGGGCCCACATGGGCATCTTCACCGAGTTGGGTGTCTTATACGCCCGATACCGTCACGAGAAGTTAATGGAGCACATAAAACTCTTCTCAACCCGTCTCAACATTCCAAAGTTAATCCGTGCTTGTGACGAGCAACAACACTGGAAAGAACTTACTTATTTATACATTCAGTATGACGAGTTCGATAATGCTGCTACTACCGTCATGAACCACTCCCCAGAAGCCTGGGATCATATGCAATTCAAAGATATTGCGGTTAAAGTGGCAAACGTTGAGCTTTATTACAAGGCGGTTCACTTCTATTTAGAAGAACATCCTGACCTTATCAATGATGTTCTTAATGTCCTTGCACTACGTGTTGACCATACTCGTGTTGTGGACATCATGCGTAAGGTTTGTGTTACACTTAGAAATTATCTTCTTATTTTATTATGAGTAAAATGCCATTTTCATCCCTGAGGTTTGGCCAGTTTTGCGATTTTCGTCCATAAGGTTTGTTTTTCCGCATCTGGATCCAAAAGGTTTGAAAGCTTGCCATTTTCATCCGCTCGTTAACTCCATCCATGTTTCTCTGTTAAGTCAGGGGTGTTTCCGTCTTTTTTTGTTAACTTAAAGGCCAATTCAGCCTTGGTCTTTTTACATAAAGTGAAAAGACCAAATTGCCCTTTAAGTTAATAAAAAAGATGGAATTACCCCTCGCTTAACGGAGAAAAATGGATGGAGTTAACGAGCTGGATGAAAATGGCAAGATTTCAAACCTTTTGAATCCAGATGCGGAAAAACAAACCTATGGATGAAAGTTGCAAAGCTGGCCAGACCTCAGCCCTCAGGGACGAAATGACATTTTTTTATACGTATTCTATTCTCTGACTTAACAAACTACAGGCGGGTCAACTTCCTCTAGTCAAACCGTACATGGTTGCGGTTCAGAGCAATAACGTATCCGCTGTGAATGAGGCATTGAATGAAATATACGTTGAAGAGGAAGATTATGATAGACTCCGTGAATCTATAGATTTGCATGATAACTTTGACCAGATTGGTCTTGCACAGAAGGTGGGTTCATTACTTCTTTTCCTTTTTCTCATGTGCAAAAAAAATTTCATACAATTTGTATTTTTTTCCTTCATTTTGGCAGATTGAGAAACACGAGCTTCTTGAGATGAGGCGTGTGGCTGCATATATTTACAAAAAAGCCGGTAGATGGAAGCAGTCGATCGCACTGTCTAAAAAAGACAAGGTTTACAAAGACGCAATGGAGACCGCTTCACAATCCGGGGACCGTGAGCTTGCTGAAGAGTTGCTTGTTTATTTCATTGAGCAGGTAGGAACATTTTCAATCCTTCTGTTAGATTCAAGTGTGGACCGTACGGTAGCGGTAACGGTATCGATCTCATTCATTGCTTGTGCAGGGAAAGAAGGAATGCTTTGCTTCTTGTCTCTTTGTTTGTTACGATCTGATCCGTCCAGATGTCGCCCTTGAGCTTGCCTGGTTGAATAATATGATCGATTTTGCGTTCCCGTATCTGCTTCAGGTTAGATGTCTACATATTTATTCGAAGTAAAAATAAAGCTAAATTAATTTCATGGTTATAAGATCACTCTTGTTATTTTTTCGTCTGCAGTTTATCCGTGAATATACGGGCAAGGTCGACGAACTAATTAAGGACAAGATCGAAGCAGTTAAGGAAAATGAAGCCAAGAAAAACGAGGAGCAGGATATCGTTAAACAACAGGTATTTTTTATTATTTTGTTTGAATCTACTCGAGCCTCATTTACTTTACGAGAGCTCAACTTTGAGTTTCGCTCGTTTAGAGCTTTATATCTAAAGCTCTAGCTCGTCTTGGTAATAGTTTTTCAAGCTTGAGCTCTTTTTCGGCTCGGCTTGTTTATTATTCATTAATTGTATATTTTTATATGCAAGTATTTATGTATATGTGTATATATGTGTGCATAGGATCAAATGAGAACCACCGAGTTGAATGAACTTGAAAACTCCTTGAAAAAAAGTTTTTTTTTTTTTAAAAAAAATTCGCCCAATTTTTTTTAAAAAAAGCCTAGCGTTTGTTTACGTAGGGTTTTTGATCACTTACACTGCCGTATTTAAAAAAAAAACATATGATGTCACCCGTTTTTTCGGGGTTACATAGTGTAGATTGTTGTTACGCTGTAGTAAATTTTCGTTTATTATTATTTTTTTTTGAAAAACTTGCATCATTAAATATTTTTTGTCGAATTTCTTTTTTAAAATAAAACCTTTTTTCAAGGAATTCTTAGAGTCCTTCCAACTCGGGTGGTTCTCATTACATCCATCCCCTGTTTGCATATACACATATTTATAATTAACATGACTATTTATTTAGTTTCTTTTATTAAAAATTTATATAATAAAGTCTCATATGTATATGTATTTATTGTACAAAAAAGAAGTTATATTTGTTTAGATAGTAGTCTTGCCAGTCAGTCAAGCTCGGTATGTGAAGCTCGGGCTCGAGCTCGTTAAGCTCGCTCGTTTATGCCTCTTATTCATTTGTAAGACGATTAATGTTGTGCTTACTTGCAGAATATGTATGCTCAACTACTCCCTCTTGCATTACCCGCTCCACCGGGCATGGGCGGTATGGGAATGCCGCCAATGCCTCCACCACCCATGGGTGGAATGGGGATGCCGCCAATGCCTCCATTCGGGATGCCGCCAATGGGTTCTTATTGATTGAAGCGTTACTTTAGTTAGCAGCGGTCGGTCGTGGGTCCCTTTTCGAGGAAAGATGGGCGTAATTTGCTTTTGGTTTTGGAGGAAGATGGATTGAGATTGAGTAATGGTGTTATTTGTTTTAGTGTGTGGATATGATTTGATTGTAATATTCTTTTAGACGGAGGCATTTTTTTGGCAGCTGGTAGGGCAGCAAAGTATGAGTATAATGGTTAATTGTGTAATGTGTACCAAAATACAAGGGGTCGATATGCAACTTTTTATTACTGTTTTTTTTTACCTTTTTTTGTTTTCTTTTCCTAGCATTTTTAATATAAATTCCTGGTTTTGTAAATCTGATCTTTTATTAACCATATTTATCAACTGCCAGTCTGAATTTTATCTGACCGTGCCTGATATTTTTTTTTAAAAAGTTTAGTATTATATGATATTTATCAGGGATGAGCAATTGAGCATGTTTGATTTGTTTTTAAGAAAAACGTTTTGTTAATAACGATTCAATGGTTCGGATGCATGGTCCTCATCAGTTTCATCTGAATCGGAACAGAACTAGTTTAGGATTCTGTGTGTTATACGGGTTGAATAAATGTAATGTTATATACTTGGTCTTAAAATAGTTACATTTTTAAAAACTTGTGTATTACACGAGTTGAATAAAACAATGTGTTATACGGACTTATAAAATCTAATGTCATCTGTTAAACTTAACGCATATATTCGTCAATATATATCTTCGAAAAAGTAAACTTTGAGGTGACATTTATAAATTCCATTAAATTGATTTTTAAAGCATTTTTTAAACTGTGTATTTGCTGTTTTTTATATAATTGATAAATGTTAATTCAACTAAGGTGTATTTCTTTGAATATCATTTTAACAAAGTGAACTTAAATTACATTATAAGTATACAAAAATATTAATATATATACAAATTAAGGAATCAAATTTAGATTTTTTAATACCATCTATTTTGTTAATCATTTGACACATTATTAATCTCATATTAAATTCACTTTTTAATGAATATAATAACTATTAATAATTAATAATTATCTATAATTAGACTATACGGATTGGGGAGGCATATAAGAGTGACGTTATTCGACATGTTGCTGCTACGTTAGCACGCGTCAGAAAAGTTGCGTGGTGCAAAAAAATGAGTGGGAGCGGCGTGGTTATTGGCATTTTTATACATATAAAAAAATAAACATCAACCAATTAAAACACACCTAAAATCCACCTACCAATCAAGAGCCTCCACCACACAACCCAAATACCCCCCCCCCCCACGCCGATGGAAAACTCACCGTCCTGGTGGCGTTCCCGGAATGGAAAGGCCGTCACGCAACTTTTCCACACCCACACTATGTGGTCTTAAGTCAGAAAAAGAAGCATGAAACCAAAAAGCTGATAGCCTAAAATAGTGATAGTTGTCCCCCTAACATTTTCTTTTATTATATAGAGAAGATATAAATACATATGTGAGAGGTATTCAGACTTCAGAGCATTCACATTCAATCCACCATATTTTCACCCTAAATTATACTAAAAAATACTATATTTTCTCTCTCATTTTCAATTAAATAATATTTTTTATACCTTTATAATTATCTTTTCTCTCTCCTCCACTCACAACCACTTTTTATACTCTTTATATTTTAAAAACACTACACACATAATTTAGTTATTTGGATGTGAATGCTCTCATATCCCCTTCACCATTTTCTAACTTATAATTTAACCAAAAATTATAGTTCTCAAAATTTATCTTTTATTTTTAAAAACTTCTAACATTTCATTCGTAATTTTTATCTTTATCTTACTAATATATGAAAAATTATTGTAGTAATTGTTCAAAATATAGGGGCGGGGAAAATGAGATTCGTGAGTTTTTGATAGATTTTTTCTTTTATAAAAATTTTTAAAGAGGAGAGAGGGGTTGATAAATTTCAAAGCAACAACTAATACCATTCCAATATAATAGAAATTTAGTAAGCAGAATGAGGCGTAAAATATATCCGAGAATCTATGTGAAGAGTCCAAAAATAGGTGTAGATTGACTACTTTGCGATTAAAGATTTGAATCGACTACCTCGATGGGATATATCTTATTGGGCCCTCCCCATGAAGAACCCTTTCATCCAACCTTGCTTACACTCATTGCTTTTTTTTTTTGAACGGTGTACAAAAAACACCTAGTAAACAAACATAAAAAAAGCTCTATATCATTTTACAAAAAATCAAACCTCAAGATAGTAATCGATAACAAGGAAACAAAAACAATAATTTGGCTAACTTCTTATATGGACTAACCCAAACTTTCTAGTTAAGACATTACCATAGTACACTCAAAATGTAATTAGGGAACTAATCTAAGTTTAATCAACACCCTCCGTATTATTCACCTACACGCGAATATGATCCAATAATTTCCAACAATCACCCCATAATTTTGGACTCGTATCAGACAAGTCCACCAGCACAAAAAACCTCTTTTAAAACGGCAACTAAAGCGGTTCACTACAAAAATGATGAAAAAAAATTATAAACACCGTTATACAGACTTCCGGCCCGGGATATTTTTATGAACCGCTTTATTTATAAGCTTAAAACAACGGTTATAATTAAATTTTGGGTTGTTGGATTTTATCACTCTCAACTATTGGATATTGGCCGCTGTCACTCCCAACTATCACTTTGACTCCCGCCACTCCCAACTTAACACTTTGTGTGTTGTGACACTTTGGTTGAGTGGTTTTTGGCTCCTTTTTTGGCTTTTAGGAGCAGATTTACATGCAATCATGAGTAATTCACAAAGTGTTAGCCTAATATCCCCAATAACACAAGTCAAACACTAAGAAATGTTCACCCGCGAAGTGACACAACACACAAAGTGTTAAGTTGGGTGTGGTGGGATTCAAAGTGATAGTTGAGAGTGACAACGGCCAACACTCAATAGTTGGGAGTGATAAAATCTAACAACTCTTAAATTTTCGTATTTTGATACATCTACAATGCCTGGGATCAGACGTTTTATAAAACTTAACAATATGCAATAATGAATGCAAACCATTTTTATACATCTTTTACAATCTATAGGAATAAACCGTTTTATAAAATTGGGATTATTACATATATTCCACTCTATTTAAAACTCTAATTACTTATTTACCCAACCAAAATATTTAATTACATATTTACCCTTCTTGTAGCAAAAATGACACAATTACCCTTTCAAACACAAAATACCCACTATATGTAAATGACCCTTAAACCATCCTTAGTGGTAAAATGAAGTGGCGTGAAGAGGCCACAAACACGCCCCATAATGCTCCCCAGGTGTGAAGCGATAAAAAAACGAAAGGCGTGTTTATTAAAACGCCTTGTGATTTTTGAATGGTCCAATAGGTCATATTTTTTGATGTATATGGTCTAACAAAAATTAAAAATAAATAATTGGATAACTATTGCAAAGAGCATTATGGGACATTATACAACTACGCAACTTTTGAACTTCAAGCTTTATAATGTCCCTTGCTGACTAGGATGTCACATGTCGGATAGTGCCCAGGAACAACGCTTGAAGTTCAAGCCCCATTACGCATGTTATTATATTTCAACCAAAATCAATTTCACAACCACATATCGTCACTTCCTATTGGCTCTGTAGATGATTCGATTCAAACCGACTCGTTTTAGACGTTTAGTTCCTACATTGATTGCAACCTCCATTAACAAGGTTATAATTTCATATTTTTTGAGTTCATGTTTCAATTTCCATGGTTAATGTTTTGTTTATAGTTAAGCACTTATATGTGGTTGCATTTTGAGTGCACTCTTACTTAAATACTACTTAATGGTTATCAGCAATAAACAATTATTGGATATCCAGTGGTAATTCTTGGCATTTGTAAAACTATTCTAACTATAAACTTGTAACTTATAGTAATATTTAAGTTAAATAATTATCTAGAGAGTAATAAATAATACAATGAAAATTAAGTTATATAATTGTCTAGACAGTAATAAATAATACATCATCATCATCATCATACTCAGTAAATCCCACCAATAGTAAAGTAAAGGTAGGGTCTGAGAAGGGTAAGATGTAGACAGACTTACCTCTACCCCATAGGAATAGAGAGACTGCTTCCAGTGAGACCTCCGGCTCGATAGTAGTTTTGCATCAAGTCTTGGACATAAGGCATATAACACTCAACAATCGGGATAAAGACCGATTGGTCCATGTACCCCTTTGTCTTTCGGCTATTAACGCCACCACATGATCATAATTAACCGCAGGGCCGACCCTGAGAATTCGTGTACCCTGTTTGAGCTTGATAAAATATACACTTAGACCTTAACGAAATTGGGTATTGGGCTCACTAAAGGTCTAAACCTAATGCCATAGAGGTTAAAAACTAATCTAAACCATAAGAATAGTTTTGTAAGGGGGTCTATGTTGGTGTTTGTATGGGTGTACCCTATTAAAAAAATATTTTACATATACATATCGAGTTTTTTTCATAAAAAACGTGCCTCTCGAAGCCCTGGCCGGTGGTCCTCCCCGCCCTCCCCTGAACCGACCATGATTAACCGTTCTCAGCCTTTAATGTTATTTTCACAAAATTAGTAATAAATAATGCATTGCTAATTAATCAATCTTGACTAGCCGATCCCAAACACCAAGCCAACTCAAGAAAACCGAATTCCAAAACCCAACTAAGATTTGAAAACTTTAAAATACGTATATTAAGAAAATAATCAAAACTAAAAGGTAAAATGAAAAAAAAAAAAAAAACAACAAAACAATTGAGAAGAGTTGTGACACATCACACATGTATAGGAGGCTGTTCTTTTTATAGGCAACACTATATTAAGAATTACATTTACACGTGTACTTCTTATTCATAAATTTACTAGAACTAGTTGGTTTTCGGCCTGCGTGTTGCGGCGAGCACCTAATGTCTGCAAAACGCGTGTCAGCAACGGCAAGCAGATATCGAATATCAAAACATAAATAAAAATGACGGGTAACGATAGTTACTTCGTACTAAAAAAAACGATTTTAACTAATCTAATATATAACAATAAGACCCACACGTCCTACACGTTGGAAATTCAGTTGTTTTCAGTTTAGTTATTACGGTACTAACACGTTAAAATATGGATGAGCTCGGTACCGGTAACGGCACCGAAAGTACTGATCCGGAAAATCATCGAAATTAGGTACCGGCACCGAAAATGCTCGGTACGATACGGTATGGTATTTGAAGGTAAAAATCAGTAAATACAGGTATAGTGCTAGACTGGTGTCGAACCGAAAGTAACGGTTCTGAAAACGCCAAAAGGTAGGTACCAAATCGGTACCGAAAGTGATTGGTATAGTAAATTTGGTACCAATACGATACATGTTTGATTACAGAATTTGATATCATTTGCTCATTAATAATCTAAATATCCAAGTTAATTTTACATGCTACAATTCATTTACTATAGAAAAAGACAAAAAAAGAAAACAAAATAAATTGTTGTGTATATAAAACCTCATTCAAACGAAATACAGTTTACTTACAGTGTGTATGCAAAGTAATCTAAACGGTGCAATTACTTGTGTTGCTACAGGATTCAATGAGCTCTGTATTTGAAGGTAAAAACCGATGAATACTGGTGCCGAACCGATACCGGAAATGTCAAAAGTCGGTACCGATTCGGTACCAAAAATATGCCCGGTCTGATAAATTTATACCGGTACCGGTACCCGATACCATTTACTCATCCCATTGATGATGTTACTATTCATTGTGTTTTATTTTTATTTTTAATTTAATTTAATATATAGGTAATATATAGGTAAAATATATAGATAATGTATATAGATTTCAATATAATGTTCCGAAACAAATCATGCTTACAAAAACTAAATGTTAGCAGATTCGAAATTTTTCATCGAAGTAGGGTCAAAGACGGGACAACTAAAGATACTTGCGCTACTTCGTAGTAGAATAAATTTTTCATCGAAGTCTAAATTTAATATTATAGGGGTGAGTTCATTAGAGAACTATAAAAATTAAAGAAGTGTGGAAGCATGGATAAATCATTTAAAATTTATAAAAAAAAATCATTTTTACTTAAAAAAAATTCAAAACTTTTGTATGTGAACACATGTTAAAGCCGTTTTACTGACACATCTAAATCTAAAAAATAATAATAAAAAGAAATATTCACACAAGGAGTAAACCTTTTTTAATTTTTTTTTTGTTTGAATGACTTCTACATATGTTTATATTGAGAAGTTCTTTCTTTTTTTTTTTTTTTTTTTTTTTTTTTGTAAAACTGATTTTTTTCTATCTACAAATGAGTTTTTACGAGATTTTTATGAGTTAGTTACATGTAAAATTAATAGTTTCTTGGTTTCTCATTTTTTTGTGGTTCCTCAATGAACATATCCCTACTAAAAATGTTTTTTTTTTTTTTTTTTTTTAATTTATGGGTGAAAGTTGACCATACTTTAGACTCAGCTGGAAAACCCTAAGGCCATACGGTATG
Organism: Helianthus annuus; assembly: GCF_002127325.2. Classification (NCBI taxonomy): domain Eukaryota; kingdom Viridiplantae; phylum Streptophyta; class Magnoliopsida; order Asterales; family Asteraceae; genus Helianthus; species Helianthus annuus. Next base: position 171,936,999 of record NC_035447.2, on the reverse strand, counting down.
GAACCGTCGCCAGGTTCGTCCTCCAACTTCGCCGCCACATCACCACCGTCGTCCCATGCCGCCGCCCCTCCGTCCCGCTCCGTCCCGTTGTCGCCGTCCGACTTTAGCCGTTTGAGACGGACCAAAGATGTGGGCCTCCCCCTCGGCGACGCCGTCCTCCCACGCCGCCCCGTCGGTCTTGCTCCGGCGACGTGCTCGGCTCCGGCACCATACCGAGTAGCCTAATATAAAATCTAAACTCCAAATCAAATTTGGTAACTTAGATAAGTTCCATTAATCTCTTGAAGTGGACATCATGGTAGTTAAGGTGTAAGTCTCACAATAAAAAAAAATTCAAATCTTGCATAATGTAGATTGTGGTGTATTAATTTCAAAATAAAAAAAAAAATCTAAAAATGTTGTTGAAAATAAAAAGTTCCATAAGTGATAAGTTCAAGAAAATTGGTAGACTTTTTCCCAATTTGATAGATTTTGTTCCAAAGATATCATATCTTACGGATTAGGATTAATGGTTTTTGTTTCATGATTGCACAAACGTACAAAAATGACCAACAAAATAGACAACTATGAGTCACATGTATTCTGCTTGGATGCTTATGAGTTATTGCAAATCAGCATATCAAAGAATCTTTAGTGCCCAAATAGCCATCACTGTGACTTCGATTTGTTTCACATGTAAGAGAGACTTATTATTTTATTGAATCTTTGCTTGACATGTCAATTTTCTACTCATACGGGTATTAATTGTTATCGCTTTCTTGTAGACTGAAATTATCACTAGCAGCCTAGCATAGTAGTTGAAGTGGATGTAAATTACTATTTTACGCTGACATCCATTTCAACGTTCTGTTTATGGTGGAATTATCGACAGAAACATATTTAGTGAACGCTACAAAGCTCTTTGTTTTAGTCCGACCTAGAACTTTTTCCGAATTTTCACCTTTAATCCATATTATTGGCAGTTCGCCACATTTCCCTAAACCTAAATCCGTAATGTCCTCATTGTGCCTTCCTTGTAACGCTTATGTATCTTGTCCAGGTTTTACTCGATATGGATGTACTTGATTCTTTGATGCTTCTTTATTGATGCTTATTTGAGTCTTCTTGATGTTCATGTGAGTGTCCTTGAACCTTACTCACTGCTTACCATCTACTTGCCACCACCAACTGTTGCGCTATCTGTCGTCTTCGGCCCACTTGGGCAACCGTTAATTAGTGGAAATGAAGGAAAGGGTTTGTCACACCCCCCAAAATCCCACCTGCGGAGTACTACCGCTTGGAGGCGTGACTGACCAGGATCCAGCCACCAATCATACTGAACAAGCATATAAGTAGTTATAAAAGTTTAACCATCACGATTGGTGTTCAAAAACAAATAAGTTTAAGTTGCAAGCGGAAGCATAAGTTTAAAGTTATAACATAAGTTCTAAAAGTTTCAAGTTTAACATAGTCTCGTAGCAATCCCTGTCCCACAACGATCCTCCTCCATGCAAGCTCCAGCTGAGTACCTATGGTCCTGCAAAGCATGTAGTAACGAGTCAACAACTAGTTGAGTGAGTTCACGGGTGGGCGTTCGTTTTAGTTGTTTCGAAAACAGTTTACTTTATCTGGCATCCTGCCGTGGGGGTTACCCCATAGTTTAAAAACGTGACAAGTTCGTTCCCAGTTACTCCGGCACTCCGGCCGTGGGGGCTACCCCATGTAGTTATCAGGCATTTCGGCCGTGGGGGCTACCCCATGTGTATCATCTGGCTCTCCAGCCGTGGGGGCTACCCCATGTGTATACTAGACTCGTTACCGTATCGATTGCTGACTGTAGTCATGTTTATGTGCCCTGAAAACATCAATGTCTATCATCATTGACGTGCCCCAGATCCATTAGTTCACGCCCGTCCTCTGCGGCACGGTGTGAGGCTTGTCAGACCTAAATAGCGCTATCTAACTAATGACCCGCTCGCCATTGGCCCGGCGATTAGTCGATACAAAAAGGAGGGACTTCGTGATAGAGTTTTAGTCTAGTACGTTTATCCGTCCATCCGGACGAGGAATCACATTCCTGAACCACTGACGTCCTACCCGAGGTAGACGAGGAACCCACGTTCCTTAACCCCGTTCCCAACCCAGGGAATCCCATGCTTTGTAAAGGGTGTGAACTCACCTTGGTTTGCTCGGCAGTCAAACACAGAAAGTCAATCAAGTCGCAAGTAGTCAATAACGTCCTAACACGGATATCACATATAATCAGATTCGAACCAAGTAGTGCACAAATGTTCAACACGTTTGGCAAGCACGTTTAGTAGTAACAGTTAACAGTCAACAGTAGCACATACGGTTCACAAGTTCAGCCCAACTACTTAGGCCCAAACACGTAAAAGCAGTTAACACAGAAGCCCATCAGTCTGGCCCATTAACTAAGGCCCAAAAGTGTGGTCTCGAGTCGCAACCGGACTCGCAAGCATGGTCTCGAGTCATGCTGTGTGTTGATCATGGATGGTTGCGAGTCGCAACCGGTGTCGCAACCGTAGTCTCGGTTCATCATGCTAAGGTCTCGAGTCGCAACCGGACTCGTAACCTGTGGTTTCGGCTTGTCCTGTTATGGTTGCGAGTCGCAACCGCGTGGTCTCGAGTCATCACGCTGTGGTTGCGAGTCGCAACGGGTGATTGCGAGTCGGTAAGCTGTCATTTTCACGTTCACGTGTTGATGCAGGTGTAATCAGCCAAATAGTACAATATAATCAGGCCCAAATCCGGAAATGACCAATAGAATTTCACTAACATATTTCCTAATCAGGCTATTAGTCAAATGTGGATCAAAATCACAAGGGTTTTCAATCTTCAACTATCATTCAAAGTGTTCTTCAAATATTCAAACCCATCTTCATCAAGTTCATAACATTTTAACCACTTATTCAATCAACACTATGAACAAGCATCAAAACACTAAGCATAACACATAACCCGGTTTTCATACAAGTCCGATTTCATGACATATGTAACCCGATTTCATGTTCATCAACATAAGTGGTTCAAACTTCATTTAGACACAACATATCACATCTTGCCATATAATATATGTTAACCGGTTATCAACATGGTGCATATTAGAATCATCATAAACATCAAGAACATCATGTAATCTCTAACTATAGACATCATCTTATGCATACATCCATTCAAGCACAAACACAACAAAAATTAACCATAAAAATACTAACCGGTTGGTGATGTGTGTGTGTGTGCCGATCCAAAGTCCAAATCCGAGAGTTTCTTGTGTCAACCGAGTGGATCCGAGAGTCTTGGAGATGTGTTTGTGTGCTAGAGTTCTAGTGGGAGAGAAGATAGAAGTGTGTGTGTGTTCTAATGTTCAACAAAGTGGTAACAAGTAACTAGGGGTGGTGTATTTATAGTCAAGTTCCAAATGGTGCACCCTTAGTGGGTTTCGAGTGGGGGTTCACGGCCCAAAGGCCCAACCGGCCAAAGGTTCTCGGCCCAAGGCCCAAAACCGATTACTATTCACTCGAGACCTCATGGTCTCGAGTCGGGTTCCTTGTTGTTTCGTGTCGGGTTCTCGGTTCACTTATAATACATATGAATATATACAATGCACACATAACAAGCACATATCATGTAAAAAGGTTCACGTTTATCATTAAGTTCAATCGGCCAACTAATCACATAACATACAAGCAAGTTACAACGAAGGGTTCTAGATTTCGAGTTGTCACATCATCCCCAAGTTGAAAGAAATTTCGTCCCGAAATTTGATGGCACTCACTGAGGAAGCTAGTTAGGTTGCAAGGTTTTCCCGGTTTTCCTGGGGTGTCACATCCACCCCCCGTTGTTCTGGAATTTCGTCCCGAAATTCCGTAGCTTCAGCCTCAGTAGCGTTTGTACTGTTCTCAAACAGTTGGGGATACTTTTGTTTCATCCGATCTTCGCGCTCCCAGGTAAACTCTGGGCCGCGACGTGAGTTCCAACGAACTCGAACAAGAGGTATTCTAGTGCTCTTGAGGACCTTAACATCCCGGTCCGTGATCTCGACAGGTTCTTCGACGAATTTCAACTGTTCGTCGATCGTAAGTTCCTTCAGAGGAACTACGTGTGTCTCATCTGACAGACACTTCTTCAGATTCGACACATGGAAAACGTTGTGAACTGCACCGAGTTCTGCTGGTAATTTCAGTCTGTAGGCCACCTTGCCTATTTTCTCGATGATTTCAAAAGGTCCAACGTATCGTGGGTTGAGTTTGCCTCGTTTACCAAAACGAACCACACCCTTCCAGGGTGAAACTTTGAGTAATACCCGCTCCCCAACCTGGAGCTCAAGTGGTTTCCTGCCCTTATCGGCGTAGGCTTTCTGACGGTCACGAGCGGCCGCCATGCGTTGTCGTATTTGAGCAATCCGCTCAGTAGTGTCTACCACATGTTCTGGACCAGTGATCTGACTATCCCCCACCTCTGCCCAACAGAGGGGTGACCGGCATTTACGTCCGTACAATGCCTCAAACGGAGCAGCTTTAATGCTGGTGTGGTAGCTATTATTGTACGAGAATTCTACGAGTGGCAGATGCCTTTCCCAGCTGTTGCCAAAGTCGATTACACAAGCGCGAAGCATGTCTTCTAATGTCTGAATAGTTCGCTCGGACTGCCCGTCCGTTTGTGGGTGATACGCTGTGCTCATATCTAAACGTGAGCCAAAAGACTTGTGCATTGCCTGCCACAGTTCCGAAGTAAAACGTGCATCTCGATCAGAGATAATAGAGGTGGGCACCCCGTGCCTCGAAACAACTTCCTTGAGGTATATCTCCGCCAGAGTGGAGAACTTATCCGTTTCCTTGATTGCCAAAAAGTGTGCGGATTTTGTGAGTCGATCCACGATCACCCAGATAGTATCGTTTCCGCGCTGTGATCTAGGTAGGCCAGTAACGAAATCCATGGAAATTTGCTCCCATTTCCATTGTGGTATCTCTGGTTGCTGAAGTAGGCCTGAAGGTTTCTGATATTCCGTCTTGACTCGCGCACAAGTCAAACACTTGCTGACATACGTTGCTATGTGGGCCTTCATGCTAGGCCACCAATACGTAGTTTTGATATCGTGGTACATCTTGTCCGAACCAGGGTGTACCGAGTAGCGAGATTTGTGCGCTTCATCCATCACAAGTTCTCGTAAGTCGCCATAGTGCGGGACCCAAATGCGTCCTGTTACATAATAAGCACCATCTTCCTTCTGTTCTAAACGTTGCCTTGACCCGCGTAGAGCTTCAGCTCTAATGTTTTCTGGTTTCAGTGCTTCTATCTGAGCAGCTCGTATTTGCGAAGGTAGACTAGAATGGATCGTGAGTTGTAAAGCTCTTACACGCTTAGGCGTAGTGTCCTTTCGACTGAGGGCGTCCGCCACTACGTTGGCCTTGCCCGGGTGATACCTGATAGAGCACTCGTAGTCATTCAGCAGCTCGACCCATCGTCGCTGCCGCATATTCAGTTCCTTCTGCTTGAATATGTGTTCTAAACTTCTGTGGTCGGTGTAGATGGCGCACTTGGTTCCGTACAGGTAATGCCGCCATAGTTTAAGTGCGAAAACAACAGCTCCCAGCTCTAAATCATGTGTCGTGTAGTTCTTCTCATGAACTTTGAGTTGTCGTGAGGCGTAGGCTATGACTTTATCTCGTTGCATCAATACACAACCAAGACCTTGAATTGATGCATCACAGTAAACCACAAAATCTTCTGTGCCCTCTGGCAGTGAAAGGATAGGTGCACTACAAAGTCTATCCTTTAGATGCTGAAAGGCTAACTCTTGTGCATTTCCCCAATGATAAACAACGCCTTTCTGCGTTAGCAAGGTCAGGGGCTGCGCGATCTTAGAAAAATCCTTAATGAATCTCCGGTAGTAACCTGCCAATCCCAAAAATTGGCGAATTTCCTTTGGTGTACGAGGTGCAGGCCAGTTCTTAATTGATTCCACTTTGGTTGGATCAACGTGAATCCCATCCTTGTTCACCACATGCCCTAGGAAATGGACTTCACGAAGCCAGAAGTCGCATTTCGAGAATTTTGCGTAAAGCTGTTCCTTCCGAAGGAGTTCCAAAATAAGTCGTAGATGTTGTTCGTGCTCTTCTTTGCTCTTAGAATAGATCAGGATGTCGTCGATGAAGACTATAACAAACTTGTCCAGGTACGGTTTGCACACTCGATTCATCAAATCCATAAAAACTGCCGGTGCGTTCGTCAGCCCAAACGGCATGACCAAAAACTCATAGTGTCCATATCGAGTCCTAAAGGCCGTCTTAGAGACATCCTCTTCCCGAACTCTCAGCTGGTGATATCCCGATCTCAGATCGATCTTTGAGTAGTAACTCGACCCCTGCAACTGGTCGAACAAGTCGTCAATGCGCGGTAGAGGATAACGATTCTTCACAGTCACCTTGTTGAGTTCGCGATAGTCGACACACATTCTGAAGGTACCATCCTTCTTCTTCACAAATAGTACTGGAGCTCCCCAAGGTGATGAGCTAGGACGAATAAAACCCTTATCCAAGAGTTCTTGTAGTTGCGTGGAGAGTTCCTCCAACTCTGATGGCGCTAAACGATAAGGTGCACGGGCTACAGGCGCGGCTCCAGGAGCTAGATCAATCTGAAACTCGACTTGGCGATGGGGCGGAAGACCAGGTAATTCCTCAGGGAATACCTCAGGATAGTCGCGTACAACCGGAAAATCCTCTAGCTTCTTCTCCTTCTCTGTGGTATCAGTAACTAAAGCCAAAATCGCAGTGTGGCCCTTTCGTAAGCATTTCTGGGCTTTAAGAAGAGAGATAATGTTCTCAACAGCACTTCTCTTGTCGCCTCGAATCATGAGAGGTTCACCACCTAAACCAGGAATACGAACGATCTTCTCGTTACAAAGAATCTCTGCTCGGTGTTGGGATAACCAATCCATCCCAATGACAACGTCGAAACTACCCAAGACAATAGGTATAAGATCAATAGAGAAGGTCTGGTTAGCGAGAATAAGCTGGCAACCCTTGACTACGTGTGAGGCCTCCAAACTCTTACCATTAGCTAGCTCGACAGTGTGCTTGTCGCTCAGGGGTGTAGGAATACGCTTAAGCATCTTACTAACTTCTAGTGACACATAGCTAGTATCGGCACCCGAATCAAATAAGGCTGTAACATAAAAGTCGTCGAGAAGGAACTTACCCGTCACCACGTTGGGATCATTCCTTGCTTCACCTTGACCAATCACGAACACTCGCCCCCTAGCACCATTGTTGTTGTTGTTCCCATTGTTACCATTCCCCTGATTGTTGTTGTTGTTCTGATTCAGTTGGGGACAATCCTTCTTGAAGTGGCCTTCAGCTCCACACTGAAAGCACCCTTTGTTGTTACCCTGCTGCTGTCGCTGGTTCTGCTGAGGTTGCTGACGATTCTGATTGGCAGGATATGCGCTCCTGCAATCCTTTGCAACATGGCCAGGCTTGTTGCATCGATGACAGTTGCCCCTGGTGCATGGCCCACTGTGGTGTAGGCTGCAGCGATTGCACTTGGGGTGATTCCCCTTGTATCCACCATGACTTTGACCACCAGACGACTGCTGACTGGGGCTCTTGTGATCGTCCGTCTTTCTCTGCTGAGACTGAGTTTGCACTGAAGTTGAACCCCTGCTTGAAGTTCCATCCCATTTCCGTTTATCCCCACTAGAAGCACCAGAAGTAGTTGCAGCACCTATACGCTTCGGTAACCTGTTCTGCTCCACCGCTTGGTCAGTGAGACGGTGAGCCAACTGTACAACCTGCTGGATAGTAGTCAACCTCGCTGAAGTCACATGACTTTGGATCTCTGGCACCAAGCCCTTGAGATAGAGTTCAATTCGCTTGTACGGAGGGTCCACCATAGTAGGACACAACAAAGCAAGCTCATGCGATCTCTTAGTGTATGCCTCAATCTCCGACCCCGACATCTTAAGATTGTAGAACTCATCTTCCAGTTTGTGAATGTCGTCACGACTGCAGTATTCCTCCCTGATCATTTCCTTGAAGTTTTCCCATGGGGTGGCGTTGGCAGCAACCAACCCCAACATTTGCACTTGAGCATTCCACCACGTGAGAGCCAAACCCTCGAGAGTACCAGTAGCATACTTTACCCTGCGCGCTTCAGGGCATTCACACATTTCGAACACGGACTCCAGTTTCTCAAACCAGTGTAGGAGACCTACTGCTCCTTCAGTGCCGCTAAAAGTCGTGGGTCGACAGTCCATAAAGGTCTTAAAAGTGCACACCGGTGCCTGACCTAAGGTAGGTGAAAGAAAAGACAGAGATGAACACAAAGGTTGGTTCACGAGAGTAGGATCCAAATGATCCTAGAACAATTTCGGACTGCAGGATATACCTCCTGCGTGTGCAGCTGCGAGCGCTGCGGCAACTCGTTCGTTGATCAAAGCCGTCAACTGGGCTTGTGTCATGTTAACGCGTCCAGACATGGTTCTTCATAACAAGAGTAACACGTGCGAGAGAGGTTCGCGAAAGCACGATAGTAGGACAGAGTAAGCACGCACGTGTTCAAACAACAGTAGCTATACTAATCAAGCATACCATGAGCAGTGTACTACGCAACTAACAAGTAGGCAATATACATACATCATATTACCTAGAACGTCGAGCCTTGCATGAGGAGCGAAGTGTCGTTGTGGACCGTCGAGCGCTATACCGGTTATAGTCTGGTTTTAACAAAAACGTTTCTCCTTTCTTAAAACCAAGTTCACTATAACCAATGGCTCTGATACCAATCTGTCACACCCCCCAAAATCCCACCTGCGGAGTACTACCGCTTGGAGGCGTGACTGACCAGGATCCAGCCACCAATCATACTGAACAAGCATATAAGTAGTTATAAAAGTTTAACCATCACGATTGGTGTTCAAAAACAAATAAGTTTAAGTTGCAAGCGGAAGCACAAGTTTAAAGTTATAACATAAGTTCTAAAAGTTTCAAGTTTAACATAGTCTCGTAGCAATCCCTGTCCCACAACGATCCTCCTCCATGCAAGCTCCAGCTGAGTACCTATGGTCCTGCAAAGCATGTAGTAACGAGTCAACAACTAGTTGAGTGAGTTCACGGGTGGGCGTTCGTTTTAGTTGTTTCGAAAACAGTTTACTTTATCTGGCATCCTGCCGTGGGGGTTACCCCATAGTTTAAAAACGTGACAAGTTCGTTCCCAGTTACTCCGGCACTCCGGCCGTGGGGGCTACCCCATGTAGTTATCAGGCATTTCGGCCGTGGGGGCTACCCCATGTGTATCATCTGGCTCTCCAGCCGTGGGGGCTACCCCATGTGTATACTAGACTCGTTACCGTATCGATTGCTGACTGTAGTCATGTTTATGTGCCCTGAAAACATCAATGTCTATCATCATTGACGTGCCCCAGATCCATTAGTTCACGCCCGTCCTCTGCGGCACGGTGTGAGGCTTGTCAGACCTAAATAGCGCTATCTAACTAATGACCCGCTCGCCATTGGCCCGGCGATTAGTCGATACAAAAAGGAGGGACTTCGTGATAGAGTTTTAGTCTAGTACGTTTATCCGTCCATCCGGACGAGGAATCACATTCCTGAACCACTGACGTCCTACCCGAGGTAGACGAGGAACCCACGTTCCTTAACCCCGTTCCCAACCCAGGGAATCCCATGCTTTGTAAAGGGTGTGAACTCACCTTGGTTTGCTCGGCAGTCAAACACAGAAAGTCAATCAAGTCGCAAGTAGTCAATAACGTCCTAACACGGATATCACATATAATCAGATTCGAACCAAGTAGTGCACAAATGTTCAACACGTTTGGCAAGCACGTTTAGTAGTAACAGTTAACAGTCAACAGTAGCACATACGGTTCACAAGTTCAGCCCAACTACTTAGGCCCAAACACGTAAAAGCAGTTAACACAGAAGCCCATCAGTCTGGCCCATTAACTAAGGCCCAAAAGTGTGGTCTCGAGTCGCAACCGGACTCGCAAGCATGGTCTCGAGTCATGCTGTGTGTTGATCATGGATGGTTGCGAGTCGCAACCGGTGTCGCAACCGTAGTCTCGGTTCATCATGCTAAGGTCTCGAGTCGCAACCGGACTCGTAACCTGTGGTTTCGGCTTGTCCTGTTATGGTTGCGAGTCGCAACCGCGTGGTCTCGAGTCATCACGCTGTGGTTGCGAGTCGCAACGGGTGATTGCGAGTCGGTAAGCTGTCATTTTCACGTTCACGTGTTGATGCAGGTGTAATCAGCCAAATAGTACAATATAATCAGGCCCAAATCCGGAAATGACCAATAGAATTTCACTAACATATTTCCTAATCAGGCTATTAGTCAAATGTGGATCAAAATCACAAGGGTTTTCAATCTTCAACTATCATTCAAAGTGTTCTTCAAATATTCAAACCCATCTTCATCAAGTTCATAACATTTTAACCACTTATTCAATCAACACTATGAACAAGCATCAAAACACTAAGCATAACACATAACCCGGTTTTCATACAAGTCCGATTTCATGACATATGTAACCCGATTTCATGTTCATCAACATAAGTGGTTCAAACTTCATTTAGACACAACATATCACATCTTGCCATATAATATATGTTAACCGGTTATCAACATGGTGCATATTAGAATCATCATAAACATCAAGAACATCATGTAATCTCTAACTATAGACATCATCTTATGCATACATCCATTCAAGCACAAACACAACAAAAATTAACCATAAAAATACTAACCGGTTGGTGATGTGTGTGTGTGTGCCGATCCAAAGTCCAAATCCGAGAGTTTCTTGTGTCAACCGAGTGGATCCGAGAGTCTTGGAGATGTGTTTGTGTGCTAGAGTTCTAGTGGGAGAGAAGATAGAAGTGTGTGTGTGTTCTAATGTTCAACAAAGTGGTAACAAGTAACTAGGGGTGGTGTATTTATAGTCAAGTTCCAAATGGTGCACCCTTAGTGGGTTTCGAGTGGGGGTTCACGGCCCAAAGGCCCAACCGGCCAAAGGTTCTCGGCCCAAGGCCCAAAACCGATTACTATTCACTCGAGACCTCATGGTCTCGAGTCGGGTTCCTTGTTGTTTCGTGTCGGGTTCTCGGTTCACTTATAATACATATGAATATATACAATGCACACATAACAAGCACATATCATGTAAAAAGGTTCACGTTTATCATTAAGTTCAATCGGCCAACTAATCACATAACATACAAGCAAGTTACAACGAAGGGTTCTAGATTTCGAGTTGTCACAGGGTTTGGCCAGCCCTAATTGTAATGGGCCTAATTTGTTAGTGTCTTGTTTAGCAAGAATAGCAAAAGGGACTAACACTAATTCTAGCCTATAAATATGTCTCTCGTACTTGTAATTTATTATCACTCAATAATAAGAAAGCCCTAGTTGCCCCTGTGGATGTAGGTTGCACACCATGACCGAACGACATAAAATCTCTTGTGTTCGCTTACTGCTTTTTTGTTTCTTTATGTTCGTGTGTGCTCAGTTTGACCCTAACAACTGGTATCAAAGCTTAGGCTCTTGATCGTTAAAACTTTTTCGATTGTACACACATCACAACATCCAGTGCCACCACCCCTAGCCATTTCTGCCGACACACAAGAGACCACCGATCATAGCCATTGTTGCCGTCGCTGATCCATTCTGATTTGGAACCGCTACCATCCACACTCAACTCATGCAGGATATCATCTCCTGATAACAAGTCCAAACAATTTTGTTGTTCAGTTTGCTATTGTACATTCTTTGAGGTCAGTTTGGGTGTTTGTTTTTTGAGTTTGTTCTCACGCATTCTCTTATCAGTTTTGGGTAGTTTCCTCCATTAGGCAACCCAAGTCAGGATGACGGCTAAGGACGGAAAGACCAGGATTGAAATGATCGATGGATAGGATTTTGGATGGTGGAAGATGTAAGTCGATGATTTGTTGTGTCAGAAAAATCTTCTTTAGTGTTTGATAAGTCAGAAACCCGAGAAGATGATGGATGAAGAATGGGTTAACTAAGATAGAAAAGCCCTAGCAGTTATTAGGTGCACTTTGACAAAGAGTGTGGCTTTCAACATCATGAAAGAGACTACATGATCGTGGGGTTATGACAACTCTATCAAACATGTATGAGAAGCCTTCCTCCTCTAATAAGGTATACTTGATTAGACAGTTAGTTAACACTAGTATGTAGGAAAGTGTGTATGCTACTACTCACATTAATGAACTTAGTACCTTTATATCCCGTTTATTATCAACCGATATTAAATTTTGTGACGAGGTACAAGCTTTGCTTCTTTTATCTTCGTTAGTGGATAGTTGGTTAAATCAGTCAGGCTATTAGTGGTTCAGCTGGAACCACCAAACTTATGTTCCAGGGCATCCATGACTTTATCTTAGGAGAAGACATCGGGAGGAAGAGTGCATTGAATCATCCAGTGCTCTACTTAACACTAAGGGAATAGGTAGGAAGAAAGAGATGAGAGACAGTAATAGGGGAATATCTAAGTTTAAAGGCAAGATGGGGAGTTCAAAGATAAGAAAGGACATTACTTGCAGGAACTGCCAAGAGAATGGGCACTTCAGATGTCCGTGCACAAAACCACCCATAGCTAAAGACTAGAAAGGGGTGGATGTTTTGATCTGCTGTGTCGAGGACACAACGGGGTCTTGGATTATGGACTCAGGTGCATCGTGTCATACTATCTCCAACTCGAGAAAGATGAAGAATCTTAGACATGGTAACTTTGGAACCGCAAATCTTGCTACTAACCAAAACTTTGGATATTACGAGGGTGGGGGGCATTGACTTGAAAACCAATTTGGGAACCATTTGGACATTGGAAGAAGTCAGGGTAATTCTAAATTGAGAAAGATGTTGATTTCCCTCGGGAAATTATACGACTAAGGTTATGATATTATGTTCAGGGGAGGACAATGGAAGGTTGTCAGGTGTATATCTATTTGACTTATTGTTCTCTGCAAACATATTCATTTCATTATTCAAATCGTGTAATACTGTAGATTATAACCTATACATATATAATGCTACTAAAACTTTTGTCTTTAAAACTTTTTATAAACAGTAGACGAGGTCTCATATATACAAAGAATAACAACAAAAGTGTACAACAGATTAATGAACTCAATAACGTACAACAAAAGTAGAATATACAAAGAATAACAACAAAAGTGTACAACAGATTAATGAACTCAATAACGTACAACAAAAGTAGAATGAGAGCAACATAAAACATGGCATGGTCTAAATTTCCATCACATTAGATATGGGTCCATGATATCATACATCATCATGTAATCATTTCCCTTTAATCAATTTCACCTTTAAAGATTTTGATCTTCGCGCACCTATTGATTGACTTGATGCGAATCTGACCATGTTTATTTATCAAAAACTGAAAATATTAACATTTTTTATTATATGTTTCATGGTTTATCAATTTATTTTTAAAATTACAATATATGTCCAATCATTTACACTTCTTGAGTTCTTAAAAGTATAAACTAGGTTGTGTTTTTTAAACTTGAGTTCTTAAAAGCACAAACTAGGTTGTGTTTTTTAAATTTAAAATTATTTCTGACTATTCCTGGAAATAAAGGGGATATAGGTTAAAATTTTCGTATTATATAAACTACTTGAACTTTCTTGCGTGTTGTTGCGGGAATTTAGTTGCTATTAGTTTGGTCCGTTATGACAAAAAAGGATATTGATAAGCGTTTTACATTAATTAAAAACTATAAAAATGAATATTGGTGACGGTGCTAATATTACCGATGTTCAGTTCATTTCGTCATGACACCTGTATTTTATTGACGCAATGCAATAGGAATTCAGTTTGGGTTGACATCGGTTCAATCCATTATTGCATTGGTACTCGGTATAGTTGCGAAAAAAAATTAAAAACAACTCTTTTTCAGTAAAATGTAAACCGGAATGTCAGAAAAAAAAATTAAGGAACACAAGTTATTAGAAAAAAAATCAAATTATTAAAATTTAGATGGGTTAAAAGCGTATATTATTTCAAGTATAAGCGGTAAACTGAAAAAAAACTCAAGACATTGTTCATCAAACTTAAATGTTATGTATAACGCGACCGTGCTTTGCGGTGGCTCGGTATGGTACCGCTTCGGTACAGGTAGTGGAATAGTATAGAAATATATCGAAACCGAGTCGTATGGAAACCAAAACTATAAAAATGAATATTCGTAGGCTTCAATTCATGATGATATCGGTATTATAGAAGTATCTCAATATTGCTTACGATAAAAACAATATTTATTTTGTACAAAACCCATTTCAACAAAAATATATACCGGAATGTCAAGAAATAAAAAAATACACACAACTACGTATTTAGGTATTTTTTTGAACTAACGAACTTCAACTGATGTGCATATATTTAGACATCATTTTTACATCATTTGCATCCCATTTCATTTCATTGAGAATTCAAATGGATTTGATACTTAATGGGTTTAGTTCGAATTTTCAGGAGCAAATGGCCTCTCAATGATTAAATGATCGTATACAAGAAGAAAATCGATGAATGCAAGTGACAAAGGTCAGGCATGGAATGTGCCCCATCAAGCGATGCCCTTGTGCTGCAGCACTAGAAGACAAAATCTCCTGCTTCTCTACACCCCTGTGTCCAAGTCACCACACCCTTGTGCCTAAAGGTTCAGTACACCTTGTGCCCCTAGTAGCACGCCCCCTGTGGCCCCTAACTGTGTCAGATATGGTTACGACCAAATTAGTGGAGCTAGAAGTTGTCTGAGCACGGGGCCATGGCACATCAGGCATGGGTCGTGCCTTGCCTTTTAGATTGCCTATAAATTGAAGATCAATGCTTATTTCACAACATCAGCTCCCACACTTTTTAGTTGTTTATTTTGTGTTTTAGCAGTTGTTTAGCATAGTGTAGTGGTTCTCTTGTCTCCATTAATCCAAGGTTCAAGAATAATTCAACTTTACTCGATTCTTGTAGCTTTTCACTTTGATTATATATGAATGAATGTTGTTATCATTTTGCCATGTTAACCTAGTTCTTTGATTCACTTGGGGGAGATGAGAATGATTTGAGCTTTTGATTTCAATTATGGATTTGATTTTGGTTTATGTTAGTTACTTCAAGTGACTAACTTTCTACAATGAAAGTGAACTTTTACAACCTTTAAAACAAGTCACTAACTTTGTGTTTGTTGATTCAAACATTTATGTTTAACTATTTCTATGTAGTATTAGCATGTTAGCACACAGAAAATGGTGGTTAGAAATTCTCATTTGTTAATTTGGTTTTAGTGGTTCTTGTTTTTCACTAAGAGGTAGTATAAATCTAGTGTCAAGACTTGGTTTTTCTCATTGTCACTACCTTTGGAAGAGATAACATCAAATTAAGGGGTCCATAACGATTAATCGGATATGTTGGGTTTTGAAGGCATTTATCACACAGAGAAAATTACGTACAAAGAATGTGTTTACAAAACCCTAATTTCATTCATGCTAAAACTTACATTATATATTATATAGAATAAAATAAATACCCACTAACCAATAATTAGGGCTACTAACCCATTAACCCCACTAACTTATTCTTGCTAAACATTTCAACATAAAAAACACATAACTAATTAAAAATACTTGACCCATAAAAAACATACTTCTACCGACCCGACCCGACCCGACCCGACCCGACTTGACCCGTCAAGAATAATCCAACATTCACCCCCTTAATCTTGACAGTTTGACTCGTTTATTTCTTGCTCGTTGATTGAACCACATAGGTTCCGGTCTTGCTCTTGCCATACGAACCGCTAAGGTTCGATTCTTTCTTTCTTTCTTTCTTTTGGCTATCGATATGATTGTGGCAACGTATGAAAAGGAGTATGATTTGGTAACCTTTCTGGAGCCAATTCTACTTTTGAAATATTGATCTTTTGAGAATCCATATTTTGAAATCGAGAGTATCATTGAGGGGGAATGAAACCTAAGTGACTCTTCCTTTTGATTGATTATAGTTTACCTCCGGTAATTTTCTTGTTACTTTGTTCATCTACGCACATCCTTATTAATTTGATTAGACAATAACCGAAATTGATTATTGAGATTCTTTATATCCTTGGACTATATCAAGTATCTTTCCTAAGCTATACTATGTATATGACGGGTGCACTTGTCGTTTATGTATCATAGTGAGGGGGGGGGGGTAGAATATCGTTGTTGTTGTTTTTTTTTTTTTTTAAGTTTAACATCACTGAACTTTGATTACGAGTGCTTTATTGGACAAATATGGTACGTTACACACACTACATGTAAGAAAAAGGTTCACATGGGGAACTATATCGGTAAGGCTCAAGGGTTGTTTTGTTGTAATTTGATACCTAAGTTGTTGCCTACAAAGCAGGAAAGTAAATAACTGGCCTTGAGGAAATGAAAAGGACGCAAAATAATACACTTATAATCGACCTAAAAGTTAAAAGAACTTCAGTTTATTTTGCTACTCTGATGATGCATAAACGTTTACTTTATTAACAATCATTGGTGTTGTAATTAGCGGAACAAAAGAACCTTTGCCGCTTGCTTTTTATGCGATAATTTGATGATGTTGTCGAAGAACATGATGAAACGATTCTCTCGAATATTATTTTAAGAGATTTTTTAAGTGCTGTCATTTCATTCTCACTCGTGATATTCATGACACAAAGGATGAAGTTGCATTTGATCCTCCCACCCAAACAAGTCATATCGGCTTGGGCCATGGTTAACCTTAGCCTTTTAATAGTGTGGTTGATCTCTGAAAGTAGTTCTGGTCGATCTTCACAGCATATAGAAGCTTTGATGAAAACATTGTTACTAGGTTCCATAGTATTAGAAACAAAATCAATGATTACTTCATCTGAATCTGTTGGAAGTTTATACACTTTGCTTAATTCCATAGTTGTTGATTTCTGTTCTTTTAGGTGTTCGATGACCTTTCCTAGTAGTGTTGCCTTGTCCATCTGCATATACAAACGCAAATTTGCATATCGTAATCCCATTAGCGACAAAGACAGGAAATAGCGATGCCATATTTGTTGTCACAATAGTTTTTTGCTACCCATTAGGGACAACAAAAAGTTAAGAACTTAGCGAACACGATAAGTTATTAACCTATAGATTTTAATATTTAAAACTATGTCGGTTGGTTAATAATAATTCATGCCATCAATAGATCATTGACAATCCTAACTTTCACTTTTGTTGCTAGATACAATCTCACTATGACGTAAAAGTAACTCCAGCGTTCATTACATTTATGTCGTTTTAAAACTATTTACAACATTCTGACTGTCAGTTGTAATTTAGGGGGCATGCGGAGTGACGTTTCCGTTAGAGTGAGATTGCCGTAGAAAAGGAAGTAAAAGTTTGGAGTGTTATTGGTAACATTATGTGTATAAATTATTATATTAGTGTAGTTTGGGTTATCAAAATCCATAATGCCTAACTTATTTGCATTGAAGGAGAGTAATAACCTTGTCGGAATTACAGACGAGTTTCCTTAGAGTTGCAAGATGTGCATTAATCCTATCTCTACGCCGCTTCTCAGCTTCGCTATGGTTCTTGGAAGCACTTCCAACTTTACCATCTCCCTGTTCACCACCATAGTAGCCGCCGCAATTACCACCACCATGGCTACTACCTTCACCACCATCGACTTGAAAAACACTTGGATCACCTAGCCACTCATCACCCCATCTTCTAAACTGATCAAAAACAGCATCTTGTGTCCCAGAAGACCATGCAAAATCATCCATTTTGAATGAAACAAATAAGTTACATGTCCTTGGATGAATGGTGTTGAGATATTTGTAGGTGAATGGTGAGGGTTTGATCTCCCAATGGAAAATCATGTTGGAGTTATCCATAAGTCACCTCACTCTCACCACATTGATTAGATGGTATCATTTGTTGACAAAGAATTGAATAAGTCTCAGCCGCAAAGTAACTGAAATGATCATTTTAATATGCCAAAGACAAAGTGATTGGAGGAAAACAACAGTCTATGGATCCAAGAAAAGATTTTATTGTCACTTACCACCTTCACTGTGAAGAATATATCTATTTTATTCGATATTTTGTGACACATTTCTTTTGATTAACAGACTACGGATAAGTTCGATGGGAATATATAGAGATCTCGGATCTCCAGTCATAAATCTTTATATTTTATTTTTATTTGATATGGATTGTACATTTATATAATTTAATTTAATATGCAACAAATGTATTGTAGCGTTATATACATTAACTAGTCTTAAGTCCCTGTGTGGTGGGATGGAGGCCGCAAAACCGTGCAACCAGCGTTGCGGAGCGGGAAAGTAAAACCGTGTTAAGTAGCAACCGAATGATAAAAAAACCGAAAAACGACGTAAAACAAAAGCACAAGTTTTTAACACCAAGTGACTCGCGTGATGTAAAACATAGACAGAGACAAAATTATATTGACACGTATTAGAAAGTTGAGGGGGTAAAAAAACTATGGGGCCAAATCTGATTAGCAAATACAGTGATAAGTAGCAAATGAATGACGACCAATCAATCAATTAATCAATCAATCAATCAATCAATCATACCCAGTAAAATCCCACAAATAGTAAAGCTATTTGTAGGGTCTGGGGTAGGTGGGATGTAGGCACACCTTACCTCTACCCCTAGGGATAGAAAAGCTGCTTTCAGAGAGACACTCGGCTCCAAAACACCCAGGGAAAAAATAAATAGAACATGAGGTGTGTGTGTATGAAGTACCAATATAACATGAGTGATCAAAGAGTGCATGATAAACAAGACAAATATAATAACACAAAACAACCTATACACATAGAACCAAATCTCGAAAAAACGTAATATAAAATTTAATAACAAAAACTAAACTCTTTAAAGTTTATTACGAAAAAAAATAATAATAATAATAAAAAGACAAAATCACTAAAAACAAAAGTTAAATGTAAAGAATTAATATATATATATGTACAGAATCTGCATCAAAATGCTATCTAATATGTAAACATGTGATATTTTTATTTTTATTTAATATGTATTGTATAAATATGTGATAAATATAAAAGACACTCATATCTTATTTACAATAACTATGACAACTTACTTGGGCTCAGTGGCGGATCTAGAAAATCTTTATAGGGGCAACGTTTCATATAAAAAGGGGTAACGAAATCGAAAAAACGTCAAATTTTTCCAAAATTTACACTACCGCCGAAGTATAAAGAGGTAGCGGGGGCTACCCCTAGTAACATGCTAGGTCCGCCCCTGTTTGGGCTATAACGTAAAAAACATAAAATGCATATATATGTAAACTCATATGATTAAATGATGAAATAAAATGGTGTTTGGAAGAGAATAGAGTTTTTTAATTAGCCATTGTAAAAAAGGTCTATTGCAGAGTTAATATATAGGAAAATGTTTGTTTTTGGTCAAATCCAAATATAAAATGCAATGATAAAAAAATAAAGTTAGTTATAAATCTAAATATAAAATGCAATGATAAAAAAAAATAAAGTTAGTTAGAAATAGCTTTTTGTGATGAGAAATATTGTGGGTTAATAATAAAGTTTTTGAGGAATCATGTTGAATGAAGAGAGTATTGGCACATCAAGCATCAATTTCAAACATTATGATTCTTATACCACTCACATTGGTGGACCTTCATAATCAATGCCAATTGTCTTATATCCACTCGGGTCGGGTCATCTCAATTTAACTCATCCTATAATACATTATATAATTATTACTGTTTTAAAGTTCATATTAACAAAGTATAAATTAGCAACATTTGTGTGCATAGAGGTATGTACATCATGCTTTGGGAGATTTTCAAAAAAAAAAAAAAAAAAAAAATTGTTACTTCATTTTTAACCCAAAACTTTTTGTTTTTCTACTTATAACACCTAAAGTTTTCACCTCTTGCAATTTAAACTCACAACTTTTGTACTTTCACATTTGGTCCCCACACTTTTCATATTTCGCAAATTTTTCGTTTTAAATTTTGCAAGTTAACACGATATAACGTGTGTGTGGTTCAACGTTTTAACATGTCGTTTTACGCTTCGTACTAGATTTTGCGAGTTAACACAACATGTGTGGTTCAACGTTTTTACGCAGTCTATCTTTTTCTGTTTGACAAGTTCGTTACAACGCGCGAGGTCCTAAATCGACTTAATTATTATTTTCTAGGTTTTACGTTGCAGTCTAATTTATTCGCGTTAACACATCGTAACTTCAATATTGGTTGTCGCTGGCGGTGGTGTGGCATTGGTGCTATTCGGCACGATTTTACGCCCCCGCCGCATTGCGGCGGGTGGTAAATCTAGTTATTATTTAGAATGAATTACAAAAATCAATCTATGGAGAGTAATAAGCAAGTTAGTCGTTCCAAAAAACATTAAATCCATGGAATTATGAGTCATATTTCTTTGTTTGTACTTTGTATCTATTTTTAGTCGTCAAGACAAAATTACCATAATATGCTGTGATCTCTGATATTTTTGTATTCATCTTTTATTTTTAGTTAAAATTGTAATACTAATTATTAATGTTACAAAGTTATAAAAGAAGAAGTTAAGATCAAGTAGTTTTATTTAAAATTATCACGACACTACATCTCTAATCAGCTTCACCACTTACACTACCTAACATCTATGGTGTCACTTAACATTCCATTGTTGCCGGACATCTCAAGTTATCTACGTCACCACCGACCACCACCATTGGCAATTGTATATGACTATCTCTAACCCAAAATCCCAAAAACACCCATAAATACGTCTAATCCGCTACCAAATTAGATTTCCACACAAACTTCAAAAACATTTACTTTCTCTTCAATCCTTCAAATACCCTTATAAATTCCTACATTTCACATAATTGGTGCTTTTATTTTATTTTATTATTTTTTTGTCATTTTACTATATTCAATATCATTCCACACGGAAAAGAGCAATTACAAAGCAATGGCAGGTAGTCGGGCAACAAGTTGCGCCGCCACCCCCTTTTGAATAGAAAAACCAATTCTACTAAATACAAAGTTTGAGACCTTTAGCGACGAAGAATTACTATTAACGACTTTTTGAACCCGATTCAAAAGTCGCACAGCGTCAGAAGCGAGACCACCAAAGGTATCAAACGCAAACGGGACAAACACATGTTGATTCTCCAGGCTGGCTTTCTCATGTTTTGCTTTTATATATATATATATATATATTTTTTTTTCACAATAGAATTATTTTCATACGAAAACAAAAAGTTTATATAGGTACAAATAATTTGTTAGTAAAATAAATTATATAAAATAAAGTATTAAATAAATAAATAAAAATATTGCAAAACTTATATAGAGTAGTTTTTTTTTTGAACTGCAACTTTCTTTTATACATTTCTATTATTTGAAGCAAGATCGCACCGAAAGTGTGTGTTTATAATTGTTTGTGTAGAATGGAAAAAGAGAAGTGAATTTTCATTAATATTATAGAACTAAAATAAGAAACATCGATGGATTTACAAGACAAAAACTGCAAATTGAGCAATATATGGGGTTTTGCTTGGATGGCGGGAATAGTGTGTGAGATACATGTTTTATTACATATTATGGCGTTTTTAGTTTGATATTCTTGGTGTTTTATGTTATATCTATTGCGTTTTAGTGTGTTGTCTATTGAATCGTTTATCTATTGTCATCGATTGTGTTTTTTATTTAGTTTCCATTGTATTTTTAATTTGATACTCATTTTTTTACGTTATGTCAATTGTGTAATACGCAACTGAGTTTTCATTTTTTTTTGAAAAATATAACAATACGGTACTCGTATTAAAGATAAAAATACACTCGATTTTATGGTATATTTTTTTTAAAAAAGCAAATGACGTATAAAAAGTTAAGGACGTTTAAAAATTAGGAGGGGATAATATGTGACTTGCATGTTCATAATCTTTTTAGAGAAAAATGCCCGGATAGTCCCTGAAGCGGATGGAGGTTAGTTTTTGATGTTAAATGGGTGTGAAATGACCAAAATATCCTTTATATTAAGAAAATAATAAATAAAACACAAGGACTATTCAAGCATTTACAAATCTTTCTCTATACTCTCACCCTGCTCTCTCTCTACTCTCTCTCTCCCTATTTCTCTGTAAATAAACCTTCACTATCCATATAAACAACATCACACCTCCACCAACACCATCAAACCTATGTCTACCCTTCTTCTCCAAAGCTTGCTATTATTATTGACTGAACCACCATTTTTGTATCGCAGAGACAGGACTGTTTAAAAATGGATCTGAGAAATTAGGGCATCCCAGAAACACCCACTGGAAGTTTCTGGAAGGTTTCGGATATGAGAAATTAGGGTGTTCGGAGATGACGGCGGTGGTGGTGGTGGAAAGTGATCTTGTGAAAAGGAAGGAGACTGAAGAGGGTTTGAAAAGGCGGGTGAGGGCCGCAATTGGTGGAGTTGACGGCAGAATTACAGGGTATAATTAGTGGGAGGTAGACGGTGGTCTTTGATGTTGGTGGTGACGGGAGGAGATGGTGATCTGGTGAGTTGTAGGTGGAGGATGACAAAGGTGGAGTGGTTACGTGGTGGTGGTACAATGGCGAGGAGCTCTGGACAGGAAGGTGGAAGATGGATGGTATACAACGGATGTGAAAGGTGACGGTGGAAGGATGGTAGGGAACGGTGGAGGAGGTCGGAGGTAGATGGAGATATGGAGGAGGTTGGGGAAGAAGGTGGGAGATTGCAGGTTTTATGAAGAAGAAGAAATGGGTGTGGAACCAAGGCTTTATTTAATTAAATTACTTTATTTATTAGTTTTTTAATGTTAAGGGTATTTTTGTACTTTCACACCCAATTAACTGAGAAAACTAACCCCATCCATGCTAGGGACTATCCGGGAACGAAAATGCAAAAGTTGGGGACTATAGCTGTAATTTTAGAAAGTTAGGGACTAAAGGTGAAAATGGAGCAAACCACAAGGACTATCCGGACACTTTTCTCTTCTTTTTATTCTCTTGGACACAATTCTCTTCCCACTTGATTCCTACTTGAACACTTGTCACTCTATGATAGCTTCTTACCTTTCTTATTTTTAAACCCATTTATACTACAACTCAACCCCTAAACTAGAGTAAACTGCCATTTTGGTCCCTGTGGTTTGACCAGTTTTGCCACTTTAGTCCAAATCTCAAACTTATTATATCTGGGTCCCTGTGGTTTGTATTTTGTTGCCATTTTAGTCCAAAACTCAAATTTGACCAGATTTCTCATTAATGACCCTGTTATTTTGTCTTTACCCTCAGGGGCATTTTGGTCATTTTAGTTTTATTATAAACATAAACACTATAAGACAAAATCACCCTGCTATTTTGTCTCTCTCCTTTCTCGAACTGCACAAGGTCTCTCTCCCTATCTCATAAACTCTCCCCCCCACTTTCCAAAACCCTAACCCCCAAATTCATCACCACCTCCACTTTCCTACCGTCTCCGACCACCACCACGCCGCCACCTCTGGACAACCACCAACACCACGATCCTCTCAAAACCCCAACAACCACCATCCAACTGTGGTGGGTGGTGTCGGTTGGGAGATCGAAGAAGAGAGAGACGAGTAGAGAGAAAGAGATTGACGAAGAGAGAGAGTACAAGGAGAGAGAGAGCGGTGGGAGAAGGGGGAACCGATTTGATTTAGTGGCGGTGAGAGATTGACGAAGAGAGAGAGAGAGCAGCAGCGATGGTCAGGTGGCGGCGGAACGGTAGCGTAGGTGCTTAGTGCAGGTGAACTTTTCATTTTTTTCTTTTGTTTAGAAATCGGTATTGATAGTTGATCTGATTTCGATTTGATTTAGTGGGCTTGTTTGTAATTTGGATACGGTTATTGGGTTTTGATCAAGATTTGATTTTGTTTGTGGATTTGTTTTTTAAGTTTGTGGGTGGTGTTGGCGGCAGTGGGATGGTGGTGGTGGTGGGGATGATGCGGTGGTGGGGGTGGTGGTATTTTAGAGAGAGAGAGAGAGAAGAGTTTGGAGATGGGTGTTTGGAGAGAGAAAGAGAGAGTGTGTGTGTGCAGAGGAGAAAGAGAGAAGAGAGAGATGGTGGTGTTGGCGCCAGTGGGATGGTGGTGGTGGGGATGATGCGGTGGTGGGGGTGGTGGTGGTGGTGTGGTAGTTCAGATAAGAGAGAGAGAACTGCAGATGTATGATGCGATGATGAAGATGAATTGCAGATGTATGTGTGTATATTAATATATATATATATATATATAAATTTTTGAATTAAGAAAATGTTAAATGAAAAGCAAAATGACTAAAATGCACCTGAACTAAAAGACAAAATAGAAGGTTTCAACAGTCAAAAAATAAGGTTTTTAAATTTTGGACTAAAATAGCAACAAAATGCAAACCACGAAGACCCAAATGTAATAAGTTTGAGATATGGACTAAGGGTGTAAGGAGTGGTTAAACACTTTGGAGTGGCAAACTAAAAAATCAACCAATGAGAGTGTGTCACGTCAATCAGTGAAAAGTGTTTAAACTTTGGTGAAAAGTGTTGGCAATGGTTTAAACACTTGGTGAAGTGGTAAACTTTTTTTTTAAAAAAAAGAAAAAATGTGTGATTGGTTGAGAGATGGCATGGACCCCACCCCACAACACCCTCTCTCTCATACACTCCCTCTCTCTCTCCTGCTCCCTCACTCTCTCTCTTCTTTCTCGAATCGGCAATCCATCACCGCTCCATTTACCACACCGATCGGTAAAGGGGTTGGCGGCGGTGTTGCCGCTCGGCAAACCGACTTTGCCGCGCCCCTTTACCGACCACACCGTATACCCTAAAGTGGCAAAACTGGCCAAACCACAGGAACCAAAATCGCAGTTTACTCCCTAAAATAAAAGCAAAGAGTGAAACTATATTATGCTAAATGACAATTACTATACAACACTATTTATCTTTTCAAATATAGCGTAATATCATAAGAAAAGGGGTTCTAGACACTTGATCTTATAGCATTCACATCGTGCCCATCAAAATATATGAGAAGGCCCTCGATATTATACATAATGGTTATGACTTATGAGGGGTTGTAATAGAGGAGAGAGAGAGTGTTACTTAGTTCATATGTAAATATGAAAAACACTATTCATCTCTATATTTTTTTAAATATTTTTAGAAAGCGGTTGTAAGTAGTTGAGAGAGAAAAATGTAATAATAAATATATAAACAAGTTATTATTTAATTGAAAAAAAAAGAAAGAAATGTAATAAATTTTTAATGTAACTAGAGGGAAGGCCCGTGCGATGCACGGCATGATCGTCATTTAAGTGTCATTCGTTGTGTTGTGTATTTAGGAAAAGTGTTTATGTAAGGGTAAAACATAATTAGCCAAAAGACAATGTAAGTGAAACCATACAAAATGTGATAAGAGTTTGCACCATAAACTGGCCTCACAAAATTTAAGACGTGCATAGCACAAGAAAATTGGCAAGTCTAAAAAAACACATTAAAGAGGAAAACTCAAAGTAGTTCATAAAGCCTCCTTTTTTATTCAATGCTCAACTAAATCTTCTGTTGCTAATGCATGACCATGCAAACGTCGTTCCCATTAGCTACCCACCGAACCATCTGAATCAGAATCTTCATAATTAGGGCTGTGAAAAAGAAGGGAAATGTTAGGCTGAACCTTAATTTTGACCATCTATGTATTTCCATTATTTTGCACTAAAAATTGAAAGAATGTAACTATGTTCAAGTAAATCTCCATTTATGAACTACAGTTCAAACTCATTGAAAATCAATTAATTCCATTTAGCTATTTGGTATGTAAAAACAGGGGGAAGAACATAATTGTCACACCCCAATTTTCCACGTGTCACCGGTGGGCCCAGTGGGGAGCATAGTGACGTAGTTGGCGTCATCATAGACAAACAACACAATATATAAATGCACAGCGGAAGCAAAAGATAAACATATTACATTCCGAATATAAGTAATGTCAAAGTATTACAACGGAAGGTAAAGGATCCACAGGCGGATCAGTAAAAGATAACTGTTCAATAGACTTTAGGCATCTAGGACTTGCAAGATTCCCTAGTGACGCCCCGAGCTCCCAGCCAATTACGCATAGTACCTGTCACTTAACCTTTTGGAAAAATACGTCAGTTTACACTGGTAAATACAATTAACTGACTCATTTTTGGAAAAAGAGTTTGAAAAGTAATTTGAGTGCAAACGGCACAAATATCTTGACACATTGATTAAAATGCACAGAGGCAAAATTAATCTTTATACTTGGGACAATTTTATTAATAAAAATCTTGTATCCGATTTACATGGTTGTCCAACATTTGGGGCCGGTGATTATACAATACAAGCCGGACAAGATTAATCGACACACCACAAATATAATCTCACAAGAAGAAAATCTCACGAGTGAGTATACGTTATACATATGCAACAGGAGGTGTTCTGTCTACACCTTGTGCTTACGTCGTGGCCATTCACTTTTTAAAATGAGCCAAGGATATCCAGGACACGGTCATTAACCCCCAATGTTATTTGTTATCAATCAATACAGATTAAAACGGGATTATGCAATTTAATCATCTCCGATTAAAAGGTTTCTACACCCGACCAAGCGGTATTTTTATAATACCGTATCCCAAGCCCGTATAAGGGAAAATAAGTTAAAATGTATTTACCTGAGCTAGCTCCTGTCTTAAATAGCAAGAATAATAACTCAGCCGTATTCCTAAGTAAGCGTAAGTACAATTTACCGGAAAGCTCTAGTCTGGAACGATGGTATAATTAACCAATTAGGATACTAACGGGTCTTTAATTAAGCCTAAGCTTAGACCGGTTAGTTTTAAGGAAATATGCGGTTCAAGCGCATGATTAAGCGAAGACCGGATAGAACGTGATCTAGACCCTACAAGTTTGAATACTTGTATAATATGGGTATACTAGATACATTCTGGATTTTGAGACGAAAATGATAACGTTTGACCCGCTTCGGTCAATTTACGCAAACTAGTTACGTAACCCGAACCGAACGCAAAAAGGGCGTTACGGATAGCCAAATAAGTCAAATGCAAGTTCCCTGAGATAATATGCTTTAAATATGACATAATATCAGTAAGTTATGTTCTATATTGCCCGGGAAAATTTTTAAACTCAATTTATGCCTTAGAAGGGCATTTTGGTCATTTTAAAAGATCATAAAAGAGTAAAATTAGAAATCTGAGTTTCGGGTCTGGTTCATACAGTAAATATACTTAATTTAACATGTTATAACAGTAGGGTATGACCCATATGTCAAATTTATCATTTAAAACCAAACTATGCACCGCAGGGGTATTTTAGTAATTTCACAAGGGCTGAAAATGCCTAAACTGGAAATCTGAGTTCATATACTTATACTTACTGTTATTATATGAAAATATACTAATTACATCAGTAGGTATAAGTCTTATATGTTTAAAACGAGTATAACGCTTACTATGCGCTTAAAACGCTAAAAATGCGATTTAAGGGCGTTTTCGGGTTTTCAAAGAAAAGCTGAGATTTTTATATTTCCAGAATACTTAAAATGCTTTATTCAACAAATAAAATCAGTAGGAAAAGGTTTCGGGTCAAAAGAATGTATAAAACTCATTTTATGGCTTAAACGGTCAAAACTGGCGTTAACCGAATCGATAGTCTACGAAATAGTCGTTTTATAAGACTTTCGGTTCCAATCCAGGTTTACACTAAAGATCGTCGAGTTGATCGTGGTAAAATACATTCTTATATTCATAATAAAGCTTTCTATGAAGATCAAACAGATTGCATGTCGTCTATATCATTATTCATGTCATTTTTCACAAAAATCGCTTCTGTTGACTTTTTAGAAATAGGTTTGACTCGACATTTAGCATGCATGTAGTGGGAATCAGAGAGTACCCTTTTGAGGGTTTGTTTCCCATAATATTACCAACATAAATCAGGTTTCAATTCGAGAAATTGCTGATTGAAACTTGTTTAATCAGAAAGTCAAAGCTTATGAACAACCAGTTTGACTTTTAGCAATAATCACAACAAGAACGGATTAAAGATTGAATTGAGAGCTTACAAGAGTCCTATAGGTGTTTAGTGAACACTAGAAATCAGCTTTGATGATCGGATTAACTCCAGAAAGTCTTGAGAGCTTTTGCAAGATGAAAGAGTTCTTGATCACAAAGGAAATGCCAAAGAAATGGGGTTATGATCTGATTTAAAGAGGGATTCAGAGGTTTGAGGATAGGTTACTATAGTCCTAGGCATGCAAGGGTTATCATTGGTGCAAAGGGAGGTGCTACCAGCTGTTACACACCTCAATTTCGGACCAAATATGCAAAATTCGCGAATTTCTGATGCTGGGGGGTTCACGCGGCCCGCCTAAGGATTCCCAGGCGGGTCGCCTGGGGTATGCAGGCCCAAAAATGTTTCAAACTTTGGCAGATTTGGTCCCTGTCCTTGCACGCGATGTTTCGGCTACTTATTTTGACTCGTAAACCCCCAAGCTCGGTTTTTAAGAACCTTGGGACATTTACCAACATGGAAATGTCCTCGGATAACTTTGCGCTCAACCGAAAAGCCATGAAATTCGACGTTGACGCTTTTAGTCCCTCAAGTACGGTTTTGGCCATAACTTTCTCATACGTTGACGAAACTTCACGAAATTTTTACCACATATTCTAGTGAGTATATTTTAGCTTTACAAAGCTTCGGGTCTGCCAAAAGTTCACTCAGAGGTATAAATTCAACATGTTGACACTTTTGGCCCCTATAGTTTACAATACTTCACTTTTGTGCAATTTCCGCGTCGTATGACCCATGAACCATCCGTTTAAGGTTATAAACATTATGTTGGGTTATCATAGAGTCTATTTATCCATTGTTGACACTTTGGACCCTTACGTTCCATAGTTTTCACTGTTTGTCACTTTTAGTCCCTCTAAAGTATGTTTTCACATACCGGACCCTTATGACACGTGTCAAGACATTATTGGACGAAATTTTTCGAGGTGTTACATCCTCACCCCCTTAAAAGAAATCTCGTCCCCGAGATTTACTGAAATAATTGGGGATATTTTTCTTTCATCGTGGATTCCACTTCCCACGTATATTCGGGTCCTCTACGGGCATCCCATTTGACCTTAACAATAGGCACATGCTTCCTTCGAAGCTTCTTCACCTGTCGATCCTCAATCGACAAAGGTTTTTCCACAAACTTTAGACTCTCGTCTATGTGTATATCTGTATGCGGTATAACTAGTGATTCGTCAGCGAAACACTTCTTCAAATTACAGATGTGGAACACATTATGAATAGCGCTAAGTTCTTCAGGCAAGTTTAACTTATAAGCAACTGCCCCGACACGTTCGATTATCTCGAAAGGTCCTTCGTATCTCGGGCTTAGCTTGCCTTTCTTTCCAAATCGCATCACACCTTTCCAAGGTGATACCTTAAGTAACACTTTATCACCTACTTCGAAGTGAAAATCTCTGCGCCTTGAATTCGCATTCGATACGGGTTTATCATTATATCACAAATCTTCCAACCGTTATGTGATAGTGCTTCTTGACTTATTGGCGAAACATAACCCTTAATCCTTAGGGTGTAATACATTGCGAGTTCCACCAAGCTCCTTAAATAAGCTTTTAGCTCATAAGTTATATGATCTATGATACATTCGATTCCTTCGAGTGATTTTTATATGTAATCAGAGTTTAGCTAGTCTGGTACTTATTAATTTGGCACACCCTTCCAGAGTGATGTCTTTGATGAACCTTATTTCCTAACAAGGACTTAGGAGGGTTGCTATTTTCACAACTCTTTGATTTTTCTGCCCAAAACCGGCAATCTTACAGATGATCATGGATTTTCCTGATCTTATTCGTTGTTTCCAAGGCAACTATCAGACCGGATGATTGGACTTACCAATCTTCTATTTAGCAATAGATAATTAACATTCCATCTAAGCAAGGTCTCCAAAGGAGCAGCCTTGATACTTATACATCAACTATTATAGAAAAGCTTATCTTAAATGAGAAATGGTTATTCCAATCATTACTTAAAACTAATCTTAAGGGGTAGTTAATTCTCACAGTTAGTCGAACAATCGACGATCCTGGGCAGCTGATGGAAATTCTTAATTGTTGCCTATTTTGGGTTGCGGTATTTCATGCATAAGCAAAATGAACCGTCTTTCTTAATTAACGATACCGATTTCTTCAGGATATCGAGTTAGGCTATATGAATCCTTTATTTTAAAACTTACTTATTCGGGGTTTCGATTCTTCCAATGATGGTACTAGCTACCTTGAAGGTTTCATAATAGAATAACCCGAAACGGGATATAGATCTTAACTCTACTTGCCTCTCAAGAGGTGAACATGGTAATTCTTATAAGGAAGCTAATTATGACACATAAAGATGTCAGAGATTTCCGTACTCTCAGGCTTTGGCTCATCTATCGTTGTCGGTGTCAGATAAATGACACATTCCTTTTACCTTTGCAAAGATGCCTAAGTATAGACACTTATAAGGGCATTTTTATATTGGATATCTTCTTTGAATACTACTAGTCGACTTTAGTACAATATGACTATTGGGATATCTTCGGGGATCCCATGCATTAAACCTCCATACTGATCAGGCATGGAAGCAATCTATGGGACATACTAGGATACGCAAATCCTCATATGGTACTCTTATCAAACATAGTTTGGCATTCGCAGGCGATATAAAACAATGAGAAAAATAATAAAATAAAATAAATAATATATATTGTCGTACTCTTTCTGGGGAAGAGTACTCCAGATTCTTATAAAAGGATTTTCTTCGAGGATGGGAGAGAGGTCATTAAAGATTCCATTGGTAATTTATACCTCATATTTAATATATAGAGTCCTTATGAAGAGTTTAAAAAAAAAATTTGATATACTTATAGTTTACGAAGGATTTACTGGTATCCGAACCAAAATAAAAACTCTTAGCATTTAAATTACGGATAAAATGACAAGGAATTGTACCTGATGTCATTATTTATGGGCCAGCTTAGGCACTTTAGGCGCTTTCAATTTTTGGCTTTACTTCCTCCGCCGCATTTCCTTTGACATATTTAGGGCACGTAGTCTTGATGTGGCCTTTCTCATTACAGCCAAAACAAACTGCATTCTTCATGTCCTTACAGTCCAATGCTTTATGTCCCTTAGACTTGCAGATCCCACAAACCCTGGGCTGTGATTTGGATCTTAGTTTGAGCCTGCATTTCCCATAATGGCGCTTCTTGCAGGTCTTACATACTGGTTTCTTGTCAGACTTTTGTTTGTTCTTTTTCTTAGAACTCTGGGAGTTATCTACCTCCCTTTTCCTTTTTAGTTCATCCTTTGCATTCGGGGCGTGAACGAGATCCTCCTTAAGAGCAAGGAAATGTGGTCCTAGATAAAACTTGGACCGAGCAGCGTGGGGTTCCTTTAACTTTTTCACAGCCTTCTTCACAGCTTTTCCAACGGCTGCGTCTATCATATTTTGAAGAACATCTTTGGAAATTCTAAGGTTTACGATTTCAGCATCATTAGCATGCGTCGCGTCATCAATGGCGCGATTGACTGTTATCTTACTCGAGTTTGCCATACTCGATATTGGTTCCTAATACCAATAAAACAATTTCTTAGTTGAAATCCAACAACTGTTATTTTTCACTCTGATGGCCTTAATATATACTAACCATGGTGTCAATCACCTATACAGGCTATTATAGCACTAACATTCTTAATGAACGTTATTTAAAATATATTAATATTACTTAGCCTAGGTCGCAAAAGACCATCAATGGCATTAAAGGTTTGGACCTAGTCCATTACCTTTCTGACAGAGGATCAAAACGTCACATCTGTCTTTATTATATTATAGAATTTAGGGAGCTTGAAAGCTTTCCATAGGAATATCAGAAAAGAGTGATTCCTATTTAGATATAAAATATCCATCTAAGGTTTGTTGGAGCATTTTCTAAAGTATCATCGGCCAGTTCCTTCTTCGTATAAAGTGACCGAAGTCCTACTAAGACGGAGACAACAGTTCTCAACAGTGATCGTTCATTATTGAATCACATGTGTCAGTATCAATTAAATTTATGCATAAACTGCTTGACAAGGAAAAGTACCTGCTATATAGTTATCCTTCCTAGCATTCATCCGGAAGACTCATGCATTTGTTTTTCCTGGCCTCTCAGGCTTCTTTATAAGCTTTGGGCAGTTGGTTTTGATGTGTCCTTCCTCGTTACAGTTGTAGCATGTGGCGTTCTTTAACCCCTTGCATTCTAAGGTTTTGTGGCCCTTGGTCTTGCAAATTCCACACAATTTAGCGCGTGGGTCTATCGTACATTTTCCAAAATGCTGCTTTTTGCAGTTATTGCATTTGGGTCTGTTATCAAACTGACTCGAGTTCTTCCTAAACTCGGAATCTTTCCCATGTTCCGAGCCTCCCTTCTTCTTCTTGTTAGTTTGATGAGAGTTTTCCTCCTCTCTTTCTCTTCTTCTCTCGCCAGAAGCCTTAACAGACTTGAGTCTGATTGCATCTAAGGTGAGAGATAAGGATAAGTCCACCGCGGACCTATATGTGGTTGGCCTAGATGCTTTAACATTACCTTTTATTCCTGGTGCTAGGCCTCCAATGAAACGCGCTATGCGTTTAGGTTCAGGGGTGACTAAATAAGGAACTAGGCGGGACATAGTGTTGAAACTTGTCACATATGCCGGACAATTCAAATTTTCCATGACCAAAGTCAAGAAGTCTGATTCTATCTTTTCTATTTCATGCTGAGGGCAATAGTTTTCCTTGACTAAAGCAACAAATTGTCCCCAAGATAAGTTGTAGAGTAGAACTTTCCCCGTGGCTTGGAGCAATGATCTCCACCATGCCAACGCTTCTCCTTTAAATGATTGTGAAACAAATTTCACAACATCTTGCCCCGCACAACCGCTGATGTCAACAACAGCGTCCATCTCATCGAGCCATGTCATGCAATCGATGGCCCCATTTTCTCCTGTAAAGTCTCTGGACTTGCAGGAGATAAAATATTTATATGAACAGGTCTTAACTGGTGCCTCTTGATGAAACACAACTTGTCTAGACGGAACACTCCTTTGATTTGACAAGTTATGGTCATCGACCTTCCTTGACTCATGTGTTTCAGGAGGGGGCTCACTACGAGCCATAGATAGAGTCTTGGAGAGGGTATCATTTGATTCATCATTTTGTCGATCAAGAGCTCGAGTAACAGCGTAATCTATCATTGCCTGCAGTTCTGCTCCAGTTACACTAATTCTGGTAGTATCATTGCTCTCCTTCAAACGACTGTTAACTTCATCTAATCCAGCCATGTAGCTTGATTGCTACATAATTATTAACAATGATTTATTCAGAGATTGTTATGGAATCATCATCTTTGACGATTTATCAACCATGGTAATATAAACCATATTGGTTAACTTGTTAGTTATATTTAATTAGTATTTTCCATTATAATTTATCCTAGTTATAAAACATTAAGGATATTAAAGTGGCGCATAAGGCCTAGTCACAAGGACAGTTCTAAATTTTTGTAAGCCATGATTCCAGAGAATTGAGGCATTCAAGGTTCGAATCACGTTCATTACCTTCTATTGACAGGGAGTTGTAGACTTCAACTGTCTTTTGTCCTTTAGGACAATAGGCATAGCCCGTGGGCGTTCCCCTCTTGAGGGATGGTTATAATATGATCATCTTCTCAGATGCTATTAGTCGAGATCGTATGGATCCTACCGACTATTATGCTTGGACCTGGTCCAATACTTTTAGACAGGAGGTCAAAGACCACCACCGTCGTTGTCTTATCGGACAACAAGTTTAGCCCGGAGGCACTTCATCACTATCGGATGTTTATAATGTGATCATCTTATAGGATGACATAAGCCATGATTTCTAAATCACTAGGCTAGATAAGAAAATTGGAAGAATCCAATATAAGGTTGATTGTTGTGATTTATCGAATCACATTTGTCAGGAGTGCTAACACGTTCTTAGGTGTTAACAGAGATCTGAATCCCTTGGGTAGGTTTCACCATCTTGGCCGCGTAGGCTAGATTTCACCTTTAAGATCCTTTTTAAAAATGCCTACTGGCAGGGAAGGAAGGATATTTATTTTATTCAGGATTTTATCATAAATCCTAATTTATAAGTTAATAATAGCACAAATGGCCTAGTCGCGCAGACAAGTTAATTTATAAGCCATGATCGTCTGGGATCGAGGCATTTAGTAATAGCACAAAAGGCTTAGTCACATGGACAAGTTTAATTTATAAGCCATGATCGTCTGGGATCAAGGCATTTAGGTGTGAATCAAAGTTCATTACCTTTTCTTGACAGGGAGTCATAGACCACCACTGCCTTCTGTCTTATATGACAATTAGTATGGCCCGTAGGCGCTACATCACTATTGGATGTTTAATAATTTTGGCCCGCAGGCACTACATCACTAATGGATGTTTAATAAGTTTGGCCCGTAGGCACTACATCACTAATGGATGTTTTAAATAAGTTTGGCCCGTAGGCATTAAAAGATAATTATGTCCTTATAAGGACTAATAAGGAAAACGATTTTCAGTAAAAGGAGTTTCTTCTTCATCTTATTCCTGAATGCTTTCTCCTTGGATGTTCGTTCCATTTTAGCCGCGGTACAAGACTCAGCATCTCGGGCTCCGGTGTGGAGAACTCCTATTACGGCTTCTTCGCTTGGCGACGTATCCAATAAAAATAATCGGAAGCAGTAAATTCCAGATTAGAATCGGGAGTATTCCTATGTTAAGTCTAGACTCGAGTATGTGCAATTGTGTCACTGAGATTAAACACATTAGGATAGTATTTAATTCACTCAGCGTTGGCTCTGATACCAACCTGTCACACCCCAATTTTCCACGTGTCACCGGTGGGCCCAGTGGGGAGCATAGTGACGTAGTTGGCGTCATCATAGACAAACAACACAATATATAAATGCACAGCGGAAGCAAAAGATAAACATATTACATTCCGAATATAAGTAATGTCAAAGTATTACAACGGAAGGTAAAGGATCCACAGGCGGATCAGTAAAAGATAACTGTTCAATAGACTTTAGGCATCTAGGACTTGCAAGATTCCCTAGTGACGCCCCGAGCTCCCAGCCAATTACGCATAGTACCTGTCACTTAACCTTTTGGAAAAATACGTCAGTTTACACTGGTAAATACAATTAACTGACTCATTTTTGGAAAAAGAGTTTGAAAAGTAATTTGAGTGCAAACGGCACAAATATCTTGACACATTGATTAAAATGCACAGAGGCAAAATTAATCTTTATACTTGGGACAATTTTATTAATAAAAATCTTGTATCCGATTTACATGGTTGTCCAACATTTGGGGCCGGTGATTATACAATACAAGCCGGACAAGATTAATCGACACACCACAAATATAATCTCACAAGAAGAAAATCTCACGAGTGAGTATACGTTATACATATGCAACAGGAGGTGTTCTGTCTACACCTTGTGCTTACGTCGTGGCCATTCACTTTTTAAAATGAGCCAAGGATATCCAGGACACGGTCATTAACCCCCAATGTTATTTGTTATCAATCAATACAGATTAAAACGGGATTATGCAATTTAATCATCTCCGATTAAAAGGTTTCTACACCCGACCAAGCGGTATTTTTATAATACCGTATCCCAAGCCCGTATAAGGGAAAATAAGTTAAAATGTATTTACCTGAGCTAGCTCCTGTCTTAAATAGCAAGAATAATAACTCAGCCGTATTCCTAAGTAAGCGTAAGTACAATTTACCGGAAAGCTCTAGTCTGGAACGATGGTATAATTAACCAATTAGGATACTAACGGGTCTTTAATTAAGCCTAAGCTTAGACCGGTTAGTTTTAAGGAAATATGCGGTTCAAGCGCATGATTAAGCGAAGACCGGATAGAACGTGATCTAGACCCTACAAGTTTGAATACTTGTATAATATGGGTATACTAGATACATTCTGGATTTTGAGACGAAAATGATAACGTTTGACCCGCTTCGGTCAATTTACGCAAACTAGTTACGTAACCCGAACCGAACGCAAAAAGGGCGTTACGGATAGCCAAATAAGTCAAATGCAAGTTCCCTGAGATAATATGCTTTAAATATGACATAATATCAGTAAGTTATGTTCTATATTGCCCGGGAAAATTTTTAAACTCAATTTATGCCTTAGAAGGGCATTTTGGTCATTTTAAAAGATCATAAAAGAGTAAAATTAGAAATCTGAGTTTCGGGTCTGGTTCATACAGTAAATATACTTAATTTAACATGTTATAACAGTAGGGTATGACCCATATGTCAAATTTATCATTTAAAACCAAACTATGCACCGCAGGGGTATTTTAGTAATTTCACAAGGGCTGAAAATGCCTAAACTGGAAATCTGAGTTCATATACTTATACTTACTGTTATTATATGAAAATATACTAATTACATCAGTAGGTATAAGTCTTATATGTTTAAAACGAGTATAACGCTTACTATGCGCTTAAAACGCTAAAAATGCGATTTAAGGGCGTTTTCGGGTTTTCAAAGAAAAGCTGAGATTTTTATATTTCCAGAATACTTAAAATGCTTTATTCAACAAATAAAATCAGTAGGAAAAGGTTTCGGGTCAAAAGAATGTATAAAACTCATTTTATGGCTTAAACGGTCAAAACTGGCGTTAACCGAATCGATAGTCTACGAAATAGTCGTTTTATAAGACTTTCGGTTCCAATCCAGGTTTACACTAAAGATCGTCGAGTTGATCGTGGTAAAATACATTCTTATATTCATAATAAAGCTTTCTATGAAGATCAAACAGATTGCATGTCGTCTATATCATTATTCATGTCATTTTTCACAAAAATCGCTTCTGTTGACTTTTTAGAAATAGGTTTGACTCGACATTTAGCATGCATGTAGTGGGAATCAGAGAGTACCCTTTTGAGGGTTTGTTTCCCATAATATTACCAACATAAATCAGGTTTCAATT
This sequence comes from Helianthus annuus, assembly GCF_002127325.2. Taxonomy (NCBI): domain Eukaryota; kingdom Viridiplantae; phylum Streptophyta; class Magnoliopsida; order Asterales; family Asteraceae; genus Helianthus; species Helianthus annuus. The sequence continues at coordinate 171,899,819 of NC_035447.2, read as the reverse complement.
CGAGAAATTGCTGATTGAAACTTGTTTAATCAGAAAGTCAAAGCTTATGAACAACCAGTTTGACTTTTAGCAATAATCACAACAAGAACGGATTAAAGATTGAATTGAGAGCTTACAAGAGTCCTATAGGTGTTTAGTGAACACTAGAAATCAGCTTTGATGATCGGATTAACTCCAGAAAGTCTTGAGAGCTTTTGCAAGATGAAAGAGTTCTTGATCACAAAGGAAATGCCAAAGAAATGGGGTTATGATCTGATTTAAAGAGGGATTCAGAGGTTTGAGGATAGGTTACTATAGTCCTAGGCATGCAAGGGTTATCATTGGTGCAAAGGGAGGTGCTACCAGCTGTTACACACCTCAATTTCGGACCAAATATGCAAAATTCGCGAATTTCTGATGCTGGGGGGTTCACGCGGCCCGCCTAAGGATTCCCAGGCGGGTCGCCTGGGGTATGCAGGCCCAAAAATGTTTCAAACTTTGGCAGATTTGGTCCCTGTCCTTGCACGCGATGTTTCGGCTACTTATTTTGACTCGTAAACCCCCAAGCTCGGTTTTTAAGAACCTTGGGACATTTACCAACATGGAAATGTCCTCGGATAACTTTGCGCTCAACCGAAAAGCCATGAAATTCGACGTTGACGCTTTTAGTCCCTCAAGTACGGTTTTGGCCATAACTTTCTCATACGTTGACGAAACTTCACGAAATTTTTACCACATATTCTAGTGAGTATATTTTAGCTTTACAAAGCTTCGGGTCTGCCAAAAGTTCACTCAGAGGTATAAATTCAACATGTTGACACTTTTGGCCCCTATAGTTTACAATACTTCACTTTTGTGCAATTTCCGCGTCGTATGACCCATGAACCATCCGTTTAAGGTTATAAACATTATGTTGGGTTATCATAGAGTCTATTTATCCATTGTTGACACTTTGGACCCTTACGTTCCATAGTTTTCACTGTTTGTCACTTTTAGTCCCTCTAAAGTATGTTTTCACATACCGGACCCTTATGACACGTGTCAAGACATTATTGGACGAAATTTTTCGAGGTGTTACAATAATCTAACGATTTAACTTAAGTATCCAAACGGAATAAACATATCAAGTCGGAAAGCACATATCAAAAAACGATGGTGTCACTACAGCCATAAAGAAATAAACATGATGTTTGTAGCATATATTATTGATATTTGAACAGTTTCTAAAACACAATACAAATGGACAGGTAGTTACGTGGTTCATGGAATTTCGTAATTCAAAAGTATGTATACAAACTTACATGTACTTGCTGACTGTTTCTTTGAGCTTAACCGGCGTTGGAATTGTCATCACCCCTTTACCCTTCGTAGTCATGGGAGTAGGAGTGGTAGATCCAACGGATTGATAGTTGGGTTCGTCTGGGAGCACACGTTTGCAGTTGAAACTCTCAAAGGCCCCATGATGGTAGTATGTGGATGTATCAACTTGGATGGTTCGGGTGGTGCCTATAAGTGAATGTAAGCAGTTTGGGAGCGTTGAGATGTTACCGTTACAGGTCCGTATCATGACTGGTGTGAAGCTGTCCTGGTTGATTGCGGAAGAAACGGTGTAGATGTGCGAGAGACCCGATTCCACATTCAGTATAGACTGGGCAGTGGTGCTTGTTAGAAGTTGTGCAGTGTCATCGAAGCACACGATGACCACATTAGCCGTGGAATCGACCACATCAAGTTGAAGATGGAATCTGTTGGTAATTTTTTTTTATTCAGATGTGAAAATGTGTAAAGAGGTTTGCCAAAGTACATAACTATAGAATACCAAAGACGAACCTTGCTCGAGGAATCATAACTGGGTTTTCACAGCCTTCACACCACAACTCCCCGTGTTCATGCGATACACCTTTCATGCATTTCCCTCCTCCACACATAAGTCTGAACCACTCTTCGCTATTACGTACGCCTTTAATCACAACACGGCAGTTGAACTCAGCATTCTGCATGGATTAGAAGAAACACGTTCAATGTATGGATAATAATAATGCTGGGGGAAACATTCGAAATTATAGAAAGTGTTTATACCGCGTGTTTCTTATTTTCTCGCCCATGGTTTAATATTTCTTCAACAGTTGCCAGACTTGCTGGACAGTTAGCAACAGTAGTAGTTTTCTTCATGTTTGCAGGGGTCTTTTGGATATTCAGCCACAGGTTGTATAATGAAAGGTAGGATGCTTGAATATGGTTGTGAATTTATAGAAACATGATAAGCAGCCTCTTGGGATGACCTATGGCAGTTTTCATTTGAATGGAAGTTAAAAAGCAAAGATGTTACAATATCTGAAATGATAACCATTAATAATAATTTGATGTTATGGAAGTTGAATATGAGGAGTCTATACATATATAAAACTATATTATTAAATCTATATAAATCTATAAATCTATATTAGTTGATATAAATATACCCTATATGCAGATAATATATATAGATATATACATATATATACACGCACATAATTAGATATGCATACCATACTAACACCAAGCTCGTATGATATATAACCGGCTGGAGCGACCCAACAAACTGTAGATAATGGTCTGATGAATCCGAAATCATAAGGACCGAAACATTTCCAACCAATTAAATTCTGAACGGGAAAAGACAGGATGTATAAGATGATTCAAAACTGACCGTGTGAAAATACGCCAAAGTCTACTAAGACGAAGCACAATTCGAAGAGTTGAAGTAACAATAGCAGCAGCTCCTTGAGTCCCTGTCATATTCGTGTCAATTCTCTATATAATCTTCAGCATGTCGAAGTCAATTGGTGGTAATATTGAACTAAGCACTATAAGCTTTATAAAAGGCTGATGTGGAAGTGTGTAACGACCTTTTGAGGTTCCACAGTGGCACTATGTTGACCAGCCAATCTGATTGAAACAATAGTAGGCATGAAAGCGTATGACCCCCCTCCCCCCTACAAAACGACAGATGGCAAACGTGTCAAAATACGTGTTTGTGTCAATACTAATAAGTTGATGTTATGGAAGTTGAGTATCAGGAGCGCATACATTTATAAATGAACATTATTAAATATATATAAAGCTATAAATTTATATCAATGTATATACATATCCCCTGTATGAAGAGAATATATATACATACATGCACATATTTAGATATGCATACCAAGGTAAAACCAAGCTCTTATGATGTATAACCGTTTAGAGCTGCCAATGAAACTGTAGGTAGTGGTCGCATGAATCTGAATCTATAAAACAGAAACATTTCCAGCCAATTAAATTCTTAATTGTAAAAGATAGAATATGTAAGATGATTCAAAACTAACCGTGTGTCATTACGCCAAAACCAAGTAAAACGAAGCACAATTTGTAGAGTTGAAGTAACAATAACAGTAGTTTCTTAAGCCCCTCTCATAATCCTCTAAATTTTCTATATAAGCATCAACATGTGGGATTCAGTTGGATGTAATATTGAGCGAAACACCATAAGTTTTATAAAAGGTTGATGTGCAAGGTTGTAACCACTTTTTGAGGTTCCACGGTGTCGCTATATTGACCTGTCATAATGATTTAAACAGTAGCAGGCACGAAAGACTATGACACCCCCCATCCACAAAACGACAGATGGGAACCGTCTCGAAATACGTGTTTCTGTCAATGTGTTCAAACCAGCTACAATCAACAGTTTTTGGATCAGCGTTGTTTTTCCAGCCTAAAATAGACAAATAAACCAACCATCCCATGTCCCTGAAAAGGTCAAAAAGTTAGAGGGTTAGGTTACGGAAAAAGAAAGAACAAACATGGGATAAGGATTAGGTACATACCGTTCGTTGTTTAGATTGAACTCAACCGCGCGAGCACCCGATGATTTCACAGACTGCGGCCCCACCTCAGTAACATATCCGATAACATCTGTAGTGTAGTGAAGATTCGTCTGAATTATAAATATGTCTAATAGCCTAACTGAGCCAATGTGGAGCCAAATTCGTCGGAGTAAACTAATTTATTCGGTGTAGGTAGCTGATCGAACCATTCGGGGTCCCCGGATTCTGAATTTATATGCTATCTTACATGTATATTTAACCAAAACCTAGAATCCAGCGTTTATTCGGTGTAGCTAACCAATTAGTTTACCCAGTTGGTTAAATATACATGTAAAATAGCATATATAACAGGGTATTTTTGATATAATATACATATAAATTCGGCTGAGTTAACTAATTGATTCGGTTTAGTATGTATATTTGACATGTATATTTAACCCAAACCCGAATAAATTAGTTTACGGCTTTTTAGGAATTCGAACCAACAGGAGACATATTTATCGCTATATTGGTCATATTTGCGGAACCCGGATTCTGAATTTATACTGAAACACGGCTAGGGGCTGAACTGAAAACCAGATTCACCATTCGTTCAGTCATTTCTCGTACGCACACGACAGAGTAGATGGTGTTCTACACCAGATAGTCGTTACTCTTTTTAGATTCGTAAAGCAAAATGGTTCTTACGTTTAAATTTCCAACCCATTTGACCCATTACTTGCCCCGTTTACTATGCGCATGTTTTACATTCAAGTAGTAGGTTTTGTAGATTTTAAGGGTAAAATGTTTTTCTACCCAGGTGAGCCCTGTCGGATGGGTCGAAGGATAATCTAGTAGTAGAAACAGGTGGTTCCTACCAGCTTGTTTGGACAGACATCAAAGGCTCACTAACACCAATGGAACACCCGACTTTTACTATTTTTCAATGTTATACACTCTACGTGGATCCCCTTTTTATTTCTCTTAGCCCGTTATAGCAGACTACAAACTAAATAAAAGATCAGTTTCATACTATGTGGGGTTAGTACTGTTTTTTGAGCCTGATTTCCCCCGCAAAACCGTTACACCAGCATCAGGAGAGTAAACATACCTACAAAGTACTTGCCCTCTGTTGGTTCGAGTTCCTCAAACGGCGTAAGTAAAAACGGGTAGCGCGTAAATGAACTACCGCCATCGTCAACCTTTTTAACTACCGTGGAGCCATTTAACCCGATAACAAAGGGGTTGTCTTTCAGAATCCGGTATTGATCGGTACGTTGGACTACAAAACCCTTGAGTAAATATACCCCACCCTCTTTTAGCTTGTCAAAGAAGTAATGTGCAATGTTATTCCGGGCGGTACAATGCATGACACCTCCCTACGTAAACCAAACAGTAGACTTTCAATAACGATGAAACTCGTAAAAGGGAAAGGGTATGGGGGGTAAAAGGGTGAAATGTCCCTTTATATCACTGACGACATAATCAGTGCTCATGAAGCGGCCATTGACACTTGTGACGTCCCACTTTCTACAAACCATCACCGTGATGGGGCCGGTAGTCCCCTCACGGAGGTCAGCAAGGACCAATTGGTTGGCAACACCAATTTCTGATGTATTAACATTGAGAGAGCTAGACATGACAGCGGTTTAACAACTCTGAATATGGGTGAACAACAATAGGGAGGGTGGAGGTCATATAATAGAAAGTAAGACCATTCACCTTCCTAGGAAGAAGTTGGGTAATTATTATCAATGCAATTAAAACCTACCGTAAATCGGCCCATTGAATGTTCATGCAACTGTGGTATATAAAAGGCCTCATTAATCAATATCCCTAGCTAAAACCCTAACCAATATTTTTTTTGCCAATTTTGACACATTTAGCAACCTTGAGGGTTCCTTACGAAGAACTTCAGGTGGCATCTATTGAGGGTGTCAAAGGCATAACCATAACCAATATTTTTTTTGCCAATTCTGACACTTAACCAAGGAAATAACGAAAGAAAATGTTCTTACTGTCCCTCGCCTAAGGCAGCAGATAAAAGGGTTGTATGCCTCAACTTTAAAACACCGAAGCACCCAACCTGGTGAATATCACGGCAGGTTTAAATGATAAGCCAAAAAAAAAAACTTTGAGAAGGGTAAAAATGGAAATCATCACCCGAAGATTGTCGAACAATCAAATATCCAACAATGCCGTACGCTTGCAAGACCAAGGAAAAAGGTTGAATGCTTCAATTTTGAAAGGCCGACATCCCCAACCTGATCAACATCATACTATATTAGGCTGATTCTTTATTAAAACTAACACCAATTAACAAATATCAGATCATTTAAACAGTGTATGCAGTAAAAGTTTATATTATCTTGGAACTCATATTCTGAATTGACTAATTTCAATATGCTAACTAAATGTTACTGTTCGTTTGAAGGTTCATTACGAAGCACTTCATGTGCTATCCATTGAGGCTGCAAAAGACATAACTAAAATCATTTTTTTTTGCCCAGTCTTCACACTTCATGAAAATACCCAAAGAGAATAAAACCAAATATAAAACCCTCAAATTAACCCAACTAATTTCTTCACTACATATTCAAAAGACCAAAACTAAAATTTGAAGTGAACATGTAAGATCAAACGAATTCTGAAAGTACCATTTTTAAACGAAACGCACCATCGTCAGTGGTTTAGGGTTCAGTGTCGCCACATTCAAGCGCCCATCACTACCGTCGAGTACCGCCTTCGCACACATCAGCGACTTCATTGCCGTCGGAGATTAAGACAGTGAAACACTACCTTCAACCTAAATCAAACCAAATATAAAACCCTCAAATTAACCCAACTAATTTCTTCACCACACATTCAAAAGACCAAAACTAAAATTTGAAGTGAACATGTAAGATCAAACGAATTCAGAAAGTACCATTTTTAAACGAAACGCACCATCATCAGTGGTTTAGGGTTCAGTGTCGCTACATTCAAGCGCCCTTCACTACCGTCGAGTAATTAGACAACATACAAAAGAGTTAGACTTTGAAATGACATACAAAGTTTATTGAAAGAACCAACCTTGAACATTGTACTGAAGTGATCATTGCGAAATAACACACAAAGTTCGCGATCTTTTATACCGTCTATCAAGCAATATAAGCTGCAAACGATGCAATAATCGAAGATATCAGAACCTTGTTTTAACAGAAATATATAACGCGCTGAATGAGCAATACATAGTTACATACCCATGCACAGTTAACTGACTCGCATTGTTGTCGAGAAAGTTTTTTATCAGTTCCCCTTGTCTTGCAGTAATTCCAACCTCATCTTCATTCTCGTTAGATGTTGAAGTTGAAGAACCGGATATAATTTCCGTCATCTCTATCGCTGATCCACGAACGATATTAACTGCAGATGAGCTTGCTTCATTTGACGTTGATTCACCGAAAGTTACCCAATCACCATCGCGCCTGATCCTTGATCCGCTACACTCACCACCCGACGTATCTGTTTCTTTCACTACTTCATCACTTTCATGATTCTCAGGATCTCTAGTATTCATAGAAAGAGTTCTCATATTTCGAATTTGTAGATCCGTAAGATCCTCCATCAGCGTATCATACGACTTTGAGCCAATGGCATTTGAAGTTTCGATATCCTGCCACCAATGTAAAGACAAAATTTATTTATATTCATGTTGATTGTTAAACATGTTCTTATTGCATATACAGATTTACATGCTTAAACGGATATACCTGTGGAGCTATAATCCAACCGTGATATACGGGAATGTCTACCTTCAACCTAAATGAAACCAAATATAAAACCCTCAAATTAACCCAACTAATTTACCAAATATAAAAACCTCAAATTAACCCAACTAATTTCTTCACTACATATTCAAAAGACCAAAACTAAAATTTGAAGTGAACATGTAAGATCAAACGAATTCTGAAAGTACCATTTTTAAACGAAACGCACCATCGTCAGTGGTTTAGGGTTCAGTGTCGCCACATTCAAGCGCCCATCACTACCGTCGAGTACCGCCTTCGCACACATCAGCGACTTCATTGCCGTCGGAGATTAAGGCAGTGAAACACTACCTTCAACCTAAATCAAACCAAATTTAAAACCCTCAAATTAACCCAACTAATTTCTTCCCTACACATTCAAAAGACCAAAACTAAAATTTGAAGTGAACATGTAAGATCAAACGAATTCAGAAAATACCATTTTAAAACGAAACGCACCATCGTCAGTGGTTTAGGGTTCAGTGTCGCCACATTCAAGCGCCCATCACTACCGTCGAGTACCGCCTTCGCACACATCAGCGACTTCATTGCCGACGGAGATTAAGGAATATCGCGGTAGTGACTGAGGCAAACGGAGAGTAGGGTTTCAAAAACTCGAACCGTGAGAAAGACAGATGATGCAAGATTGAGGATTTCCCTTAGAATTCGTCGAGCAGGGGTTTGGTTGCGGAAGATGGATTCTCCATCTTCAAAAGTCGAAGTGTGTGATGCCAGTTTGGGGATTTCCCTTAAAATTCGTCGAGGAGGGATTTGGTTGTGGAAGATGGATTCTCCATCTTCAGAGATTGAGATAACCCTAATTAAAGGGGATAACGGGGATGGAGGGTGATATTGTTTTTGTATTATATTATTGTAATCAATTGTATTTTAAAAATTGCATTTAAAACATTCATAAATTAGGTTTTAAAATAGAAGATGTAACTAAATTTTAGATTATATATAGATTTTAAAGATAAAGATAATGGATGAGATGTGAATGTTATTACAGTACTAACTAGACACTTGGTGATGGAGATGACACTTGTACACCGTTATGGAGTCTTTGAAACTCAATTCCCTAGCCTTTTGATAAATAAGAAGTTCTAGAATCAGGGACATAGCTAGGATTTTTTTTTCTACGGGTTTAGAAACTTTTAAGGAACGAATTATCGATTGTCTATCACTAAATTTCGGGTTTTTATATCTGGTCCGGTTAACCGGTTCGAGTTGGCTCACATAATAAAAACAGAAAAAATCATATTAAAATGAAAATAATGAATAAAAAAATACGTCAATATATTAAAAGTGAATCATAGAAATTAACTAAAGCTATTATCAACAAGGTTTTATTTTTGGAAACCTATCCATCACATCATTTATCAAAACCTTTCTAAACAAATCTTTTTTAGTAAAACCAATGCAATTATCACTTAAATGTACATCACCAATCCGATAATGCAAATCAGACTTCAACTACATCGTTGCTGAAAAGCATATCTTAACGGTTAGCAGTCGCAATGGGTAAAATGAGAGCTAACTTCAATAATCAGTGAACCAACGTAAAATTAATGTATTTCGGGCATCAATTGCACGAGACTAGATATATTGTTCCCTGTATCTTATTTCATATTATCAATATAGACTTTGGGTTCCGTATGGAGTCTATCGTTATCCTTTTCATCAAAATCATAAGGATACATATCGGCTAATCACAGTATCTTCAATATATTGAACCCAGTATCTTCGATATACCGAACCCACGAAAACTATGAGATGGGCTCAAATTACTTATGCAAATAAGTAATCCAATGATATTAATTGATGGCGGTGTTAGGTGTGATATTTTTTTAGTTTTTTGAACGGTCAACGAATCCTCCAAATGGGTTACTGACCAAATTCACCACATCGGGATACACTCGCCTCCAAACCGGGGAAAACCCTCACTAGGGCCGAAGCCCGTGAACACTCGCCCGAAGGCACGACAGTGCGGTGAGGTAAAACCCACTCAGTTCAAGGATCGAACTAGCGATCTCCACCTATTCGCCTAGTCTCCCATCATCACCAGGTGCCGCATAAAATAATGGGGAGGGCAGGAATCGAACTTGAGTCCCTTAGAATACCAAGTCTCTCTCTTACCACTCTACCACCATCTCATTGGCAATGTTAGGTGTGATATTGCTTCCGCTGTTCTACATTCCCTTTTAATTTGTTACTTTTTTTTTTTTTTTTGTTAAATTGGATTTAAATGGTTTATAAGCTTATGTGGTGGGCTTAACCCTTAATGAGTTATTGTTTTAATTGAATGTGGGTTAAGTGAATTAATGGGTTATTCTATTAATAGAATGTAGGCTTAATAAATTATTCTTTTTTAATTAAAATGTTGGTTAAAGTTCATTCTCAAATTTTCTATGGTTCAGTATCAAGTTTTCTAAAATTTCGGTGTCAAGGTTTCTAGTTTCTATGAGTTGAATGTTGAAATTTCTAAGGGTGCGATATCGAAATACACGTATATATAACACTAAAAAAATTAGATACAAATTCACTTGATGTCAATTGATTATATGGAATGAGAAATAGATGAGTAGTAAAATAAGAAACAATACAAATTCACTCTCAAAACCTCTCTTGCTCTGATCATTTATTGGAAAAGTGACAAAGGTAGTTATCCATGGACGATCAAGATTGAGCCACTTGTCCATCATCAACTGCCACGTATGTAACAATTTTGACATGACCTAATCATGTTGACTGTTGAGTACCAGATTCATGCATGTAAAAGCAGATTGGATAAAACAAGCCCGTATGTTTACAATCATCGATGTTTCCCATGAAATGTCAAACAAAACACGTTGAAAGATTATAAAAGTTCAGAAGTTTAGAAGTACTGAAGACTAATGTAATGTTCACAAGGTGATCAAATGACGGCTAATGGATATGAAGAAATTAGGAAGAGATTATCCTGAGCAGAATCGGTCTTGAAAATTCAGATGTCCTGTCCGAGTTTGAAAAATTGTGCCCTGGCACAATGGTTTTAAGTTGTTGTTGTTGTTGTTATTATTATTATTATTATTATTATTATTATTATTATCATTATTATTATTATTTTAAAACTAAAATAAGTATTGAGCTAATATGTAATGGGTTTAAGTTATAAATTTTGAGATTGATAGTTTTAAATGAATCTAAGGAATATTTAGGGTTCTGAAATGATAGTTTAAATGGACCTTGGCGGGGGTCCGGGGGCAGCGCCCATGGGAGCAGGGTCCAAGGGGTGGCAGCCTCTGGCGGGGTCCAAGGGGCAGAGCCCTTGGCTTAATAAATTACCTTAATAAAATTGCATCAGAAAATAATTTTCTAGAAAATACCATAATTTCGAAACATCATTATGGCAGTTTTGTGGCAGTTGTGTATTAAAAATTGAGATAACTGCCTAAGGGCAGTTAATCATCCCCAACCTCTCAAATTCGTAGACAGTTTTGATTACATCTTCTTCTGGTTCATACAATTTTCGCATACACACATACCCTGGTTCAATTTCTCGAAAATCAGAGTTGTATCCGATTAAATTATTCGGGTGAACCACCGAAATAATTTGATCTGAGAATAAATACACGCCTCTCTGATCATCCGGTAATCTGAAAATTCCCCAACATAATATTTCGAAGCAAAACAACTTGGTTTATCTTCCGTAGTAAAACACTACTAATATTGCAAAGTTTCTGAAACAAATATTACAATCATAAGTACAAACGGTTTGTAAAACCGATTCTACTTTTATTCAGTCTAACAAGCATAATAACATATAACTTGGAATGAATATTATAAACTTTAAATTGGTTTCAGAAAATAATTTGTATCAAAGCTTTTATAAACATAATATTACATCATGTTTAATGTTTACAATCAAACGATTATTCATAAAATGAAACTAGTTTTAATCTTTTACAACAGAGTCGTTAACTTTGTGTTTTTAGTTGTAATAAACAATTTAAATCTTAAATCTAAAGTCTGTATTCTTGTTTTAGTTAGCAAGAAAAGAATATAATATTATTTATAAAAAATATTAATAATGAAATGAAAAATGGTAACAAAAATCAGTAATAACATGTGGGAGAAGTATTGAACAAAATCATATTTGGTTTCGATCATATGTTAGTTAGACACGACTCTTATGTAACAGTCCAAATTTTGTAATAAATAGATTGGTCTTGAATTGGATCTTAAAATGAAAGCCCAATATTAATAAAGTAACCTTGGCAAGGCCCAGAAGGTATATTGGTAATTTTGATGATCAAAACTTATTATGAAAGCGAATGATATTAAGTGGTGGAAGGCTTGTATTTCTTTCGAGAGATGTAGGTTTAACTTCCACTTGGTGCAGAGTGAGACACTGGTGGGCAATGATAGGAGATCCAGGGAAACCTGGGTTGGATCGTTGAACCAAACGGATTTTACCGGTAATTTCACCGTCGTGCCTATGGGCGGGTGGGTTACCGGGTTTTCCCCGGAATCGATGGTGGACTCGGGCTACTCTCAGATTACTCCGTTTGTCTAGTTGGTACCCCGAGAGTGCTCGGGATTGATTACGTTGGCCGTTAAAAAAAACTTATTATGAAAAGAGTTTGGCAGCCTCTTACCATATCGAGAGAGAGAGAGAGAGAGAGAGAGAGAGAGAGAGAGAGAGAGAGAGAGAGAGAGAGAGAGAGAGAGAGAGAGAGAGAGAGAGAGAGAGAGAGAGAGAGAGAGAGAGAGAGAGAGAGAGAGAGAGAGAGAGAGAGAGAGGTGAAGTTCGAGTTCAAAGCTCCAATCTTCACAGTTTTTATGGTTGGAAGACTTGGAAGGTGAGGTTTATCGTCATCGAGCATTATAAAAGTTATTATTGGGCAAATCGAGTAGGGATGACAATAGAACCCGATCCCGATGGGTAAAACAGAAACCCGACACATTTGGGACGGGTTTAGAATCAGTTAATCGGGTTTGAAATTAGTTTTTATTTTTTTCGGGGGTTTGGTACCGGTTTGGGATGTGGTGACATGCCGGTACATAAAGCAATCCAAGGTGTAAAAAGTTAAATAGTAGCAAATTTTCCCTAATTAATATATGAAATATAAGTCTGGATTGATTATATCTTACTTTTCTATGTTTGTTTAATTTTATCTCAAATAGAGAAGTTTCCTTACAACTATTGTACTTTTTAAAATAATTATTAAGACAATCTTATTTTTTATATTTTTTAAAACTATTGTATCCCGAGTCAGTGACCATAGATATAGAACATCTTGAATAGCATTCAACTTCTGTCAAATAGATTTTGTAAGATGTTTGATGAAGATAACCTCATACTCAAATTTTCTTAATTTGAAAGATTTTTTCACGTGTGAGACAACAGAGTGAAGTATTATATAATCCCAAGGTAACCCGTAACCGTGATTAGTATATGTTTGTGCTATTGTAGGTTTTCGATATTGTAGATCTTATAAATATTTATACATTTTTATTCACACAGCAAAACTAGTTATATATTTCTTTTCTTTTTGAACAACAGGGTGAAGTATTATATAATCCCATCACCTTCTAGCAAGTAGATAGATCATAGCAGGGATTAAGAAACAATTACATCAATGAACTATCCACGTCTCCCTACATAGTAAATAAAAATAACTTGTCACATAGCTATTTCTCAGTAATTTTATACTCCAAGTCAAATATATAACATAAATACTTTTTCTCATCGTCATAATTGTCATTATTTTCTCAACTACATCTAGCTGTATCACCGTCGCTGCGTTGCGGCGAACTTCTTTTGCTATTTAGTCTATGTTTTCATGTGTTTTGAAATAACTACGAGCGCGTTGCGTACGGAACCGTTGACAAGAATAAAAAGAAAATGTAAAAAAAAAACACTAAAAGATAACCAAAAGAAATCAACCAAAAAAGTTGTATGGTAATGATGTTATTCGTAAGAACCCGTGGCCAGAGATAACCAAATGGTACTGGATACCGGTACCGAATTTCCCGAATCGAAAGATCTTAAGTAGCAATTCGATACCGACTTTTGGCGTTCCTGGTACCGGTTCGCTGCTGGTTTTTACCTTCATATACCAGTACTATAATCGTATTTTCGGTAACAATACCGATTCGGAATCGGTTGGCACTGAGCTCATCCCTACCCCTGAAACTAAAAAAAGAAAATCATTAAAAGTTGAAGAAAATAAAAAAAAAGTTGTATGACGCCGTTGTTGTTCTTACGATACCCGTGATCAAGGATGAGCAAATGGTACCGGGTAGCAGTACTGAATTTCCCAAATTAAAAGATTTTCAATATCAATTCGGTACCGCCTTTTGGCGTTTTCTGTACCAGGCTAGTGCCGATTTTTTCCTTCATGTATTGATACCGAACAGGACCGTATCGGTATTTTCAATACCAATACCGGTTGACACCAAACTTATCTCAACCCGTGATACAAAAAAATACCATTAAAGTTAAGAAAAATATGAAAATGTATTTAACTTTTATTATTGTTATTATAATATTAAAATAATAAAAGTGTTAAAAAAACTATATATATTATTATATCATTAAAACTACTATACATTTGTATTGATAATTTACCTATATATTAAAAACATACCTATATATTAAAAACAGAATTGATTGAATAGTAATAAAAGTAGAACTGAATGAATAGTAACATCACTAAGGAATGAGCTGGTATCGGGTACCGGTATTGGTATCGAATTTACCAATCCGGGTGTATTTTCGGTACCAGTTCAACACCGGTATTCATCAGTTTTTACCCTCAAATGCCGGTGTCGTACCAGTACCGGTACCGAGCCGTACCATACCAGATATATTCGGTACCGGTACCCACTTTTAGGGATTTCGGTAACGGTATTTTCCGTACCGGTTGGCAGTGTTGTAAAAGTCGCTAGGCGGTCCCTAGTCGGCCGACTAGGGAGTTGGGAGTAATCGGAGTACTCGGAGAGTACTCGGGGAGTACGCGGACATGGTAAATATAAATAAAATTAATTGTTATATATTATTTATGTGTTAAAATAAGCATAATTCATGTCAACTGGGTATAATTTAAAATGAAACATGTTTAAAGTTCAAATATTCTGAATACAAGTCCGACTAGTCTGAGTACAAGGCCGAGTAGTCCGAGTACAAGGCCGAGTAGTCCGAGTACAAGGCCGAGTAGGCCGATTTTGACCGATTTTGACCGATTAAAAGTCAACAAACCACGTTGACCGCCTAGACCGACTAGGCCGACTAGGCTCCGACTAGGCTGACTAGGCTCCGACTAGGCCGACTAGGCGCCGACTAGGACCGAGTACTCCCTAGGCCGACTAGTTGAGACCGCCTAGGAGGAAGTCGCCAAGGTGGAGGTCCGAGGACCGAGTACTCGCCGAGTACTCGGCCGAGGAATCCGACTTTTGCAACACTGCCGGTTGGTACTGAGCTCATCAAATCCTGTAGTAACGTAGTAATGCAAGTAATTGCACCGTTTATATTACTTTTCATACACACAGTAAGTAAACTGTATTTCGTTTGAATGAGGTTTTATATACACAACAACTTATTTTGCTTTATTTTTTTGACTTTTTCTGTAATGAATGAATTGTAGCATGTAAAATTAACTTGGATAATTAGATTATTGATGAGTAAATCGTATCAAATCCTGTAATCAAACCGGTATCGTATCGGTACCAAATTTACTACACCAAATCATTTTCGGTACCAATTTGGTACCCACCTTTTGCCGTTTTCAGAATCGTTACTTTCGGTTCGACACCGGTCTTGCACCATACCTGTATTTATTGATTTTACCTTCAAATACCATACCGTATTGTACCGAGCATTTTCGGTGCCGGTACCTAATTTCGATACCATTACCGGTATTTCGGTACCATTACCGGCACCGAGCTCATCCATATTTTAACGTGTTAGCACCGTAATAACTGAACTGAAAACAACTGAATTTCCAACATGTAGGACGTGTGGGTCCTATTATTATATATTAGGTTATTTAAAATCGTTTTTTTTAGGACGGAGTGACTATCCTTTTCACGACATTTTTATTTATGTTTTGATATTCAGTATCTGCTTGCCGTTACTGACAAACGTTTTGCAGTCATTGGGTCCCCGCCGCAACGCGCGGGTGGAAAATCAACTAGTAATAATAACAACAACAACAACAACAACAACAATAATAATAATAATAATAATAATAATAATAATAATAATAATAATAATAATAATAATAATAATAATATAATTATGTAACTTTGGTAAATCATATGAAGTTTATTCAAAGGAAAGAAGGTCTACGTTTTGACGTAATCTTTGTTAAAGATCATATACTTTAACTTTTTTCTAAATATGCATACGTGTTTTTTGAAGAATATTTTTTACAACGACATAACTTTTTCTTTATTTTTGGATATGTCGTTACGACTTTATTTTCTATCTATATTTAAATATGCATACGTGTTTTTTGAAGAATAGTTTTTACAACCACATAACTTTTTCTTGATTTTTGGATATGTCGTTACGACTTTATTTTCTATCTATTTTCTTTTTTAAGTTTTCAAATTTTATTAAAGTCAGCCAGCTACAAAGCGTGAGTTATACCACAAATAACTTTTAAAATTGGCATTTAACCTCACTTTTCACCAATTGTTAAATGTTGTCTTTCAGTCCATCGGTTTGAATATATTAGCGATTCTAGAAAACTTTCTAGATCCTATATCTCCAAAATAATTGACGACTAGTGTAGTAATTAGTGCTTTTAGACCTGGACCGAACTGACCGGTCGGACTAAGAACCGGGATCTTGGCTGGTCTAGTTCAGGCTCTTTGACCGGATGGATGAGACCCGCGAGGTCGGACCGATAAATCGGAAAGTCGGACCAGGATTTAAGCGGTCGAACCGGATTTTGATTAAAAAAAATCTCATTTTACCTTATCTATATTTATATTATTTAGGATGTCCTCCGATTCTCACATCCGGTCGAACCGGTCTGACCAATGAACCAATAACAAGATCGGTTTAACGTTCGGTCCGGTTCTAAAAAAAATCATAGTAATTATAATTGCTTTTTTTTAACGGTGAGAATCTTTGACAGTTGAGAGAGAGATCTCACACCCTTCCAAACAGAGGACTCTAATCCTACTCTAACCAGACTATGTTGTCTTAATCGGACCCTAACATTCATCCTCATAGTAATTATAATTGCTTTGATCACTCTTTTTTACACTCCATCCATCCACTCGGATTAATGAATACTATTAAATGCACTAATCATATATAATTTGGATTTTGCTCTTTTTAATTGACAAGATAAACTATAATGAAAAAAGGACTAGCAAGTTTCTAAAAACCCTTAAATATAAATAAAGTCAAGAGAAAGAACAAACACCCAATACAATAAATTAATAATAATCTTTTCTTTTTTAAATGGTCAAAATTTTGTCATCAAAGAGATCATTTGAATCCTTACCAAATGAAAAGACAAATCTTTAGCCAACATCTTAATATCACTAGGTAAAAGTCCCTACACCACATATACCAATCTGCAACATTGTTCTTCATTATACTCTTCACCCAAAGATTAGCCACGACGTCCACTAAAAAATTTAAATAGAGGCCGTTTTATGATTAAAAATAACAACGTACCGCATGAGCCAAATACACCAGATTGAGATTAAGAAGATTGGTTCTTCATTATGCTTTGAACCAAAGTCTTTTTGTTAAGAAGATTGGTTCTATATTGGTGTCCATCTGCCAAAATAACGAGAGTTTAAGTCTCAATATTGGTGACAAATGGCGTAGATTTTAGGAGTAGTATAGTTTGTTATTTAAAAAAGAGTTAAATGCCATTTTAGTCCCTGTGGTTTGGGCCATTTTGGCAGTTTAGTTCAAAAGTTCCATTTTTCGTCTGTGGGTTCAAAAATGTTTCACCGTTTCCGTTTTAATCCACTGGGTTAACTTCATCCATTTTTTATGTTCACGAGAAGGGCAAATAGACCATTTTATATGTAATTCTATTAACTAGAAAGGCAATTCGACCATATAAAATGATCGAATTGCCCTTCTCGTTAACAGAAAAAATGGATGAAGTTAATCCAGTGGACTAAAATGGCAACGATGAAACTTTTTGGACCCACATGCGAAAAATGGAACCTTTGGACTAAACTGGTAAAATTACCCAAATCACATGGACTAAAATGACACTAAACTCTTTAAAAAATTATCAAGATTGAAAATGATCTTTATATGATGTAGATTTTAGGAGTAGTATAGTTTCTTATTTAAAAAAATATCAAGATTGAAAATGATCTTTATATGTATTTTTTTTGAACGACGACTTTTTATGTGTTTTAGGTCACCGCACTTCCTAAATTGAAGAGCCTCATTGCCGCACTCCGACCAGATTATGTTGGCTTAACCGGGTTCATGCTGGCTTTAGAGTTTGGCTTGGGCTTTCCCCCGAGAAACTGTACCGCCTACTGCCACTTGACAGACGTTGTGCCACCACAAAAGCTGAACACTCTGTGACGTAACACACGGTGGGACGGAAATCTGGGTGGGCTCAGGATAGAACCTGACACCTTTGCAAGAAGGCTAGACTCTATCCATCATTGCCTAATCCATCAAAACAACACAAGTAAGAATTAAAGTTGGGTCTCCGTTGAAAAATTCAATCCTCCCTACCACTAAGACTATAGGGTATGGGGCGGGGGTTGGGGCGTGGGTTGGATACAAACGCCCAAGTCACCACCCCGGGTGGGCGTGGGTTTCGGCGTGGCTCGTTTGGTGTGTGATTCAGCCAGGGCGTTGGGCGGGGCTACCCACATGACATGACAGAACCTCATTGGCCAAGAGCACTAGCAATGGCGGAACTTCATTATGATGTGGCTTGGCCACGCCACCCCATCCACGCCCACCATACCCCTTTAAAATTGGCTTTTGGTCTTGGGTGCCCCATACTCTATGTGTCACACCATGCCCCCAACCCACGCCCCACCATACCCCACGTTCTAAGCCACAAATAATCTTTATATGTTTTAGCTATAAAGATAAACCCTTGGTTAGAGAAATAGAGTAATATGTTTAGCTTTTCTAAAAGGTTAAACTAATACCACCTAAACTAGAATAATTTTGAAGTACCATTCCTAGGTTTTTGTTTACCAGTGAACCTACACATTAAAAGAATTGTTTATTGTATAAATCATATATGTTTCTTCACTAGGTCAACAATTCATATCTTCCACCACTAAGAAAAAAATGTGGCAGTGCAACAGAGAAATGCAGTGCAACAGAGTACTGCATGCACACTATTTAAACCCCCACCACCCTCTTCCACCATTTACCAGCTCTCTGTTCCCCTACTACTTAGTTTTTATCACCATAAACTTTCTTTATACAAACCCTAATTATGGCAGACCCTGCTAATGGTTACCTTCTTCAACCTCATTCCAATGACCACCACGACGCCACCAGTTCCCCACCTCCGCCAACCACCGCCATCACATCCTCTGGTGCACATTCTCTCAACAAAAAAAGTAAAACCATAGGAGGACTAGATGACAAGAAGTTTAAATTTAGAGGAGTTAGACAACGAAGCTGGGGCAAATGGGTTGCCGAGATCCGTGAGCCACGGAAGCGAACGCGCCGTTGGCTTGGCACATTTTCAAACGCGCAAGATGCGGCACGCGCCTACGACCGTGCCGCAAGTGTGCTCTACGGTACACGAGCTCAACTTAACCTTAAACAAACCAGTACCGCCGGAAGCAACACCGCGTCTACCTCGTCTTCACAATCGTCTACTTCAACGTCTGCCCGTCGCGGAACAGGCGGTGGTACGTCATCCACCACATTAAAACCTCTTCGGCCAATTCTCCCGCGGCCAGCTGGGTTTGGTTTCGGCTTCCCGAATACTCATCCAACCCCGGCCGTGCCCAGTTTCGGTAATTACGTACCGTACGGATTAATCTACCCCAGTTATAGCCCAAGCATTGGCGCTAGCAATTTAGTACAACAATATCCAATGCAAATTGTACAACAACAACGAGAGTACGTACCCTACTACAAGAGTGAGGGCCCCCCACTTTGTGGAACACCATTAACCTCGTATGATCCTAACCCTAACCCTAACCCTAGAAGCAATTTTGAAAACAAAAAAGGGCTGGAAACGAGGGAACAGTTTGAAGATTATTATAATAATCAAGCGAGTGGTTACGAGATGGATGATGATGAGATTAACGCATTGGTGAGTTCAGTTGGATCAAGTCTTTCTCTTGTATCGAGTTCTTCGCCGTCGATCGGGTTTGGAGAATCTGGTTGGGATCCAACAGGGGTCTACGATCCCGCATCGCCTACTTTTTGGTCGTGTATCGACGAGTACCTGCCGCCTAGCATTTGGGACTTTGATGATCCGTCGTTTGATTTTTGAAGCTTTATGTGGAAGGATAATTAGAAAACCTGGTGCACGAGGCTCCTGCATGTAATGGATCATCTTGCATGCATGCTACAATCTTGGATTTAAGATTTGGAATTGAAGAAAGGTGAGGAAGAATTTCGATTTTTAGTTTGAATTTATGGGTACTAAAGACTTTAGAAGTTAAGTTACGTTGTTTGATTTCGAGAGGTAAGTGATCATTGGACTACGTTAGTTTATGGCAGACAAAAGTTTCTATCAATGTTTAATTATGTTTATCTTTTGTAACATCAATATAATACTTTTTATCGGCCGGGAAAACCTCACCTAGGGCCGAAGCCCGTGAACACTCGCTCGGAGGTATGACAGGGCGGTGAGGTAAAACTCGTTCAGTTAAAGGATCGAACTAGCGATCTTCGCCTACTTGCTGACTTGAACCGTAGTATATTAGTAGACTTGAACCGTCGAGTTTAGGAGGATGCCCTCTTGGTAATTTAAAATATATAGATACCAATACTATTTCTGTTCTCCTTTTAATACATTTTGAGTGATGTGCATTAAAATATGAACCTGCATGTTGTATAATTTTGTAGATATCGATTTTCATACACCTGTTGGTCATTTTTTAGAATGTGTAATATTCTTGGAAATTGAACAATATCAGCATAGCGTCTCTTCGTTTGTAATTGGGAAAATATCGGAAAATAACGTCACACGGAGTGGGTGAAAACATGTGGCGTGGAAGCGACTTTTAGCCGGGCACATCGGCCCGCATATAGCATGGAGGGCAGTGTTGTGGGTGTGGCTTGAGGATCTTCACTGGCATGAGGGCAAATGTGTGAGTGAGGTGACGGCGTTTCATTGTGGGTGGTTTTTTTGGTTGTTTGATTGGTTCTTGTTTATTTTTTTTATTTTATTGAAACGCCACTTTCACGTCCATCCCACTCTGTGTTTTTTTACCACGCCTCGTGCTTTTTGGTTGTTTATTTTTTACCACGCCCCTTTGCTTCTGTGTCGCTTAAGGCCCCCTCTTCATGTTCTCCCTAGAGGTGGCAAAATGGGTGGGTTGGGTAGGTTTGGGTTATGGGTTAGGATGGGGATGGGTTAGGATGGGTTTGGGTTAGGATGGGTTTTTTAAGAAAAAGGTCAAGATGGGTTAAGGTCAAGATGGGTTTTGGTCATGATAGGCTAAAATTAAAAAAAATCAGAAAAAATTTAAAAAATTCAAAAAAATTTTAAAAAAATCAGAAAAAATTAATAATTAAAAAAAATCAGAAAAATTTAAAAAAATAAAAAAAAAATCAAAAAAATTCAAAAAAACCCAATCGGACGTGAATACGCCCAATCGGTCTGGCGTTCTTCGATTTGTTCAGCGGCTGATTCTCTCACATGCATCGAAGATTATAAATTACTGATTTAAATTACTGATTCTCCCAAGTAGATTCAAGATTTCTAAACACTCACTATTCAAAGAGATTTTAGAAAATGATTTAAAAAGACAAATCAAAGTTATGGGAATTGAAAAGAATGAAAATTGGGTTCACCATTAATGAAAACGGAGACCTGTGAATAATAATATTAAGAATATAGGAAGGAATTGTTCAACGGCTGATTGTCTCACACACATCGAAGGTTCCAGATCAGGTCTAGAATCACAAGCGGACGTGAATACGCCCAACCGGTCTGGCGTTCTTCAATTTGTTCAACAGCTGATTCTCTCACACACATCGAAGGTTCGAAGAGCATCCGGCGGCTGCTGGCGCGGCGGAGGAACATGGCGGCGCCACGGAGGGAGGGAGTGGATCTGACGAAGTGGCGGGTGCAGGAGACGCCGTCGGTGGTGGTAAGGAGCGGCGATGTGGTGGTGGAGTCGTCGGTGGAAGATGATGGCGATTGAGATGACATGATTGGCGATTGGATCGAGTGGGGCTAAACCCTAGTTCGTAGTTAGAAGAAGAAGAAGGTCATCGATGAGGACATGGTTGTTGATTGTTTGACAGTTATGTGTTTTAGGGTTAGATAGTAAAAGCCCATCCTGACCCATGAAAAAATTTAGATGGGTATTTTAAAACCCATCCTAGCCCATCTTAACTAAATCCTCAGCCCATTCAGACTTATTTCCTTTTAAAAAGAGACCCAAAGTAACCCAAAATATCATGGTTGGGTTTTTGTTGCCACCCCTAGTTCTCCCACTTTGTGTAGTCTAATAGAATGAAAAATACCCTAAACACAATGCAACACATCCTAGTATATCAAGTATGTGGTCACCTTCCCGCCAACTCATTCGCCTCTTCCGGCTTTACCTGGGCTAATGCCTAGCCCCATCGCGCCCCTGTAATGCCCCAGCGGGGTAGATTAACGCCCCCGTTGACACCCAAGAACTGCAAAGGGGTAGCCAAGTCAGCGATAACTTGGCTGTTGGTGCCTGTGAACTCACGGCCTCCCGCCCACAATGATCAACCTAAAAGAGAAGGATTTTTATGACAATTAGGTGGCAGAGGGAGGTGAAGACGACACACGTTTAAAGAGGGATCATCAATAATCGAACCCGAACATAAAGCACACAATTATCTCACTTCTAGTTATCAATACTCTCAACGATAGGAAGTATATCTTGTGGGCGTGGTTAAGGGGTGTGGTGGAACCACAATCCAAATGGGCGTTGCACACCACCCCCTGGGCATGGATGGCATGCATGGTGGGTCAAGGCGCGGCCACAACAATGGAGAAAGGGGCATGTTTGTCTATCTAGGTTTTCTTCCTTTGTTGTTTTTCAACCAATTAAAATACACCATATTAAATCACTTTATTTTCACAATCACAATCACACCACACCATTAGGCTAGAGGGTGTGGTTTAAAGCCCTAGTGGCTTTTATTATGCCACATAAGCGCCACGTAGACGACACATAAACAGGGGCTTTATCGTTAACTTACACGGTGTGAAATAACGCCGCTTATAAAGCCCCATTTAACTATATTAAAAAAGAAATAAAAAAACTGATTGGTTGACTTTTGGTGGGGCCCCTTAATTTCATCCTCTCGCGCGCTAACCCTTTGGTGGAATCAATCGATAGCGCCCCCTTTAACGGAGGCGGGGTGGGGGTGGGGCGCCGAAGGGCGCTATTGAACTTATGTGGCGGGGTGGCGCGAAGCCACACCCCCTGGCCTTATGCCTCTTTCATAGGGTGTGTGTGGATACCTCTCCAGCTTATCAGCTTATGTGACGTTAAGGTTTCGCATAGCAGGCGACACTTTTTATTCGTTCACATGACCATAATAGGATAGTCTTATCAGCTAGAGTTAGTGTCCGAAGTTTCATTTATAGCATTTTGTGGGAAAACTAATCATCTCATAGGCCAACCACAAACTCCAAAACCAAAGGAACCCACGAAACTGTTCCCATGCTCAAAAGCTACCCACAACCAAATGATATCATGTGAAAAGACTTGTAACCTAATCGTATCAATGTGTGTAAGTGGTCTCTCTTTCTGTTGTAAAATTAGAAATAGAATGGTTAGACAAACACCTCTTTAGTATGAAGTCGAAAAGGAAAATCTATTGAGGAATTGCGGCTACCGCGGCAGCACAAATTCAATTATCACCCATCTTTAAAACTAGAAAGATGTTAATGCTCTTACATTTCCAAAGAACCTCCCAACTTCTATAAATTGTGTTTTCTAAGGGTAGGGAGTGGTTAGACACTTGAAAGTGGTAAATTCAAAATCAATCAATGAGAGTGTGTTATGTCAAAGTGGTAAACTATAGTCAAAAGTGTTGGCAATGGTTAGACACTTTATGAATTGTTAACTACTAGTATTCAAAAAAAGAAAAGAAAAAGGTGTGATTGGTTAAGATGGCATGAACCCCACCCCACACTAGGGATGAGCTCGGTACCGAACCGGTAACGGAACCGAGAGTACCAGTACCGAAAATCCTCAAAAGTGGGTACCGGTACCGGTTCGGTACCGGTATTTAAGGGTAAAAACCGGTAAATACCGGTACCGTACCGGACCGGTACCGAACCGGTACCGAAAATGTCAAAAGTCGGTACCGAATCGGTACCGAAAAAGTACCCGGTTCGGTAAATTCGGTACCGGTACCGGTGTCCATTTTGCTCATCCCTACCCCACACACCCCCTCTCTCTCCTACCCTCCCTCTCCCCACATCGGCGACCCCTCACCGATTTCTTCCCCACACTCGGTAAACCTTGTGCGATAAAAAGGTTGGCATCAGTCACCGATCGGTGCCGCATGCCTTTGCCGCTGCCACTCCGGACTGCCTAATTACATCCTACTCTATTGTATTAATTGTGTTTAATTACAATTTTTTAACGGCCAACGAATCCTCCAAATGGGATACTCGCGAAATTCATCACATCAGGATACACTCGTCTCCGAACTGGGAAAACCCTCACCTAGGGCAGAAGCCCGAGAACACTCGCCCAAAGGCACGACAGTGCGGTGAGGTAAAACTCATTCAGTTCAAGGATCGAACTAGTGATTGCCGCCTACTCGCCTAGTCTCCCATTATCACCAGGTGCCGCCTAAAAACTAATGGGAGAAACAGGAATTGAACTTGGATCTCTTAAAAACTTAAGTCTCTCCCTTACCACTCCACCACAACCTCATTGTTACGTGTTTAATTACAAATTGTTCCATGAAAATTATACTCTACTTTAATCGTAGGCATAAAGTTAAAATTATCCGTAATGCTTTTTCAAAAACACACAGCCCCAAGTGTAAGATACTCTACTTTAATGGTAGCTAGGCATAAAGTTAAAATTACCCCTAATGTTTTTTCAGAAATACACAGCCTCAAGTACAATAAATTTTTAATCCACACTCCTAATTTAAAAAAAAAAATATTTTATATGCTTATTTTTATCTAGATATATTTATACATTTTTTTATTTTTTATTTTATGGTATAATATATTATTAGCATAATTGCTATTATAAATTTATGTTTTGTTTTATAATTTTTAAGATACAGTGTTTTATCATATTTCATGTATGATGTGGTGATATGCTTGTCTTTTACGTATAGATATTAATTTTATTTAGAATCGAGTGTGAATGGTAATATACAAGTGATCGAAGATTAAGCATACACGTCATAAAAGTTACAACACGAATTAGTTTTTTTTATTATTATTTTTTTTTTGTAGAGTGGCGCGTTTACCATTTTTGTTAGCTTAGCAATATAATATAATGTTTTATAAGGTCCGTATATATACGTTACGACATGCTTATTTTTATATACGGATTCAATAAAAGTTATTATTCGAGTTATTCAAATATAATTGATCTTTTTTTTTTTGTTTTTTGCCGTGAAAATTGTATTGATACTACCCAAACAACATCGGTGCCAGTACCGTAGTCGTTTTTAGTGGGTTTCTCGGCATGCCAAACAACATTGGTCCAGTAACGGTACTGTAATGTATCGTGACGAATCGAACTAATACCGGGCAAACAATATTGGTAACAGTATTTGTTTTCATGATTTTTCAATTGATATAGAACACGTGCCGGTATTCGTTTGCTTAGTGATGTTTTTTTTTTCTTTTTTTAACATTTCAAGTTTTAGTATTCAAAACAGTCCAATTACTTATATTATTATATACCAAGAAATTAATAGGAATAGAAATTAGTATATTTGAAAAAGAAGGGTTTCTTTAATTAAAAACTAAAATCAAGGAGTAAAAGGCCTTTGTCATAAAGTCCACGTCTTTTCTTTGGGTCAGGAATAGATCAAAAATGATCGGAATGGATTGAGAAAATTGGTGTAAGCTAGCTTTTTCGTAATTGTTCTTGTTGTATGATATTTTGTGATTCGGGCTTGTAACTTTGGTCGGCTTCTAGCAACTTGCTAGTCCGACAGTTTTTTAATTGAATCTGATTTCGCCGTTAAAAAGATACTAGAAACGTGAAAATGAGGGTTTGTTTAATTAACTAAGATCAAGACAATTAAAACAACATCGAGAAAGAAAATAGTTTAGAATTAATGATAAAGGATGAATAACTTAAAACAAGAATTGCAATTATACAAGTTTTACGACAAACCGGGTCATTATAATAGTTATGCAAGGTTCAGTGAATTACAAATAGAAAAATATGCACTCCAAATCAAATCTAATTCAATGATATTCGACTATTGGTATACATGCCCCGAGTGAAACAACACGATTAAATGATTTGATTGTGGTTCAAATAAAAAATACGCACTCCAGAAAGTCATTGTTTCTGATTGTGATTCCATGAAAATAATTTTTTTGCGATAAAAAAGATAAGTGTGGGGATTTGATCAGTATATTTTAGGTATACTCTAGGTTATATTAATTATAATTAAAAAATGTATTGATATAATTTATTGTTGTAGAGTTACAAGTAATGAAAGAAGAAAAAAAATAAATACTAACATCTATCTTAATTGTTTTTGTAGTTGGTGTATAATTTGGTAATTAATTTATTGTTTCTTTTGGGTGTGTTTAGGTGAGAATCGACAAACTCAATATTGAGTTTTGAGTAGGGGTGAGTATTTGGTAATTGGTATCGGTACCAGTATCGAATTTTTCGTACCAAATTTTTTTGATACCGGTACTGGTACCCAGTTTTTGTCATTTTTGGTATCGCTACTTTCGGTATCGGTACGGTACCGGGAAAATACCGAATTTTAACTTCAAATACAGGTACCGTACCGAATATTTCCGTACCGAATATTTCGGTACCGGTACCAGTACCCAGTTTTGATGAATTTCGGTATCGGTATTTTCGATATCGATACCACACTCATACCTAGTTTTGAGCTAGGCATTAATTAACCTATAAAGAAGCAAGTTGTATATGCATATATGTGTTGTAACCTTTGCTTAGGGAGTTTTTCAAAAAAAGAATAAAATTTTTCTTTTTAACCCTGAAGTTTTAATCTTTCACAATTTAAGTTTAAAGTTTTAATCTTTGTTTTCTGTTTAACCCTAAAGTTTTTATCTTTGACAATTTAAGTTTAAAGTTTTAATCTTTGTTAATTTAACCCCTTTGATTAATTTGATTTTTCACTTCTAATTCAAAAGTTTCCATCTTATACAATTTAACCCCTTTGATTAATTTGATTTTTCACTTCTAATTCAAAAGTTTCCATCTTTTGCGATTTAACCACTTTGATTTTTTTTACTTATGTGTTGTAACCTTGGCTTTGGGGGTTTTTCATACAAAAAAATGATTATGCATATGGTTGTTGTAACATTGGCTTAGGGGATTTTTCAAAAAAAAAATGATTTTTTTACTTTTCACCCAAAAGTATTTCATAAATTACTTTTAAACCAAAACTATTTGTTTTTTTTTTTACTTTTAACACAACTTTTTATCTTTTGCAATCTATCCTCACAACTTTTTTTACTTTCAACTTTGGTCCTTTATAGTTTTCATTTTCCGTAATTTTTTCGCTTTATGCTTCGTTCTAAATTTTGTGACTTAACACATCGCAACGTGCATCTTTGGTTTAACGCTTTTACATCGTCTATTTTTTCCGTTTAACAGGTTCAACATAACGTGTGCGTCCTAAATCGACTTAGTTATAACTAAAGAATCTCCGCCGCATTGCGGCGGGTTGTAATTCTAGTTAAAACTAAAAGGAAAATATTATAAGTAGTACACACATATAAATTGAGCAACTAACTAAATCAGTTGGTGGACCGTGTGAACAGGGGCGGACCCAAGCCCAACCCAAGGTGGACGGGCGCACCCCTGGGGAAAAAACTAGTGTTAAGTCCGTCGAAAATCTCGTCCGCACCCCTTGGAATTTTCCGTACGCACCCCTTGGAATTTTTCGACCGCACCCTTGAAATTTTTCGTCCCCACCTCTTAGGTAAAAAGTGCTATCAATTTATATTTTAAATTTTTTTAGTAAACTCCTATTTAAAAAAAAAATACTACCTAAATTATATAACTTTTAATACCTAACTAAGACTGCCTCCAATGCTTCCATTTGGAGGTTGCACTTAATGACGTGGCGTGTGCACTTGTGAATGATGCATTAGGGTGGACAATAAAGTAAGAGGTTTGCACTTAGTGAAGTGCACCTAAATGCAGGAGAGAGAAGGTGAAGGTGGACCCTTTAAAAACTAATGGGTTGGAAAAAGAAATGGTGATGTGGAAGAGAGAGGGTACATGTGGGAAGGATGTGTTGGAGTTAAAAAGAGGAGAGAGAGTGCATTTGTTAATAATGAGTAAAAAGTTGATGTGACAGTGATGACTAGGATGCATGTAGTAAATGCATCCTGTTGCATTGCGGACAGTCTAACTAAACCCAAATACCCATACTTTTACCCACTTATAATTCCTAACTAGCTAGCTCACTAAGTCTTAGCTCATTAACCAAACCCAACAATATTTCAAACTATAATATAATAATTAAAGCCCAAAACCTTTAGAAATTCTCTCTCGCTCTCTCTCTCTCTTGCGTCCCTGCACTGCCAACGAACAACATCACCCAGCGACAACAGTCCAGCAGCCGGCGACCACCGTAATCAGCCACCATACCACCGTCGTTTGATACCAAATCTAACCGGAATCTGAACGCGGGTAAGTTTCTTTGTTATTTTGATGATTTTGGTTGATATTATAGGAGAAAAAAAGGTAATAAAGTTGTTAAATAGGTTTGAAATTTTGTGTGTTTTGACGTTGTTTATGGTTGTTTAGATGATTTTTAGGGTGATTATGTTGTTTATCTATTTTTAGGGTGATTATGTTGTTTATATATTTTTAGGGTGATTACAACTTACGTTATGATTTCTAGGGCTTGAATAGTTGAAAACTAAAATTAAAATTGGAACATTATGTTATGGAGTGATGAATTTATGTTATATAGAGAAAGAATTGCTTAAGAAATTAGTTTTAGATGATGTTTTGGATAGATTTCAAAAAATGAAAACCTGTAGGGCGTCGACGTTTTAATTATGCTTGTAACAAGGTTTGACATGTTTTTGATGATTATATAAATTTAGCTTGATGTTCGTTTGTTTTACATGACCCGACCCAACCCGATACGAACCGATTTTTTTACTTATATACCTAGGGGTCTAAAATTTTTAAAAATGTTCCGCACCCCTATAGAAAAATTCATGGGTCCGCCACTGCGTGTGAATGCTAGAGACATGGGCTCTAGTCCAATCGATGCAAAGGGAAAGCCCATGAGCAAAACAGGAAGTCAGCAACATGTAGGAAACGTAAATATCTATACAACACTTTTAAAGGAGACTATTTTTTTATAAAAGGGAGCTGGAGGCAAATAACGGTCTGACGCAAAGAATTTTGGAGTTCGCAATTTGACGGCAATTAGCTTTGGAGAAGAAGGCAACAATTTTGGCATATGGCTGAGCACATAAACCAAAGCAACTTGGTGACAACCATGCGCGGCTAAACGCTTAGTGACCTCCGTCCGGATGAACGTTTATTAGTTTTTGCACTTTGAACTTTGTTTGCTGGTTCGTATAAACTGGTAACTTAAACTACTTGTATTGATTCTGTGAAACGTTTATTATATTTGGAATTGTTCGTCGTTCATCAAGCGTAATAGTGATTTCCTTAGCGGGTTGGTAAATTGGTGGGTGATTGGTATAATCAAATGGGTTGTTAGGTGTTAAAGTTTATTTAAAAACGGTCCCTAATAACTAATCAAAATCATTAAATCCAATGTCATGTCTATGTGGTTTTTTGAATCGGTAAACAAGTTTTTGTGTTAAAACGGGTAATCGTGACAAACTGTGTTTTTTCCCAAACAAACAAACCCCCAATTAGATAATTTAGTTTTTAGTTAAAACATTCTACACTAACCATAAATTCCATGTGGATACGATACCCTACTTATGCTATCTACATAGTTTAATTAGATTTTTGCATGACCCTTACGACAATCATCAGGAAACTAAGGGTTCTGTTTTCCGTTCTAATTCACAATCGATATTATGGTACTTGAACAACAAATCATCAACTAAACAAAGTAAAGAGCTGAATTGTAACACCACGTAAAAGCGTGTCCAATTATGTATAGACACGTATCCTAAACTCTAAATATGTGAAAGATTTAGTTTGAAGGACTAAAGTTGACAAACAGTGAAAATATGTATGCGAAGGGACTAAAAGTGTCAACATGCCAAACTTGAGCCTCTGAATGACCTTACGTGAAGAATATATCCTTAAACAAGTAATCAATTGGATATAAGAAGCCGTATGTGAAAATAATCGGAAGATTATAAAACTACAAGGGTTAAACATGTCAACATGTTAATTCTGACCATTGAGTGACCTTTTAACGAAACCGAGACTTCGAAATATTCAAATATACTCCCAAGAATAAGTGATAAAAATTTCATGTGGTTTCGAGATCGTTAAGGGAGTTTTCAAGACTTTGGGCTATAAGTGTCAACTTGATGAAACTTGCCTTTATAGTGGTATATAACGAAACCGAGCCAAACGAAGTTAGTTTATTCATCCTTGAGCCTCAACAAACTAACTACAAGGGCCTTACATGTCAACAATGAGGTTAAACAAGGTTTTAAATGGCCAGTGGCTGATTTAGACAAGTTTAAAACTTGTTTAACCTGTTTCCCAGGTTCAGGCGGGCCGCGTAAGACCTTTAACATCTCTACGCGGGCCGCGTAGAACCGCCCAGCTCAGAAAAATCATGACAGGTGCGGGTTTAAGCTGTTACACCGCCTCAACCTCAATAGTATCGGCTCTAGGGGCTGTATGCCGGTTTATTTAACCCACTAGGACACCTGGGGAGATCCTAGGGACTCCCATAACAGATGTGAAGGATCCTAGAGCTTGCAAATTAGTATGTAAAGGACTTAGTTCATAAGTTCAAGAACTCAAAATTGCAACAACTTTCTAAACACTCACTTCTGGAGCTTGCAATCAATAAGGAGAAGACTTAGAAGTGTAGAAAAGACAGCTAGGACCATTAGTAAGCGTTTAATTACTTGCTTAGTCGTTTTAATTAGCTTAATTACCGAAAAGTCAAACTTGTCGTAATTTAGATTTGACTTTCAGTTTAATCACATATGGTCCAACCACTGATCAAAACGAAAGTGGTTATGGAACCATATTAAGGTAGGTGATTAACCCTTAAAAGGGCACCTCCTAATTATCTCGTTTGACTAGTTAATTGCCGGGTCAAACTAGTTTGACAAAAAGTCAAACTAGGCAAAATGTTTGAAAATGATTTAAATTAGTAAAACAGAAGTTCTAAATTATATTTTAACATTCTAATGAGTTGGTAATTAATATTAGAACATTTTTTATCAGTCCTAACCCGACAATTAATAGTCTAAGGTCAGTTTATAACCGAAAGTCGCAAAAGCTTGACTTTTGCTTTGACTTTCAGTTCTGACCCTTTTAAGCTTAATTATCCCATGTTTTAAGCTTCCATTAGAACCACATTACTTAGTAGTATAACCCTCTGGAGTTATATTGCTTGATGCTAAGTGGTTTGGATTATATGCACTTGATCGTTAATATGCTTAAAAATACCATAAATGCCCTTTTGACACACAACTGAGATTTTAAGCAATGTGAATGGACAAAAACCTTTTCTACTGATATTTTGACTTGTCTCAAAAATTTGACATCAGTTTGAGGTCTAGATTAGGAGTTATGCTCAAATCGTAATTAAGAAGCTTTTTATTAATTAAACGGCGTAAGTAGCATAAAGCCTATCTAAACCCAATTTTTGATACCAAACTTTTTACCTACTAATGTAAAATAATATTTTGGGATTTTTGAAGATTTTTATTTATTTTTAGGCTGAGCATAACATAGGGTTATAGCTTTGATTCGGTAATTGTCGGTTTTTACCCTTTTCATGCATAAAATGAGTTTTACATAACATTTTGATACCAAACTTTTTGCTACTCATTTTATATGATAAATGAAGTATTTTAAACTTTATAAACTAAACTAAGATTTCCTATTTTAACCCGAAAATCGCTTAAAACCGACTTTTAAGCATTTTAAGCGCATAGTATGAGTCAAAACTATTTTGGCATATAAAAACTTATTACCTATTGATGTTGTAAGTTAATTTATGTAATTAAATAGTAAACCAAAGTTTTAAACTCAGAATTCTAATTTTGACCTTTAAAGCTTATGTGAAATTACCAAAATGCCCCTACGGTGCATAGTTTGGTTATATAAGATAAATTTCACATATATGCAATACTCTACTGTTATAACTTATAAAAATACATATTTTTTACTGATTATATCAGACCTAAAACTCAGTTTAATATTTAAACTATTTTATGAGCATTAAAATTACCAAAATGCCCTTATGGGACTTAACTTGGTTTAAATTACTTTTTGGGCATATATGTTAACATCTTACTGATGTATTAACATATTTTGAGCATAATAACGATTAAGACCTGTATATGATTCATTTGGTTACCCATTACGCAATTACGCGTTCGGATCGGCTTATGTGACTAGTTTACACAAAATAGTCGAAACGGGCTTAACCTTATCAATAAATCCTCAAATTACAGAATGTGTTTAGTTTAACCATATTATACAAGTATCCAATCTTGTCGGGTCTAAACCACATTCTATTCCGGTATCCGCTTAATCTAGCGTTTAGAACCGTAAGATTTCCTTCTACCTAGCCGGTCTAAGTCTTTGACTTAATTAAAGACCCGTTAGCATCCTAATAGGTTAATAAACCTTCTATACAGATTAAATAGCTTCCGGTAGAAGGTGCCATCAAAAAGCTTTAGGATTATACTGCTAGCTCAGGTAAATACTTTTAATTTATTTTCCCTTATACGGGCTTGGGATACGGTATAATAATACCGCTTGGTCGGGTATGAAATCATTTAATCGGATTGTGATTAATAAATTTACATAACCCGTTTTGATCTGTCTTGTTTGATAACATAAACATTGGGGGTTAATTCGACCATGTCCTGGATATCCTCGGCTCGTTTCATTTGAAAATGGCCACGACCTATGCACGGGGTGTAGGCATACACCTGACAGATGCAAATGCTAAATAATATATAAAACCACATATTGGGGATAACTCCTTTGTGGGTTCTATAAGTGGTGAGTCGGTTAATCACAACCGGCTTTCAACCGGCCCCAATTGTATGACAAACATGTAAATCTGTATACAAGATTATCTTTAAATAATTGTCCCAAGTTATAAACGATTTGTGCCATGTGCACTTAAATCAATTTTCATAAATGTTTTCAAAAGAGTCAGTTAATTGTATTTACCAGTGTAAACTGACGTATTTTCTTAAAGACTGATTGACAGGTACCTCTCGTAATAGGGTGGAGCTATTAGGTGTCATAAGAGGATCTTGCAAATCTGTTGGTGCATCTAGTGTCTGTTAACTTCGTCTTAATCGAGTCTTATGTCTAGATAGGATAAACGAACACAAAACAGGGTTGAAATTAGGGTTTTATATGATAAAGTAGGTAATTCCGCTTGAAATGGGTTATGGCAGTTTCAAGCGAAATCAACTCAAGTAATTCCGCTTTAAATGACCTGTGTTCAAGCGGAATCACCAACATTATAAATAGGTGATGTTAGGTGTCACTTGGAGCGGAATTAGCAGTGTGTGTTTGAGAGCCGAGGTGCTGCCGAATTGTAATCAGATCTGTAAAAGCTCAGGAAATCAGTAATAGATAAAGATTAGAAAGGAACAAGCTGTGTTGACATCTTTTACATTGATTCCGCCTTTGTGCTTGATGATGAACTACTCATACTGACTATTTAGGGTTACTGGATCGATCCAACAAATTCCATAGATACCTGAAGTTTGTTGTTTTTGTTTCTTTGTACTTTTATGATCCGCTTGTGGATCTTATTACATTCCAGTTTGTATATTCTTTCACTCGAACACTCAGACATTATGGTTTGTAATAGTTTATTTACCCAGCCTTCCGCTGTGCTATTATATTGTGTGTGTTGACAATGATAATATCAACTACATCACGATACTCCCCGTCGGGCCCACCGGTAATATGTGGAATTATTGGGGTGTGACAGGTTGGTATCAGAGCCAACATTGAGTGAATTAAACACTAACCTTTTGTGTTTAATCTCAATGACACAATAAGCACGTTCCTTAGACTTTCGAGTCTAGGCCATGACCTAGGATTTATTCTTAACTTTCCTTTGCTGTTTATATTTTATTTTGTTTTGTTTTCTTGTTTTGACAGGAAGATCAGCTACAATGCCTCCAAGAGTTAGGGGTAGAGGAA
Organism: Helianthus annuus; assembly: GCF_002127325.2. NCBI lineage: Eukaryota > Viridiplantae > Streptophyta > Magnoliopsida > Asterales > Asteraceae > Helianthus > Helianthus annuus. The sequence continues at coordinate 171,865,519 of NC_035447.2, read as the reverse complement.
AAGGTCCCATGCGAGGGGGACCATCAGCAGGACCTTCACATCGACGCACCTCGTCTGCGTCCTTTTCTAGTTCTGACTCCCGTCACCAGTGGGGTCACTCCTTCGAACCAGCGAGACACTCTGTCTCATTGAGCTCCTCACCTTCATTCCATCCATCATTCGGGCCGCCTGTTCCAGACGAGCCCCAGCATTCACATCATTCTCAACACTCCCATGAATCTCACCAATCTTACCATTCATTGCACTCTCATTCCTTTCACCATTCGGATGCTACCTACTCCCCAGCACAGTTTAATTCGAATGATTATGTCAACGACTTTTTAGGCTACAACCCTTTTGTCACACCCCGATTTCCACGTGTCTCACCGGTGGGCCCGGTGGGGGATTACCGTGACGATGTTGGCAACAATATAGTCAAACCACACAATTATATAATGCACAGCGGAAGCTTAAGATAAATATATAAACTTCAACCTCTGGTTGTAATACCAAATGTATTACAGAAGTTGAATATATCCACAGCGGATCAAAAAGTAATAAATATTGTTCATTCAGATGCAGCATCGAGTTTGCGAGACTATGTACGATGCTTAGGACGCCTATACCAGCCCATTTCGTATAGTACCTGCACTTAATCTTTTTGGGGAAAATACGTCAGTTTACACTGGTAAATACATTCAACTGACACATTTGAAAATGTTTATTAAAATTGATTTGAATGCACAAGGCACAAACTCTTTTATAACTTGGGAAAATTATTAAAATCTTGTGAACGTTTTACATGTTCTTTTATGCGTTCAGTAGCCCGGGTCGTGCCGGTTTAAAGATTTATAGACACACCACATTGCGTAAAACCGTAGTATAAAAACCAACGGCTACGTCTTTAATTTAATGTCGACAATATATACCGGGTGTACGCCTACACCGGGATGTCGATGGTCGTGGCCATTTCGTAAAATGATGCCAAGGATATCCGGGACAACGGTCATTAAACCCCCCAAAGGCTTTTAAGAAACAAAACTGTTTAAATGAGCCGATCATATTATTTAATTAACCACCTAAGCGATGGAAGAATATAATGCTCAATCAAGCGGTATTAATATACCGTAACCCAAGCCCATATAGGGGAAATAAGTTAAAGTATTTACCTTTGCAAGTATATTTCCTTAATTTGGATTAAATCACCGATAGCTTTTACTGGGCCTCCTAATCTGGAACGAAGGTTTTAATTAACCTCTTAGAATCCTAACGAGTCGTTATAATGGCCGTAGCCTAGACCGGTTGGTTCCGATATAGATATATAGATATGGTTTAATCGCGCGAAAAGGCGAAAACCGAGAATGGAATGTGATTCTGCCCCAAACAAGTTCAGAGACTTGTTTTATATGGGTTCAAGGTTCACACTCTGGATTTTGGGGTTCAAATAATATAATTTGACCCGTATCGGCTAATTTATGAAAACTTGTTTCATAAGCCGAACCGTGCGCGCAATAGGCGAAACGGTTAACCATGAGAGTCGTACGCTTATTTCCTAAGTCAATATGCCTTAAAGAGATTGTGGTATCAGTAGGATACCTTCCGTGATGCCCGTAACGAGTTTTAGTTAATATTACGCCCCGTAGGGGCTTTTCGGTCATTTTAAAGACTTTTAAAGTGCTTTTCGAGTTCTACAGGAAATCTGAGTTTCCCAAACAGTTTATAAAGTCTAAAATACTTTATTTATTATTTAAAATCAATAGCAAATGGAATCGGGTCAAAAGACCTTGTAGAACTCATGTTTTGGCCAAAAAGGGCATATTCGGTATTTACCGAACCGTAGCCATAACCGCAGGTTATGAGCGAGGTAAAAATTATTAAAAATCTTTATAATTCCCAAAATATTATTTTAATACAGTGGGTAAAAGTTTTGGTGACGAAATTGTTGGTGCACTTGTGTCTGTACTTTGTCTGTATTCGGTCTGTATGTAAACGATGTCCTAAATCAGTCTGTAAGTTGACCAAGTCAACTATCCTCCTAGTTTGACTTGGACAACATGATGTTGTCTGGATCGAAGGATAGCCTCGAAGGATACTGCTAATCCTTCGAGGTGCTCGAAAGATATGGTTCGACCATGGTTCGACCATTAGGCATCGAAGGATGATCCTTCGATGTCCATGCTGATCTTTCGGACACATTGTCATCGACAGATGATCCTTCGGACCATCTATCGATCCTTCGACCAAGACCTGTTATGTATGGGTATAAATACCCATGCAGTGTGTTAGTGTTAATGAGGACATGCACATTTGGAGAGTTAGTGAAACTCTGCTGAAAAACACACACACACACACTTTAGAGAGTTTGCAAACAGATTGTAAACCTTGTGCTTGTAACCGTAAACCTTCATACGTATTAATACAGTGGTGTTAATCGGTGAACTTTGTGTGTTCTTGTGTTTGTTCTTGCATCATCCCGGTTTGCCCGCTAGCTTGGATTCCGCACTCGCTAGTGGGTTAGTATAACAAGGTTTAGGTTTGTTCTCGATCCTCCGAGAAAAGGGACCTACAAGTGGTATCAGAGCCTCGCTCTTTACCTTGTTTAAAACCGGTTTGTTCAAGTTCTTGGTGTGTTTGGACACTTGGTTTAGCACCCGTTTTTGGTAGTTTTCTGCATAAAAACGCGTACTAAACCTATCGGGAGTGTTCGGGGTCGGTTTGGGTAACATAAAAACTGTTTTTGTGAAACTTTGATTTTTCCGGCCGTATTCCGATCATCTTTCCGGTGACTGGACTTGGGGATAAGATTGCCTTTTTGGGTAAAATTTTTGAAAGTCAATTGTTTGGTGAAAAGTTGTTGCAGAACCATCCTTTCTGCCGAAAGTTGGTACATCAACACATCACCTTTTTCACCAACCCGTCGTACTTTGTGTCAGTGTGTCAGAGCTGTCGAAAGATATCCTTCGACATCGAAAGATATCCTTCGACATCTTTCGATCAAAGGCAGCTCGAAAGATAAGCATCCTTCGAGTAGTCTTTCGAAGTCTTAGGGTTATCCTTCGTAGTTGGAATCTTTTCGAAAGTTGGTTGTCCGAAAGATAAGGATACATCTCGAAAGATAAGGATCTTTCATTGTGAATCTTTCGAGATCAGTATTCGAAAGATATAGATCTTTCGAACTGTGAATCTTTCGTGATAATCAGTCGAAAGATAAGGATCTTTCATTGAGAATCTTTCGAAGGCTTTACTCGAAACTCAACAGTAATCTTTCGATCACTGTTGATCCTTCGAACTAGTCTTGATCTTTCGAACAGGTTTTTATCTTTCAATTCTTGTCTGTTTAAACTTAACAGTTTGTGTTTGTGAAGGATCTCAATTAATATTTGATCAAAATGAGCTGTACAAGTCCATGGGATTGGAGTTTGGACTCACGAACCAATCAAAAGTTAGTCACTGCTGCAGATTGGGCAAAGAGTATGACTCCACAGCCTTCAATCAGTGCAAGTCAATGGGCTTTGGTGTCAAAGCAAAATCAAGACATGCAGAATTTTGTGGCAGAAAGAGGAGAAGGATATGCAGCTACTACTAAGATACGCCAGGATCAGTTGAAGAAGAAATTCGAATCATTTCGTTTCTTAGAGAATGAAACACTAAATGATATAACGAATCGTTATTATCATTTAATGTGTGAAATGCGTGCTTTTGGTGTTCCTACATCTCAACAGGAAATGGTGGCACGGTTTGCTGATGCTCTACCACCAAAGTGGGGTTCATTCATCGAGCAGCTGAAGCATACGGGTACTCTGAATACAGTCAACATCTATGAATTCATTGAGAAGCTGGAACACAAGAATGACCAAGAAATCTGGAAAGCTAAGCGAGCTCTTGTTCCTAAAAACACAGAAATGTATTTGCCTGGTTTTGGTCCTTCAGCTAGTTCTAGTTCTGTTCAGCAACCGAAGCTTCAAACTGCTTTTGTGTCCAATACGAGTTCCTTTTCATTTTCTCAGTCAATAGCTGCTCCACAACCTCAATTCGATCCGAGGTCGTACATTCCTGTCCCAACACAGCCACAACCACAACCTCAAGTTTCCACAACAAAACCTCAATTTGAGCAAAGCATCGATTGTGGTACGGACACACAGTTGGGAAACGGTGACCAAACAAGAACTGCATTTTACGCTGAGATTGTCAAGAATGTCAATGATGGTCAATCTTCGGAAGATGATAACAGTTCAGGATATAGTGGCAGTTCAGATGAAGAATCTAATCTAAATGAAAGAATTGATTCTGAAGCTGATAATTTGTCGAATGAGGCTGACAAGAAATCTGACTTGATCGAGAAAGCTGATGCTACATCGAAAGAAATGGAGAAGATTCTCACTGAAGATGGATCTTTCTCTTCTCAACCTGTCTCTATGACTAATGTCACAGCTTCTTCAAGTCAGGTAAAGGTTGAAACTCCTAGCATATGTAGTGAATGTGCTAAAATGAAGCATGAATGTGTTGAATTGAGACGTGAATCAGAAACGGTTCATAGTCACAATCAAAGTTTGGTAATTGAACTGGCCAAGTGCAAAGAGGCAAACATGGCGTTAACTCAAAACGAAAAGGAGTTTAAAACTGTGATTGAAACTCTAAAGAAAAGTGTTTCCGAATTGAACAAAGTTGTGTATCATAAACAAGTTAGTATTAATGACTATATCAACCTTGTTGAGGAAACCAAAAAGCAATTAGCCATTGCCCAATGCGAGCATGATGCGATCAAACAAAAATTGGATAGTTATTCTAACTCCCAATTTGTGCTTGATCACATCATCGAGGTTCAACAACCGAAAGGAAATCAGAAGGGGATAGGATATAAGAAATGTCCGCCCCCTTTGATGAACAACTATACCAAAATGCCCGATGAAGAGGAAATGCCCCGGTATGAACCCAGTGTGCCTCTTAACGTTGAGGAATTTGCTACTGGGCTAGGGTTCAAACCGGACAATTCATCGGAGGGCTCATCTGATAACAAAGAAAAGTCATCATGTGCTTCAAATCAAAGTCCTCCAACTATTGAGGACTGTGATTCTTCAGATGATGAATCAGATGTGAATGACCAGGATGAATCACTTGATGAGGCGAAAGGAGTAGAAATTCCAATTGAGAATCATATTCTTTGTGATCCTCCTACTCCTGTCGTGCAACCTGTTGCCAAGAAAGTGATAAATCCTGTCAAAGATGTCAAGAATGACAAAGAAAGTGTGTTTGCTGTTAAAAGCAATGATTTGTTGTACACCTTGGTCGGAGATGTTAAGATTTATTCAAACAATGATTTTCCAATTAAAAATGTCAATCCATCCCTGATTGATAAAGTTTTTGAAGATAACACAAGCAAGTTTTTGGGAAAGACGATCCCTGGAGTTACTGTAACTCAATGTGATCCAATTCCAAAAGCTGAAATCAGAAAACAATTTGGAAAACAGAAATCACCGACAAAGCAACAACCGATTGCTTTTAAGGGTAAACAACATCAACTAGCTCCAAAGCCAAAGGCTAAGGTTGAAACAAAGGGAGCTCGTAATCAGAAGAAGGGCAAAGATGTTAAATTTGTAGCATCAAAGGGTACCGATAAAATTGAGACTTTAGAAAACAAATCAAACACCGATTTTGTACAAAAAGTCAAGATTTTGAAGCGTAACAGTGATAACAATTACACCCAACACACAAACGGGTGTGATGAACGAGCAAGTACCTCAGGTTCTACAGGTTCAACATCTGCCAGTCGAACAAATTCTCCTAAGTTTGTTGAAAGGAGAACTTGTTTCAAATGTGGGAAGTTTGGGCACATCATTAAAGACTGCACAAACTCGCCCAAACCAAATTTTGTTGAAAGAACCCCCTCTGAACAAGGTCACTCACAACGTCGTCCTGTCTCTCCAAAACGTGATAAACGCACAATTAACGAGCAAGAAACAAAACAACGACGTAAAAATGTAAAGGTGATCGAAAAGGCCTTAAAACCGGAAACTGTTAAAAGGAAACCTAGTTTGTCACAACCATTAAAACCAGAAAATGTACATAATACACACTCTGGTAAACAAAAACAAACTTGGAAACCTAAAACAGGTAAAGGTTCAAGGGGAGGTGTTGTGCTTGAAAATTATCAAGAGGTTGAAATTACATTTTTTGATTCTCAGGGGCAACCCAAGTCTATGAAGGCTTGGGTCCCCCTCTCCAACTAATCTCTGAGTGAGTGTGCAGGAAGTTCCAGGAGGAACTATCGATAGTCATAGGATTATTGATAGTGGAATGTCCGTGCACAAGATAGGCGACAGAAGAAATTGTTGCCTTTGATGGAGAGAAAGAAAAGAAGAAGAAAATGTGATTGAATGATGGTGCAAAATTCGACCAAATGAAGAACGTGCCGAAAATTTGGTCATTCTGGTTCTTGATCGGGTCCGCAGGAACGAATGAAGTGAAATGTGTGTCGATGCCTTGGAGTGCATTGAATATCCGCACACCATTTCTGAAAGAGAAAGTCACAGACCTTCGCTGGTGCAATATGGAAGACCAGCCGGACCCGGAGGTTTACGACCTTGTTGCTGTCAAGAGATTAGTCAGTAGCTACAAAATCGACTTTGAAGTCCACACCGGGTGGATATCAAGTTTGGAAGAACACTTAGATTCCTTGCAATGCATGAAACGGTTGCAGGATACGGTTTTTGAATTTCTAAATCTCTCCTATACTTGTTGATTTTTAAGCTACTTTATGAATTATTATCATCTCATACAGCACTCTTTGGCCTGACACGTTGATCTCAAATATCACCTCACACGTGATTGTTTCTTTGTGAAACTCGTCAATGTTGTCATGGTCCGCACCGCTTACCGGCATGCCAATTCATTTTTCCAAAATTTGTTAAATCTTTTCTGATAAAACTTATTTTTGGTAAATGGCATTAAGGTCAAGCAAGAGTAAACCAACATCGGAAAATCATTTTTGTAAATATCTTTGTGTTTTTAAATTTCTCTTAGTTTGTTGATTTTAGGGGGAGTAAATCCAAAAATCGGAAAATACAAAAACATCGAAAAATTTCAAAAACATAAAAACAATAGAAAAACAAAAATGAGTTTCCTGGCGAGCAAAAGAGAAAATGATAGTACATCAGTGGTCTATCTAAACCTCTTTAAACCTTAAATGCAAAACGATAAGCAGCTCTATATAAGATGTATCGGTAGGCTCACAATCATTTTAAAGTGTGCAGGGTGATATAAATCTTAATCGACTGAAGATCAGGTGGGAACCATTCATTGGCATATGGTCTTAGTACCGAAATTTCGTTTGATAGATTGCCGAGGTTCTGAGATATTCGGTCTTTATGCTGCTTATCATCTGGGTATCATGGTTGTATCTTTTACCGAAAAATAACGGGGACGCAAGTCTAGATCTTCCATGATACTATACATACGTGTACATATTGCATACTGCATTCGACCTCAATAAGTGATAAACAATCACATGTCCAAATCAAATAAGTGATAAAATATCACATTTATCCGGGTGTCAAGTTCGTCTCTCTGCTGTACGGAAGTACTGACCTGTTCACGGACTTGCACCTGTGCCCTCATGCATACGAAAATCAAGTTCCTCATCAATAAGTGATTATATCACAAAGGACTTGTTTTCAAATCAAAATAAGTGAGTATCTCACAATTTATACGGTCAAACAGATGATAATCGGTATACTCACCGGTAAGATGAACTCTCGTGCATACCTTGATACGGGAATGTGTCGTGATGTGGATGAACACCGGTTGGTAAGTATAAATCATACCTTAACGTATCCTCTCGCCATGATTACATCTGATAAGTTGAGCCTAAGTGGACAACAATACCGATAATTGTTATAGGATGCTTATCTTAATATTAACTAACTGAACAACAAGAGTGTTTTGGCATGACCGTACACTGATATGATTCTCTTACCCTCGAAACTCGCAAAAAGAATGTCTGTATATATTTATTTACTGCTTAACTTTTATTGTTTTTTTTTTAAACAGTTTCGTCGTTTGGTGCATATCAGCACGACATTAGCGGTGATGTCGTTTGATAACACTCAAAGGATATTAAAATTGTTGTCTTTTAATTTCAAAAACACACCTAAAATCTGTGTTTTAATATAAACTTTATAAAAGCCAAAAAGATTTTATTTCTGCTTTATTTTCGATCGTACGATGTTGGAGCTCAAGTCTTCGTTGCCTGAAACCTGAACGAAAACCAAACTGACTAAATCTTCATAAACGGTCGAAATTTGCATGTTTTGAAAGTTAGAATTTAAAATTTGAAAAATTTATTAAACTTTCAAACTGTCGGACGGTGCTTGATTGTGACATGGTCATTCGTGTGTCATTTGCTTATACTATGTTCCAAGCAGTTGTTCTCATTACGCGTTTAGATTTCTTGCATGTGCAGATTCTAAAGGCTAGGAGAACATGGTCGATGACAAGCTTTGGAATGAAGACACGACGAGAAGGCACTCAAAAGATGAAGATGATTGAGTTGCCGCTGGCTATCATCAACACCACAAGGATCTCACTTCATAAAGTTAAAGTATTTCACGAGCATAACTCAAGGGGGAGCTTATGTTAAGGGGGAGTTTGTTAACACACTGCCTACATGATACGGGTAGTTTGTTGATACACTCTCTGCTTTCAAGACGTGAAGACTTTGAAGATCCTCCGACCATGAAGACTTGAAAGGACATCAGAGTTTTGGAAACTCGAAGACCAAAGACTGTCGAAGTTCGAGACAAGTCTACATCTATAGAAGATAAAGACAAGATAAAGACAAAGCTACAGCCAAGGGGGAGTTTGTTGGTGCACTTGTGTCTGTACTTTGTCTGTATTCGGTCTGTATGTAAACGATGTCCTAAATCAGTCTGTAAGTTGACCAAGTCAACTATCCTCCTAGTTTGACTTGGACAACATGATGTTGTCTGGATCGAAGGATAGCCTCGAAGGATACTGCTAATCCTTCGAGGTGCTCGAAAGATATGGTTCGACCATGGTTCGACCATTAGGCATCGAAGGATGATCCTTCGATGTCCATGCTGATCTTTCGGACACATTGTCATCGACAGATGATCCTTCGGACCATCTATCGATCCTTCGACCAAGACCTGTTATGTATGGGTATAAATACCCATGCAGTGTGTTAGTGTTAATGAGGACATGCACATTTGGAGAGTTAGTGAAACTCTGCTGAAAAACACACACACACACACTTTAGAGAGTTTGCAAACAGATTGTAAACCTTGTGCTTGTAACCGTAAACCTTCATACGTATTAATACAGTGGTGTTAATCGGTGAACTTTGTGTGTTCTTGTGTTTGTTCTTGCATCATCCCGGTTTGCCCGCTAGCTTGGATTCCGCACTCGCTAGTGGGTTAGTATAACAAGGTTTAGGTTTGTTCTCGATCCTCCGAGAAAAGGGACCTACAGAAATCTTGGTTTAGATAGGTGTTATGCTAATTGCGCCGTTAATTACTAAAGTTTACTTTAAATGCGCCATTTAGCATAACTCTCATTCTAGACCTCGGATTGACGTGAAACTTTAAGGACATGCTTATATTTTAATAAGCAAGGTTCTGGTCCGTTCACGTGTCCGAAATACTCGTTTTATTTTCAAAATGGCGTTACGGTCAACCTTTAGGCGATTAACGGAAATGTGCAAAAGATTCGGATAACTCATGAACCGATCACAGAGGTTGATACCATCATGTAACCTGGTCCTAAGAGAGTCCTAAGGTATGTCTATACCTCACTAAACGGGTCAGAACTGAAGTCAATGCAAAAGTCAAACTTTTGCGACATTCGGCTCCGAACCGGTTCAATATAGCAAATGATCGATTCAAACGAGCGCAAACAAGTTTATATACTTAATATCATATTTTATGAGTGTCAAAACGGGTTTCTTAGTATGTACATTACAGATTATGCATAAATCGCTAAAATAGCTTTCTGTTGACTTTTTAACCGCACGTTTGACTCGATATTTGACATAGTTAGAGTGGTGATCAGGGGGGACCCTTTTAGAGGTTTATTACCCACATAATTACCTACTCAAAACTACTTTTGATCCGTCATAAGACTGAACCATTTGCAAGTTATTGTAGTGACAACCGTTAGTTACGACGGTTGTGTTTATAGGCTAAAACTATGGAAATGTATGACCAAATTGGTTGTGAACGACTTACAGAAGTGGTATCTTGCTTAGAGAGCAGAAATGGATGCTTGGGAGCTCTTAGAATGATCAGATGAGTGTGTTTTGTGTTGTGTGAATGTTATGAGCATAATGTGCTATTTATAGCCAAAGAAAGCACCCAAGATCATCACAACTCAGTCTACATTTGATCATGGATCATGGGCAGGTGTCCCTAAGTGATATGGGTCAAGTGTAGGGTGCCCATGCCTCATTGATTGAGGTTTTGATCGTTCAAAGGCTCCAAAAGGCAAGTAGTTACAACTTTCTGCATCTGGGCGTCTCACGCGACCCGCATGGGAGTTCCATGCTTGTTTAACGCGGGTCGCCTGATATTCAAATATCAGGCGCGTATTTTAGGAGGCTCGCGACCCGCCGACACTTAGGCTATTACTTAACGCGGGTCGCGAGAGGCCAGATTTCCAGAAACTTTAAATCTTTTGAAATGATTACGAAATCCTGGTAATTAATAACGAAATCTTTCGTAATGATTTACCTGACCTTTCGGGTTCGAAGGGGTAACTTTGCGGTTTGGCCCTCGGTTATTTACCGATAGGGGCCTCGTGTTATTTACCCGCATTATAAAGTCCCCGGTTAGTTTATTAATTATTTGGAAAGCCTTAACTTTCACTGTTGACGCTTTTAACCCTTCTCATACGAATTCGAGTATAACTCTCTCGTTTTAAGACGGGACTTCGCGGAATTTATACAGTATATTCTAGTGGGCGTATAATACTGTTACGAAGCCTTGGGAACGTTAAAGGGTCACTCAGAGGTATAATTAAACATGTTGACACAGTTAACCCCTGTAGCTCGTAATCTCCCACTTTCTTCCGCGTTTCGCCTCCGTACGATCTATGATTTATTCGTTTGAAGGTTCAAGCATTTATTTAGGGTTACTATACAGTATTTTTACCCTTGTTGACATTTATAACCCTCGAATTTATATACTTTCAAGGTTTGTCAAAATTTGTACTTTATTTAACATCAATGCCACGTGTAAACAAATGACACGTGTTAACACATTATTGGACACAAAAATTCGAGGTGTTACATCCTCACCCCCTTAAAATAAATCTCGACCCGAGATTTACTCAAATAAATAGGGGTACTTTTCTTTCATTGTGTCTTCGACTTCCCACGTATATTCGGGACCTCTACGAGCATCCCATTTGACTTTTACAATCGGTACGTGCTTTCTTCGAAGTTTCTTCACCTGTCGATCTTCAATCGACAAAGGTTTTTCTATGAACTTCAAGCTCTCATCTATATGCACATCTATGTGTGGAATCACCAATGATTCATCGGCGAAGCACTTTTTGAGATTGCAGATGTGGAACACATTGTGAATTCCATTGAGCTCTTCAGGCAAGTTTAACTTATAGGCGACTGACCCGACCCGTTCAATGACCTCAAAAGGTCCTATGTATCTCGGACTCAGTTTGCCCTTCTTGCCGAAACGCATCACCCCCTTCCAGGGTGATACCTTAAGCAACACTTTTTCACCTACTTTGAAGTGAAGATCCTTACGCTTTGGATCAGCGTAGCTCTTCTGCCTATCGCGGGCAGCCTTGAGACGTTCCCGGATCTGGACAATCTTGTCCGTTGTCTGGAAAACAATCTCTGGTCCTGATAATTGGACCTCTCCTACTTCCGCCCAACAAACAGGCGATCTACATTTCCTACCGTATAATGCCTCGAAAGGCGCAGCCTTTATGCTGGTGTGGTAGCTATTATTGTAGGAGAATTCGATCAGGGGTAGATTCTTATCCCAGTTACCGCCTAAATCGATTGCACATGCACGAAGCATGTCTTCTAGCGTTTGGATGGTACGCTCACTTTGACCGTCCGTCTGTGGATGGTAAGCCGTACTAAAGTTCAAACGCGTGCCCAAAGATTGCTGGAAACTTTTCCAGAAATGAGATGTGTACCTGGTATCTCTGTCGGAGATAATAGTCACAGGTATGCCGTGTAAGGCTACAATCTTATCAACATAAAGTTGGGCTAGCATATCGGAGCTATACGTCTCCTTGATGGGTAAGAAGTGAGCTGATTTAGTCAGCCTATCGACTATGACCCATATTGTATCGTTTCCTTTCCTGGTTTTGGGTAACTTGGTTATGAAATCCATAGTTACGCATTCCCACTTCCACTCGGGAAGTTCAGGCTGTTGTAGCAAGCCAGACGGCTTTTGGTGCTCGGCTTTGACTTGAGCACAAGTCAAGCACTTTTCTACATGGGCGGCTACAGACTTTTTCAAGCCTATCCACCAATAATTTGCCTTTAAGTCTTGGTACATTTTGTCTGCACCAGGATGGACTGAGTATTTGGAACCATGGGCTTCCTGGAGAACAACATCTCGTAGTCCTCCATAAATCGGAACCCATATACGTCCGTTCAATCTAAGGATTCCATCCTTGCTAAGAGTCAACTGCTCCTCAGTTACTCCTAACTTTTCATTAGGATAATTAGCTTCCAACACAGCCTCTCGCTGTGCAGCCAAAATCCTTTCAATTAAATTGTTCTTGACCTCAATGCTCTTGGCATTGATTCGAATAGGTTTTACCCTTTCTTTTCTGCTCAAGGCATCGGCGACTACATTCGCCTTGCCGGGATGGTACCTGATCTCGCAATGATAGTCATTCAAGGTTTCCATCCAACGACGCTGCCTCATATTCAACTCCTTCTGATTGAACAAGTGCTGGAGGCTTTTGTGATCAGAATAAATCACGAACTTAATACCATAAAGGTAATGCCTCCATAATTTCAGTGCAAATACAATGGCACCCAACTCCAAATCATGGGTGGTGTAATTCTTTTCATGCACCTTTAATTGCCTTGAAGCATAGGCAATCACCTTGCCCTTCTGCATAAGCACACACCCCATGCCTGTGTGTGATGCATCGCAGTAAACTACGAATTCATCTGTACCTTCTGGTAATGTCAGTACAGGTGCGTTGCTTAGCTTTTGCTTCAGTATTTCGAAGGACTCTTGCTGCTTTGGGCCCCAAATAAACTTTTCTTTCTTCTTGGTTAGGGAAGTCAAGGGCGCAGCAATCCTCGAAAAATTTTCAATAAACCTCCTGTAGTATCCTGCTAACCCCAGGAAACTACGGATTTCGGTAGGCGTCTTTGGCTCTTGCCAGTTCATGACCGCCTCTATCTTAGCGGGATCCACTTGGATACCACGCTCACTCACAACGTGACCTAAAAACTGGACCTCTCGTAGCCAGAATTCACATTTTGAGAATTTGGCGTAGAGTTTCTCACGCTGTAGTAATTCGAGAATGCAACGGAGGTGTTTCTCGTGGTCTGCTTGGTTCTTGGAATATATAAGGATATCGTCGATGAAGACTATGACAAATTTGTCCAAATACGGTTTGCAGACGCGATTCATGAGATCCATGAACGCAGCCGGTGCATTTGTGAGCCCAAAAGGCATCACTAGGAACTCGTAATGACCATAGCGAGTCCTAAATGCTGTCTTATGTACATCCTCATCTCTGACCCTTAGTTGATGATAGCCCGACCTTAAGTCGATCTTCGAGAAATAGCTTGCTCCTTGCAGCTGATCGAATAGATCATCGATCCTTGGCAAAGGATATCTATTCTTTATGGTCACTTTATTTAGCTCTCGATAGTCGATGCACAACCGCATCGATCCGTCCTTCTTCTTTACAAATAGGACTGGTGCTCCCCAGGGAGATGAACTAGGTCTGATAAAACCTTTCGCCAGCAGTTCATCCAACTGGGTCCTCAGTTCTTTCATTTCCGTTGGAGCTAGCCTGTAAGGTGCTCTTGCTATCGGAGCTGCTCCAGGAATGATGTCTATTCTGAACTCCACTTGTCTATCTGGTGGCAAACCAGGTAGTTCTTCAGGAAAAACCTCGGGATATTCAAAAATGACAGGAAGATCCTCGATCTTTGGCTTAGGTTCTTCTATTATCACCTGAGCCATGTAAATTACACAGCCTCTGTTCAAACACCTTGAAGCTTTGAGCATAGATACGTCCTCGGGTAACCCGTACTGCGTATCTCCTCGAATGGTAAGCGAATCACCACTCGGAGTCTTTACTACTATATGCCTTTTGCTGCAAATGATTTGGGCCTGATTACGGGATAACCAGTCCATGCCTAGGACTATGTCGAAACCCGCTAGTTTGAAGGGAAGTAGAGATAGAGGAAAAGAATGGTTCCTAACGGACATTTCACATCCTTCTAGAACAGTTGAGACGGTTTCTATCGTGCCGTCTGCTAACTCTACTTCGTATTTCATATCGAGGGTTTTGATAGGCATATTTAGTAGTTGGCAAAATTTCTGGTCTACAAAGGATTTATCAGCGCCAAAAATCGAATAGTACTCTTGCAAATATATTATTTACGAGGAAAGTACCTGTAAGCACATTGTCGTTCTGGACCGCTTCCTTTGCATCCATGCGAAAAACTCTCGCATTTGAGTTCTTTGTCTCTTCCGCCTTCTTGGCATACTTTGGGCAGTTACTCTTGATGTGCCCCTTTTCGTTACAACCATAGCAGGTTGCATCCTTGATCTTCTTGCACTCCACAGTCTTATGATCCTTGGACTTGCATAGTCCACAGGAAGGAGTCTTTGATTGCGACTGTGAATTTGATGCAAATCTGCACTTCCCAGAGTGGGGTTTCTTGCAGATTTTGCAGTTGGGCCTTTCACCAGCTTGCCCATCTTTCTTCGCCTCCGACCCTCTTTTGCCTTCACCGGTTCCACGGTGCTTCTTCCCTGATCTTCGTGAGGTATCATCCTCACGTTTTCTCTTCTCAGCCTCCTTGCTCCTTAGTGTCCTCAGACGAACAGCGTCTAAGGTGAGAGACAAGGAGAGGTCAGTAACTGACCTGAAGGTCGTCGGCCGAGAGGCCTTTACACTCGCTTTTATTGCGGGCTCCAAGCCCCCAATGAAACGGGCGATTCTTCGGGGTTCTGGTGTCACAAGGTATGGGACCAGACGAGACATTGTATTGAAACTCGTCAAATATGCCTGGCAGTCCAGGTTCGTCATCACCAGTGACACAAAGTCAGCCTCGATCTTCTCAACCTCATGCTGAGGGCAGTAGTTTTCTTTAATGAGAGCAATAAATTCCTCCCACGTCATTTTGTATAAAGCAGACTTACCAGATGCCTGCACCAACGCTCTCCACCATGCCAGGGCCTCGCCCTTAAAAGACTGGGACACATACTTCACCACATCCCTCGCTGCACACCCGCTGATGTCCACTATAGTGTCCATCTCATCTAGCCAGGTGATACAATCCACAGCACCTTTCTCCCCTGTAAATTCCCGGGGCTTACAAGATACAAAGTATTTGTAGGTGCAACCCTTAGCATTTGATGCATCAGTATATTCTCTATCGCGATGAACGCTATTCTCAGTGGACGAGTGTTTGTCGTCATCTTTCTTGGGTTGAGAGGGTGGTTTGGAGTGTGTCTTTGGTTTAGAGGGTGGTTTTGACACGGTTCTGCCTTGGGACTCAGTATATTGACGATCAAGAGCTGCCTGAAAAGCATTATCAATCAGAGCCTTCAGTTGTGCGCTTGTCAGATGCACTGGCGCATTGTCGTAGTCATCATCATTAGTATGGCTATTCTCTCCGTTGGGATCCGCCATTGTAACTTGAATCTGTTACAGAAGATAACAAAATTTTATTCAGGAGATTATCATATGATTGTCTTTTATGACAATTTGTCAACCATGGTACAGAGACCATATTTGGTTAACTTATTACTTCATTACATATTAGGATTTGAATATATCCTATTTCAGCTATATAAATAGTATTGGCGGCATAAAGCCTAATCACGAGGGTGTTTTATAATTTTAGCCGAAATTTCAGAGAATCAAAGGCATAGAGATTTGAACCGTAGTTCTTTTATCTCTTTCTGACAGGGAGTCATAGACCACCACTGCCTTTTGTCGTTAAAAGACAATTATTACGGCCCATAGGCACTACACCTCTAATGGATGTTTTAATATGGTTGGCCCGTAGGCACTACATCTCTAACGGATGTTTTAATATGGTTGGCCCGTAGGCACTACATCACTAATGGATGTTTTAATAAGGTTGGCCCGTAGGCACTACATCTCTAATGGATGTTTTAATAATATTGATCACCTTCATTGGTGATTTAACCCACGATTTATAAATCATTTAGTTGGGTTTTGAAATCCTTAAAGGATTATTGTATAAGAATGACGTGCGTGACTTTAACGAATCACATCTGCCATGATTGTTAACATGCGTACAGAGGTTAACAAGGAATCTGAATCTTTTAATTAAGTCCTACCATCTTGACCGGATCTTAAAAGACACCAGGCTAGGTTTCACTCTTTAAGATTCTTTATTTAGGCAGATCAATTTAAAAGGATTGGTTTTGATTTATTTCATACATATTAAAACAAAACTCATAACATACATTCCATAATCTCAAATACAATTACATATCGCCCTAGACGGGTCTTTCAAATAGTACATACCTCCATAGAGGTTTAAAATAAGTGATAAGTCCACGCAGGGACTAATACAAGATAGGTGTCCATGCAAGGACTAAGAGATAAGTCCACGTAGGGACTGAAATACGATAAGTGTCCACGCAGGGACTTATTTCAAAGTAGAAATTACATTAGTACAACTATTAAGGGCTAGTGGTCACGTTTCTTCTTTTTGCCCTTTAGTAGGTTTGCTAAGCCTTTGAGAAATCCTCGGTGGCTTTTCTTTTCTTCCTCGAACTCTCTCTCCACACGATCTAGTCGATGGAGTATCTCTTCCTGTTCAGGAGGAGAAAATCGTGGTTGTGGCGCTTGTTGCGGAACTGGGGGTCTGGGAGGTATTGGATACCCATGAGCTGAGTAGTCCAGTGGTCCCATGTTCCCATGAGCTCCGTCAGGGTAGCGCGCATTATATCTAGCCGAAACCACATATGGGTCGCGCTCATAATTATAGTTGTATTGTGCTTGTGACGGTTCGAACGGGTTGTAAGCCGTCGGACCCGTGTAAGCAGGTATGGGTTGGTCGTACCCAAATGGTGGCGAATTTTGTGCAGCTGGTGCGGAGTTCGCCTCCTGTATGGGACTTGAAGGTCCTTCTTCTTGTAGTGGCGGATAGTGGCTACTACTAGAATGTCGAGGAGTGCTGAAGTGGATACCCCCTCCTCCTCGTGTGGACATACGAGCATTTGTCCTCTTACGCCTTGGCGGATCAGGCATTACTGGTTGCGCCGATGGCGGAGGTGGCGTAACTGCCTCAAAGCGTGAATCCTCAGAGGGATCCTGTGGATGTCGCGGTTGTTGAGATGTCTGTTGAGGTGGCGTGTAGTACCACTCATGTCGGTCAAACAACGCTTGGAAACTGTCTGGTCCCTGATAGGGTGTGCCATGGAAGGATGACCCATCAGAGACTTCTATTGGATGCGTGGGCGTACCACGAGCTGGTTCAGTAGGATCCTCATCTTCCTCCATGGGATCTTCAGAAAAGTGGTCTTGTGGCCCTAGTGGAACAAAACCTGAAGGTTCCTGTATGTAGTCAGCCGGATTAAACTGACCTATGTAGTATGGAGTAGGGTCGTCATAATTCCGGGTCGATACCGAACGTTGTAGAGGCATGAAGGAAGGTTGTGGGTTGTTGGGATCATTCTCTGAGTTTGGTCCAAAGGAGTGCCGGTAGGATGGCGTCGAGCTGTGCGAGGTGGAATGCCTCGCGGGTTCGTAAAGATCTCTTCGTCGTTGTGGTTCCTCGCTCCGTGTCATCGAAGGATGTCTTGTACCTGATGGTCCAGCTTCGTTATCGTGATGTGTCACGACATCTCCTCTGCCTCTTCTTCCCCTTCCTCTTCCTCGGAATATAACAGGTGGCATTTTCCTGCTCCAAAACTTATTAAAAATTGAATTGAAAATAAAGACAAAAAGGAGTATTAATCCGAATTTGTCCTAAGTTCTTGTCTAGACTCAAGTATGTGCAATTGTGTCATTGAAATTAAACACATTAGGATAGTGTTTAACTCGCTCAATGTTGGCTCTGATACCAACCTGTCACACCCCGATTTCCACGTGTCTCACCGGTGGGCCCGGTGGGGGATTACCGTGACGATGTTGGCAACAATATAGTCAAACCACACAATTATATAATGCACAGCGGAAGCTTAAGATAAATATATAAACTTCAACCTCTGGTTGTAATACCAAATGTATTACAGAAGTTGAATATATCCACAGCGGATCAAAAAGTAATAAATATTGTTCATTCAGATGCAGCATCGAGTTTGCGAGACTATGTACGATGCTTAGGACGCCTATACCAGCCCATTTCGTATAGTACCTGCACTTAATCTTTTTGGGGAAAATACGTCAGTTTACACTGGTAAATACATTCAACTGACACATTTGAAAATGTTTATTAAAATTGATTTGAATGCACAAGGCACAAACTCTTTTATAACTTGGGAAAATTATTAAAATCTTGTGAACGTTTTACATGTTCTTTTATGCGTTCAGTAGCCCGGGTCGTGCCGGTTTAAAGATTTATAGACACACCACATTGCGTAAAACCGTAGTATAAAAACCAACGGCTACGTCTTTAATTTAATGTCGACAATATATACCGGGTGTACGCCTACACCGGGATGTCGATGGTCGTGGCCATTTCGTAAAATGATGCCAAGGATATCCGGGACAACGGTCATTAAACCCCCCAAAGGCTTTTAAGAAACAAAACTGTTTAAATGAGCCGATCATATTATTTAATTAACCACCTAAGCGATGGAAGAATATAATGCTCAATCAAGCGGTATTAATATACCGTAACCCAAGCCCATATAGGGGAAATAAGTTAAAGTATTTACCTTTGCAAGTATATTTCCTTAATTTGGATTAAATCACCGATAGCTTTTACTGGGCCTCCTAATCTGGAACGAAGGTTTTAATTAACCTCTTAGAATCCTAACGAGTCGTTATAATGGCCGTAGCCTAGACCGGTTGGTTCCGATATAGATATATAGATATGGTTTAATCGCGCGAAAAGGCGAAAACCGAGAATGGAATGTGATTCTGCCCCAAACAAGTTCAGAGACTTGTTTTATATGGGTTCAAGGTTCACACTCTGGATTTTGGGGTTCAAATAATATAATTTGACCCGTATCGGCTAATTTATGAAAACTTGTTTCATAAGCCGAACCGTGCGCGCAATAGGCGAAACGGTTAACCATGAGAGTCGTACGCTTATTTCCTAAGTCAATATGCCTTAAAGAGATTGTGGTATCAGTAGGATACCCCTTCCGTGATGCCCGTAACGAGTTTTAGTTAATATTACGCCCCGTAGGGGCTTTTCGGTCATTTTAAAGACTTTTAAAGTGCTTTTCGAGTTCTACAGGAAATCTGAGTTTCCCGAACAGTTTATAAAGTCTAAAATACTTTATTTATTATTTAAAATCAATAGCAAATGGAATCGGGTCAAAAGACCTTGTAGAACTCATGTTTTGGCCAAAAAGGGCATATTCGGTATTTACCGAACCGTAGCCATAACCGCAGGTTATGAGCGAGGTAAAAATTATTAAAAATCTTTATAATTCCCAAAATATTATTTTAATACAGTGGGTAAAAGTTTTGGTGACGAAATCTTGGTTTAGATAGGTGTTATGCTAATTGCGCCGTTAATTACTAAAGTTTACTTTAAATGCGCCATTTAGCATAACTCTCATTCTAGACCTCGGATTGACGTGAAACTTTAAGGACATGCTTATATTTTAATAAGCAAGGTTCTGGTCCGTTCACGTGTCCGAAATACTCGTTTTATTTTCAAAATGGCGTTACGGTCAACCTTTAGGCGATTAACGGAAATGTGCAAAAGATTCGGATAACTCATGAACCGATCACAGAGGTTGATACCATCATGTAACCTGGTCCTAAGAGAGTCCTAAGGTATGTCTATACCTCACTAAACGGGTCAGAACTGAAGTCAATGCAAAAGTCAAACTTTTGCGACATTCGGCTCCGAACCGGTTCAATATAGCAAATGATCGATTCAAACGAGCGCAAACAAGTTTATATACTTAATATCATATTTTATGAGTGTCAAAACGGGTTTCTTAGTATGTACATTACAGATTATGCATAAATCGCTAAAATAGCTTTCTGTTGACTTTTTAACCGCACGTTTGACTCGATATTTGACATAGTTAGAGTGGTGATCAGGGGGGACCCTTTTAGAGGTTTATTACCCACATAATTACCTACTCAAAACTACTTTTGATCCGTCATAAGACTGAACCATTTGCAAGTTATTGTAGTGACAACCGTTAGTTACGACGGTTGTGTTTATAGGCTAAAACTATGGAAATGTATGACCAAATTGGTTGTGAACGACTTACAGAAGTGGTATCTTGCTTAGAGAGCAGAAATGGATGCTTGGGAGCTCTTAGAATGATCAGATGAGTGTGTTTTGTGTTGTGTGAATGTTATGAGCATAATGTGCTATTTATAGCCAAAGAAAGCACCCAAGATCATCACAACTCAGTCTACATTTGATCATGGATCATGGGCAGGTGTCCCTAAGTGATATGGGTCAAGTGTAGGGTGCCCATGCCTCATTGATTGAGGTTTTGATCGTTCAAAGGCTCCAAAAGGCAAGTAGTTACAACTTTCTTCATCTGGGCGTCTCACGCGACCCGCATGGGAGTTCCATGCTTGTTTAACGCGGGTCGCCTGATATTCAAATATCAGGCGCGTATTTTAGGAGGCTCGCGACCCGCCTACACTTAGGCTATTACTTAACGCGGGTCGCGAGAGGCCAGATTTCCAGAAACTTTAAATCTTTTGAAATGATTACGAAATCCTGGTAATTAATAACGAAATCTTTCGTAATGATTTACCTGACCTTTCGGGTTCGAAGGGGTAACTTTGCGGTTTGGCCCTCGGTTATTTACCGATAGGGGCCTCGTGTTATTTACCCGCATTATAAAGTCCCCGGTTAGTTTATTAATTATTTGGAAAGCCTTAACTTTCACTGTTGACGCTTTTAACCCTTCTCATACGAATTCGAGTATAACTCTCTCGTTTTAAGACGGGACTTCGCGGAATTTATACAGTATATTCTAGTGGGCGTATAATACTGTTACGAAGCCTTGGGAACGTTAAAGGGTCACTCAGAGGTATAATTAAACATGTTGACACAGTTAACCCCTGTAGCTCGTAATCTCCCACTTTCTTCCGCGTTTCGCCTCCGTACGATCTATGATTTATTCGTTTGAAGGTTCAAGCATTTATTTAGGGTTACTATACAGTATTTTTACCCTTGTTGACATTTATAACCCTCGAATTTATATACTTTCAAGGTTTGTCAAAATTTGTACTTTATTTAACATCAATGCCACGTGTAAACAAATGACACGTGTTAACACATTATTGGACACAAAAATTCGAGGTGTTACACCTTTGGGCCCTGAGGATCACATTCCTCATGAAACGGAGATGGACGATGACCTGGACCCAGAAATGCAAACCGGAACACCGGGCCACCCAATTAGCATCTCAAGCGGTTCCCCATTTTAGGGATCAGCGTACCGTGGGCCCGATTCATATCAAGAGAGGATGGCCGCATATGATTGGTACTTTACTCCCTCGTACCATAACTCTCCTGCTCAACCTCCTTTAGTTGAACCCCAGCTCCAAGCAGTTTCACCTCCACCACTTCCTGTTGAGGAGCCGCCTCAGCAGCCACCACAGCCACCTCCCGAGCCTCCTAGGCGAAGGAGGAATGCACGTATATCCATGCTAGGAGGACCTCATTTTAGTTCTCCTCAGGGTTCAAGTTCTTACCCTCCTATTCCCGAGGACCCCCAAATGGGTGGACCATCACACGCGGTGCCGGAGAACGATCCTCCGCCAGCTTCTTATGCACCACCGCCACCGCCAGTGGGTTTCGACAACCCTATCCCGACTTACCCTGGTTCATCTGGGTATAACCCATCAGGATACCCATCAGATTATGGAACTCATGATCCATATCTCAATAGTGAATAATACAATGCACTTTACCCTTCTTCTTACCCTCCAATTTACCCAACTGGATATCCGGTGCAGGAGTGTCAATACCCCCCATACCAGCAACCTCCTCCTTTCCAGCAGCAGCAAACTCAGGAGATCCTGCAAAGGTTAGACAGGGTTGAACATGAGGCAAGTGAAACCAAGAATAAGCATAGTAGTTTTCTCAAAGGCCTTGCGAGCCTTATTAAGGGCAAGAAGAAATAAGAAGCTACTTTATCTTGTATTGTTCTTTAATTTAGTCCCTGCGAGGACATTATTTCTGTTTTCTGTACCAAGTCCCTGCGAGGACTTATTTCTGTTTTGTAGCCCCTGTGTGGGCAGTGTGTTCTTTTTAAGACCCGTTTAGGGCAACGTGTAATAGTTAATGTTTTAATGAAATTTCTTTGGATTTTATTTATGTACTTTATTACATCATCATGCTTATTCCTTTCAATTTATAATTGATCTGTCAAAGAAATTCTTAGAGGTATAACCTAGCCAAAATATTAAATGGCTATGATGGTGTAACCTTTTTAAGACAGTAAATCCTTGTTAACATCTGAAAATATGTTAACATTCCTGGCTGTGCAGTACGAGAAACCACACAAGCTTCCAAATGTACTTGGATTTTCCAAGTCACTTATGTATAGCCTATATGATCAATGCGAATCATGGCTAATAAACATCAATATGACATATACACCAAAACATCCATTAGTGATGCATGCTTATAAGCAAAGGTGTAATAATGACAATGATAGTTTTATTTTATAAACTTCTTGTCAAAAAGGCAATGAACTACGTTCGACCCTTAAAAAGATCACTGATTCAAGAAATCAATGATGGTATTGAATCGTCCTTGTGACAAGGCCTTTTGTGCCTTCTAAATGTCCTTGGAGACGAGCTTTGTGCTAAATAAAAATGTCTTCATGACATTGACAGTTGTAATTTGTATCCTCTATCTAATAAATATCAAGGATTATATCCTATAAATTGCTTATTATGGTTCTGTTATAGCCTAGGCAAATTATGATTTAATTAATTGATTTAAAAATGGTCTATATGGTTTAATGATACCATGACCATCTAGTCATCAATGCGATGATCTATTATGTAATTTAAATATATCGTTATTATTTGATATAGTACTAAAAAATGGCTGGCTCGGATGAAGCAAACAGTCATCCCGCTGAAGAGAGCAACACCAGGATTAATGTCACTGGTGCCGAACTGCAAGCAATGATCACCGCAGCAGTTGCTCAGGCTGTGGATGCTAAATTTAAAGAGCCAAGTGTTGTTTGGTCTAAAACTCATTCAAGGTCCCATTCTCATTAGCATACACAAAAGAAAGAGGAGTCTCAGCACTCGACTAATCATAAAAGTGAGCCTCAGAAGCAGACTGTGTTTGAATCGACTCCCAGGTACACCAAGGGTTGTACCTATAAATACTTCGTCTCCTGTAAACTGAGGGATTTTACAGGAGAAAAGGGAGCGATTGATTGCATGAAATGGTTGGACGAGATAGAGACTGTGATAGACATCAGCGGGTGTGCTAAAGAAGATATAGTTATGTTTGTATCTCAATCCTTCAAGGGCGATGCCCTCACATGGTGGAAAGCTCTAGTGCAGTCCACTGGGAAGGTTCATTTGTACAACCTTTCATGGGAGAAGTTTGTTTATTTGGTGAAGGACACTTACTGTCCTTAATATGAGGTAGAGAGGATAGAGACTGATTTCCTCACCTTGGTAATGAAGGATCTGGATTGTAGATCCTATGTGACAAGCTTCTACTCGATGTCAAGGCTTATGCCATACTTAGTCACCCCTGAACCCAAACGCATTGCGCGTTTCATCGGTGGCTTGGCTCCTGAAGTAAAAGGGAATGTTAAGGCCTCTAAGCCAGCCACTTATAGATCTGCTGTTGATCTATCTTTGTCCCTCACTCTGGATGTTGTGAGGAGTGGGGCAAAGAAAGCTACCGATGAAAGGAAGACGAAAAGAGAGGATGACAAGTCTCCTCAGTCGAATAAAAAGAACAAGGGGAACTCTGGTTCCAAAAAGGGGCAATCGGATAACAAGCCCAGATGCAAAGTATGTCACAAAAGGCACTTTGGAAAGTGCAACCAAGACCCACAGGCTAAACCATGTGGGATTTGTAAAAAGAAAGGACACAAGTCGGTTGAGTGCCGAAATATCAAAGATGCAAGTTGCTATGGTTGCAATGAAAAGGGGCACATCAAGACAAATTACCCCAAGAATGCAAAGAAGCCCGAGCAGGCAAAGAAAACAAATGCGAGAGTCTTCCAGATGAACGCGAGGGAAGCGGTGAACGACGAGAACGTCATAACATGTACCTTCCTTATCAATAACAACTATGCTAGAGTCTTATTTGATTCCGGTGCTGATAAGTCTTCTGTAGATCATAAGTTCTATAAGATATTGAATTTGCCTATTAAGACTCTAGACATAAAATATGAGGTAGAGCTTGCCGATGGTACCTTAGAAACAGCTTCCACTCTTCTTGATGGATGTTCTATATCCATTAAGAATCATTCTATCCCGCTATCCCTCTTGCCAATGAAATTGGCTGGGTTTGATATAGTTTTAGGCATGGATTGGTTGTCGCAAAACCAAGCCCAAATTGCCTGTGATAAAAAGCTAGTTATTATCAAAACCCCTTCTAGTGAATCAATCACTATTCATGGAGATACACAATATGGATTGCCCAGCAATGTGTCTATTCTCAAGGTATCACAGTGTTTGAAGAGTGGATGTGTCATTTACATTGCACAAGTAACTGTGAATGATCCGAAGCCTAAGATTGAAGACATTCCGATCATCTCTGAATATCCTAATGTCTTTCCTGACGAATTACCTAGATTACCTCCTGAGAGGCAAGTAGAATTCAGGATAGGCATTCTACCATCATCTGCACCTATTGCAAGAGCTCCTTATCATCTAGCACCTATGGATATGAAAGAGCTCAGGACTCAACTCGACGATTTATTAGAGAAAGGTTTCATTCAACCCAGCTCTTCGCCTTGGGGAGCTCCAATACTGTTTGTGAAAAAGAAGGACGGATCAATGCGCTTATGCATTTGTTATCGTGAATTGAATAAGGTAACGATCACGAATCGTTATCCTTTGCCCAGGATCGATGATTTATTCGATCAACTCCAAGGGGCGAGCTATTTCTCGAAGATTGATTTGAGATCTGGGTATCACCAACTCAAGGTCCGAGCTGAAGATGTACCAAAGACAGCATTCAGAACAAGGTATGGACATTTTGAGTTCTTAGTGATGCCTTTTGGGCTCACTAATGCACCTGCAGCATTCATGGACCTCATGAATAGAGTCTGCAAACCATACCTAGATAAGTTTGTCATTGTCTTTATAGACGACATACTTATTTACTCTCGTAGCCAAGTTGATCACGAGAAGCACCTTCGGTGTATCTTACGATTGCTTCAACAGGAGAAATTGTATGCTAAATTCTCCAAGTGCGAGTCCTGGCTTCGTGAAGTCCAATTCCTTGGACATGTTGTTAGTGAGCAAGGCATCCAAGTAGATCCCGCCAAGATAGAAGCCATTATGAATTGGGAAGCACCAAAGACGCCTACAGAAATTCGCAGCTTTCTGGGTTTAGCTGGATATTATAGAAGATTCATTGAGAACTTCTCGAGAATAGCTGCACCATTAACTTCTTTGACCCGTAAGAATGTAAAATTTGACTATGGTCCAAAGCAACAAGAATCCTTTGACATTCTTATGCAAAGATTGAGCAATGCTCTGGTGTTATCTTTACCTGAAGGAGTAGAAGAGTTTGTCGTATACTGTGATGCTTCACACACCGGTATGGGATGTGTACTTATGCAGCGAGGCAAGGTGATCGCCTATGCATCACGACAACTAAAAGTGCATGAAAAGAATTACACCACCCATGATTTAGAATTGGGTGCTGTTGTATTCGCACTAAAGTTGTGGAGACATTATTTGTATGGAACTAAATGTGTGATCTACTCGGATCAAAAAGTCTCCAACACTTGTTCAATCAGAAAGAGCTCAATATGAGACAACGCCGTTGGATGGAAACTCTGAATGACTGTGATTGTGAAATTTGCTACCATCCAGGTAAAGCGAGCGTGGT
The DNA here is from genome assembly GCF_002127325.2 of Helianthus annuus. Taxonomy (NCBI): domain Eukaryota; kingdom Viridiplantae; phylum Streptophyta; class Magnoliopsida; order Asterales; family Asteraceae; genus Helianthus; species Helianthus annuus. Next base: position 171,839,103 of record NC_035447.2, on the reverse strand, counting down.
CGCTGATGCTCTAAGCCGAAAGGAAAGAGTTAAACCAATCAGGATCAATGCCAAGAGCATTGAGTTGAAGAATAGTTTGAATGGAAGGCTATTAGCTGCACAGAAAGATGTTGGTTTGGAGGTTAACCTTCCAAATGAAAAGTTAGGTGTAACTGCTGAGCAGTTAGCACCTGGTAAGGATGGAATCCTCAAAATGAATGGAAGAATTTGGGTTCCTATTTAGGGAGGACTTCGAGATGTAATCCTCCAGGAAGCCCACAACTCCAAGTACTCAGTTCACCCTGGAGGTGACAAAATGTATCAGGATTTGAAGGCTAATTATTGGTGGATAGGTTTGAAGAAATCTATTGCCACACATGTAGCCAAGTGTCTGACATGTGCTCAGATTAAAGCTGAACATCAAAAGCCATCAGGTCTGTTACAGCAGCCAGAACTTCCCACATGGAAGTGGGAGATGGTAACTATGGATTTTATAACCAAGTTACCCAAAACAAAGCATGGAAATGATACAATATGGGTTATAGTTGATAGACTGACTAAGTCAGCACATTTCTTACCTATCAAGGAGACTCATAGCTCCGACAAATTAGCCTAGTTATACGTAGATAAGATTGTGTCTCTTCATGGCGTACCGGTGTCTATTATCTCTGATAGAGATACTAGATACACCTCACATTTTTGGAAAAGTTTCCAACAATCTTTGGGCACACGTTTGAATTTTAGTACTGTTTACCATCCTCAGACTGATGGACAGAGTGAGCGTACAATCCAAACTTTAGAAGACATGCTTCGTGCATGTGTTATCGATTTAGGTGGTAGTTGGGATGAACACCTACCTTTGATCGAGTTCTCCTCTAACAATAGCTACCATACCAGCATTCAGGCTGCGCCTTTTGAGGCATTATATGGTAGGAAATGCAGAACGCCTGTTTGTTGGGCAGAAGTAGGAGAAGCTCAGTTATCAGGACCTGATATAGTCCTTTAAACGACAGACAAGATTGTCCAGATTCGTGATCGCCTGAAAGCTGCCAGGGATAGGCAGAAAAGTTATACTGATAAGAGGTGAAAACCTTTGAAGTTTGAGGTTGGCGATAAAGTTTTACTGAAAGTATCACCCAGGAAAGGTGTGATGCGTTTTGGTAAAAAGGGCAAGTTAAGCCCTAGATATATTGGACCATTCGAGATTATCGAATGTGTTGGCAGTGTAGCTTATAAGCTAAACCTGCCTGAGGATCTGAGTGGAATTCATAATGTGTTCCACATCTGTAATCTCAAGAAATGCCTAGCTGATGAATCGCTAGCCATGTCGCATAAAGACGTACAGATTGATGAAAGCTTAAGATCTGTTGAAAGACCTATATCGATCGAGGATCGACAGGTTAAAAAGCTTTGAATAAAGCATGTGCCTATAGTAATGGTCAAATGGGATGCCCGTAGAGGTCCCGAATATACGTGGGAAGTCGAGTCCACTATGAGACAAAAGTACCCTCACTTATTCCAGTAAATCTCGGGGTCGAGATTTCTTTTAAGGGGGTGAGGATGTAACACCACGTAAAAATGTGTCCAATTATGTATAGACACGTGTCCTAAACTCTAAATATGTGAAAGATTTAGTTTGAAGGACTAAAGTTGACAAACAGTGAAAATATGTATGCGAAGGGACTAAAAGTGTCAACATGCCAAACTTGAGCCTCTGAATGACCTTACGTGAAGAATATATCCTTAAACGAGTAATCAATTGGATATAAGAAGCCGTATGTGAAAATAATCGGAAGATTATAAAACTACAAGGGTTAAACGTGTCAACATGTTAATTCTGACCTCTGAGTGACCTTTTAGCGAAACCGAGGCTTCCAAATATTCAAATATACTCCCATGAATAAGTCATAAAAATTTCACGTGGTTTTGAGATCGTTAAGCGAGTTTTCAAGACTTTGGGCTATAAGTGTCAACTTTATGAAACTTGCCTTTATAGTGGTATATAACGAAACCGAGCCTAACGAAGTTAGTTTATTCATCCTTGAGCCTCAACAAACTAACTACAAGGGCCTTACATGTCAACAATGAGGTTAAATAAGGTTTTAAATGGTCAGGGGCTGATTTGGACAAGTTTAAAACTTGTTTAACCTGTTTCCCAGGTTTAGGCGGGCCGCGTAAGACCTTTAACATCTCTACGCGGGCCGCGTAGAACCGCCCAGCTCAGAAAAATCATGACAGGTGCGGGTTTAAGCTGTTACACCGCCTCAACCTCAATAGTATCGACTCTAGGGGCTGTATGTCGGTTTATTTAACCCACTAGGACACCTGGGGGTGATCCTAGGGACTCCCATAACAGATGTGAATGATCCTAGAGCTTGCAAATTAGTATATAAAGGACTTAGTTCATGAGTTCAAGAACTCACAATTGCAACAACTTTCTAAACACTCACTTCTGGAGCTTTCAATCAATAAGGAGAAGACTTAGAAGTGTAGAAAAGACAGCTAGGACCATTAGTAAGCGTTTAATTACTTGCTTAGTCGTTTTAATTAGCTTAATTACCGAAAAGTCAAACTTGTCGTAATTCAGATTTGACTTTCAGTTTAATCACATATGGTCCAACCACTGATCAAAACGAAAGTGGTTATGGAACCATATTAAGGTAGGTGATTAACCCTTAAAAGGGCACCTCCTAATTATCTCGTTTGACTAGTTAATTGCCGGGTCAAACTAGTTTGACAAAAAGTCAAACTGGACCGAATGTTTGAAAATGATTTAAATTAGTAAAACAGAAGTTCTAAATTACATTTTAACATTCTAATGACTTGGTAATTAATATTAGAACATGTTTTATCAGTCCTAACCCGACAATTAATAGTCTAAGGTCAGTTTATAACCGAAAGTCGCAAAAGCTTGACTTTTGCTTTGACTTTCAGTTCTGACCCTTTTAAGCTTAATTATCCCATGTTTTAAGCTTCCATTAGAACCACATTACTTAGTAGTATAACCCTCTGGAGTTATATTGCTTGATGCTAAGTGGTTTGGATTATATGCACTTGATCGTTAATATGCTTAAAAATACCATAAACGCCCTTTTGACACACAACTGAGATTTTTAGCAATGTGAATGGACAAAAACCTTTTCTACTGATATTTAGACTTGTCCCAAAAATTTGACATCAGTTTGAGGTCTAGATTAGGAGTTATGCTCAAATCGTAATTAAGAAGCTTTTTATTAATTAAACGGCGTAAGTAGCATAAAGCCTATCTAAACCCAATTTTTGATACCAAACTTTTTACCTACAGATTTAAAATAATATTTTAGGATTTTTGAAGATTTTTATTTATTTTTAGGCTGAGCATAACATAGGGTTATAGCTTTGATTCGGTAATTGTCGGTTTTACCCTTTTCATGCATAAAATGAGTTTTACATAAAATTTTGATACCAAACTTTTTGCTACTCGTTTTATATGATAAATGAAGTATTTTAAACTTTATAAACTGATCAAAAACTAAGATTTCCTATTTTAACCCGAAAATCGCTTAAAACCGACTTTTAAGCATTTTAAGCGCATAGTATGAGTCAAAACTATTTTGGCATATAAAAACTTATTACCTATTGATGTTGTAAGTTAATTTATGTAATTAAACAGTAAACCAAAGTTTTAAACTCAGAATTCTAATTTTGACCTTTAAAGCTTATGTGAAATTACCAAAATGCCCCTACGGTGCATAGTTTGGTTATATAAGATAAATTTCACATATATGCAATACTCTACTGTTATAACTTATAAAAATACATATTTTTTACTGATTATATCAGACCTAAAACTCAGTTTAATATTTAAACTCTTTTATGAGCATTAAAATTACCAAAATGCCCTTATGGGACTTAACTTGGTTTAAATTACTTTTTGGGCATATATGTTAACATCTTACTGATGTATTAACATATTTTGAGCATAATAACGATTAAGACCTGTATATGATTCATTTGGTTACCCGTTACGCAATTACGCATTCGGATCGGCTTATGTGACTAGTTTACATAAAATAGTCGAAACGGGCTTAACCTTATCAATAAATCCTCAAATTCTAGAATGTGTTTAGTTTACCCATATTATACAAGTATCCAAGCTTGTCGGATCTAAACCACATTCTATTCCGGTCTCCGCTTAATCTAGCGTTTAGAACCGTAAGGTTTCCTTCTAGCTAGCCGGTCTAAGTCCTTGACTTAATTAAAGACCCGTTAGCATCCTAATAGGTTAATAAACCTTTTATATAGATTAAATAGCTTCCGGTAGAAGGTGCCATCAAAAAGCTTTAGGATTATACTGCTAGCTCAGGTAAATACTTTTAACTTATTTTCCCTTATACGGGCTTGGGATACGGTATAATAATACCGCTTGGTCGGGTATGAAATCATTTAATCGGATTGTGATTAATAAATTTACATAACCCGTTTTGATCTGTCTTGTTTGATAACATAAACATTGGGGGTTAATTCGACCGTGTCCTGGATATCCTCGGCTCATTTCATTTGAAAATGGCCACGACCTATGCACGGGGTGTAGGCATACACCTGACAGATGCAAATGCTAAATAATATATATGTGACAACTCGAAATTTAGATGTACCTTGATGTAACGTGTTTGAACATATATGGCTAATTGAATCGTTGAATTATATGATTTATGTGTATGCAATCTAAGTGACTATGTGCTATGTGTATACGTATGTGTGTATGCGACTCGAGAACACAAGGACCCGACTCGAGACCATGTGGTCTCGAGTGAACAGTAACCGGTTGGGCCATTTGGGCCGTAAACCCCTTAGCCGACTTGTAAACTAAACCCATTAGGGTGCACCTTGTGGAACTAGTATATATATCATACTTCTTGCCAACCTTGCCACTCTTTGGGCAACCACACTCACTTTCCTACACACACTCTCCTACTAAAAACCCTAAGAAACACAAACACACACTTTATTCTCGGTTGGTACTAGGATTTTCGGATCAAGCTTGGAAATCGACATTTGGAGTTCACCTTTCCTATCTCTTAACCGGTTAGTAATTCTTGTTGTGTTTTGTGCTTGGATTGATGATTATGACATCATGTTTGCTTGCTAAGTTATTTATACATGAAATGATTGTTTATGATAAAGGTGTTTGTTTGATAGAAAATTGTTACTTGTTGTCAAAGATGATATCATATGTATGATAATGATGAATCGGTTAACATGTCTTGATTTCGGTTGATGATGTCTTGTGTTTAAATGAAGTTTGAACCACTAGTTTTGATGAGCATGAAATCGGTTTGTATTTGTCATGTAATCGGTTGTGTATAGGACCGAATTGTGGTATTAAGTTCAAGTGTTTTGATAGTTGTTCATGTTATGATTAGGATAGATGCATAATGTGCTTGGATAAGGGTTGTTGGGATGATGAACAACATGAACATGATATTGAATGTGATTTGAATGTTTGAAGAACATGATGAATATATGAAGAACTAGTTGAATGTGCTATGAAGGTGCTTGAATATTTGAATTCTGCTATGTTTGATCCATTTTAGCTAAATAATGGACAACAAAACATGTTTAAGTGGATAGTACACATTAGGGTGCATGGAATTGAAATTCTATTGGATAGTACAACTGTGCAGAATCAGCAACTGCTGGGGAGTCGAAACCTTTGGTTGCGACTCGAGACCACAGCCTTACAAGCCGAGACCACAGGTTGCGAGTCCTGTTGCGACTCGAAACCATAGCATGACCAGCCGAAACCATAGTTGCGACATAGGTTGCGACTCGCAACCACCTATGATCAACACAAACAGTATGACTCGAAACCACGCTTGCGAGTCCAGTTGCGACTCGAGACCAACACGTGCATGACCCTAGACCTTCTTAGATTGCGACTCGAAACCGCAATTGTTGGGCTTGCTTAGTTACGGGCCTAAGTTAATGGGCCGACCTTATGGACTCTTTGTGCTACTGTTTAATGCATGTTTTGGGCTTAGGTAATTGGGCTGAACATATGGGCTATACGTGCTACTGTTAATTGAGTATGTTATTGATATACTGCCATGCCATGATTTCTACTTGTACGTGCACTGCTTGGTTTGAATCTGATATAAATGGTATCTATGTTAGGACATAGTTGACCACTTGCAACTTGATTGCCCTTTCTGTGATTAACTGCCGAGCAAACCAAGGTGAGTTCACACCCTCTACAAAGCATGGGATTCCCTGGGTTGGGAATGGGGTTAAGGAACGTGGGTTCCTCGTCCTCCTTGGGTAGGACAGCAACGGTACAGGAATGTGATTCCTCGTCCGGATGGACGGATAACTCGTACTAGACCAAAACTCTATCACGAAGTCCCTCCTTGTTTATATCGACTTAATCGCCGGGCCAATGGCGAGCGGGTCATTAGTTAGATAGCGCTATTTAGGTCTGACAAACCTCACACCGTGCCGCAGAGGACGGGCGTGAACTAATGGATCTGGGGCACGTCAATGATGATAGACATTGACAGTTTCAGGGCACATAAACATGACTACAGTCAGCAGTCGATATGGTAACGAGTCTAGTGTACGCATGGGGTAGCCCCCACGGCCGAGATGCCTGATAACTAACATGGGGTAGCCCCCACGGCTGGAATGCCAGAGTAACTGGGAATGAACAAGTCACGTTTTTAACTAAGGGGTAACCCCCACGGCAGGATGCCAGATAAAGGAAACTGTTTTCGAAATAACTTAAAACGAACACCCAACCGTGAACTCACTCAACTAGTTGTTGACTCGTTACTACATGCTTTGCAGGACCATAGGTACTCAGCTGGAGCTTGCATGGAGGAGAGTCGTTGTGGGACATGGATTGCTGCGTGCCATGTTAAACTTGAAAACATATGAACTTATGTTTTAACTTTAAGACTTATGCTTCCGCTTACAACTTAAACTTTGTTTTGTTTGAACACCAATCGTATTGGTTAGATTTTTATAACTATTTATATGCTTGTTCAGTATGATTGGTGGCTGGATCCTGGTTAGTCACGCCTCCAAGCGGTAGTACTCCGCGGGTGGATTTTGTGGGTGTGATAGATTGGTATCAGAGCCATTGGTTATAGTGAACTTGGTTTTAATAAAGGAGAAACGTTTTTTTTGTTAAAACCAGACTATAACCGGTTTAGTGCTCAACGGTCCACAACGACGCTTCACTCCACATGCAAGGCTCGACATTCTAGGTGACATGATATGTGTATATTGCCTACTTGTTAGTTACATAGTACATTGCCCATGGTATGCTTGGTTGGTATAAATACTGTTGTTTGAACACGTGTGTGCTTGCTCTATCCTACTATCGTACTTTCGCGAACCTCTCTCACTCGTATTACTCTTGTTATGAAGAATCATGTCTGGACGCGTTAACATGACACAAGCCCAGTTGACGGCTTTGATCAACAAACGAGTTGCCGCAGCACTCGCAGCTGCATACGCAGGAGGTATATCCTGCAGTCCGAACTTATCCTAGGATCTTTAGGGTCCTACTCTCGTGAACCAACCTTTGTGTTAAACTCTGTCTTTCTTTCACCTACCTTAGGTCAACATGCTCAGGCACCGGTGTGCACTTTTAAGACCTTTATGGACTGCCGACCCACTACTTTTAGCGGGACTGAAGGAGCAGTAGGTCTCCTCCACTGGTTTGAGAAACTAGAATCTGTGTTCGAGATGTGTGAATGCCCTGAAGCGCGCAGGGTGAAGTATGCTACTGGTACTCTCGAGGGTTTGGCCCTCACGTGGTGGAATGCTCAAGTGCAAATGCTGGGGTTGGTTGCTGCCAACGCCACCCATGGGAAACTTTCAAGGAAATGATCAGGGAGGAATACTGCAGTCGTGATGACATTCATAAGCTGGAAGATGAGTTCTACAACCTCAAGATGACGGGGTCAGAGATTGAGGCGTATACTAAGAGATCGCATGAGCTTGCCCTATTGTGTCCTACTATGGTGGACCCTCCCTATAAGCGAGTTGAACTGTATCTCAAGGGCTTGGTGCCAGAGATCCAAAGTCATGTGACTTCAGCAAACTTGGCCACTATCCAGCAGGTTGTCCAGTTGGCTCACCGTCTTACTGATCAGGCGGTGGAGCAGAACAAGTTACCAAAGCGCATAGGTGCTGCAACTACTTCGGGTACCTCTAGTGAGAACAAACGGAAATGGGATGGAACTTCAAGCAAGGGTTCAACTTCTGTGCAATCTCAGTCTCAGCAGAGAAAGACTGACGACCACAAGAGCCCCAGTCAGCAATCGTCTGGTGGTCAAAGTCATGGTGGGTACAAGGGGAATCACCCCAAATGCAATCGTTGCAACCTACACCACAGTGGGCCATGCACCAGGGGCAACTGTCATCGGTGCAACAAGCCTGGTCATGTTGCAAAGGATTGCAGGAGCGCATACCCCGCCAATCAGAATCGTCAGCAACCTCAACAGCACCAGCGGCAGCAACAGGGTAACAACAAAGGGTGCTTTCAGTGTGGAGCTGAAGGCCACTTCAAGAAAGATTGTCCCCAACTGAACCAGAACAACAACAACAACAATCAGGGGAATGGTAACAATGGGAACCACAACAACAACAATGGTGCCAGGGGACGAGTGTTCGTGATTGGCCAAGGTGAAGCAAGGAATGATCCCAACGTGGTGACGGGTAAGTTCCTTCTCGACGACTTTTATGTTACAGTTTTATTTGATTCGGGTGCCGATACTAGCTATGTGTCACTAGAAGTTAGTAACATGCTTAAGCGTATTCCAACACCCCTGAGCAACAAGCACACTGTAGAGCTAGCTAATGGTAAGAGTTTGGAGGCATCGCACGTAGTCAAGGGTTGCAAACTCGTCCTCGCTAACCAGACCTTCTCTATTGACCTTATTCCTATCGTCTTGGGTAGTTTCGACGTTGTCATTGGGATGGATTGGCTATCCCAACACCGAGCAGAAATTCTTTGCAACGAGAAGATCGTTCGTATTCCTGGTTCGGGTAGTGAAGCTCTCATGATTCGTGGCGACAAGAGAAGTGCTGTTGAGAACATCATCTCTCTCCTTAAGGCCCAGAAGTGCTTACGAAAGGGCCACACTGCGATTTTGGCTCTAGTTACTGATACCTCGGAGAAGGAGAAGAAGCTAGAAGATTTTCCAGTTGTACGGGACTATCCTGAGGTATTCCCTGAGGAATTACCTGGTCTTCCACCCCATCGCCAAGTCGAGTTTCAGATTGAACTAGCTCCTTGAGCTGCGCCTATAGCACGTGCACCTTATCGTTTAGCTCCATCAGAGTTGGAAGAACTCTCCACACAACTACAAGAACTCTTGGATAAGGGTTTTATTCGTCCTAGCTCATCGCCTTGGGGAGCTCCAGTATTATTTGTGAAGAAGAAGGACGGTACCTTCAGAATGTGTATCGACTATCGTGAACTCAACAAGGTGACTGTGAAGAACCGTTATCCTCTACCGCGCATTGACGATTTGTTCGACCAGTTGCAGGGGTCGAGCTACTACTCAAAGATCGATATGCGATCGGGATATCACCAGCTGAGAGTTCGAGAAGAGGATGTCTCTAAGACAGCCTTTAGAACTCGATATGGGCACTATGAGTTTTTGGTCATGCCGTTTGGGCTGACAAACGCACCCGCAGTTTTCATGGACTTGATGAACAGAGTGTGCAATCCTTATCTGGACAAGTTCGTTATAGTCTTCATCGACGACATCCTGATCTATTCTAAGAGTCAGGAGGAGCACGAACAGCATCTATGACTTATTCTGGAACTCCTTCGAACAGAACAGCTTTACGCAAAGTTCTCGAAATGCGACTTCTGGCTTCGAGAGGTCCATTTCCTAGGCCACGTGGTAAACAAGGATGGGATTCACGTTGATCCATCCAAGGTAGACTCTATTAAGAACTGGCCTGCACCTCGTACACCAAAGGAAATTCGCCAATTCTTGGGATTGGCAGGTTACTACAGGAGATTCATTAAGGATTTCTCTAAGATCGCACAGCCTCTCACTTCGCTAACGCAGAAAGGCGTTGCTTATCACTGGGGAAATGCACAGGAGTTAGCTTTTCAACATCTAAAGGATAGACTCTGTAGTGCACCTATCCTTTCACTGCCAGAGGGCACAGACGATTTCGTGGTTTACTGTGATGCATCAATTCAAGGTCTTGGTTGTGTATTGATGCAACGAGATAAAGTCATAGCCTACGCCTCACGCCAACTCAAGGTACATGAAAAGAACTACACTACGCATGATTTAGAGCTGGGAGCTGTTGTTTTCGCACTTAAGCTATGGCGGCATTACCTGTACGGAACCAAGTGCGCCATCTACACCGACCACAGGAGCCTAGAGCACATATTCAAGCAGAAGGAACTGAATATGCGGCAACGACGATGGGTCGAGCTGCTGAATGACTATGAGTGCTCCATCAGGTATCACCCGGGCAAGGCGAATGTTGTGGCCGACGCCCTAAGTCGAAAGGACACTGCGCCTAAGCGCGTAAGAGCTTTACAACTCACGATCCATTCTAGTCTACCTTCACAAATACGAGCTGCTCAGATAGAAGCACTGAAACCAGAAAACGTAAGGGCCGAAGCCCTACGCGGGTCAAGACAACGCTTAGAGCAGAAGGAAGACGGTGCTTACTACGTAACAGGACGCATTTGGGTCCCACTCTATGGCAACCTACGAGGGCTTGTGATGGATGAAGCACACAAATCTCGCTACTCGGTACACCCTGGTTCAGATAAGATGTACCACGATATCAAAACTACGTATTGGTGGCCTAGCATGAAGGCCCACATAGCAGCTTACGTCAGCAAGTGTTTGACTTGTGCGCGAGTCAAGATGGAATATCAGAAACCCTCAGGCCTACTCCAACAACCAGAGATACCACAATGGAAATGGGAGCAAATTTCCATGGATTTCGTTACTGGCCTACCTAGATCACAGCGCGGAAACGATACTATCTGGGTGATCGTGGATCGACTCACAAAATCCGCACACTTTTTGGCAATTAAGGAGACGGATAAATTCTCCACTTTAGCGGAAATATACCTCAAGGAAGTTGTTTCGAGGCACGGGGTGCCCACCTCTATCATCTCTGATCGAGATGCACGTTTTACTTCGGAATTGTGGCAAGCAATGCACAAATCCTTTGGCTCCCATTTAGATATGAGCACAGCATATCACCCACAGACGGACGGGCAGTCCAAGCGCACTATTCAGACCCTAGAAGACATGCTTCGTGCATGTGTAATCGACTTTGGCAACAGCTGGGAAAAGCATCTGCCACTTGTGGAATTCTCGTACAACAACAGCTACCACACCAGCATTAAAGCTGCTCCGTTTGAGGCATTGTACGGACGTAAATGCCGGTCACCTCTTTGTTGGGCAGAGGTGGGGGATAGTCAAATCACTGGCCCAGAACATGTGGTAGACACTACTGAGCGGATTGCTCAAATACGGCAACGCATGGCGGCCGCTCGTGACGTCAGAAAGCCTACGCCGATAAGGGCAGGAAACCACTTGAGCTCCAGGTTGGGGAGCGGGTATTACTCAAAGTTTCACCCTGGAAGGGTGTGGTTCATTTTGGTAAACGAGGCAAACTCAACCCACGATACGTTGGACCTTTCGAGATCATTGAGAAAATAGGCAAGGTGGCCTACAGACTGAACTTACCAGCAGAACTCGGTGCAGTTCACAATGTTTTCCATGTGTCGAATCTGAAGAAGTGTCTGTCAGATGAGACCCACATAGTTCCTCTGAAGGAACTCACGATCGACGAACAGTTGAAATTCGTCGAGGAACCAGTCGAAATCATGGACCGGGATGTTAAGGTCCTCAAGAGCACTAGAATACCTCTCGTTCGAGTTCGTTGGAACTCACGTCGCGGCCCAGAGTTCACCTGGGAGCGCGAAGATCGGATGAAACAAAAGTATCCCCAACTGTTTGTAAACGATACGACCACTACTGAGGCTGAAGCTACGGAATTTCGGGACGAAATTCCAGATCAACGGGGGGAGGATGTGACACCCCAGGAAAACCGGGAAAACCATACAACTTAACTAGCTTCCTCAGTGAGTGCCATCAAATTTCGGGACCAAATTTCTTTCAACTTGGGGATGATGTGACAACTCAAAATTTAGAACCTTCGATGTACCTTGATGTAACGTGTTTGAACATATATGGCTAATTGAATCGTTGAATTATATGATTTATGTGTATGCAATCTAAGTGACTATGTGCTATGTGTATACGTATGTGTGTATGCGACTCGAGAACACAAGGACCCGACTCGAGACCATGTGGTCTCGAGTGAACAGTAACCGGTTGGGCCATTTGGGCCGTAAACCCCTTAGCCGACTTGTAAACTAAACCCATTAGGGTGCACCTTGTGGAACTAGTATATATATCATACTTCTTGCCAACCTTGCCACTCTTTGGGCAACCACACTCACTTTCCTACACACACTCTCCTACTAAAAACCCTAAGAAACACAAACACACACTTTATTCTCGGTTGGCACTAGGATTTTCGGATCAAGCTTGGAAATCGACATTTGGAGTTCACCTTTCCTATCTCTTAACCGGTTAGTAATTCTTGTTGTGTTTTGTGCTTGGATTGATGATTATGACATCATGTTTGCTTGCTAAGTTATTTATACATGAAATGATTGTTTATGATAAAGGTGTTTGTTTGATAGAAAATTGTTACTTGTTGTCAAAGATGATATCATATGTATGATAATGATGAATCGGTTAACATGTCTTGATTTCGGTTGATGATGTCTTGTGTTTAAATGAAGTTTGAACCACTAGTTTTGATGAGCATGAAATCGGTTTGTATTTGTCATGTAATCGGTTGTGTATAGGACCGAATTGTGGTATTAAGTTCAAGTGTTTTGATAGTTGTTCATGTTATGATTAGGATAGATGCATAATGTGCTTGGATAAGGGTTGTTGGGATGATGAACAACATGAACATGATATTGAATGTTTGAAGAACATGATGAATATATGAAGAACTAGTTGAATGTGCTATGAAGGTGCTTGAATATTTGAATTCTGCTATGTTTGATCCATTTTAGCTAAATAATGGACAACAAAACATGTTTAAGTGGATAGTACACATTAGGGTGCATGGAATTGAAATTCTATTGGATAGTACAACTGTGCAGAATCAGCAACTGCTGGGGAGTCGAAACCTCTGGTTGCGACTCGAGACCACAGCCTTACAAGCCGAGACCACAGGTTGCGAGTCCTGTTGCGACTCGAAACCATAGCATGACCAGCCGAAACCATAGTTGCGACATAGGTTGCGACTCGCAACCACCTATGATCAACACAAACAGTATGACTCGAAACCACGCTTGCGAGTCCAGTTGCGACTCGAGACCAACACGTGCATGACCCTAGACCTTCTTAGATTGCGACTCGAAACCGCAATTGTTGGGCTTGCTTAGTTACGGGCCTAAGTTAATGGGCCGACCTTATGGACTCTTTGTGCTACTGTTTAATGCATGTTTTGGGCTTAGGTAATTGGGCTGAACATATGGGCTATACGTGCTACTGTTAATTGAGTATGTTATTGATATACTGCCATGCCATGATTTCTACTTGTACGTGCACTGCTTGGTTTGAATCTGATATAAATGGTATCTATGTTAGGACATAGTTGACCACTTGCAACTTGATTGCCCTTTCTGTGATTAACTGCCGAGCAAACCAAGGTGAGTTCACACCCTCTACAAAGCATGGGATTCCCTGGGTTGGGAATGGGGTTAAGGAACATGGGTTCCTCGTCCTCCTTGGGTAGGACAGCAACGGTACAGGAATGTGATTCCTCGTCCGGATGGACGGATAACTCGTACTAGACCAAAACTCTATCACGAAGTCCCTCCTTGTTTATATCGACTTAATCGCTGGGCCAATGGCGAGCGGGTCATTAGTTAGATAGCGCTATTTAGGTCTGACAAACCTCACACCGTGCCGCAGAGGACGGGCGTGAACTAATGGATCTGGGGCACGTCAATGATGATAGACATTGACAGTTTCAGGGCACATAAACATGACTACAGTCAGCAGTCGATATGGTAACGAGTCTAGTGTACGCATGGGGTAGCCCCCACGGCCGAGATGCCTGATAACTAACATGGGGTAGCCCCCACGGCTGGAATGCCAGAGTAACTGGGAATGAACAAGTCACGTTTTTAACTAAGGGGTAACCCCCACGGCAGGATGCCAGATAAAGGAAACTGTTTTCGAAATAACTTAAAACGAACACCCAACCGTGAACTCACTCAACTAGTTGTTGACTCGTTACTACATGCTTTGCAGGACCATAGGTACTCAGCTGGAGCTTGCATGGAGGAGAGTCGTTGTGGGACATGGATTGCTGCGTGCCATGTTAAACTTGAAAACATATGAACTTATGTTTTAACTTTAAGACTTATGCTTCCACTTACAACTTAAACTTTGTTTTGTTTGAACACCAATCGTATTGGTTAGATTTTTATAACTATTTATATGCTTGTTCAGTATGATTGGTGGCTGGATCCTCTCCAAGCGGTAGTACTCCGCGGGTGGATTTTGGGGGTGTGACAATATAAAACCACATATTGGGGATAACTCCTTTGTGGGTTCTATAAGTGGTGAGTCGGTTAATCACGACCGGCTTCCAACTGGCCCCAATTGTATGACAAACATGTAAATCTGTATACAAGATTATCTTTAAATAATTGTCCCAAGTTATAAACGATTTGTGCCATGTGCACTTAAATCAATTTTCATAAATGTTTTCAAAAGAGTCAGTTAATTGTATTTACCAGTGTAAACTGACGTATTTTCTTAAAGACTGATTGACAGGTACCTCTCGTAATAGGCTGGAGCTATTAGATGTCATAAGAGGATCTTGCAAATCCATAGATACATGAAGTCTGTTGTTTTTGTTTCTTTGTACTTTTATGATCCGCCTGTGGATCTTATTACATTCCAGTCTGTATATTCTTTCACTCGAACACTCAGACATTATGGTTTGTAATAGTTTATTTACCCAGCCTTCCGCTTTGCTATTATATTGTGTGTGTTGACAATGATAATATCAACTACATCATGATATTCCCCGCCGGGCCCACCGGTAATATGTGGAATTATTGGGGTGTGACATGAATCTACCAAGATTACACTATAAGTTATTAATCTTTCGCTATGTGAGTTTATTAATCTACCAAGAACCAGGGGCACAACTTTTAAGGGCCAGGGGTGCACCCATCCTTGCCAATATTTCGGTTAGCAGTATAATTTTTTGATTTTTCGCCTGAAATTTTTAAAATTATATAGGTACGTCCTCGCCAATTATTTTGTCTAAAAATTCATTGCCTCTACCAAGTTTATTGTCCAAAATATTTATTCATTTTCTCGTTTTAAGTTAAAAACGTAAAGAATGATGCTATTAGTAATTTTTTATAACTGTTTTTAAACTTGAAGTGAGTTTATATAAAGTCTAAAACTAGTTTTACATAAAAGAAACTTAAAGGTTCAAATTAAGTTTTTTTTATGTGTAAGAACGGGTCCTTTAAATGAATGAAGATTATTTAATTCTATTTGGAGTTAGTATTGTTTGACCCGACCCGAATCGAATAGCCGACCCGAACACATAACCTGAAAATAGTGATAAGAAGAAAAAATTTCTAGGGGCAATCCCGTAATTCATTAATGTATGTATTAGACTATAGCATATTTCATGGAGAAATATCCTCCTTCTTCAACTATAGCATATTTCATGGAGCAATGTCCTCCTTCTTCATCAATGTATTCAATGTAATTATGTAGTCAATAGTTTCTTAGTCTAGAGGAGTAATTCTCTCCTTATTATTAATCTAGTAACTTGTATTTAAAATGTTGTATCTTTGTAATGAAAATCAAGTTGGCCATTGTGATTTCATATGGTATCAGCCTAAACATTGCAAGATCCTTTCTCCTAGCAATCTTCTTCTTTCTTTTCCTTCGATCCCTTCCCAAAACTCTCACATGGCTGCCGATCCAACTTCAACCCCTCTCCACTCCCTTGTTCATCTAATTAACATCAAATTAACCTCAACGAATTATCTTACATGGGAGAAACAAGTTACTCTGGTTCTCTCCTATCTCAAACTTCTCGGCCATGTTACCGGAGACACCCCCTCCCCATCCGAAACTATTCTAACCGACAACAAAACCGTGGTCAACCCCAATTTTCTGAAATGGCAACTAGCCGATCAGAAAGTTCTTCTCCTACTTAATTCTACCCTAACCGAAGAAGCCATGACCGAAACCATTGGACATACCACCGCAAAAGCCGTTTGGAAAGCCCTCGCCGATTCCTATAGCCACTCCTCTATTAAACGAATCCACATTCTCAAAGATTCCCTTCGAACCCTTCAAAAAAGAACCTCTTCGGTTTCGGAATTCGGTCGAAAGTTCAAAGCTTTAGCCGACCAACTTTCGGCTATAGGTCATCCCATAAGCGATGGGGACAAACTCCATTGGTTCCTTTGTGGACTCGGCGCCTCGTTTGAAAACTTTTCCACCTCTCAAAGTACCATTCACTCGGCTCCATCATTTCGTGACCTCTTGGCTAACGCCGAGAATCAAGAGATGTTTGTTCAACAACTCCATGGTCCTCAATCTCCCCAAGCCACTTTCTATGTCCAATCGACCAAAACTTCCCATACCCGCACTCCCTCTTCGTCTCGTGGAAGAGGCCGCGGCTCTTCCTCTAGAGGCCGAAACCCCTCTTACACCAAAAGACCTCCACATTGCCAACTTTGTCGCCAAACCGGTCACTATGCGAGTGCTTGCCCTCAACTCGTCTCTTTTTCCCAAAAATCGGTCTCACTTGATGCCAATCTTGCCGAGGCTTTTCATGCTCAATGCAATGTAGCCTCCGACTCTCCAGATTGGACCGCTGACTCAGGTGCAACAACACATATGTTACCCTCAATTCATGGTTTACACAATTCTAAATCCCACAATGGTAGCATTCGTGTTACTTTTGGGAATGGAAAATCATCACCCGTTTCTCATATTGGAAACACTAAATTACATGATTCGATAACGTTAAAAAATGTTTTAGTTGTTCCAAATCTTACAAAAAATCTCCTCTCAATTAGTAGATTAACGAATGATTCTCCGGTTGATGTGTTGTTTTCTAATAATTTTTTTTCAAATCCAGGACCGAAAAACAGCGGAGGTACTAGCTAAAGGCACGTGCGAAAATGGTCTCTATGTTCTTACCCAAGGTCACAAGTCTCTCGTAGCTGCGCTTTCTGCATCGCACCTTCGTGCTTCTTTCAATAAATGGCATAGTCGACTAGGACATGTTTCTTTTGATACAATTTCTACCTTAAACAAACTTGGTCATGTTTTTGTTACATCTATATTACCTAAACCAGGACTACGAGTCTTGTGAATTATCAAAATCAAAACATCTACCATTTATTGAAAATCCGAAACGTGCATAACATGTTTCGGACCTCATCCATTGTGACCTTTGGGGACCCACACCCGTGCTCTCCACGGATGGCTATCGATACTATGTCATCTTCATCGATGACTATTCCCGCTTCACTTGGTTCTATCCTTTAAAATCCAAGTCCGAATTCTTCACTATCCTTACCACTTTTTTAACATTTGTTCAAAATCAATTTTCATCTAATGTTAAAGTTTGTCAAAGTGATGGTGGCACCGAATTCACCAATCATCAAGTGCAAACATGTTTCAAACAACACGGTATACATCATCGCTTATCGTGCCCTCACACACCCGAACAAAATGGGAGGGCCGAGCGAAAACACCGTCACATAACTGAAACCGATCTAGCTATGATGTTCAATGCCAAAGCCCCACCCAACCTATGGTTTGATGCCTTCACCTCCGCCACCTATATTATAAATCACCTACCCACAAAACTTCTTGACAATAAATCTCTGTTTGAAGTTTTGTTCAACCAACCACCCACTTACTCAAACATGCGTATTTTTGGTTGTCTTGTTTTTCCCTACCTTAGAGACTACACAAAAAAAAACTTCAACCAAGAAGTGCTCCGTGCATATTCATTGGTTATAGTCCTAAGTATAAAGGTTTTCGGTGTCTTGAACCAACATCGGGTCGTATCTACACAACCCGACATGCAAAATTTGATGAAGACATCTTCCCTCTTCACCAAAATTCAACATCAACCAACAATACTAACCTACCCATTACCAATTTTGAGGAACACATACCCACTCCTACCAACCCTCAAACACCCTCACCAATAATACCAAAATCCTCTAACCCACCCAAACCAACCACACCTTTCTGTGATGACATACCACCCCCTCACCCTCTCGCTGAACCTCCCAACAGTCCACTTCCCTCACCCTTATCCAGCCCAACAAACACATCAAGCCCATCTCACTCCCCTCCACCCAGCCCACCATCCGTCCCTCTACCCACGACCCCCTCACCCTCTACTCACTCAAGCCCACCAAACTCCCCACCACCCGGCCTACAAAGCTCCCTACCATCCGATCAACTCGACCAACCCACTCCACCTTCCGCATCATCCACATCCATAACCTCCACCAACAATCAACCCATTAACTCTCATCCCATGACTACTCGTGCAAAGGACGGGATCTTCAAACCCAAACACTTTACTAATCTCTCTCAAACCACCACTCATCCTCTACATCACTCTTTATTCTCTTCCCACATTCCTAAAGGCATTAAAACCGCTCTAAAAAATCCTAAATGGATTCAAGCATCAAAACCGCTCTAAAAAATCCTAAATGGATTCAAGCAATGCATGACGAACTAAAAGCTCTTCATGCCAATCAAACTTGGACTCTTGTTCCTCGACCCACTTGTAACATTTGTGCTCGAAATCATTATGAACAGTTCAATTATCAATAAAACAATGTTATTTGATCCCAATGTTTGTTTGGTTGTGTTGGACCGTTCCAATGACCTTAAACGTCAGTTGAAGTAGTTCATCTCAGTTTACAAAGGCGGAAACAGAGTAAACCGAGTCAAAAACAGCTTTTCCTTTCAATTCTTCTTTCTATTATTGATTGTGAGCTTTTACAGAGATTTTTACAGAAATCTGGCAGCACCTTGGCTCACACACACAAACATCTACTCCTGTTCGTTTGAAATGAACATCCACTATTTATAGTGCCAGGCTGTCCGTTTGAATCATGTTCAAACGACTAGCTTTCAAACGGCCAGGGATCAAACGACCAGAACCAGTTCAAATGGCCAGCACCATTTCAAACGGCCAGGTGTGTTCAAACGGCCAGACATCCTAAAACCTATACAAACCCTATTTTAAACATGTTTGAACACTTGTTTAACCTATCTAGACACAAGACTCAATAAGACGTAGTCAGCAGACATTTCATGCACCAACAGACTCCCCCTTGGATGTTGACGTAGTCTTTAGCGCCTGAGTCTTTAGTCTTGGTCTTTTCTCCATTTTTGTCTTCTCATTGTAACAACTCAATCTTCACAGGCTTTTAAATCACAACCTGACTCCATCTTCAGACTCCCCTTTTGCTGTTAAGCCAGACTCCCCCTTTCACAGACTCCCCCTATCAGTATGCTGGGATCTGAGGTTTCTGGTTCAAGCTTTGACAATTAGCTTCCGTGAGTATAATGAAGTCCAAAACCTGTTACTCAACCAATAACATTAGACTTTATCTTTTCAACAATAAACCACAAACACAATCAGCTTTAGAAATTCACTCAAGTATTCAAGTTCAAGTTAATGACCCTGATTACTTGTTTTATCTACCAAGTTCAATTTAATGACCCTGGTTGATCTTTTGACGAATCAAACTGATTTAGTAAAATCATTTTTCATTCATTTTCTAAAAATAACAAGTATCAATTTAATGAACTTGTTTTTGTCTTTGAAACAATTCAACTTCCAACAATGTAAGCTTTCCTCATTATTCAGCTCAGAATCTCCTGCATCTGCTTCATCTTTCTAGAATCCGACAATCAACTTTCCACTCTGGTTTGTCTAAAATAAAGCAGAAATAAAATCTTTTTGGATTTTAATGTGTTCTAAACTAAGAAATGAAATAACAGAAAACATAAATTGCAGAAAATAAACTATTTACAAGTTTATTTTTGGCGAGCGTGTCAGGAAATCATATCAGCTTTTCAGACAAATTACTAGTACCGTTAAGCTACATTACATACTCAGACTTAAACAATTCACCTCGATTGTCGATATACTGATCCATCTTAAATTCTCACACAAACTTCAATCTATCCAGGATACAGTTTACGTGTCTTAAGAACTTAGTTTAATTCATGTGTCCCACCTCTTGAATATACTCCCGTATCCAGAATCCCAATATTCAGTCTTACAGGCAAGAATACTACAATGATGTCTGTACATAAATTAGGGGTTAAATGCGAGAACTGAGGGATCTCAGGTCAGAACTTCCGTTCAGCAGAGAGATATCAGTTTCGACTTTGCAGTATGTCCCCTTTAGAGGATCTTTTCAGCTACAACAGATGATTATCAATTTTATTGTCTAATCAATCTGAGGGCTATAATGCTATGTTTCAAGCATTTCAGGATAAAGTATTAGCCAAGGACTAGGTCAGAACTACCGTTCAGCAGAAGTTCCGGAATAATACCCCAGACATCATAGAGTATAACCACCTAGTATATCAGAATACGAGACCTTTCAAACGAGATTTCAGGGGTTACCTATATATCCAAGTAGTGTTCCCCACGAATTTCACAAGTTTGAAATTTTAGGTTTATATCCCGAATAAATTTACTAAATGTACGAAAACCTATCGACACATCGTTAGTGAGACTGTTTAACTCATTTTGACTTTCCAAATTAGCATACTGTAATTGTCTAGCTGATGTACTATCATTTTCCCTATATACACAAGCTCTTTTTCAATTTTATCATGTTTTTGTATTTTTCATTTTTTACTGTTTTTGTATTTTCTGAAAAGCATAACTATATACAACTATCTATCTCCCCCTAAATACCAAAACACGTAAAAAATTGACAAACCATCGCAGATTGTCTCTCGTCTTCATCCGCAACAGTACTCTCATCAACGCTCACAACCCCATCCGACACTGAAAGCAATTTCATACCATTAAGTTTTAACAAATATTGAAACCGATTTTTATCAAAATCTTTGGTATGCAAATCAGCTTTTTGTTCGTCAGTGTGGATTTTCTCAATTCGTATCAACTTTTTCTCAAAGCAATCGCGAATAAAGTGATGACGAATTTCTATATGTTTAGTTTTAGCGTGATGTACTGGATTTTTAGTAATGTTAATTGCGGCCTCATTATCAACAAACAGAGGTGTGTTAAGAAACTGCAAACCGTAGTCGCGCATCTGTTGCTGTATCCACAGGATTTGAGAGCAGCAACTGCTAGCAGAAACATACTCCGCTTCACATGTAGATAGCGCCACAGATGTTTGTTTCTTACACTGCCAAGTAACCAATCTCGGACCAAAAAACTGGCATCCTGCAGTTGTTGATTTCGCGTTGACTTTGCAGCATCTGAAATCTGAATCGGAATACCCTTCGAGCATAAAATCACCTTTCCTAGGATACCATAACCCCAATGACGGAGTACCTTTTAGGTAACGTAATATCCTCTTGACAATAATCATGTGCGATGCTCTCGGGTTAGACTGAAATCTTGCTGCGAGGCACGTTGGGTACATAATATCAGGACGTGAAGCAGTCAGATACATCAAAGAACCTATCATGGAACGGTAGAACGTTTCATCAGCCCTGTCTCCAGTGAGATCTGGATGAATCCCATGATTAGTCGCAAGTGGGGTAGCAGCTGGAGTAGAACTTGACATTCCAAATTTCTCTAGAATATCATGCACGTACTTCGTTTGATGAATGAAAATTCCCTCAGGAAGTTGTTCAACTTGTAGACCCAGAAAGAATTTCATCTCCCCCATTGATGACATTTCGAATTTCTGCTTCATCACCTGTTCGAAATTTTTGCACAATTTCTCATTTGTTGACCCAAAAATTATATCGTCCACATAAATTTGTACTATCAGAAGATGACCATCAACGACTTTAGTGAAGAGAGTGGCATCCACTTTTCCACGTATGAACTGGTTAGCGAGTAGGTGTTGAGACAAAGTCTCGTACCAAGCTCTCGGCGCCTGATGTAGACCATACAACGCTTTGTCCAACAGATAAACTTTGTTCTTGTGGATTGGGTCAGTAAAGCCCGGCGGCTGACCAACATAAACCTCCTCTTTGACCTTCCCATAAAGAAACGCTGACTTTACATCCAACTGATATACTTTGAAATTCTTCCAAGACGCAAATGCTAGGAAAATTCTGATAGCCTCTAGTCGAGCTACAGGAGCATAGACTTCGGTAAAATCAATCCCCTCCTGTTGACTAAAGCCCTGAACAACGAGTCGAGCTTTGTTCCTTACAACCACTCCTCTGTCGTCCCTCTTACATTTGAAAACCCATTTTGTATTGATTTTCCTTTGACCATCCGGCAAATCCACTAACTTCCACACCCCCAACTTTTCAAACTGACTTAACTCTTCTTGCATTGCTATGACCCAAGAGTCTTCAGTAAGCGCCTCTTTGTAAGTTCTCGGTTCAACCTGCGAGATAAAACAACTTAATGAAAATTCAGTTTGTAAAGGTGCTACTGTAGAATAAAAACATGTTAAGCCCTGGTCAATTTGACGTCTCGTGCGAACGCACGATTGCAATTCTCCTATGATTAACTCCTCTGGATGATAAGAAAGAGTTCGCGGCATCACTTCGCTTGGAACATCTACATTTCCCTCCAGATTAGTAACATTTTGCTCTGCATCTTGTTCACCAACTTGGTTTGTTTGACTTGATAACTGGATCTGCTCCCCCTCAAAGTCTGAATCACCATGATCAAATACTAGCATGTTATCAGCTTCTTGATCATCATTC
The DNA here is from genome assembly GCF_002127325.2 of Helianthus annuus. NCBI lineage: Eukaryota > Viridiplantae > Streptophyta > Magnoliopsida > Asterales > Asteraceae > Helianthus > Helianthus annuus. The sequence goes on along the minus strand of NC_035447.2, from coordinate 171,816,082 downwards.
ACCTCCGACTGATTACCAGGAGCAACTTCACCATCATGTTCATCAGCATTACTAGGACCTGCTTCATCGTCATATGAAGTTTCCCGAGGTCTTCTAGAATACTCCGCTGGAAACCTGAGCTGCGACTCATACTCTCGCAAAATATCCAGCTCATCAAAGAAATCTTCTTCTTCCTCAGATTCTTCCCTCATGTCAAACGAATCCCAAAGTTTGTCATAATGATATCGCCATGAATCACCAGGATTCTGTGGCGGCATAGTGTACCCCTGACATTCAACATTCGCTGCATCAATAATCCGCTTCTCGCTTGGGACAAAGACACGTCGTGTAGGACTTGAATATCCAACAAAGATTCCCTCAATGCTCTTTGAACCAAACTTGCCATTAGGCTCTATCACCGTACAGGGTGACCCAAACGGTTCTAGATACTTCAAATTCGGCTTGCGTTTATTGAGTAGCTCAAAACACGTCTTGTTGAACTTCTTCACAGTAAGAACTCTGTTGAGAGTATAGCATGCAGCAGCAACAGCTTCAGCCCAGAAATTAATTGGTAACTTAGAATCTGCAAGCATCGTTCTGGCTGTCTCGATTAGCGTCCGGTTTTTGCGTTCTGCAACTCCATTCTGCTGCGGAGTGTACGGAGCACTAAACTCATGCAGTATACCTCGTTCATCGCAAAATTCTTCCATCTTACTGTTTTTTAATTCAGTACCATTATCACTGCGAATTCTACAGATAGGCCTCTGGTACAGATTCTCAATTCTTTTAAACAACGCTATCAGGCTGTCAAACGTTTCGTCTTTGGATTTCAAAAACATAACCCAAGAAAATCTGGAATAATCATCAGTCACGACCAAACAGTAGGAATCTCCTGTTATACTCTTGACATTCACTGGACCAAACAAATCCATGTGAAGTCGTTCCAATGGTCTTGAAACTGAATTAACTTGCTTTGTAGGGTGTGACTTTTTCTTCTGTTTGCCTTTAACACAACTTATGCACTCCCCTTCCAGATGAAAACCTTTGACATGCACTCCTGTGACCAAATCGTTATGCACCAAGTGATTCATTTTCCTTAAGTGAATATGCCCCATCTTTCGGTGCCATAACCGTGATTCTTTTTCCGTTGCTCTGGACACAAAACAATGAGCCTGACCCGTGGTTGTAGTAGCAACGCTCATGTCCAACACGTACAGATCGTTGACTCTTGGTGCCCTCATGATGATCCACTCTTCAGGTATCACAAATCCCGGTTTCAAGATCAAACATTCTTTGTCGGTGAAATGAGTAGTATACATCCTGTCACAGATCTGGGAGATACTTAGCAGGTTGTTCTCCAACTCAGCGATGTAGTTAACTCTCTCAAACGTTATAACGCCATTTGACAACGTTCCTTCACCTATGATCCCACCTCCTTGATTACCCGCAAAACCCACATAACCACCGTTAATGTTATTCACATCATACAGCAACGCGGTCTTCCCTGTCATATGCCTTGACGCTCCACTATCCATTATCCACCTGGATACAAGTTTTGGAAGATCCTGCAGATAACAAATCATCATTTAAACAACTTCAAGAAAGATGCCGATTCATGCTTCGCAATCCAGGAAGCTCCGGCAATTCAAACTGTTTAGTCAAACATTGAGTCCACCCAGGCTTCATCAGCCTTAGGTGTAACCTTGACTCTAGCAATTTGAATTTTGAAATTTTCAGCCTTGAGAGGTGGAAAATTGCATCATAATCAACCGTAATTGATTCTTCAGCCTTTTTCACCTCAGAAGTTGAAACTTTCTTCTCAACTTTTGATTCAATTTTAGGTTTCCATGCCTGTTGAGTTACAGCAATCCTTTTGTAAAATTTACCATTTTGAGTTATCAACTTCTTTACTGGTTCATTTTTCACTTTGATGTTATCAATTTTAACATTCTTCTTTTCAAGAACCTTCTTCTCAACAAACATCGGTGTTTTACACTTCACATCAACCTTCTTCTGTTGAACTTTCACAGCTTCAGTCTTAGGCTTCACATAAGTACACTTTCGTGCAATGTGACCAACCTGGTCACATCTAAAACAAGTACGAGTATCAGCTACCCGACTCGTGCCTTCAGACTGAGCCTATGAAGCTCTCTTCTCAAAAAATTCTTTGTTAGATTTTGAAAAAAATTGTTTCTCTTCATCAGCTAGTGAACTTGAACTGTTCACAAACACTTTCTTTTTATCAAACCTCTTGTCTGGAACATTCTTTTTCTGATACGGTTTACCCCCCTGATAACCACCCGACCAGTTGTTTTTGTTGTTATTGTAAAAACGTGGTGGATTAACAGATTTCTTGTTATAAACCCTATCTTTCTTTCGACTCAGATTATTCACTACTGACAACTCAACTTCAACAAGTTTGAAAACCTTTGTCAATTTGTTCAAGTTTACATTCTCTATCGGAAACTCTGAATCCGAAAACAACTTATCCGAACCCATCATCTTGTACATGACAAGGTTTGATTCTTCATCTAAGTTGTTCTTGGACTTTTGTTTTGGAATGTATTTATCTAAGAAACACCCATCCTCCTCTGAAGTGTCACAATCCGGTTTAAGCACTTTGTCTACCACACTTTTCACCACATCATTTTGGACACCCTCGTCATTGGAAGACGTGAACATGACATCAATGTTCTCAGGAAGTTTAACATCACTTTCTTCCTCAATTTCCACCAAACTAGACTGCTTTTTCGTGTAGTTGTCTAAAATTGGCGGTGGAACTTTGTGAAACCCTACACCCGTTCCATCAGAAAACACATCCTCACCAGCTTTGTTTTTTCCTATGGGTTTAGGAACAATATGCTGCAAAACAAAGCTTGCTGAGCTATTGCTGTTTAACTTCAACTGAATTCGTTCGTTTTCAATTTCAGCTTCTTGAACTTTGAGTTTCAGTTTAGCAATTTCATCCAGTTGTTCGTTAATTGATTCTTCTTTTATTCTTACCACAGCTCTTAGATGTTCATTTTCTTTATATGTTTTGCCATTTCGATCATCACTATCTTTCACAATACTTTTAAGTTTTTCGAACTTTTCAGAAATTTGACGGTTTTCAAGAATTAACTTTTCATTTTCACATTTAACTTTCTCATGTTCAATCTTATCAGTTTCAATTTGAGCCATTAATTCTTTAATCCGTTTGGTTGAAGCTTTTACAGTTTTGTCACGACCGAGAATCTGATCCTCAACACTTTTAACTTTTGTTGTCAGATTCTTGATTTTCTCATTGTTAAGGTACGTGACAGTACTACAAAAATTGCATTATTTGGTGCAATTTTTGCAGTCAGCATTTCCATCAATCTTGTTACCTGATGCATTTGTTGACACCCTTTGACTGACCAGCCCCTTTGACTCAGTAACAGAATTAGGGTCTACCTCAAGTGCTTTCGCAGCTAGCACCTTGTCAGCCATCTTTCCCAGGTTCTCTGCCGTCAACTCCTGCGTAGTATCAATCAAGCCAGTATCAATCTGTTTTGCTTTCTCAAACTCTTCTTTTTCTTTCATCTCTTTCTCCTTTCTCTCTCTCTCTTTTTCTTCTTCAATCATCTTCTCAGTTGGCGTTCCCCACCACTTGTGTTGCCAGTACTCATCATCTTCTTTTATCTCCTTGATGATGGCTTCCATATCGAGTGTGCTGTCATCAATCGCAATGTTTCCATACCGATCAAGATAGCATTCTCTGTCTGGATCCCATCTATTTGCTCTTCTTGCTTCCAGATAAATGCGAGAGATCCTCAAGATTTTGTTTTCAGCAATCATTTTTCGATAACAGTACTTCTGCTCGTCAGTACGATCATCTTTCCACGGAATTGGTTCATCATCATTCGCCATGAATGCGTAACCAACCGCATCTTCTTCCGGTAAAACTTCCTTACTCCAATCGTACCCCTCATCATCGTAAATCACAGCTAGAGCCCTTGATTTGTCTCTGTTATCTTCAGTCTGCTTCAATCTCGGCGGCTTGGATTTATTTTGATGATAAATTTCCTTTTTGTAGTAATCGTCTCTAAACGGATTCTCTGACTCATCAGCGTACGCGTTTCTGCATTCACGCTTGAAGTGACCCTTCTGCTTACACTTAAAGCACGTCACCTTGGATTTGTCGAACCCCAACTTTGTAGACGGACCACCGATCGTCTTTCTCCCAGTAATTTCCATGAAACGCTGAGCACGTCGAACAGCACTTGCCATTGCCCAACGAATGTCAATAAGTTCCATTTCTTCGGGGTCTATCTGATCGTAATCTTCTTTCGTCAGATTTGTGTTCCCGATCTTACGAGCCACCAACCCTTCATAAGACTCTAGCACAGATGCCAAAAAGACCATCTGTTGCTTAGCCGATTCTTCATCAAAATTCTGTGCGTTCTTCAAATCTATCGCGATGTTGCAAGAAAACTTCGCATCAGAACGGTTTGCAGAAGACGTAGATCCACTGTGATAACCACTGTGGCTTCCACTGCTTGGACTGCTTTGACTTTCTTTGCTTGCTGAAGAAACATTTTCAGCAGAAAATGCAGTTTTTGGAGAAGTAGCTTTCGGCATCAAGCTTTTCGGATAGTACAAATCCAGGTTTTGCTGATAAGATGAGTGATTGACTTTGTATGTTTTCTTCAGTTCTAGCTCATGACTTTCAAGTCTCTCAATCACCGAATCTGGAGTCAAATCTTCAGGAGCAATAGTGTTCTTCAACATCAGTGCGTAATATCTCCAATCCACTTCATCTGGTAATGAATCGAACAATTTGTCAACAAGTTCTTCATCAGAATACGTGATCTTATGTCGTGCAAGCTCCAGCTTCAGATGACCGAACCTTTCAATCATTTTGCAAACCGATTCATTTTTAAGACAACCAAACATGTCGAACTCTTTTCTAAGAAGTTTCGTTTTATTCTTTACAATCTCTTTACTTCCTAGACACTTTTTCTTGAGTTTTTCCCATAAATCTTTTGCATTAGAGTAGTCTATCAACGAAATGATGTCTTCCCGCACCGACTGAAATAGTAATGCCACACACTTTTGCTCGGCAACAAATCCTTCAATTTCTTCAGCTGATCTCAATGCTTCACCATTCTTCTTTCCATTTGCATATCCGTTTTTCATACTTTTCCAACTTGCAAATGCGAATGCCATCAGCCAGTCTTCGAACTTTGTAGACCACCTACTATAATCTTCTATAGCCATCAGCTTCGGAAGTTTGTTGAATGTACCAAATGCGGTCTCCGACTCCCAAGCTTCTTTCTTTTTCTCTTTCGGTGGATCCTCGTTCGTATTGCTCGAAGACATATCATTGTTTCCAGAACTTCCCGTGAATGCGTACATGTCGCTGAACGGGTTCAAGAAAATATCGTCCATCGTGAATGTACCTGTAAAATCAGACAACACTTAAAAAAATTTTGATTTTTGAAAATATCAGATTCAAACGGAACTGTTCAAACGGAATGGTCTTGTCCGTTTGAAATACCAATAGTTTCAAACGGAAAGTGTTCAAACGGTCTAATTTCAAATGAAAGTTTTTCAAACGATCACTTTCAAACGACCACTTTCAAACGGTCTTCATTTTCAAACGATTGATATGTTTTCAAACGATAGGACTTGTTTTCAAACGGAAGATGCTTTTTTCAAACGACAGTTCAAACGGTAATGTCAATTTCAAACGGATGACGTCACTTTTCTCGAACAATTTCAAACGGACATGATGATTTCGGTAAGTTTAAGGTCGAATTTTAGATCCAAATTGTCAAGGATTAGTTAAAAGTGAATTTCGTTTGATATGTGAACGGTTCAAGCCATTTTAACCGTGACAACTATTCAAAATCAGAAAAGAAAGGTAGAAGTGAGATAATCCGGCGATTTCAAGTTGTATTTGGTATGAACTCCTCGTCCTGAGCTCTGATACCACTTGTTGGACCGTTCCAATGACCTTAAACGTCAGTTGAAGTAGTTCATCTCAATTTACAAAGGCGGAAACAGAGTAAACCGAGTCAAAAACAGCTTTTCCTTTCAATTCTTCTTTCTATTATTGATTGTGAGCTTTTACAGAGATTTTTACAGAAATCCGGCAGCACCTTGGCTCACACACACAAACATCTACTCCTGTTCGTTTGAAATGAACATCCACTATTTATAGTGCCAGGCTGTCCGTTTGAATCATGTTCAAACGACTAGCTTTCAAACGGCCAGGGATCAAACGACCAGAACCAGTTCAAACGGCCAGGTATGTTCAAACGGCCAGACATCCTAAAACCTATACAAACCCTATTTTAAACATGTTTGAACACTTGTTTAACCTATCTAGACACAAGACTCAGTAAGACGTAGTCAGCAGACATTTCATGCACCAACAGGTTGTGTTTTACATTTTTCATGTTTTGACTTTTGTTCACTTTCAAACTCTACATCGCTTTCTGGAGAATTATACGCAAACTGGTGCGTAAACGTACTCAGTTTAATGCGACAAATACTTCGGAACATCAACATATACTCAACATACCTTAAATAACCTTTACATAACTTAGAAATAAGTTTTGAAGGCTTTGGTATGGCAAAAACAAGTTAATTCGCTTACAGGGACTAAATTTGACAAACTGCGAAAGTATGCCAATTCGGACTATAACGAACATTCCGGAACATGTCCATAAGTTAAACATACCATAAATATCCTTTACATAGCTTAGAAATAAGCTTTGAGGGGTTTGGTATGCTAAAACAAACTTTTGGATCATTCAGGGGCTAAAAGTGTCAAAAAGTGCACAAGTTTGCACTTTCGCGCATAACTTACGTTCTGAATACATCCGGACATCCAAAAATTTATGTACGCATCCTTATATTATGCCTTAGTGTTTGGCATAATAAAAATCCATTCATCGCGTCATTTGGATCGTTTTTCATGCTTATGCGCATTCCGTCGTAATTAAGCGAACATCGCGATCGTACGGCCAAACGAACCAACATCCGACATATTTTTGGGCATGATTCATGTCCACAATGTTTAGGCATCATTTTAGGGCCTTAAAGTTGGCTTTACGGGCCTTAGAAGTGGCGGAAATGGCTTAAACATGCAACAGGGACCAAAACTGCCATTTCTGAAAGTATGTGCAGATCAGACATGCCCAGGCGGCCCGCCTGAGTTTTGTCTGATCCTGATGCGGGCCGCATGGCCCCTACAGTTGCAGAAACTTTGTTTTCTTGCAAAACTTGGCCTTTCAAACACTCCAAAGGGCAATGCCCTTTCACAATCAGTAGAGTTAAGGTCATTTTAAGCCACCACAACATCTTGACAAGTGTACGCATAAGATCGTGGCACGATATTCAAGAAACGATCCTAACGGCTTTACTTTTCCTATAAATACCCCCCCCCCCTTTTGTGTTAAAACCCACAAAATCTGATCTAAAGCTCTAAGTTGGAACCTTTGTTTCATACCTGAGCTATTTTGATCTAGATTAGCATTCGGGGACCCTTCGTAAGTGTTCTTTCGTTCTTTTAATCGTTTTCTAGTGCTAAAGTGAAACTTTGTTTGACTTTCTGCGTTCGCCAGCTTATGGTCAACACGAAGTTCATTGGAACTTCATAACGTGAGCGTGATCACGATGGTTATAGTCCATGGCGACTATACCTACTGATTACCACGTTATCTAGGCTCAGTGACGAGTCGTAGTTTCGGCCAAAATGCGCATTCTTGCGTATTTTGTAACCAAACTACTCGTGAGTATCAAAGCCGTTTGTTTTGATGCCAAACCTGTTTTCTAAACTTAGTTAAGCATGTCCTAACATGCTTAGCTCGTCACTTTTAGTTTAGTGCATATATAGGGTCGTAAGGTAAGCGATCTAAACAATCGCTTATACTTTCGAACCCGACCCATTTGGTCGATCATTAGGATCCGACCAAACACATTAGGTGACCATAGCTATAACCTTCCGAGGTTATACCTTGTGGTCACGATGTTAGGAGTTCCAAACGCGTTCTACGCGAACGACGCGATAAGATAGCATAAGCTACCTAAACGGGTCGTAATGGGTCGTAAGCACTTAGGTTAGGTTTCATTTTAGTATGTAGGCTTTGTTAAACCATATTACACGAGTTTCCATACTCGTTTGGTTTACGAACCCGCATACTATCCGATCCTTCCGATTTTGGTCCGGTATATTAATATAGCTACCTATTAGGTGCCGTTTGATATCCCGTGATCTCTAGCATTGTGTGATTATTACACAAGGAATTCAAAGCAATCTCAGGTGAGTACATTGAACCCCTCTTTTACTGTTTTCCAAACTGTTTTGGGGTGAAACACATGTGCCTACTTGTTATTTTCATGCTTTCCATGTTTTCACATCATATACCGGCTATGTTCGTTAGTACATTATAGTACATGATTTCATTACATTTTATGCTATGTATGCCCATTGTGTGCGTACTTAGTACATTGCTTTACATTACATTTCATGCTATGTATGCCTATTGTGTGCGTACTTAGTACATTGCTTTACATTACATTTCATGCTATGTATGCCCATTGTGTGCGTATTTAGTACATTGCTTTACATTACATTTCATGCTATGTATGCCCATTGTGTGCGTACTTAGTACATTGTTTCACATTACATTTCATGCTATTTATGCCCATTGTGTGCATACTTAGTACAATGGTTTACATCACATGCCTTCATTTTGGTATGACATTTGGTTTGTTTAACATGGAACAATACATTCATTAACATTGATCACGCCATTCGTTAGTAGGTAGTGGTACCATAGGAATTGACAACTCCCGTTCCTGAAATCCTGGGTTTGTTTGGATTGGAAGGAATGACCGAATTCGATATACATAACTTAGATAAACCTTTAATTTGTTTAAGGGTTTATCGCCACAGTCTCAAGGCTTGAATGTATGCATATTTCACAATACCGCATAAATGTTTGTATCAGTATAGCATGCATTGTTCCACAAAACATAACGTTGATTTAAACCATGTTTTACTTCAATACCTTGTTTTTGTGCATTTTACATATGGTTTAGTTGATACACTTCACTTGCCATACATGATATATTTTGAGTACACAATACATGATCTACATTAAACATAAACATTTTGACATTGATATACACATTTGGTGGTTTACATTGAACATAGACATTTCGATGTGGTTTACACAATGACACTTGACAATTGATTTATACATGAACAAATTACATGGTGGTTGGTTTGGGTAGATGGTTTGAGTAACGTGGCGTATGTAATATGATACAAACATGGTGGATACGCCGCTGGTACTTCCTATATATAAATGCTTGTATAATATTACATATCGTAGCGTTATCTAAATCATTTCAGTTTAGACATATTACGTTTTATACAAATAACATACTTTTTACAAGACATTACTCTACAAACAACTTATCTTATTCAACTCATTTTACTTGGTTACTCGTTTAACCTTACACTTATCTATACATATCATCTGATATTATCGTTTTTCAAATGGTTTACAAAGCAAGACAAATTACAAGGTTCATGACTGACTGTTATTAAACATTTCTTTAAACTCAAATCATGAATCCCATTTTCACAAAACCTATGTATCTCACAGGCATTTTTATGCTGAGGTACCTACTTTCACATGTGTTTTCAGGAGCTATCGTGTAGGATGACAATGGTGACACTAGGGCGGACCTGTGCCTTAGAGACTAAAAATGAAGATAGACTAGTTTAATTATGTCACGAACTCTTTGTTTTCCTGTTTAAGACAATGTATTACGCTTGTTAAATAAATAAAATGTAACTTTGGTTTCCATGGTTATGAAACAATTAATTCTGTCCCAACACTCCCCGGCGTTTCCGCCGCGGTTGCATGTTATACGCGGCCGGGGTGTGACACCACTAGCACCAACATCATTGGTTCTAAATGGATTTATAGAATCAAATATAAATCAAATGGATCCATTGATCGCTACAAAGGGACGTCTTGTGGCTCAAGGATTCACTCAAATACCGGGTCTAGACTTCTCACACACCTTTAGTCCGGTCGTTAAGTCTTCCTATTCGGGTTGTTCTTCGCCTTGCCACTATTAACAAATGGTCCCTTCGGCAATTAGATGTCAATAACGCCTTTCTCAATGGCCATCTCACCGAAACCATTTTCATGGAACAAACGCCGGGTTTTGAAGACTCAAACCGACCCAACTATGTGTGTAAACTCAACCGTGCTCTTTATGGTTTAAAACAAGCACCACGTGCTTGGTTTCAGCGCTTAAGCTCCTTTCTTCTCAATCGTAACTTTCACAACAGTCGAGCCGCCACATATTCGTTCGTTTACAACCACCAAGGTATCTTAATTTATATTCTTGTTTATGTTGACGACATCATTATCACCGGGAATAATGACCATTCGTTGAGCAATATCCTCCTTCTTCAACTATAGCATATTTCATGATCCTACTCTTTATCGCTCTCTCGTAGGTGCTCTACAATATCTAACCATCACTCGTCCCGATCTCTCCTTTGTCGTTAACCAAGCTAGCCAATTTCTTCAAAATCCTACTATCGACCACTTCCAGCTAGTAAAAAGGATTCTTCGTTATGTTAAAGGCACCTTATCACATGGTTTAACTATTGATCGTCCTCCTAACACTACTTTACTAGGTTTTTCAGATGCAGATTGGGCTCGATGTATCGACACACGAAGATCCACATACGGCTATTGTATCTACTTAGGAGGGAACTTAGTCTCTTGGAGCGCTAAAAAGCAACCAACGGTGTCCAGATCCAGCTGTGAGTCAGAATACCGTGCCATGGCAAATACGGCCGCAGAAATTATTTGGTTAACTCATCTTCTTCGGGAACTTCATGCTCTGCCACCGGGTCGACCGACACTATTATGTGACAACAAGAGTGCCCTATTTTTAAGTCAAAATCCAATATCCCACAAAAGAGCCAAGCACATCGATATTGACTATCATTTCGTGAGTGAATTGGTAACCGCCGGCAAGCTTCGCACAAAATTCATCGCAACCGACAAGTCGCCGACATTTTTACCAAGAGTTTGCCAAAACCGTTGTTTGAAAAATTTCGCACAATGCTTCGTCTTGGTCCGCCACCAACTTGCATTGACGAGGGGTATTAGACTATAACATATTTCATGGAGCAATATCCTCCTTCTTCAACTATAGCATATTTCATGGAGCAAAATCCTCCTTCTTCATCAATGTATTCAATGTAATTATGTAGTCAATAGTTTCTTAGTCTAGAGGAGTAATTCTCTCCTTATTATTAATCTAGTAACTTGTATTTAGAGTGTTGTATCTTTGTAATGAAAATTAAGTTGGCCATTGTGATTTCATAGTATGTTAAATTCATAGTTCAAGTTAGATATTTGCTCGAAGTCTAAGTTGATGTTTAGGCTCTATACAAATATTTTCATAAAAAGCAATATATATGCTCTATACAACCATTAACATATAACATATTATCAGTGGCAGACCCAGGATTTTATTTCAATGGGGTCCATTTTTGGGTCGGTCCTTGTTTGGGTCGAGTTAAAGTGAGGTTTAAACTAGATTTTAAAAAAAATAAGAAAAAATGGGCTTATCAAGGATTGAACCCATGACCTCTTGGTGGAAAAGAGGGAGATTTACCACTACACCACCTTTCTTTTTATTTCTATGGTGTCCACCTAATTGTATTTATGGGGTCCATATACAATTTAATATACCGAATCTACTATTTTTTTTAAAAGATTGAGGTCCGGGGACCCCGGTGGCACCAATGTGGGTCCGCCCCTGCATATTATGATCATTCATTAGAACCTACACAACACCACACTCATCGCATAATTTGGTCATTGTGTTCAACACCATTCATTATATTTGGTCTCAACCATTCTATTGTTAGATCACTACATTGACTTTTATTTACTTTTTTCTATAAAGCTACAAGGATTTTAAGTGATCATCATCTATTGGATCTATATGTCTCATGTGTTGAGGGTGGAAACTGGAAACTATGGTTATAGAATCGTCTAGACACATGTACATGGTGGAAACCTAGGAAGCATCTAAATGCACAGGTCTCTTAATCATCTCACATTCCTAATTGTAAGCTGCCTATATCCTTAGGGCGCACGGGGCGCTATGCGGGGAGGCAAGCCGTGACCCAAGTCCCTGAGCGGGAATACTGCCGCCATCCCCGCGGTGAGGCAAATCGGGAACCAAGATCGGTGTATGTTCACCGCACAAGAAATTGCACAAGGATCGAGATATGAACGTTGGGCAACGGTCAAACGTTAAAAAAAATCAATTTTAACCAATATAAATAACCAACTTCAATCTAATTTTTTATCACATCCATTTTCAAACTTATACTCTAAAAATCTATCAAATACAACCCAAAGCCAAACCGAGCAATGGAGAACCAACCCCGCGAAGCCAAGAAAAAATCTAAGGGACGCGGCTCGCAACCGTCTCGTGGTGGTTCGAGCGGTGCAAGTGCACAACCACAACCCCCTTTCGGATATACTTCACAACCCCCATTTTTTTACCAACAACCTTCACACCCCTCCTTTTACAACACCCAACCACAACCCACTTTCGGCTATTTTCAAAATTTGTTATCAATGGATCCTCAAACCCCCGCCTTCGACCCGTATGGTTTTCGTTCCCCACAAGTTCCATCTCCACGAGAAAATGTTGAACGTCCTCTACCTATTCACGAGGACGAGGACGAGGAAGTAGTGCCCGAAACTCAAAATTTGGGCGACTATGAAGATGACTCCGGCGATGATAATATAATGTGGATGAAGACGCCGGCAACGAAGAAGATGACGCTCGGGAAAAAAGGGAAAAATTGAGCGCCAAAATTGGACAAAAGTCCAAGAAGAGGCGTTGGCGAAGGCGTGGGTACATTGCTCTACCAACAAAAAGAAGGGCAATCAACAAACCCGCGATGGTTTTTGGCGTAGGATTTTAGATCATTATAACGCCAACGTTAACGGAAGTAACCGGACCGTGCATCAAGTACGGTCTAAATGGGGACCGATGATGACGAAAATAAACTTTTTCAGCGGCCTATACCAACAAGCGGTAAAAATTATATTTTTTAACGTTGTATATTTTTTAATTTTGTCTACTAAGTTCATATTTTTCTAACACTTGTTATTTTATAATATGTAGGATCGCACACGAAGAAGCGGGTGTAGCAATCTCAACGTGATGAAAGTCGCTTTAAAGGAATTTAAAGATAAATATCCGAGCGGTTTTCAACATGTCGAGGCATGGGAGGCCGTTCGAAAACACGGCAAATGGGCCCAAGTCCCATTGTTGGGTGAGGAAGGGGAAGGTGGGGAAGGTTCGGCACAAAAAAGAAAGCCCGTTGACGTGTACCCTTCCATACCCGATATGAACGAAGACCCCTCGCCACAAAGAACACAACGGTGAGACAAGCATCAAGCGGCATCGTCCGAGGGCTCGGCCGAGTTGGCGGCACAATTCAAAGAGTACACCGCCATGAAAGAAGCGAAGCACACGATGGAATTGGAGGCGATTGAATTGAGGAAGAAAAGAGAGTCGGAGGCTCGCGAGCTCATAACAGAACAACGCGAGACGATGAGAAACTACGCGTACGATCGAGATATGAAAACATTCCTCAAGCCGCACGACGATGCTCCGCCGGAAATGTTGCTGTTCATCCTCGCCCAAAAGCGCGACATCGCTAACAAGTACGGGTAGCCGTGCAATTTCTAAAATTTTTATTTTCTAGTTTGAATGTAATTTTTATTTTTAATTTAATGAAATGTCTTTTATTAAATTTTATTTAATTTTTATTAATATTTGTTTAATTTATATACATGCATAATTACAACAAATAAAAAAACAAAAAAATAAAATAAAAAAGCAAGTCCCCTAAGAGAGGAGTGTCGCCATCAAATTGAGGGTGTGAGGGGAGTTAAGAGGGGAGTTGACATGGCGCGTGCTGATTGGGTGAGTATAAGAGAGGGGACTCCCCTAAGAGAGGAGTGCCCCTTACACCCTAAAGACTCACATAAACCATACGTGTTACTTGTTTTTTACACGATTTACTTTTCTATTGCCGATGTTACTCTGGATTTCTTGTTATTCGTTGGGTGTGGTTTTCTAATAAGTTGGTCATTTTTATTGAACCATTTTCGAACTGAAAGTTCATAGTGAATGGCGGACCCGGTAATTTTTATGTAGGCTCTGGTTTTTCAGTGCTCAACAGTGTTTTAAAAACCAGTATTTTAATCGTACTGGGTTATACTAAAAAATGGTTCAACCAGTTGACCGGGTTGTACCGGACGGTTCAACCGTGTTCACTAATTAACTATATAAATTCATAAAATATAATTACAACTCAAAAAATAATCCAAAACTACATCAGTTCATAATAAAAAAAAATATTCTAAAAGTTAATCCATAATAAAAAAAATTATCCAAAAGTTTATGATTAAATACCCATTATATAGCAATTAGCAAACACTATAACAATTAACAACATGAATGATTGAACAAAAGTCAAAAAAAGGTAAACCTAAATGATCTGTTGAAGAACTTAATTTGAAAAAGTCAATGATTTTCTATTTTTGAGTGAGTAAGAAGTTTGATCGATGTGGTTTGTCAATTGTGGACGCTAGGTTTTACACTTTAACTAAGAAGGTAAATAATCACTTTTTTTGACACCTAAAAATTAAAAGTTCAAAATTTTGACCTTTGTCCCGGTATGAACCGGTACCGGTATTCCGGTTTAAACTGGTATAACCCAATTTACCGACGGTACAACTTCTTTGCCGTTTCCTTAGTTTACCGGTATGATTCGTGCCGGCCAGACATCCGGTTTAACCGGTTCAACCGGTCGGTTTAAACCGGTTTTTAAAACATTGGTGCTCAGGTCTCTCTCAACTTGGCGTTCAAATTTTCGGTTAAAGATGAAAATATCTAATCATTCAACTTTTAAATTTCAATTTTCAAGTTAATAAAGAACAACAAACCTAAACATCACAGGTTGCCAAATCAGCAAAAGCTAGAAGCTGAACTTCTAAAGAAGCAAAATCAAAACCATAGGTCCGTAGGAGCAAGGATTTGGGGCTTGTTATTTTATTTTTATTTTTTTTAAGTTGGCTCAAATCTTAATTTTAACGTATTAGAAATATCTCTAAACAAATGTTTGGGTATTCGGTCGGTTGTAATTTTTTTTATTGAGGTTGCATTCAAAAATATGTGGCGTCGGTTGAAAAACGATAATACATCATACACCTACCATATAAATGGTGTCGCTTTACCAAGCAGCTTATATAGAAACTAGGTCCACTGTTCATAATTTAGAGATGATTAACTAGGTCCACTGTTCATAATTTAGAGATGATTAGCTTTATTTATAGGTAGTGAGACTATTTTTTAACAAACAAAGTTCCAAAGAAGGGTAAGCCTATTAGCCTTTAATCATCTCAAAGATCAAATAATGAAGGCTTCTTTGAAGTTTGAACCAACTCATCAACAATTTCAGTAGCCCAATGGACACCTTGGCCCAATATGTTTACTTTCAAGGTCTTTTTATCTTTCTATATGTCAACTAGTCAGTGGCCCAATGGACCCATGGGGTAACACCTTGGCCCAATATGTTTACTTTCAAGGCCTTTTTATCTTTTTATATGTCAACTAGTTTTTCCTCGCCCGCGTTGCGAGTTATTAGACTGAATATTTCTCTCTTATCACATGTATGTTTGTGTTTCGATTACTTGTACATAACATGTTCTAAAAAAAATACATCGAGTCAACTTATTGAAACAAAACACTACCATACTATTAGTAAAAAAAACTAAAACGATGTAAATACTATAATTTTAAACTAGGGGGCAAAACTGTAATTTTTCAGGACAAATGAAGGTGCTTGGCACGAATAAAAATTTCATCAAGTTAACCAATTAAAACAAAACACTACCATAGTTTCGTAAAAAAAAAAAAAAAAAAAAAAAAAACTAAAACGATCGCATTACTGTAATTATACACTGGGGACAAAATTGTAATTTGACAGGGAAAAAAAAAACAAAAACAATAACAAAACTGTAAATTTGAACTAATGACAGATTCGTAATTAGCTGCTGGACCAATGGAGAAGTGTCAGCTAGCTAAAGAAAAGTTTTTTTAAAACAGAGGGGCTAAACACGTATGTTAGCAAAACTGAAGGTTCGAAAGTTAAATACAAAAAGAATTGACCAATGAGAGAGTGCCAGACAGACAACTGCCTGACACTATTCCCCCTCATGGTTTTTTTAGTGTATATAGATATAAATTAATTAAGGGCTATTTGATTTAAATAAACCCAACTTTCACCAATTGATCGACAACACTTCTAACTTTCGATGTATTTAACATCACTCCCAATTTTTAACTTACTTCATGATATCACTCTCAAACAAACCCAACACTAACCTAGTTTGCTGATGTTAGATGCCACTTCACTAAACCAATGCCACGTCCTCAAAAAAACAAAATCAGATGCCACGTCACCTCACAAGTGCTATATCAGAAAAAAAACTAATTCGATTAGAGTTCAGTTAGTTTGAGGAGTTGAGAGTGATGTTGTATGAATCGAACGTTGGTAGTGTTATAATGTTATCGATCAATTGGTGGCAGTTAAGGTATTTAAATTCAGACAAAATTGCAGAAAACAACCTTTATGTTTGCCTCAAACTGCACTTTATACCTTTCACTATGAAATCGGCAAAAACCAACTTTTATGTTCATATTTTGATACATGGTTCAACCTTTAGCACTAACCCCATTAGATTTTTTGGTTAAGTTATCTCACATGCTTTGCATGTGAGGGTATTTTAGTCTTTTTAAATCCTTATTTTCTTTTCTATTTTTTGTTTCACTAGTCAAAATCATAAGTCAAATATTCTTTGATTTCCTTTTAATCTCTGCACATACACACACCTAAAAATATATATAAAAACACATACATACACAAATTTAACAAACTCATACATACATACCAGATCTCGTATACACACTACACATCTTAATATACACACTAAACATCTTCATATACACACATAACCTTTAATAAAGATTCGATTTTTATCACTAAATCGTAATACCCAGTTGAAAAAGAAAGTAACCCAGTTTAATTACTAACAAGATGAATCAAACCCAGAAAGGGAAACCGAAAACACATATGAATCAAACAAGTAAAAACACACATAACCTTCAATAAAGATTTCATTTTTTTCATACCCAGTTGAAAAAGAAAGAAACCCAATTAAGTTTTTAACTATATGAATCAAACCCAGAAAGGAATTGTTGGTTCTGGTTGCACGATCATATCACCTAAAAGCAATTTATTGTTCTTGATGCAATTTGGGGAAAAATCAGTTGAAGACAAATTAAACCTGCATCAAAAGAATCAACAAATTCCACCCGGAAACTTCAAAAGAAGCAGGCAGTTTGTGTGATGTTCTTGGAAATCACCCAAAATCGAAACCCAGAACCACCGTTTGACGAACAGTATATTAATAAAAAAAGATTGGGTTGAGAAGACCATAATACCCTCACATGCAAAGCATGTGAGGTAAGTTAACTGAGTTTTTGGACGAGGTTAGTGGTAAAGGTTGAACCTGTATCAAAACATGAACATAAAGGTTGGTTTTTTTCGATTTCATAGTGAAAGGTACGAAGTACAGTTTGGATATAACATAAAGGTTGATTTCTAATTTTGTCTTAAATTCAATATCCCACTAACTAATTAGTTGTTATAATTAAATTAATCATGAAAAGTCCATGAAACAACCCATAAATAATGCTACCATGTTTGCATAATGATCGACATTTAACATTTGTACATTCTTGTTTGTCGTCATCACCTCCACGTGTCCAATATTCCACGTGACGACTTGATTCGCTTACGATAATAAAAGATTTGACTCGGAAAACACAAAAACATTAATTAAACAACAAAACCAACACAAAAGTCAACGACTTATTCCAGGGCTTTGATCTGCTGCTCATATCTCCCAACAGCTTCCGTAGGCACTGCCAACATAGATTTAATTGAACGGCTGTGATCTTGTACTGGCACAAGTATGCAGTACTTATCTGTACATACGGGACACACCTGAACAGGCAGTGGCGGAATCAGAACTTCTTTGTTAAGGGGTAATCATAAGACTCTCTTTTCTACCGGCTACAACTAGAGAGTCTAAAACATGTTTTTTCCTACAAAATCTAAGATTGTACATATAAAAATCTTACAAATTTCTATGTCCGGGGGTCAGCGGACCCTCTTGACCCCCCTCTAGTTCCGCCCCTGTGAACAGGTCTCCCAAGCCCAAAGTCAACATTTTCCAACCCTAGTTTTGACCACTGGGACAAAATGAGTACCCCAACTGAGTCAGGTACTTGACTCGCCCGAGTTGAACTCAGACTCACTGAGTCGACGACTTCTCGGACGAAGTTGTCGTCGACTTGGTTTTTCGCTTCGATTATTAGTTCGGTTGCGTAGCTTAGTCCGTTCTCGGTTAGTTGTCGGGCGGTGGTTAGCGCGCAACCGAGGACGATTGCGTTGCCGTAGTACCCATTGGGTAGACTCGGTTTGACTCGGTTTCGAATGTTAATGCTGAATAATAGTTTTAGGGTTTGTTGTGGTGGAAAGTTTAAAGCTCGGGCCCAACTTCTCCATATATGGGCTGACACGACGTCGAATGTCGTGAATGACGATATACTGAGTTGACTCGTTGAGGCAACGAGTGTCTTTAACTCGTTTACTCTCCATTCGTGAAATGTGGTAGCGGTGGGAGTGAGTTGGTCGGGGTTGAACCGAGTTGAGAAGTTGCTAAAGTCGGTAACTCGGGTGAACTCGGGGTGGTGACTTGTTTGTAGTGTGCATGGTGTGGGATCTAAAAGGTATCTGTCCCAAACGGGTTTTGGTTTTGGTTTCGGTTTTAATTCAGCCGTTGCGTCATACTGGCATGCAACGGCTAATTGGGAGAAATATTTTAAAAATTCGACGCTTCCTATACCGTCACATATACAATGACTAAAACCAACACTAAGAGCAGCGGAGCCGTCGGAGAGCCACGTTAGCTGCATGACTAGCAGTGGGGCCCCTTTGACGACTTCTGTCACCTCAAACGCCAAAAGATTCCGCCACTCCGAAACATACCGTGGGGCCTTTTCAAAATCGGCAACCGAATACTCACCACTTGATTCAACAAAAACCGCACCCTGACCACGACAAACAACTTCAAGACAAGAGCCATCTACTCGAGCCCTGACTCGCCCTGCCAAAGGATAGTAAGGGACCAGGGCTCGAGCCAGGGCGTCCTTAACACGGGCCACAATGGCCCGCTTGTCAGACGCCCTACCAAGGCGGTAGATCAACAAGTATTCAATGGTGAAACGTAAAAATAATTGTGAATCGATAGCGGAAAGCTTGAGGACATGAGAAGGAGTTGGGTCTGAAGGGGTGATGAAGACTGCTTCTTTGACTTGAACATTAGAGCTAGAGTTTACCATGTTGATCATGATCAATTGTATAAAATGGTATGGATATATAGATAAAGATATGTTGACATATAGTTTATATATAAAGGAGAGAGTAGATATAAATATAACTTTTAAAGATTTGCCCAAGATTCTATGGGAAGGGGGTGATATTCAATGCACCCTCCTACCTACACTCATAATTTAATATTTGCATTCTTTTCTTTTCTCTCTGCATCTCATTTGTCATTCCTTTTTTTACACCAGTATATCTCTGTGGGTATATGAACATTGAACAAAACAACATTGCATGAGTCACAGATGTCAAACCATATTGTTAAAATATGGTGATTTTATACAATGTAGAAAAAGAAAATTAAGCAAGGTGGGTTTTTTTTTTTTTTACTTCAGGTTAAATTAAGGATGTAGTCATTTAATGAAAATGACCAAACAACTAAACGTGTTCACTAAGTATAACTAAATTCAAGCATGTGGATTTCCTATAAATTAGGTTCGTGTACGTAATAAACTCACACCCCTCCTGGCCTCCTCGCCCCTTTTATACTTCGCCACTGATAGTGTCAATGATTAAGACCAGTATCGGGGGTGGGAACGTAAGTGTGGTAGGGTGTGATATGGCGAAGACGTTGAAAATGTGACTTATATTGACATGTTTGACCTTAAACAACATATGTTAGATACCTAGTGCATATTTTACGAGACCTGTCTTAAGAAAATACGCTCGCTACTCGTCATATAGATACTATGAATTAAATCGACACCCATGCATGGATTTACGAATTACGTATACTTTTCATGTTCTGTACTTTCTTACAAGTATTGATATAACATACATTGATGTTTCACTGAACACTTTGAATATGTCCTTAGTTACTTCACATCAAATTAATTTCATCAAAACAACTTGTGAGCAAGGTAATTTATGAATACTATATTAGGGGTGAGTTTATTGAAGAACAATAAAAAATTAAGTGGAAAACTAATTTTACATGTAAAAAAATATTAGAAATCCTTTTTAAATAGAAAAAGATATCATTTTTATGTATTTTTTTAATCTTTTTCATAAAAATACATGTAGAAGCCAAGCCGTTCAAATAAAAAATTATAGATTTTTTTGTACTTTTTTTAGTTGTTTTAAACATTTTTTATATTAAAACGGCTTTTACATGTGTTTATATGCAAAAGCTTCAAAAAGTTTAGATAAAAGTAAACTTTTTACATATAAAAATGACGTTTTATGGTTTTTCTTTACATAGTTTCCATTCTCCATCTTTTTTGTCTCTTGTTGAAACTCACACTACTATATTATTAACAAACTATAATCAATTCTTTCACCCCGAAGAGTCCATAGTTTGTTAAGTAATAATGTAAACTAAAGGGGTGGATTCCCAAGGGAAGATTATCTAAGTTATTTTTAGTAACTTAGGCCAGGTGGTATAGGTAGCGTCCCAGTCTACCTCAGGAAAATAATAACCCTTCCTCCATTGGCACGATGCGGTGGGGGGGGGGGGTATTGTGGGTCCCGCGAGCATAGTAACGATGACCGATGGATGATTTGTGGGGCCCACTTCACTTTAAACTTTAAACCAAAAGAAAAATAAAGAGTGCCATTGTGGGGCTTTAACGCATTTCTAGGTTGTTAAAGGGAGCTCCATTGCTTACGTGTCGCTGATCGATGTAATGAAGTTCCTAGGAGCTCCATAACTCCATTCCATACTAGCTAGCCTTAATGTAGGAAGTGAGGAGTCTAAACCTCCCTAATAACCCTCATCACGTCATTTAGTTCATTAGTTTTCATAAAAAAGTTTGTATAGTTTTGTGAGAGAGGAAAAGGAGATGAACAAGCATCAATCATCAAGTTAGGTATGGACCATGGTTATGATTATAGTTTATGTTCATTTGGTTATTTAATTATGGTCTTGATTTGGGATTCGTTTATTGGCTCGATTTATCAAAAACATGTGTTTGTGTGTTGTAACCTTCAGCCAAAACAACGGGGTCACAATCTTAATTGGCTTCGGATAATGGTTATGAATGATGGTGGTGGTTGATAGTGAGATGCATCACCTAATCGTGGATTGTAGACTATGTCCTACGGACCTCACTTTTTTCATATGTGATTCAAAAAGATTTTATCAACCCTAAATGTGATAGTACTCGATAATTGTTTGGTTTCAAATTTTTGTAATTACGGATCAGTTATGAGGATAAAAAGGCTTGGACGAAAGCATTATTCGCCTACCCTAATAAACGTCAAAAAGATAATCCGATTAATGCAATATCAAAATAGGTTCTTCATGTTATATTATCAACTAAAATAAATGAAATTACAAGGTTGATAATTAGTTAATCTTAACATATTCCATGAAGAGGAAAAACATCTCTATGGCATACTTGATACTTGAGAGGAAATTTTTGAATGTTTATTCAATTTTAAAAATAGGGAAAAAAACTCAAGTCAAAAGTGGGAGAATCGACACCAAAATGGTCAATGTTGACTTTGTATATAAAAACTGTTTATTTATTAACATTTATTGAGGAGTGGATGTGTTGTAAGTATTCTTGAATTTAGATAATAATCCAATAACGTGTAAGCACCTTTACAGTAGACGATTCTTAATTCACCTGTCAAATACTTAGTTTTAAGTAATAAACTAATTTCTGGTCAAATTAGATTCCATGTTCTAAGTATGTGTATTACAAAAATACATATAACAAAAAAATATATGATTTTTGATTTTGACGGCACAACCCAAGATCTATAAATCAATAATAATTAGGAACTCAATTATTATTGATAGTTTATGTATATTTAATTGTGAGGCCATATATAATGGGCTTTATAAGGGCGTGAAAGATTTTGATAATACTTTTACACTATTTTCATGGGCATTATAGGGGCATGAATAGGGAGTGACATTTCTAGAATAATGTCCAATAAAAAGAAAAAACAAGGAAACTTATAAATGAAAGGGCATTATAAAGACTTAACCATTACATGAAACATTATGATGGCGATGTGTCAAAAAATGTCCCTTAAGAGACACTAACCATTACCCATGGTTTGATAAGGTATTGACATCAACCACAACATCTTCATGAGTTACCTAATCAAAACCAACTTCTCAAATATTAAATTTGCATTATATTGGTGGCTTTTATATTTTTATGCATGCATTTACTTTAAATATTATCTTTAACGTACTTTTAGAGTTGGAATATTACAATTTTCGGTCCACATTTGCATGTGCAAAAAAATAAAAATAAAAAATTAAGACACATGAAAAAAATTTCGAAAGTTACATGTGATAAAGAAAAGAAGAAAGATTTACGAGAGAATATATAAGGAAAAGAGACCATATGTCATTCTCTCATTTTGTTTTATTACATTTTCTAGCTTGTAACTGTAATTTTTTTATTAAAAAATATTACACATAGAATGAGATTATGTTCGTGTCCGTTAGTTAAGAAAATGTAGACGTTCGTGTCCGTTAGTTAAGGAAATGCATACGTTCGTGATTCTTGAACTGTTCGCGAACACATGCAAACGAAAGTTTATGTTCGTGTTCGCTTGTTAAGAAATTTCAGTTGTATGGGAACAGTCCGTGAACATTGGTCGCGAACACAAACAAACGATAATTAACACAAACGAATACAAACAAACATTAAACTTGAAATTAAAAAAAAAACACCACTAACCTTAAACATCTGACGTAAATAGTCAAATACAACTATGATAAATCAAGAATTCAAGAATAAGAAGTCTACTACTAGAACCATACCATAATCAAGTTTAGCTCACTTAAGACATAATTATCTTAAGTTACTTAGACATATCTCAAAAAATGTCTTTAGAGTCCAACTTCTTCTTATGTCCAAATAAGGTTTACGTTTCATTAACTTTTTAATATAATTATTAACTAATGTTTAGGGGGGAAAGTAAAAGAAGGGGGAATAAAACTTAAGAGTGAAAGTTGGATATTAAAAAACATTAAAAACTTTCAAAAAATTAACATAAACAAACATAAACGAACTTATTACCGAACGTTCACGAACGTAATCTAACGAAAGAGACATTTGTTCTTGTTCGCTCATTTAGTTAATTGGACAAACATAAACGAACTTTTCAATGAACGGTTCACGA
The DNA here is from genome assembly GCF_002127325.2 of Helianthus annuus. Taxonomy (NCBI): domain Eukaryota; kingdom Viridiplantae; phylum Streptophyta; class Magnoliopsida; order Asterales; family Asteraceae; genus Helianthus; species Helianthus annuus. The sequence goes on along the minus strand of NC_035447.2, from coordinate 171,792,393 downwards.
ACTGTTCGCTAAACGTTTGGCTTGTTTACAATTCTAATTACACGGATTATCATTTGAGATATGTTTTTACAAATATGGTCAACATGTATGAGAAATAACCATCTTTGTTTCCCACTTTTGGTCATAGATAATATATTTGTTCATTTGCACTAATTGACGTAAAAACAACTACTTTTTTTATAAAACGACTAAAATATCCTTAGTTCGAGAAAGATAATAGTTATATAAAGATTTTAACATTTGAGCTAAGAAAACAAAAAAAATAACACAAATACCACCACTGATCCCCATGGTCTCTGACTCCGTCAACCACTCCTACTGGAACCCCTTCTAGGCATCACCATCGGTATGTGATAATTCACTTACAACTTACCTTACTTAGGGTTGTGTGGGTGTATTGTAATATTTTGTTCTCTAGCTTCTTGCTAAAGTCTACGGTCCTTGATTAATACATTCTCCATTTTGTTGGGCAAAAAAAACTTACCTTTTTTTTAAACGGCCAACAAACTTAATCCCGAGCACTCTCGGGGCATCCACTAAACAAACGGAGTACTCCGAGAGTAACCCGAGTCCACCACCAATTCCGGGGAAAACCCAATAACCCACCCGCCCGTAGGCATGACGGTGAAATTACCGATAAAACCCGTTTGGCTCAAGGATCCAACGCAGGTTTTCCTGGGTCTTCTATCATTGCCCACCAATGCCTCACTCTGCACCAAGTGGGAGTCGAACTTGCATCTCTCAAAAGAAATACAAACTATCCACCACTTGATCTAGAGATCATTGGCAAAAAAAAATTACCTTACTTCAAGGAATTTTGCTCCCTTCTCAAGGTTCTTGTGAAAACATCGACCCTAAGAAAAGAAATTTAGTAAAGGACTTAGTGATTCTTTAAAAAAAATAAATTTAACAAATGATTTATTGATGTTGAAAAGAGTATTTGTAAAACGATCATATAACATCCATGAGATCTTATAAGTAATTGAGAAAGGTTAGGTTGATTTCGATTAAGAATGGAAGTCTCTAGTATGATGATATAATGTGAGCGTATTTTAGTTAATAAATCGGATATGAAGTTCATGGGCAAGAGATTCATTAGACCGATTAATTGATATGTAGCATTTCATAAGGTTTGGAAATTCGTGAAATAAAATGTTTTAAGACATGATTAAGAATCTCGTGTATATGATTTGAGTGAAAATGGATGGTAGAATAAGAAGTACGTTTGATAAACAATGTATTTTGAAATCGGTATAAGTAGGTATTTTGAATAATGATAAATGATTTAGGTATAAAACATGATCGGGTTTGCATAATAAAATATTTTGAAAGAGGAGTTTTGGTAACGGTCACCTAAGTAAGGGAATCACCCCTAACTCGTTGGTGAGGTCATTTTAAGGGAAGAGGGGTGGAGTCAATCGTCAAGGTAAGGAAGTCACTCCAATCTCGATGATACATCTCCACTAGTTGTTACAAGGAATATGAATATGAAAATCATGCCTATATAAGTGTATCGAAAAGGTTCAATATGTTGTGCGTGTGAAAAGAGAAATCAAAGGTAAACTCGAGGTTGAAAGATTGCATCGCATAAAATGAACAATAGAAACACATGTTTGACCAAAGTTTGGAGTGTTCCAAACGGAACTTTGACTAACCAAAGTGGTCGAAAAGTCTTTTGAATTTGAGGAGCATGCTTTGGCCTAATAGGTAAAATACTCTCGCCGACAAGTCGGTTAACGGTATTTACCCTTCCGGTTACTACATGTCCCAAATCAATCGAAATTTCGAGACTTGGCGGGATTTAACAAAAATATCAAGGAGTAGGGAACTAGTCGCCAAGGTGCGGGTTTCACCCCTAACTTGACGATTTCGTATCCTAAGTGTGGTTGGTACTCGTCGGGTCAAAATTTAATTTCAACTCTTCGACGAGAGTCCACTAGAATTTGAGATTTGAAATTTCCGTTAAGATGTGGATTTCACTCCTAACTTAATGGTGAATTTCGTGCAAAAAATAGAATCAAGCGGGGTGAGAGTTGTTTACCAAATTGTGGGTTTCACGCCTATTTTGGTAAACTCGTCTCGTTCGTATAATATGAGTGTTTTCGAGTTTAAGAAAAAAAAATCGAGTAAAATGCATGAGGGAAGTGTATGTCGAAGGAGATTTACACAAACAAGTATAAACACATAGGAAAGCATATCAAGAATGGTACTTAAATAATGAAATGATAAAACAAGTATTAACACATAGAGAAATATGTCAAGGATAACACATAAAGAATCGAACAACGAAACAAGTGTTAACACATAATAAAACAAGCATTAATGCGTAAGAACAGCATGTCAAATATTACACACGAGTAACATACATGTTTAAAAGAGCATAAATAAGTAACAAATAAAGTATCATGTAGTAGTCCAAGCAAAGCATACGAATAAGGCTCTAAAACTATAGACTAGGTGAAAGCATTCCTACTTTTCCTAATTCCCTATAGTTCTGGCTCTGATACCAATCTGTCACACCCAACCAATGGCGGAAACATCGGGATGAGACGAAGTGTGAAGATTGCTCGAGACATCATAACGCTAATAATTGTGACAAGTATTTAAATAATCATTTCATTTCATTTCTATAGAATCAAGTACAAGGTTTTGAAACAAAGTACAACAACATGAATAATAAAATGATACAGTACGAATACAATTCTTTCTAAGTGTGTATCTAAGCATCCTACTAGATTCCATGCATCGTCAACATCCACCTGTAACATGTTAAAATAAAGTTCAATGCAAAAGCAAAGGCGAGTATACAAGTTTGATACGTACATAGCAAAAGATAAGTTTTGAACAATTCCTCATAGCAAGCATGTGATTCAAGATAAGCCTTTAAATATGGTATGTGTCTAACATATCAAACCAAGGAAACGCAATATGCTCATGACATAACCGAGATAAAGGGGCGGGTCGTTAATCCTATAGCGCTACATATGTCACGGTTTGGCTCGTACGAAGTTAATGATAAATTCAACACATAAGATAAATCCAAGTTTAAAGCATCAAGCCATCACGTATACAAGCATGTTATAGGAATGTTCATTTGTTTAAGCAAAATGTTCATGTGTAAGTTTGTTGATAGATAAACATGTTACACCCCAAAAGTGGTAAAAGTAAAAAGGGGAAATACGAGTACACTCACAAAGTTTGCATATGCTTTCCGATTATCCGATTATTGACGAGTTGATGAGGTTAGAGATTGAATGCGTAGGGTTAAAGTTCAAGTATGCTTAGAGTCGAGATTCGGTATTTAAAAACAACATAAAAGTAAGATATGAGAATAGCATGTGAAAGTAATCATCTTCAACCCTTAACACTTGTATGACACTTGGTAACCACAAGGGTTATGATAATATTTTCATGAGTTGAACACCCATAAGAATCACAACAAGGTTTAGGTCTTAGGTGATGTTCTACTACTTTAACATATAAACATGAGTTCAACATCAAAGGTTCGAATGAGTGTATATATATATCTAGGTTAAGTACTACATATTATTTAGTCCAATAATTCAAGTAGGAGGTAGAAGATTAGAATCTTCATTTAGGCACCTCGTGTTATCATAGATGTCATGTATGGGGTAGGAAGGACATGCTTCCATTTAGGAACCCCTTGAATGTTCACCACTTCACTTGGTGTAACAACAACCAAGGAGGGTCACGAACTATGATTTGCACAATAACATAAACAACCTAACTATAGAGAAATCATCAAATCATGTGAGGATTGTATGTAGGACAACCCAAGTTGTTCCCTAATCACTCATTCATCAAGACCTAAGCTTGACATGATTTGTGGGTTGAAACCCTAAACAAAACACCAAGTTTATGAGGTTTAATCCTCTGATTTTAAATGTCTCAACCTTGTTTTTAAGCTTAACCAACCATGGGATAAGTTGTAAGCATTAGGACATAGGTATGAGATGTGTTGAACACAAGTTACATAGGTTTAAACAAGTTTTTGATGAACATAAAACCAAACAGAAAGTTTATGGACGATTTCGGGGCATTTCCAGGTCTGATTTCTCCAAGGAGAAGTCTAGGGATCGAACCCCATGATTATCCAAGTAAGTAGGAAAAATAATCAAGTGATTTCGTTAAGAAATGAGTGAGTTATGCTCATTTTCGTGAAGGGGTGTCAATCTGCTCGAACCTTTGCTTTCAGCTACGGTTTGGAGGATGTTTTGAGAGTTTTTAGTGTTGCAAAAGTGGTAGAGAGGCTGGTTATAAGTGGTATTTATAGGGGGAAGGATTAGGGTTTCAATGGGTTGGGCTTTGGAAGTGTTTAGAAGGGGTTACACCTTGAAACTAGCCCACAAAACCCAACTATATGGGGCTGAATTTTGCTGAATTGGGGCTGCCATATTTCTTTATTTTTTTATTTTTTTAAAACATTATAATGAGTAATTTTGTTAGTTAAGTTGTGTAATAATATGCAACAATGTTTCCCCTAACTTGTAACAAGGTGAAATATGAAATAAAACATGATTTAACTAGGTAAAAAGTGTAATGTACAAGTATGTAACATGTTTGTAAGTGACAAGTATATGTCACATATTAGATGATTAACCGTTGTATAAATAAGCATATTATTAGGGGTTTTTAGGTATCAACAATTTAAGGACAAGCATGGACATGCATCGTGAATAAGTATCGTATAAGTATGAATTACAAATAAGGATTCGATGTACAATGAATTCGAACGTATGAACATGTATGAATATGTAGATGGTGAATTTAAAGAAATACAAATTTTATTTATGATCCAAGTCTCGGATTTTACAACGAGAAGACGACTATAATAATACAAGATTTCCAAAAATAGCATTTACAAGGCGAGCTTTCTAATTATGGAAAGTAAAAAAAAGCAGGGCGTTACACGAATCACTAGTCATTCCACACACAGATGTACACATAGACGAGAGCTTAAAGTTTGTTGAGAAACCTGTGTCGATCAAGGATCGATAGGTTAAGAAACTTCAAAGGAAGCATGTACCTATTGTAAAGGTAAAATGGGATGCCCGTAGAGGTCCCGAGTACACGTGGGAGGTAGAATCCACGATGAAAGAAAAGTACCCTCATTTGTTTCAATAAATCTCGAGGTCGAGATTTCTTTTAAGGGGGTGAGGATGTAACACCTCGAAAATTTACGTCCTATGATGTATTGACACGTGTCATAAGCTTGAACGTGGGAAAGAATACTCTAGAGGGACTAAAGTTGACAAACATTGAAAGTATGTAAATTCAAGGGTTAAAAATGTAAACAAGAAATAAATATACTTTAAAGTAACCCTACATGATGCTCATAGCTTCAAACGAATAAATCATGGATCATACGGAACTAAATGTGGAAGAAAGTGAGAGATTTCAAACTACAGGGGTTAAATGTGTCAACATGTTTAAGTTATACCTCTGAGTGACCCTTTAGCAAACCCGAAGCCTTGTAACGGTAAATTATGCTCACTAGAATGCGCGACAAAAATTTCATAAAGTTCCGTTGCCGTGTGAGAAAGTTATGATCAAATTCGTTTAAGAGGGGTTAAAAGCGTCAACGTCGAAAGTTATGACTTTTCAAGTAGTAACAAAGTAACCGAGGACTTAACAAGATGGGTAAAAGTCTCGGGGCCCTCATACGTAAATAAGAAAGGCTCATAATGCAAAGTTACCCTTCCGAAAAGCCAAGAGCCAACTGTAATAATTGAAAAGATTTGGAATCTGTGAGAGTGATCCAGGTGGGGCGCGTAAGCCTTGTAAAGGCCTTATGCGGGCCACGTCAAGTGCCCGGATGCAGAAAACGTGGATAGAAGCACTGTTTGGTGTTTTAACCGACTTTGAGAGATCTTTTCAGCAGCATGGGCGCCCCCTACTTGCTTTTTAGGCCCTAGGAACACTTGTTGATGATCAGGGAGCAATGGTAGACTTGCTTGGCAAAGATCTAAGGTGATTAAATCACTATATAAAGCCACATTGTTGCAACATTTTGATCATTCCTCACTTCTGCTTTTCTGGAGCTTCCTCGAGCTCAAGAGCCCTCTCTAAGCATCTCTGGTCGTTCATTAGACTTCAGTAAGTATGCTTAGCCTTCCTTAGTTAAGTTTTTGCTTAGTTTTAGCTTGAAAGTCAAACCGTCGTAATTAACGGTTGACTTAACGATTAATCACTAATGGTCCAGTGATTAGTCGAATCAAAGGAAGTTATAAGTTGGTAATTATGTGGGCATTAAACCCTAAAAAGGGCACCCTCTGATTCCCACTCTAACTAGATCAAATGTCGGGTCAAAGTTGCTTGAAAAAGTCAACAGAAACTTAATTTGCGATTTAACATGTAATTAACAATGTAGAAGGTATGTAACCTATTTTATCACTCATATACCTTGATAATAAGTATAAGAACTGGTCTAAGCTTGTTTGATCCGACCTTTTTCTGTTTTGACCCGGTTCGAAACCGAAAGTCGCAAAACTTTGACTTTTGCTTTGACTTCAGTTCTGACCCATTTTAGTAGAGTTTAGAAATGCCTTAGGACTTCCTTAGGACCAGGTTACATGATTCTATAACCCTCTGTGATTGGTTCGTTGTTTGTCCGAGTCGTTTTGACCTTAAAAGTTGACCATAATGCCCTTTTGACCTTAAAACGAGAATTTTGGATATGTGAAAGGACAATAACCTTAGTTACTGATTTCTAAACATGTCCCTAAAAGTTCATGTCAATTCGAGGTCTAGAATAGGAGTTATGCTAAATAGCGCAATTAAGAAAACTTTTGTTAATTAAACGGCGCACTTAGCATAAAGCCTATCTAAACCCAGATTTCGACACCAAACCTTTTACCCACTGATGTAATATAATATTTTGAGATTTTTAAAGATTTGTAATTATTTTTAACCTGCTCATAACCTAAGGTTATGACCTTGATTCGGTAAATACCGAATATACCATTTTCGGACATAAAACAAGTTCTACATAGTATTTTGACGCCAATCCAATTGCTACTGATTTTAAATAATAAATAAAGTATTTTGAACTATATAACCTGATCCGAAACCTCAGATTTCCTGTACAACCCGGAAATCGCTCAAAACGGCTTTATACGCGTATTAAACGCATAGTTTGGGTTTAAAACCATTTTTGTCATAAAGACTAATTACCTACTGATGAAACTTGTTAAAATAAGTGGTTTTATTGGTTACTTCAGATCCGAACATCAGAAGTATAAATAATCTCTTTTATAAACTCTAAAATGACCAAAATACCCCTACGGACGTATTATGGGATTAAACTCGTTATGGGCATAATGGAAGGTATACTACTAATACCACAACATATTTAGAGCATATTGACTTGGGAAACCTGTATAAGACTCTTACGGTTACCCGTTACGCCACTTACGCGTTCGGTTCGGTTTATGTAACTAGTTTACATAAATTAGCCGAAACGGGTCAAACCTTGTCGTTTTTATCTCAGAATCCAGAATGTAGTTGGATTACCCATATTATACAAGTCTTCAAACTTGTCGGGTCCAAATCACATTCTATTCCGGTCTTCGCTTATTCGTGCGTTTGAACCGTATCTTTCGTTAAAACTAACCGGTCTAAGTTTAGGCTTAAAGACCCGTTAGGATTCTAATAGGTTATTATAAACCTTCGTTCCAGAATAGGAGACCCGGTAAAAGCTACTTGCAATTGCTGTTTGTGAAATATACTTTGCAAAGGTAAATACTTTTAACTTAATTTCCCTTATACGGGCTTGGGGTACAGTATATAGAATACCGCTTGGTCCATCATTGAATCTTTAATCGAATAAAGATTAAATCATTGATATGCTTGTTTTGAAATGTTTTGTTTGCTTAAAGCCTTTAGGGGGTTAATGACCATGTCCTGGATATCCTTGGCATCATTTTACGAGATGGCCACGACCTGAGCACGGGGTGTAGGCGTACACCCGTCGGTGCATAAATGAATAAATAATGTGGCGTGTCTATTGATCTTTAACCCTATCTACGGAATGGGCTACTGAACGCATAAGAAACATGTAATTCGTTTACAAGTATTATTTTCAAATAATTATCCCAAGTTATAAAAGTTTGTGCCTCGTGCATTCAAATCAATTTTATTAAGCTTTTCAAACTGAGTCGGTTGAATGTATTTACCAGTGTAAACTGACGTATTTTCTCAAAAAGGTTAAGTGCAGGTACTAAGCGAACTAGGCTGGCTTTCTCCTAGCGTCCACAATAAGTCTCGCAAGATTGGATGTCAACTGTTGAACAATATTTCCTATTTATTTTTGATCCCCTGTGGATTATTTTCGACCCTTTGTGATACATGATATTACAATAACATTCGGTTGAAATATATCTATCTTTTGTTTCCGCTGTGCATTTAAATATTGTGTTGTTTGACTTTAATGTTACCAACTATGTCACCGTAATCCCCCACCGGGCCGACCGGTGAAACGTGGAAATATCAGGGTGTGACAACTCCTGTCAGACTGGCTTTAAGGGAAGAGAGGATAAAAAGAGGTTCAAATAGCATTCACTACAAAAATGTGAATCCAGTAAAGAGAATTTTAAAAGTGGATGAAGTAAAAGTTGCAACTGATGATGTTGGAGGAACTTATGTGCAAAACAGATACACCCTTCTAAGAGAAAATGGGGAAGAACAAAAGGTGACTGATGAAGAAATTGCTGACAAGTTACATCCTTTAGACATCCTGTTTATGAAGGATCAGTATGAAAAGGACAAGAGAAATACCCAAGAAGTCAGAAGAGCTTTAAAGGGCATATCAAAGGCAGGAATACAACTGTTTGAAAGAATGGCTTTTTCAGACTTTGATTTATGCATCAACTATGAGAATGTGCACAACAAAAAGGTGTATGTCAGATCACCCAAGACAAAAGTCCCCCCAGAGATATTGGAAGATGCAAGATCTGGAGACATCATTGTACTACTAAGTAAAACCGACATTCATAACTATGGTGTCATCTTCAGAGATTTTGAAAGAAACAAAGCTCTTTTCAGAAGTGTTGATATCTGCAAGTACTCAAATCAGACTCTGAAGTTTATCATGAAAGGTATGAATAAATGTCACAACCCCCGTTCCCTCCTGGTAAAATCCCGGGAACGGGCGGCCGTGGCCAGTTCTGGTGGTATCTGGTTATTATCAAATTTGGCAGCGGCAATTTTCATCAGGACCGTAGTTAGGAAATATTTAATCAGAGTAAAATACCACATTTCCGTAATATTAAACACATGGGTAAAACCCAAGTTTTCAGTACACACATTTTCATAGGAATAAATCATATTTTTATTTCAGAAAAACATCTATTTCTTTTTGGTAACTTTATTGCTACTTTCCAAGCCTTCAGTGCTGTCCAGCTGGCTTCCAATTGGCTTTCACATTTTGTTACCTGAAACGTGTTTTAAAAACATTTTTTCAGTGGAAATACTGGTGAGTGAATCCCAGTTTAATCAAGTTTAAATAAAAAGTCACAGTATACAGTATTAAGGGCGATCCCACAATTACATTTGTTTCCAAGTTATATCAATTATCACCTGTTGGTACTGTCAAACCCGACTTGTGGAAATGTTACTCCTTGACCAGGTGGTAACAAATTTTGTATACAAAACCCCAACATACCCACAATAATTGTATTCTTACAAATACTCAATAACTGTTATTCGCATGGAGAGGTATTTAAGGTTTTGTAAAAATAGTTAACAAAAAGAGGATTACTCACATTGTTGTTTTAGGGTTTTTCAGTAAGGATTTCCTGGGAATAATCTATAAATTACACAAATGCACGTGTGTTAGTATGATAACACATTTAAAATTAGTAATACCATCCCCGAGACGGCATTCCAACGACTACGTCGGGCAGAACCACGACTGCCGTTACGGAACCCTGGATCAATCAGGCAGAGTATCTAATACGTCTCCAAGGGTTATAATACTTACATCGTAGCAGAACCTCGCTATTTAGGGGGGTATAATACCCGTATAATAAGCCTACTATTAGAATTTTGAGAGAGAAATGAAAGAAATGAACGACGGAAAACGAAAACCCGTTGCTTTCTTATATAGGTGCTGATCTCGGTTCTCCCGCGGCCTGCGTAACACAAGTGCAAGGCCTACACGGCCCGCGTTGACCCCATGTCAATGCGTAGGTGATCCGGGTCATCAGGTAGGGTCAACACACGTTGGCCACGTGGCCGCACCGGGCTGCGCCATGTTTTTAAGTTCACGCGGCCCGTGTGAAGGTTAGGGTGGGTGTTACGCGGCCCGCCTTAACTTAAAATTTCAATTTTTAATTATTTTTAATACTATTTTATGTATTTGAGACCCGTTTTCGCATATGGGGTGTTTTTAGGGACATATTGGGATATTATGAAATATAATAGGGTGTCGGAAAAATTATGAGGGTGTCGGTTTTACATTGGGGTTGTTATATCCTCCCCACCTTGTTTTAGAGCTCGTCCTCGAGATCTACTGGAACAAGTGTGGATATTTCCTTTGCATTTCTGATTCAAGCTCCCATGTGTACTCAGATCCTCTTTTGGAGTCCCACTTCACTTTGACTAGAACTAATCTTTTATGCTTAAGATTTTTAACTTTTCTGTCTTCAATCTGTAGAGGCCTTTCTACAAACTTAAGTTGTTCATTTACCTCTATATCCTTAAGAGGCACTACGAGAAATTCATCGGCTAAGCATTTCTTAAGATTTGATACATGAAATACATCATGTATCCCTGCCATTTCCTCTGGCAGTTGTAGCTGATAGGCTACAGGTCCTATTCTTCTAACAATTTCAAAAGGTCCAATATACCTGGGACTTAGCTTTCCTCTTTTGATGAATCTTACCACTCCTTTCCAAGGAGAGACTTTTAACAATACCTTATCACCTATCTGGAATTCTAACGGCTTACGTCTGTTATCAGCGTAGCTCTTCTGTCGATCACATGCTGCTTTCAGTCGTTCCTTGACTTGAATGATTTTATCGGATGTTTCCTGTACTATCTCAGGTCCAGATAGTTGCTTATCCCCAATTTCTGTCTAACAGACTGGGGTTCTGCACTTTCGTCCATAAAGTGTTTCGAATGGTGCAGCATTGATACTTGTGTGATAACTGTTATTATAAGAAAATTCTATTAAAGGTAAGTGATCATCCCAATTACCTCCGAAATCAATTACACAAGCTCTAAGCATGTCCTCCATTGTCTGAATTGTCCTTTCACTTTGTCCGTCCGTTTGAGGATGATAAGCTGTGCTTAGATTCAGCTTGGTTCCCATTGCTTTTTGAAAACTTAACCCAAAGTGAAAGGTAAAACGGCTATCCCTATCAGAAACAATTGATAAAGGTATTCCGTGTAATGAAACAATTTCATTTACATACAATTTGGCTAATTGTTCCATGCTAAAAATTTCCTTCATTGGTAGGAAATGAGCTGACTTAGTTAGCCTGTCTACAATCACCCAGATTGTATCATTACTGATGTGTGTAAAATGCAACATATAAATTGCATCAAATGAGGCATAAAACTAACCCTTTTTTAGTACTAATGTTGGAAAAAAAAGGGTGCTTTTGTCTTCCTTTTGTATTTTCAGGATTAAATGAGCTCAAATTAACAAAAGGAACAAAAAGACAGCAAAATCTAACATAAATACAAGAAAAGGAACAAAAGTGGATTGCCCGACCCCTCGACAGCATCCTACCAAGCAAAACAGAGAAGACAGGAGACTGAACACGCCCCGTGCTCAGCCAGCACGGGGCCGTGCCCAAGAAGCAGCAGATAAGACAAACCTGTAGAAGCTTCTATTGCCCACCACGGGGCCGTGCCCAGTGAACACGGGGGCGTGGCGAAAGTACTGCAGGCGCATTTATTGTAATTGCGAATTATAATTAATGAAGAGAGGGAGTGTCAGACGGGCACGGGGCCGTGCCCCGCGGATACGGGGCCGTGCCCAGGCTTCTGTCCAGCCTATAAATAGGAGTGCTTTGAACCATTGCAACTCATCCCTTGGCACACCACCTCTCTCACACTTCATCCACCATCCACCACCATCACAACACCCTCATCCACCACCATTATCAATTGTCCATCATAGAGTGTGTGAGTCGTCTCGGGATCCAAGATTGATCGTAAGAGTTCTTGACATTCAAGGCCATGTTTGCCTAAGTCTCTTACATCACTTGGTGAAGACAAGTGTTTAGTATCATACTTTTTATTTTTAATCTTTTGCACTTTTTATTTGGTTTTGTATTAATGACTTTAATAACTAGTTTCTTATGTTGAAGGTGATTCTTCCTTATCGTTTGTCCGTGGTGTCTTGGCATTATTTTACTGTCTATATAAAATAAAAGATTTTCACCATTCATATCTCCACGGTCTATATGGAGGTATGTTGGCTACCTGGTCGGGGGTTAAGGGAACGGTTTGGTAAGGGTCTTGCCCTTGTTCAGCGTTTAGAGGTCCTGCAAGGGACCTGGGTCAAATTTAGTAGGACCTCCTTCAATACCCAAAGGTATTGGATGGCGGGGGTCCAAACTCTTTGATCCCCTCATAAGTTAAACTACTATTAATACTATAACCCGGCTATTTAGGACTGTATCCCTGCTGACTCAGACTACTTAGTCGAGGGTAACGTCACCTCCAAAAGAGGGGCCTACCATAATTTGCATTAATAACTTAATTAATTATCTTTCAATAATCCGACCCTTTAGGATTGTATACTTGCTGACTCAAACTACTGGGTTGAGGGTAACGTCGCCTTCAAAAGAGGGGCCTACTACAATAACTAAGATAATCTCTTAAACAAGTGCAAAAGTGCGAAAATAATCAAAGGTTATACTAACACACGAGTCGGATCCAAGTGATTCATCTTGTCTATCTGTTTTTATTTTTATTTTATTTTTCAGCATTTAGTTAGTTTTATTTTCTTATCTTAAAACCTTTTTTCTAACATTTTGATTTGATTAGACGTTGAGGATAAACCGGTACTAAAAGCTCTTGTGTCCTTGGACGACCTTGGTATCTTACCAACACTATATTACGTCCACGATGGGTGCACTTGCCCATATGTTTGTTTAGTGTTAGTAAATATCGTGTTTTATAAATTTAAAACTTGGCTAAAAGTGTAAAAAGGGCTTAAAATATATACCTAAAACATATATACACCGACACGCATCAAGTTTTTTTGGCGCCGTTTCCGGGGACACGAGGATTTTAAGAAAGCTTAAAATCGACGGCCTAATCAGTTTTTCAAAACCTTTTTAAAACGCGCGCACATTTTTCTGCATTTTAGTTTAGTTTGCATTTACAGTAGCCTGAACACGGGGCCGTGCTCACTAGACACACCCCCGTGCTGCATATTTTTAGTTAGATACCCAGATACAGAGTCTGAACACGGGGCCGTGTCCACCGAACACGCCCCCGTGCTCAACAAGACCAGTAACTTTAATTAAAACGCCCAGATACAGACCTTGAACACGGGGCCGTGTCCAGCTTCTGTTTCCATCTTTGTTTTTGTTTTCTGGTCCCAAGACTCAGTTGTGGTCTGTTGAGTGATCCCTATGGATCAATACTCAGGAGGCTACAACTACACCTATGAGGAGGATGATTATATGGGAGACTATTGCACTAATTGTGGTAACCCGCATTCGGTACAATATTGTAACTTATTTCAACCATCCACTTTGTACAACTATTATGAGGAGCCCAGGTACGAGCCATCGACTTCATACACATCCTATGAAGACCAAAGGTATGAACGTTCTCCCTCATACTCATATTTTGATGAACCAAGGTATGAACCTTCATACTCATACTTTGAGGAGTCAAGATATGAGCCACCACCTTCATACTCTTATTATGAGAAACCATGGCGTGAACAACCCACCTCATATGAGTACTATGAAGAACAAAATTTCGACCCTTATCCATCATATGCTTACAATGAAGAACAATGGTGTGAACCATCTACTTCATATGGGTACTATGAGGAGCCAAGGATCGAACAACTGATTCAAGCTTTGAGGATCTCGATCCTTACTCTATCACTGAAATAGCCGATAGGATAATTGAAAAACTTAAAACTATCGGACGTTGCATAAAAGAATCTCGCGCAAGGGAAGAGGAGTCCCGCGCAAGAGAAGAATTAAATAAAGAAACGATAGTTGAAGAGTTAAAAATGGAAGAACAAATAAGTGAAAAACCGACTCATGAGTTAAACAACGAAAAAGGTGAGGCCGACAACGTTAGAATTCAAGAAGAGTCTAATTTTGAAGAAATTAATCTCTTGTCACCTTCTTTTGAAAATCATTGTTTAATACCAACTCATGCTAAGTTTTTAAAAGAGTTGAACACTAACACTAAAATTGAAGAAATGGTAACTGTTAAGTTAACTAACGATCAAACCTCGCTAATAAAAGAAGATCCTTTTGAAATTAACATCACACCGGTTCCATGTTTTTTTTCAAAATTCATTTATTAGTAATGTCACCATTGATAAAGATCTTTGTGTTAACATAATGCCTAACTACATTTTCGAAAAATTAAGTATTAGTGATTTTTCTCCACTTCAAATACCCATTTTTCTATCCAATCGGAAAGTAATAAAATCAATCGGTGTGGTTGAGGATGTTTTGGTACGAACAAATCAAATGGTGATCCCAACCGATTTTGTCATCCTCGATGATGCTCCTTTAGTCTTGGGAAAACCTTTTGTAAAAACTCATGAAGCTTTGAAAAATCGGAAGTTTAACAATCTACCTATTCAGTCAGGGGCATTCAAAAGGAGCATAGATCTTGAACGTTCAATGAAATATCCTTTTGGCAATAATGACCCCCTAATTGAAGATGAAGAGGAGCCACCCGATACAAGTAAAGAAGTTGACCACTTTGTTGAAGAAGAGGTCGCCATAGAACAAACCTTTAAAGTTCTTAATCTTGATGAGCGACAAAATAAGGTGTCTCCTAAAGACCCACCCATTGAGCTCAAAGAACTTCCGAAAGGTTTGGAATATGCTTTTCTAGACAAAGATGGTAATTTACCTGTAATTATTTCGTCTAAATTAAGTAGCGTAGAAAAAGAAAAATCAATTAACCTTCTTAGAAAACACAAAAACGTGATCGCTTGGAAGCTTGTAGATATTAAAGGCATAAGTCCTTCCATGTGCACGCACAAAATTTTAATGAACGATGACTACAAAACAGTAATACAACCACAACGTAGAGTAAATCCCAATGTGCAAGAAGTGGTTAAAAATGAGGTCATCAAACTACTTGACGCCGGACTAATCTATCCTATCTCCGATAGTCCATGGGTAAGTCCCGTCTAAGTAGTCCCGAAGAAAGGAGGTATGACGGTAATAACTAATGAAAAGAATGAATTAATACCAATGAGAACCGTCACAGGATGGAGAGTTTGTATAGACTATAGACGATTAAATGAAGCAACGAGGAAAGACCACTTTCCTTTGCCCTTCATTGATCAAATGTTAGAACGATTATCCGGTCATAAATTTTACTGTTTCTTGGATGGTTTTTCAGGTTACTTTCAAATTCCAATAGCACCTGAAGACCAAGAAAAGACAACTTTCACATGCCATTTGGTCTATGTAATGCACCTGCAACATTCCAACGTTGTATCGTAGCCATTTTCCATGATATGATAGAAAAAACAATGGAAGTCTTCATGGACGACTTTTCTATCTTTGGAGATTCATATGACCAATGCCTCGATAACCTCGAACGAATGCTATCCCGATGTGAGGAAACTAACCTCGCCCTTAACTGGGAAAAATGCCATTTCATGGTAACAGAGGGAATAGTACTCGGTCACAAAATCTCGAGCGAAGGAAGGGAAGTTGATCGAGCAAAAGTAGACACTATTTCTCGATTACCTCCACCCTCCTTCGTTAGAGCAATCAGAAGTTTCCTAGGGCATGCCGGATTTTATAGAAGGTTTATCAAGGACTTTTCAAAAATTTCAAGGCCTCTAACAAAATTACTTGAAAAAGATGCACCTTTCATCTTTGACAAGGATTGCAATCAAGCATTTCTAACCCTCAAGGAAATGCTAGTCAATGCACCTATCATGATAGCACCTGATTGGAAATTACCTTTCGAAATCATGTGTGATGCAAGTGACTTTGCTGTTGGAGCAGTCTTGGGACAAAGAAAAGAAAAGCATTTCCACCCAATTTATTATGCTAGTAAAACACTTAATGATGCACAAGAAAATTACACAACTACTGAAAAAGAGTTACTAGCTTTGGTATTTGCTTTTGATAAATTCCGTTCTTACCTTGTTCTTTCTAAAACTGTAGTCTATACAGATCATGCAGCTATCCGATACCTCTTCAAGAAGCAAGACGCCAAGCCACGTTTGATCAGATGGATTCTACTCCTCCAGGAATTTGATATTGAAATCAAAGAAAAAAGAGGAGCAGAAAACACTGCTGCAGATCATCTTTCACGCTTAGAAGACCCAGCTTTGGAGGCAACCAGGGACGAGCAAATCAACGAAAAAATTTCCAACAGAATCCTTGGAGATGGTGGAAAGCAGACAAGAACCATGGTATGCCGACTACGCTAATTACTTAGCTAGCGGTATAGTCACCAAGGGATGGCCACATCACCAAAGAAAGAAATTCTTTGCCGATGTAAAGCATTACTTTTGGGAAGACCCTTATCTTTTCAAAATGTGTGCTGACCAACTCATCCGAAGGTGTGTCCATGGTGGTGAAGCACGAAGAATTCTCCGCCATTGTCATGAAGGTCCATACGGAGGACATCATGGTGCCGCTAGTACCGCACGAAAGGTATTTGATTCAAGATTTTATTGGCCAACCATTTACAAAGATGCGCAAGATCTTGTAAAGACATGTGATGCTTGCCAAAGATCAGGTAATATTTCTTCCAAAAACGAAATGCCTCAAAACGGCTTGTGAAATTTTTGATGTGTGGGGACTCGATTTCATGGGACCCTTCCCACCGTCAAAAGGAAACAAATATATACTTGTGGCGGTCGATTATTTGTCTAAATGGGCCAAGGCCGAAGCACTTCCAACAAACGATGGAAGAGTAGTGGTAAGATTTCTGAAAAAAATTATTCTCTCGTTTCGGAACACCTAAAACATTAATAAGTGATAGAGGTACTCATTTTTGCAATCACCAACTCGAAAAAATCTTAACAAGATATGGGATCTATCACCGGGTCTCAACGGCATATCACCCTCAAACAAATGGACAAGCTGAAGTGACTAACAGAGGTTTAAAAAGAATACTTGAAAAAACCGTAGGTTTAAATAAAAAGGAATGGGCTGATAAACTAGATGAAGCTTTATGGGCCTTTCGGACTGCTTATAAAACCACTATAGGCACAACCCCGTATAAGCTCGTCTATGGAAAAAGTTGTCATTTGCCGGTAGAAATAGCTCACAAAGCCTACTGGGCAATAAAAAATGTAAACCTAGATTTAGAAACTGCAGGTAAAAATCGATTTTGTCAAATGAATGAATTAGACGAACTAAGGAATTATGCATACTCTAACTCTGAAATTTATAAGGAAAGAATGAAAAATTTGCATGACAAATATATTAAACCTAATGAATTTCGGGTAGGAGACCAAGTTCTATTGTTTAATTCACGACTTCGATTATTTCCGGGTAAACTAAAATCTAGGTGGTCAGGACCTTTTTCCATCACCCATATTTTTCCTCACGGTGCAGTAGAATTTAAAGCTCGAAATGGGATTCCATTCAAAGTCAATGGCCAACGGCTAAAACTCTATCGAGGATCCATTGAGGGTGAGGAAGAAGAGATCTCGCTTCAAACGGTCAACGAATAAGCATCCACATCATACATGGTATGTTACGAACAAGTGAGTACACATCGAAACCGGTAAGTCTTTTAACCATGCTTTTGGGAAAAAAACGGGCACTCACACGAGCACACATAAGAAACAAAAAAAAAATTCAAAACTTTGCTCGCACAGGGCCGTGTCCGCGCAACTGTCGGGATAAAACCCTCTTTTCACAACAGTTACATCATTCCACACGCCCCGTTTCCCCGAAAGAGCTATAGTCCGAAGCGATTTTCTGCAGATTTTCGATGTTACCGCTAGATCTAACAACATCAAGGTATGATTCTATCACCATTAGTAGTTAGATTAGTTACTTGCATTTAGTTAAATCATCAAAAATTTGGGGAAAAATCTAGGGTTCTTGAAGTTCATCCGGATCGAACCTCAAATTTTTGAAATAATTTGTTAGCTTTAGTTTAGATTAGTGTAATGGGAAGTAAATACACTTGTATTGTTGATAGATTTGCCCGATTTCTCACAAAAACCTCAGACCCTTGTTTTTGAACCGAAAAAGATGAAATTGAAAGGGTAAACGGTTTGTTTTGAGAAAAACGGCACTTGGGGTTTCATTTTTGGGGAAAACCGCACCTACTTTGCCAAAAATTTTCAGATTTTCGGGACCGGGTCGAAAAATGAAATTTTTGAGTAACAGACGCCTGGACACGGGGTCGTGCCCGCTGAGCACGGGGCCGTGTCCAGCTCACTGTTTGCAGTTTCTTCCGAAAATCTCACTGTTTCGTGCTAACTTTTGGTGTATTATTTCAGATGTCGAAGTTCACAAGATTTAACGCAAATGAGCTCGATGCTAGGGCTAGGTATGAGTTACTTCAAACAAGACCCGAAGAGTACCCAAGGCAAGCATGCACGAACCTATTGATCTTGGTGAACCAGCTCGACCGATTCAACAACCTTGTTACCGGACCACTAAGGGTTTCCTTGACCACTCGACTTCGGTCGGTACATCAATACACTATGGAATTCTACAGTACTTTCACCTTCACTTCAAGGTGTGACCCGTTTGACAATGAAGGGGTTGCATTTCGATGTGGTGGGACGAGGTACTCGATCTCTATGGCGCAATTTGGGGCAATAGTGGGACTGTATACGGAAGAAGATTCGGGAAATGAGGAAAACACCGGGGGATTGCGAGATCTGGATGAAAATGAGCGCCAAGCCGCATGGGCCCAAATTGGTGAAGGACACTACAACCCTAGCAGCACAAAGAGTACTAAGTTGAGGGACCCGCTTTATCGCTACATTCATAGGCTCCTCACTTACTCTCTAGCCAAAGACATGACAGTAGCGACGTTGTTGGGTTAAAAGATTTGGTAGTCCTGACCTGCATCCACAACCGAAGGCCCCTCGATGTTCCATATCTCCTGCTTCGAAACATGCATCTGAACCGGCTCGCTCGTGCACCAACCCCTATCTTCTTTGGGGGATTGGTGTACCGCCTCTTCAAGCATTTCACGCGCATTCCTAGGTCCTTTGAAAGGAGCCCATGGTCGGGACGTGTCGACATACACATTTGCCGCGCCATGAACCTAATATATGAGGCGGAAGCAGATCAGTGAGCTTTCAAAGGATGCAAGGCCATGCATGGAACCCACAGGAGGCACTAGTCCTTCACGCACCACCTCCCCACTACCAGTATCAACTCCATGGTGATTCGGGCCAATCCTCCTCCCAAGGAGGTGGTTTTCCTAACTTTCAAAGTATACATGATCTTTTGCAGGAAAACCTCATGTGCACTAGGAACACCTATAACCTTGCCAACAACACATACCACCGGGTCGGAGCTATCGAGTGGAACATCACCGATATCCAAGACGATATCGGAAGCATCCGGGAGTATATGGCAGGTAATGGGGTAGGAGGTGATGACAGTGATGAAGATATGGACTAGGAGGGTGAAGAAGGAGCAGGAGCGGGTTGATGGTGAGCCCACAGGTTAAAGTCCCCTTTTATCTATCAAAACAATTGACGGCCTGCGTGCCGAGTGTTAGACAATTTACTTTCCTTGACTACTTTTTATTTTCCGCTTTATTTTTCTTTTACTTTATGGTTTGGATGATTAACTTGGTAATTTGGGACGTTTGGT
This sequence comes from Helianthus annuus, assembly GCF_002127325.2. Taxonomy (NCBI): domain Eukaryota; kingdom Viridiplantae; phylum Streptophyta; class Magnoliopsida; order Asterales; family Asteraceae; genus Helianthus; species Helianthus annuus. The sequence goes on along the minus strand of NC_035447.2, from coordinate 171,772,384 downwards.
ATTGTTTGGTGTGGTATTTAGTGATAAAACAGGTACAAGTGAGGCTTAGAGTGCTAATCATTAGCACTAATAAAGCCAGGATAGGAAAACCGGAGAAAGAAACCTGTTTTTCAGCCTTGCAGACAGTCCACATGGGGACGTGTCCAGCCAACACGCCCCGGTGCCCACCGCCCAGACCTGCTGTTTGTTTGTTTTTCTGCAGATTTTTGCCCGACACGGGGTCATGCCCAACCAACACGCCCCCGTGTCCATCTTCTGTAAGTTTTCATTACTGGCAGTTGAACACGGGGTCGTGTCCAGACTGCCAGTAACATAAAATTTTGCTTTTAACACCATTTTACACATTCAATCAACCTAAAAACTTATTTTTGGGACACATTGAGGACAATGTGTAATTTAAGTGTGGGGGGGGGGGGGGATGCTAAAGCCTTGAATTTTGCAAGTCCTAATAACAAGCCTTACACAAAACTCTATTGGAACCGCTAATCACCCCAAAAATTTTCAAAAATTTTCATTTTTTTTACTTGTCTAAGTTTAAGTTGAGAATTCTAAGTCTAACAAGGTTATATTTTTATAAGTTTACAACCGATAGCGTCGTGATGAAAAGAACCAACATAAGAAAATTATGAAACGGCATGACAAGCTTAGTAAAAATTTGATTATATATACTTGATCACATAAAAACCCATTCCTACAAAAGTGAGTTTTGAGCCTTTATTGAGCATACAAATATACATCTTTACGCTAAATGCTCATTTTTCGTTTCTTGTGTGAATAGCCGCTTGGTTCTTACAACTCTAGAACTTGCCACGACAATTCATTCCCGATCCTTACCAACTTAAACCCAAGTAAGTAAATGATGGAGACATTAGGACTAACCCTTTTTCGTTCAACACCATTATTTTTATTTTTCTTTTCACCTACCCAAAAACTCCCCCTAGTTAACCCGTTTGAGCCTAAACCGTTTCATTTCTAAACCCAAAACCCTTTTTACCCACCAAAAACCCTTTTTTTATTTTTACCTTTTATTTTAGTAACAAGCTCGGTTTTCGTGTGACTATGAAAAATATACATATATATATATATATATATATATATATTTACAATGAAGTTAAAAATAAACAAACAAAGCTCCTCAAAACAAAAGCTTGTTTGAATAAATACTTCATTAAAAATAAAAAGTCACAAAAACAAAATGTTTTACGAAAACCGACGCTTTTTACGCCTTTCGCCTTTTTCTACTAACCACTAACCCAACTACCCACCTTTAGCCCAAGCCTAACCTTTCACCCAAAAAGTCCTCTTGATATTTACAAAGGTATAAAGTTAAAAAGGAGGAGGATTGATTGCTTGGAAAACTTATGGTAGGAATAAGTTCCATGCCGCTCTCGAGTGATTCACTTAAAATACACCTTCGGCCGAGTGTGAGTGATTTCCCCCGTAAGGTATGTGAACTTGTATATAAATGGAATTTTAGAAAGGCATGTTATGCCTTAATAAATAATTTATCTTATGAAAAGTTTTTAATAAATCATGACGAATAGGTTTGTAAATAAATAAAAATAAAACCTAAACAATCTTGGAAAATCCCGACACTCTATGACAAGCCCAAAACCTTCTCTTCTACCCATTCCATTTGGGAGTGTAAGCCACATATTAAAGAGTTTTGCTTGAGGACAAGCAAAGATTCAAGTGTGGGGATATTTGATGTGTGTAAAATGCAACATATAAATTACATCAAATGAGGCATAAAACTAACCCTTTTTTAGTACTAATGTTGGAAAAAGCGTGCTTTTGTCTTCCTTTGGTATTTTCAGGATTAAATGAGCTCAAATTAACAAAAGGAGCAAAAAGACAGCAAAATCTAACATAAATACAAGAAAAGGAACAAAAGTGGATTGCCCGACCCCTCGAAAGCATCCTCCCAAGCAAAACAGAGAAGACAGGAGACTGAACACGCCCCGTGCTCAGCCAGCACGGGGCCGTGCCCAAGAAGTAGCAGATAAGACAAACCTGTAGAAGCTTCTATTGCCCACCACGGGGCCGTGCCCAGTGAACATGGGGGCGTGGCGAAAGTACTGCAGGCGCATTTATTGTAATTGAGAATTACAATTAATGAAGAGAGAGAGTGTCAGATGGGCACGGGGCCGTGCCCAGCAGACACGGGGCCATGCCCAGGCTTTTGTTCAGCCTATAAATAGGAGTGCTTGGAACCATTGCAACTCATCCCTTGCCACACCACCTCTCTCACACTTCATCCACCATCCACCACCATCACAACACTATCATCCACCACCATCATCCATTGTCTATCATAGAGTGTGTGAGTCGTCTCGGGATCCAAGATTGATCGTAAGAGTTCTTGACAATCAAGGCCATGTTTGCCTAAGTCTCTTACATCACTTGGTGAAGACAAGTGTTTAGTATAATACTTTTTATTTTTAATCTTTTGCACTTTTTATTTGGTTTTGTATTAATGACTTTAATAACTAGTTTCTTATGTTGAAGGTGATTCTTCCTTATCGTTTGTCCGTGGTGTCTTGGCATTATTTTACTGTCTATATAAAATAAAAGATTTTCACCATGCATATCTCCACGTTCTATATGGAGGTATGTTGGCTACCTGGTCGGGGGTTAAGGGAACGGTTTGGTAAGGGTCTTGCCCTTGTTCAGCGTTTAGAGGTCCTGCAAGGGACCTGGGTTAAATTTAGTAGGACCTCCTTCAATACCCAAAGGTATTGGATGGCGGGGGTCCAAACACTTTGATCCCCTCATAAGTTAAACTACTATTAATACTATAACCCGGCTATTTAGGACTGTATCCCTGCTGACTCAGACTACTTAGTCGAGGGTAACGTCACCTCCAAAAGAGGGGCCTACCATAATTTGCGTTAATAACTTAATTAATTATCTTTCAATAATCCGACCCTTTAGGATTGTATCCTTGCTGACTCAAACTACTAGGTTGAGGGTAACGTCGCCTTCAAAAGAGGGGCCTACTACAATAACTAAGATAATCTCTTAAACAAGTGCAAAAGTGCGAAAATAATCAAAGGTTATACTAACACACGAGTCGGATCCAAGTGATTTATCTTGTCTATCTGTTTTTATTTTTATTTTATTTTTCAGCATTTAGTTAGTTTTATTTTCTTATCTTAAAACCTTTTTTCTAACATTTTGATTTGATTAGACGTTGAGGATAAACCGGTACTAAAAGCTCTTGTGTCCTTGGACGACCTCGGTATCTTACCAACACTATATTACGTCCACGATGGGTGCACTTGCCCATATGTTTGTTTAGTGTTAGTAAATATCGTGTTTTATAAATTTAAAACTTGGCTAAAAGTGTAATAAGGGCTTAAAATATATACTTAAAAACATATATACACCGACACGCATCAATTACCTTCTCTTGTATTGGGTAATTTGGTAACAAAATCCATTGTTATCAATTCCCTTTTCCAAACTGGCATTTCTAATTGCTGTAATAAACCTGAGGGTTTCTAATGTTCAGCTTTAACTTGTGAGCAAGTTAAACATTTAGAAACATAAGCTGCTATGTCCTTTTTCATTCCTATCCACCAGAAATTTTTCCTTAAATCCTGGTACATCTTATCACTTCCTGGATGCATCGTATATTTAGATTTATGAGCTTCTTCTAATATACGGTGACGATAATTTCCTAATTTAGGTATCCACATTCTCTTTTTATGGAATCTCCAAATTCCATCTGTTCCTTGTTCTAATTCCTTAGTCATTCCTTTTAATTTTTCAGTATCATCTTTGATTATTGATTCTTGTGCTTTTCTAATCTGATCGTTTAAATCTACTTGTAGATTTAATTTAAGAGAACGTACCCTTTTTGGCTTTTCGTGATACTTTCGACTTAAAGCATCTGCCACTACATTTGCCTTTCCTTCATGATATTGGATATCACAATCGTAATCACTAAGCAATTCCATCCAACGTCTTTGTCTCATATTCAACTCTTTTTGCCCGAAAACATACCTTAAACTTTTATGATCTGTAAATACGGTAAACTTACTACCATAAAGATAATGTCTCCAAATCTTAAGGGCAAAAATTATGGCTCCTAATTCCAAATCAAGGGTTGAATAATTCTCTTCATGATTCTTAAGCTGTCTAGAGGCGTAAGCTATAACCTTTTGACGTTGCATCAACACACATCCATAACCTAACTTAGAAGCGTCACAATAGACTACAAAGTCTTCAGTTCCTTCTGGTAACGCTAGTATAGGTGCATGGGTCAATCTTTGCTTAAGGATTCTAAAGGCTTCTTCTTGTTTTGGTCCCCATTCAAACTTAATAGATTTACAGGTTAATTTAGTTAAGGGAATGGCTATTCTAGAAAAGTCTCAAATAAATCTACTATAATAACCAGCCAATCCTAAGAAACTTCTAATCTCGGTTGGTGATTTAGGGGTTTTCCATTTGGTAATTGCCTCGATCTTTGTTGGATCCACATGAATTTCTTCATGATTAACTAAATATCCAAGAAACTATACCTGCTCTAACCAAAACTCTCACTTTGAAAATTTAGCGTAAAGTTTTTCCTTTCTTAATAAACTTAAAAGTAAGTGCAAGTGCTTTGCATGCTCCTCTTTACTTTTAGAGTAAATTAGAATATCATCAATGAAGACAATTATGAATTTATCCAAATATGTCTTACATATTCGGTTCATCATGTCCATAAATGTGACTGGGGCATTGGTTAAACCAAATGGTAATGACCATACTTTGTTCTGAATGCGGTTTTAGGAATGTCCTCTTCCTATACCTTTAATTGATGATATCCTGATCTTAAATCGATTTTAGAGAAAAATCGAGCTCCTTGTAGTTGATCGAACAGATCATCGATCCTCGGTAATGGATACTGATTCTTAATCGTGACTTTGTTCAATTCACGGTAGTCAGTGCACATATGCATTGATCTGTCCTTCTTTTTGACAAACAGAATCGGCGCTCCCCATGGTGATGAGCTTGGTTGTATGAATCCTTTCTCCAACAATTCGTCTAATTGTTTCTTCAGTTCTTGCATTTCAGCGGGTGCCAAACGGTAAGGTGCTTTGGCAATTGGGGCTGTCCCTGGTAGCAGATGGATTCTGAATTCCACTTCCCTGTCTGGCGGCAGTCCTGGAAATTCCTCTGGAAAGACATCTGAAAACTGGGACACTACTGGAATGTCTTTTAGTTCTTTTCCTTTAGTGTTAGTGATTATAAAAATCAAATATACTATAGATCCTATTCTTATACAACTTGCAGTTTTCATCACAGAGATGAATTTAGTGGATCTACATGGTTTATCTCCTTTAATTGTGATCTTTTCACCCTTTGGTGAATTTACTTGAATCGACTTTTGATCACACAAAATACTGGCTTTATTGGCTATTAACCAATCCATTCCTAAGACAACATCAAATCCAGCCAGATTCATTGGGTAAAGGTTTGCAATAAATTTTTGATTAAAAATTATTCTTGCTCCCTGCAAGGCTTCAGAAATCCTTACAGTTTCTCCATTTGATGTCTCTACTACACATTCTTGTGGTAGTTTAGTTAATGATTGATTTAGAAGTTTGCAAAACGAAGTATTAATAAAACTTTGGTTTGCACCAGATTCAAATAATACTTTAGCAAAAATATCATTAACTAAAAACGTACCAGCTATGACGTCCGGGATCATCTTGGCTTCATATGCAGTTAGAACAAAAGCTCTAGCATTTTTAGTGTTCTTGTTGTTTTCAGCTGGAGCCAATTTCGGACAGTTTTGCATGATATGACCTTTTTCTCCACAGTTGAAGCACAATCCATTAGTAAGTTTCCTCCTGCAATTCTCTTCCTTGTGTCCTGGTGCTTTGCAGAAATTGCAGTAAGTGGAGCATCTTCCTGAATGCTTCTTTTTGCAGATCCTGCAGTATGGTGCCGAGGTAGAACCTACATTTCTACGGTTGTAATTCCCAGAACGGAATTCTTGAGTAAGCCTTTGGGTTAGGTTTCTCCTCTGATCTTCTTCTCTAGTTCGCACCAGTTCATCAGTCAAGGTATTGGCTAGTTCTACAGCTTCTTCTATGGTTTGAGGTCTAGCTGCCTTGACTACATGCCTAATCTCTCCAATTAATCCCCAGAGGTATCGGGAGATTAATACCAGTTCAGGTGATGCAAGGGTCGGTACTATTCTAGCATATTCAAAGAATGTCGTAGTGTACCCTTTACTATCTACCCCGGTTATTCTAAGGTTCAGAAACTTATTCGCTATCTGTTCCTTTTCATTAGGAGGGTAGAATTTCCTTTCTACCATATTTTTAAATTCCTCCCATTCCATGTTGTATATCCTATCACTTCCCCTTGACTGGAGGATAGTGTTCCACCATTCTAGGGCTGAGTTCTTAAACATATTTGAAGCAAACATTATCTTGTCTTCTTCAGCACACTTACTTATTTTCAGAACCGCCTCAGTTTTCTCTATCCAGCGTAGAGCTGCAATGGGTCCTTCATTGCCCGAGAATTATATTGGTTTGCAGGACCAGAATTCCTTATAAGAACAATCATATGGCATGGTTCTTCTTCTTTTGGGAATGAGCGCTTAAAGTACGGGTCCATTGTTCACGCTGTGTTCAGGTTCAGTTGGTTGCTTACTGTTATGGTTACTTTTATTATCAGCTTCTTTAACAGTTTGGATAATAAATGGCATTGCATCTATGATTCCTTGTGCCACTATATGTTGGATAGCACTATTATCCACTTGGTTTCCATTGTTATTGTTGTTCGGATTCTCATTATTCAGATTATCATTATACGAGTGGTTGTCGTTCTGGATATTATCATTCTGGTTTTCTTGATTCACTTCGTTGTCCATCTGAATTTTAAACAATTGCCACTTATTAATCTCACAAAATTATATTTAGTACAACCGATCACACAACACACAGGTTGATAAAAAACGTCGAGCATTGCGACTTTTACTCTTTCTTATGGTATGCATCTATTACACACCAGTACTGAAATTAAAATTACAATACCGACTGAAATGTAAAACTACAATACTAGTAATATGCATCCGTAGTTTTTTTTAACACATACACATATATATTATTATTATATTATAATTATTATTATTATTACTACCGTTCCCACCATCACATTCATGGATATGGATTCATCCAATAATCCATATTGCGCTCATCGTATTTCCATATGAGACGCTCTCCCACCTGTCTCATTCTCTCACTGTTTTCTAAAATTTCCTCACCGAAAGTCCTAAGTTCTTGTACGTTTTCTGCACTCATTGGGGGTGCAGGTTCTAGGACTAGGTTTGGAATCTGGGGTGCAGGTTCCTGGTACGGGGCCTAGTATGGGTAGGGATTCCCTAAGATCTCCCTAATGTATGCATCATTATTGAAATAGGGATCTTGAGGATCTAACCCTGGGTAGGCTCCTAGGTTGGGCATTGGCACATTTTCCTTTATCGGATAGCGTTGCACATAATCCCTAACATCATCCCACCAGGGGTCGTAATTATTTGGGTCTAGGGGATTTGGTGCAGGTACCCTAGGTATTTCCTCCGGGTTGAAATCATGCATTTCTATTTGGTTTTCAGGGTTTTCTATTTCCATGGGTTGATCAGGAATTTGTGGTTGTGGTTGGGGTGCTAACATTTGTTCCAGGTTTGAGTAAGCTGTAGTGGTTGCTAAAATATGGATATTGGCTATACCCCTATTAAGCATATCCTGGGCATGTGTATCGGTTTCTCTTTTGGCTGCGGCTAACACTCGCTGTTCCTGTAACTTTTTCATACGCTTTTTACGCTCGTGTGCTCCCCTACTGAACCATCCCCTCTTTTTTTGAGGAAATGGCTCTTCAGACTGAGCCTTAAACACAAATATTCCTTCTTCCGTATCAGCAGAGTACCCCGAGAGGGCAGGCTGAGAAGAGGCACCTTCGCTTCTAGGCGAACCAGACAATTGACGGTACACGTCAGATGGTCCTTGGTCGCTCATACTGTAAACTAACAGATACTCAGATAACACATAACAAGAAAATACAATTATGCACGTATTTCTTTAATTTATTTCCTTACACTTCGAATTTTGATGTCAGCAGAACACTTCTGTGGCTGAATCAGTGGCATAGCTCTGATACCACCTTCTGTCACACACCCCCGTTCCCTCCTGGTAAAATCCTGGGAAGGGGCGGCCGTGGCCAGTTCTGGTGGTATCTGGTTATTATCAAATTTGGCAGCGGAAAATTTCATCAGGACCGTAGTTAGGAAATATTTAATCAGAGTAAAATACCACATTTCCGTAATATTAAACTCATGGGTAAAACCCAAGTTTTCAGTACACACATTTTCATAGGAATAAATCCTATTTTTATTTCAGAAAAAACATCTATTTCTTTTAGGTAACTTTATTGCCACTTTCCAAGCCTTCAGTGCTGTCCAGCTGGCTTCCAATTGGCTTTCACATTTTGTTACCTGAAACGCGTTTTAAAAACATTTTGTCAGTGGGAAATACTGGTGAGTGAATCCCAGTTTAATCAAGTTTAAATAAAAAGTCACGGTGTATAGTATTGAGGGCGATCCCGCAATTAAATTTGTTTCCAAGTTATATCAATTATCACCTGTTGGTACTGTCAGACCCGACTTGTGGAAATGTTACTCCTTGACTAGATGGTAACAAATTTTGTATACAAAACCCCAACATACCCACAATAATTGTATTCTTAAAAATACTTAACAACATACCCCAACATACCCACAAAAATTTCCAAGCCTTCAGTAAGGATTTCCTGGGAATAATCTATAAACTACACAAATGCACGTGTGTTAGTATAATAACCCAATTTAACATTAGTAATACCCTCCCCAAGACGGCATTCCAACGACTACGGCGGGCAGAACCACGACAGCCGTTACGGAACCCTGGATCAATCGGACAGAGTATCTAATACGTCTCCAGGGGTTATAATACTTACATCGTAGTAGAACCTCACTATTTAGGGGGGTATAATACCCTTATAATAAGCCTACTATCAGAATTTTGAGAGAGAAATGAACGACGGAAAACGAAAACCCGTTGCTTTCTTATATAGGTGCTGATCTTGGTTCTCTCGCGGCCCGCGTAACACAAGCACAAGGACTACGCGACCCGTGTTGACCCCAGGTCAATGCGTAGGTGATCCGGGTCATCAGGTAGGGTCTACACACGTCGGCCACGTGGTCGCACCGGGCTGTGCCATGTTTTTAAGTTCACGCGGCCCGCGTGAAGGTTAGGGTGGGTCTTACGCGGCCCGCCTTAACATAAAATTTCAATTTTTATGTATTTTTAATACTATTTTATGTATTTGAGACCCGTTTTCGTGTATGGGGTGTTTTTAGGGACATATTAGGATATTATAAAATATAATAGGGTGTCGGAAAAATTATGAGGGTGTCGGTTTTACGTTGGGGTTATTATAATAAAAGACAAGAACAACTTCAGAAGATAGCAAAGAACTTCGAAGGTCACAGAAAAGAAATTGAAGAAATGATTGAAGAGTGGATTCAAGCAAGAACCCGGTACAAAGACATGTATGACATCTGCAACAAATACATCTCCTACAAGAAGCAACTAAAGAAAGGAGATGTGCATAAGAAAGTAAAACTGACCTAAAGAACTTATTTATTTGAATTTTCATCTGTTATGTAATTTTTCTTTTCAGAACATCAGTAACTGGTTTAATTTTGCAAAATGTTATGTTTCCATTGTTTGGAAATTTTCTGTTCATGAGATAGTTCATTTCCTTACAATACTTAGGGGGAAACTGTTAGGAAACTTTATTTGTAAGTATTGAAGAAAATCAGATTCAACTGATATTCATGAAGAAGATAACAGTCCTGAAGATCACAACAAAAAGAAGAATATCGGATAGGACAACTGAAATGAACAGCATCTACTTCAAAGAATCACAAGTTGATCAAGAGCTGAAATAGATTATCAGAGAAGGTCATTTCTGATGGATCTGATGATATTTCTGATGAAATATCATCAGTTTCTGACGATTCTGATCATCAGGTTTCCTGATGATTTGTTCACCAGAATTTCTGATGAAGTGGTTTATCAGAAATTCTGATGAACACCGCACTTGTCTAAAAATCAACTCTATCCTGCCACAATAACCGAAGCTACTTGACATTATTGGATATCATGATTACAAAGGCAACTTGACTGTTGGATTCAATGAATATGTCAAATGGCTACTTAATGCAGGACTTATTGCATGAATAAACAATTGTTTATTCATGTATCCAGCCTTCTATAAATAGAAGGCTCACCCAGTAGAACACAGTGAGTTAAGCTAAGCATTCAATACATACTACAAAACTCCATTGCCCTCTCACCCACAGAATTCAAGATTCATTTGTATTAGATAATAATCTTACAATCACCTTGTAAACTATTTTGTTTCAAAGTGATATAAACTTGATAATTCTATAGGTCTTGTTTCTTGAAAGTCTGATTTCCATTTCCGCACAACTTTTTCACATCTACTGAAATCACTTGCCATATTACGTGAAAAGAAGTTTTTATGCCCAAACTGGGTCCAACAAATTTAAAACAGACTAGTTAGACGGGGTCTACGAATCTATTATAATTAACAAAGAATTCCTAGAATTTTAGGCGGAACATGGGTTTTAATTCTTTCTACCTCTTGGGGTATAATGACAGACTAAGAGGCAAGACTAAAATGAATAGGCTGAGAAATTTTGTGTTATATATGGTAATTTTTCTAAAATCTAAAGGAAACTTTTTTTTTTTGTGTGAAAAATAAAAGAGAAGGGGTGGGTTGTCTAATATAGGGCTCTTCCTCCACTAGTTAAAATACTTCAAGGAGGTTTTACCTAGAATGAAATAACAAAAATTGATCCATGAAGGTTTAATTACTGAATCACTTCCCAACGACATGTCCAAGGTTTGTTTAGATAATGAAGATATGATTCTAGGCTATGTTTTAGGAAAGATAGTTTTATACGAATTTTGCCAAGAGATAGAGTCAAATTTGAAGTATTTCGTTATAATTCAACCAGCGGTAGCAAATTTATCGACTCCGCAACAAAGATTCGAAAGATTAGGTATTTTTCAACTACACCATTTCTCTCGTATGAATAAAAAATTTCAATAAACTTACTTACTTCCAATAAATGCATCCCAAATTAAAGTAAGGAGTAGCAAATATGAAAATAAGAGTCTTTGTTCGTAAAATTTGTGAAAATGTTGGTTAATTCATTGTAAGGGAGTAATTATACTAATTTGTTCCAACTCAAGACATAAATATAGACAAGGATAATTAATAAAACTCGTTAAAGACCCAATATACAAATAAGAAGGCGATCTTTACCTAAACCCATAAGTGTTTCAACTAGGCTTAATGTAATTTGTTTATATGGAAATAAACAGACCCATATTTTTCCACCGTGACGTGCATTTCATGTCATTACTCATCGACCTGCTTATATTTGTCTAGATGTGTCTAAAGAGAATATTTACTAAAACAAATTGTATTACATCGATAAGATATTCCCTTCATTCTTCGACTAAGTTGTTTATGGAATCTTATTATTTTGAGTTAAAGATGGTGGTTTGTTTTGAATTTCATCTCTACTACATGGCTAGGAGTGAGAGTTTCTTCTCTTGGTGCTCCTCATTCAAATTAAATATTTTAAATATAATTCAGATATAATATAATATAATTTGAATTAAGATCTATACGTATTTAATCAGTAACTAGGTTAGAACCCCGTGTATTACACGGTTGAATAAATGTAATTTTACATACTAAATTAAAACAGTTATATTTTAAAAGTCTCGTTTATTACACGAGTAGAACAAATGTAATTTTATATATTAAATAATAAAAAAAAATTATATCTCTAAGAACCCCATGTATTTGTACTGAATAAATGTAATTTTATATACCAAATAATAAAAATCTGTGTATTATACGGGTTGAATAAATCTAATTATATATACTAAATAATAAAAAAATTATATCTTTAAAAACATTGTGTATTAGACGGGTTAAATAAATGTAATTTTGTAACCTTGTATACTGCAAGCGGGGCGAGTATATACTAAATAATAAAAAAATTATATCTTTAAAAACACCATGTATTACATGGGTTAAATAAATGTAATTTTGTATAGTAAATAATAGGCTATTGGATTCGTTTAAAAAATGCTAAATTTGGTTCAGTTTAATTCGAATCAAATCACAAACTTGGTTAAGTTTAATTCGAATTGATTAGTAGTAAATAATATGCTATTAGATTCGTTTAAAAAATCATAAATTTGGTTCGGTTTAATTCGAATCAAATCACAAACTTGGTTAAGTTTAATTCGAATTGATTAGTAGTAAATAATATGCTATTGGATTCGTTTAATAAATTCATAAATTTGGTTCGGTTTAATTCGAATCAAATCACAAACTTGGTTAAGTTTAATTCGAATTGATTAGAACCCCAATTTGAAAAATCAAAAACAGAATTATATTATCAGCTTCTCTTCCTAATTATTGTTTTTTTTTTTAAGTTTGATCTAATGTCTAATAAGTTATTTTTTATATTTTGTTTGTACTTTAAATTTTTAATATGAGCGTATTATTGTCGTGTTATTATTTAAAAAATATCTTTAATTTGAAGATAATATATTATTAGACAAAATAGAATGATTCTATCCGACATTCAAAGTAAGATAAGATTTAATATTAATTGATTATTTATTATTTAATTAAATGATATAAGATAAGTATGAAAATGTAGGAAATTACAAATGTAGACGTCTTCCGTGAATGACACGTGTCACTTATTGATTTCTTTTATTATAGTAGATAGATAATATACTGAATTAGTGATTTCATTTAATCTTAATCAAATCTATTATTAATTTGTATATCTTGTTTTTATAGATAACTAAATCTATATATATATTAAATAATTCTTTGTTCTTATATTTATATATTTAAGAATGTAAAAATATTAAAACAAATCTTTCTTTTGTTTAACTCTTTATCGTATTGCCCCAATTTTATAATCCAAAAGAATAAAGTTTTCACAGGTGAATATTTTTTATTTAACATATGGTATATGGGTTAGCGTATGGTATACTATGCGAGTAATGTTTAGCTACTCTAATATTTCTTTTTTCTCGTGTAGCTTTTGCAACTAGTGATACAATATCTTTTTTAGATGAAGGGTATGAAGCTTCGAAGGGTATGTAGCTTCGGCTGCATGGCAAATGCTACAGTCTGGGAACATGCAATAGGAGTTGGTAGTGGGGCTGTTTGTAAAATTGTTGAAATATGGTTTGCTAAAATGATTTTTAGTAACTCACAAAGAACACCCATCCAAGTATCAAAATATCTTCATATCATGATAAAAACTCTTCAATTGGATACAAAAGAGTTAACAAAGGAGACTTATGCAAATGAAATGTTGCTTACAAAGGTAAAAATGTTTTCTCAAGTTGAGCTATATGTATGTCTCTTTATCTATAATCAATAATAAATTATTAATCATTTCAGCCGGATAGCATAGTATATTCGCAAAATTCTTCAAATGCTGGTTACAATGTTTAAAACATTGGGTACAAGTGTTCTGTGCATGTAACACCTCGAAAACGGGTTTGGTAATCAAACCACGTTATCACTAAAGGACGGGCAAAATACCGTTAGTGGTAAAATTTACCCGGTAAATATTAGGATTTAAATAAATAAACCTAATATTGAATAAAAAGGGGCGAAAGAATGTTTATACGAAAATAAAGTTACGAGAGCCTCGAGTTAACGGGACCTAAAATAAAACGGGTTATAACTTCCCCGAACCCACCAAGTAACTAGGAATATCAACCTAGTTAAATATGTGTCTTAAAACAATGAAGAAAACTTGGGTAATAACCCTAGTTTATAAAGTTACAAACTAGAGGGGCCAAAAGAGGAGGATTAAAACTTGATTTTTATTAAAATCAAAACACTACACACACACTAGTGGGTGTGTGTGTGTGCGTGACCACGAGCAGAAGAAAGCTCCCATGGAGCCAAACCCTAAATTCAACAAAACCTTCATATTTGAGGATCAAACGAAGGCCAAACTCGGATTTGAATACATAGAAACGATCACCAAGTCAAGGGGATCGTAAGGTATGTCGAATTTCTAACATTCATGAAGTTGTGAAAATTAGTTAACTTTGCATGATGCGATCTATGCATGAATCGTAGAGGCTATGGCCGAATTAATGAAGTGCGATTGCTTAGGAACAAACCGTAAGTAGAAATTTGAAGTAAAATTGCTATGATTTGAATTATTTGATGATTTACCACACTTAGACAAGTGGGTTTTGATTATGTAATGAAGATGATGATATATTTGTGCTAAAAATCATTATAATTGATAGTTGAAATGAGATACTTGAACAAATTATAAGTTTGAGTGAAAGCTCATGCATGACTTGAAGTGGGTTTTTGTATGTTATGATGAAATTGGTAATTTCGTTCATATAAATAGGTGTATGAAATCGTGTTATCTACTAGTTCTATATGAAGAACTTGATTATATAAGGTGTTGGGATGAATGCTAGTGATATGATGAACGGGTCTCACTTATAGATGAGAACCCTTAGTCCTTGTGAAATGAATGAATAAATTAGTCTTGATAATCGCTTGAACTAATTAAAGTAATTGAAATGTAATAAACTTGGTTAGAACTTTGGTTAAAACGGTGGCCTAAAGATAACGCCTACCGGGTGATTAAAGAATGCTTAAACTAGTTGATGAACTCGAATATGCATTTAGTATACTAATGGGCATTTGACTTTTAAAAAGTCAAACTGACCTACGATGTGATGAATGATAATTAGATATAAAATGCGTAAGGTTGAATAATTGTATTAAGTTATGATTAAACTAACCACCTTGTGAATGATGAATGATAGTTGGCGCTTAACAAGCTAGGTGAAGCTTGGGGAGAAAGCAGATCAAACGAATCAAGTATGAGAATAAAGGCGTAATCTGGATACGAGGTAAGCAAAGCTTAGAGCCTTTTTTGTAAATATGCGTTTGTTTTGTAAACTATAAATGCGACAAGTGTAATATCTGAAATAAGGATTCCGACGCGATTAATACGAGTCGGAACAAATATAAATGGGTTAAAAAAGGGTAAAAATGGAAATTTAGTCAAGTACCGACTAAAGTAAATTAAAGTTCAAAGGACACCCATAGCGTAAGCCGAATGGGTTAAAAACATAAAAAATGACTTTAGGAGAAAAAGGGGTCTAGTGAGAAAATCCGAGATGGGTCGGATGTGTGATTGGTAATTAAAAACCATGTTTTGTTACATATGAAAATGTTGGGTCATATAGGCCGAACGGGTCAAATGGTGGTGATAACACCATTTGACGAAATCGACTAATGTGGTTATCAAGTCATGTGTTTACAGGAGCGAATAGTAATTTGGATAATTGCGTCACCATAGAATATCTGTAATAAAAGCAAGGTGTTGAATCGGGTCACTAGGTTGACTCGAGCAAGGTACGTATAAATACGATTGTGGTTAAATGTACATTTTTGGGTCAAATAAGTAGCGAAAGCCCTTCGTCGTAAATGAGGGGCTAAAGTTGTCCAAAACTCCCTTGATGGGTAAATCGGGAAAACGACCTTTAAAGATTGTTAGAAATAAGTATTTTGATAGATTTAATCCTTAGGATCAGTATAAAAAGGGATGATATGGGACCTTAGTGTCCAATAAGTTGAAACGAGTATTTTCCGTAAAATGACATATCCGAGGGATAGAAATCGGAATAAGTAGTCTATTACATTAAATCCACCACAATCATAATTGTGGTGGAAGACTAATCAATATGGATGGGTGGTATTATGATGCATACAAGGGATGAGTGTAATTTAAGCTTAAAAGTGCAAAAATACCCTTAACGGGTCAAAATAAGAGTATAACCAAAAACGGGTTTAGAATGTGTATAAACCCGTGATTTGAACCTTGTACAATAGGAAATAATTGTAATAATATGTTCACGAAAAATCGAAGGTGACAAACAAGATTGTTTGATAGAATCATGAACGGGTAACAAAAAATTATAATTGAATTTCAAGCTGAGAGCTTGAAATCTAAAATTTTGTGAATTTAGATGTAGGATTTTAACTTCATATTATGGAGAATTAAATTACATTCACGTAGGAAGAAACGTGAGGTTAAACGGATAAACGGTTCGAAAGTTACGCCCGTTTTCGTAAACAGGACCAAAACTGAAAAATAGGAATAGCTGGGCTGCAGCGTGACCCACGGTTCAGATCGTAGGCCACGGTCTGGAAGGGCTGTTTGTTTGTTTGGGTTGCAGCGTGACCCACGTTTCAGACCGTGGGCCACGATCTGGAGGGGCTGTTTGTTTATTTTGGGCTGTAGCGTGACCCACGGTTCAGACCGTAGGTCGCATTTACCTTGTTATAACTTGATATTAATCTATCAAAACTCACTTTTACATTGGTTTTGATCATAGGTGATTGTTATGGGCTCCGGATGAGGATCAAGCGTGATACAAGAACCGAACACATAGTTAAATGAAGCTTCCGCACGTTGCTTCATCGTTATTTCTAAACGATGAACTTATACATTATGTTGTATTTTTTTATTAAGAAAAGTTTTAAATAAATCCGTATTTTCCAATGTAATTGTAAATATAATTACATGATTATATTCGTGATATAAAATTAAATCCGCTTAAAAATAGTAAGGGTGTTACAAGTT
Organism: Helianthus annuus; assembly: GCF_002127325.2. Taxonomy (NCBI): domain Eukaryota; kingdom Viridiplantae; phylum Streptophyta; class Magnoliopsida; order Asterales; family Asteraceae; genus Helianthus; species Helianthus annuus. Next base: position 171,755,577 of record NC_035447.2, on the reverse strand, counting down.
GGTATCAGAGCTCACGGTTAAAGAGTAAAGTGTGTTAGGTTCAAGGCTTGATCGCAAATCCGGTAAGTACAAGTATGTTAATGGTTTAGAATGATTTAAGTGTTGAGAACAACACATAGGGTTATCATGTGATACACGTTACACCAATCAAATCGATAAATGATCGATATAGTTAACCAAATTACATGCGCTGACACGTACAGTAAAAAGCCTTGTATTACAATACGGGCGTTTATTAATGTCGAAATTACTAACTTTTGTAAATGTTTAGTTGAAGGACACTCGCATCTGAAGATGACGATAGTTGAACGAATTTTGGATATGACGGTGGAACGGTCCAATGTATGACAAGCAGAGCATACTCATTAATGACCTAAATCGGGTGACGATCGCGAACAAAGTTAACGGCAAGAAAAGCCCGTTAGGGCAAGCATTACCAGGTGCACGCTTTTAAATTTAATCGCACAAGTAGTAATATGCAACAAACACGTATGGGATAACGGTTGCATATATCTGATAAAACTTGAATAGGATATCTATTCAGGATGACGTTTCTAAGAGAAGTTTAACAGAAATATGCATTATTCACGATGATGAATAACAAAGAAATAATAGTATTAGTTCATATGGAAACTTGGACGGGGGGTAATTATCCAACTGGAAAACTCTCAATATAATGATATTGAGAAAAGCAGCGATCACATTCACGAATGTGATTATATAATAGTTCGATAGAAAAGAAAAACATTTTGTATGTTCAAATGTAAAACTAGTAAAACTAATGATTGTTGTTTTGCAATTAAATACTGTTTTACTAAATGAAATCAGAGATATGAAATAAATAGAGGCGTTACTTACATAGGGTGTGATGTGAAAACTATAAAAAGGTCATGTGTATCATGTGTTGATCGCTTACTCTGGCCAAGTAAGTAGTGGCATATGATATCATCAACTTCTTGTAGCGGACACATTTACATCTGATGTAGTAAGGACGGGGTGAGTGGGACAAATTAAAAGTACCCAAATGAATCAAATGTGCAAAATATTTAATAATAATGTAAACGCACATCCGGGCGACGGAAGCGTATTACAATAGGATAACGAGCCCGAGAGATGGGACAAGGATTTATGTAAATGAAGATATAAATGAATGACCTATGGAAAATTCGCGAAAAATGAGTCATTTTGGACAAAGAGCCATGGTTGACAAAATGGGCAGGTGAAACCAAAGTATAGATGATCCGCAGGGTCATAAAAACGAAGGTGTTGCCCACACGAAAAAGAAAATCAATGTTGTTAACTTTGGTCGTAGTAAAGAGAGGACGGCGATGGTAATCGTCACTTAGAATCTGTAAGGCCATCAGGGATGGTCACATAAAGAATAATAGACATGGTTGAATAAAAGCGATCGATTTCGCTAAGACGACCAAATAAATCGAGGCTAAGTCTTAATGCATACCGGAAGGGTTGTAATGATAACAACTATGGTAAAACACCCGGTTGATGGGTAAGGATTAAACACATGCGTAGACCGAGAAACGGGAACGCGGGGGGAAAGTCAAAAGACTCGGGTTTCGAGTCATGACTAAAAGACGATAAGATACTGCAAATAGACATTTTGAAAAATTACGTTCAACTATTTTGAAGTTAAACGGGTCGAACAAAGAATGAAGTACGACATTCATAAGTGATGAAATTTCACACGAACGAGTCAAATGAGTTATATTAAGAATAACGCTTGGTAATGTACACTTGAAAAACGCAAATTAGCAAAACAAGAATGTTAAAAACATTAAGATAAAGAACCTGGGTAACGGGTCGTAAAGAAGTATAGGTAAGCACCGGGTAACGGTGGGCGTAGGACAAACTGACGTGTAAATGATGTTAGAAGTCATAAAGTCGGAAAGATAATTCGAAAGAAGACAAATGTAGCCTTAGACTTCAGTCAAGGTCAAATGAAATCCAAAAAGCAAAAGTAAATAATTCCAAACATAAAAAGAGGTGCTTTGACACCATATACATATATAAACATATATACATACGAATAAAAACTCGAATAAAGTATGATCTATGAGATCATCATAACCTACGGGGTTATAAGCAATGTTAAGGTCTACGGGGCCAAAAAGACCTTTGGGTCGCAAATAGAAAGAAATAAACTGTTTGGGTCTCGTTTAAAAATGGTAAAAAGGTGAAAATCTAGATAAATAGCCTAAGAGGCTAAGTAAAAGAACCTACGGGTCATTTGAGTTAAGCGTGAGAATTGATTATAATTCCACGCATTAAATAATAACGGAAAGAAATAAATTCTCGGACTTAAAAATACCTAGAAATAGGAAAAAGATGTAAGACAAGGCGAAAAGAAAATGTTAAACTAAAATTCAGTTTTAGTGTGAAACAACGTTTTAACAAATACAAGTATTATGAGAGAAATTAGAAAAAGGGTTCTATATTAAAGGATTTAGGTCCTGACACCGATAGGTGTAAAAACAATGCATTCGAAAAGAAGATTCTCGATGATGAAAGGGTTATATAAACTTAAACATGACGTGATGCGATCACGGTCAAGAAAAGTAATGTGAAATATAACCGCGTTATAGCGTAAACTATGAAATGAGAATAATAAAAGTTTGTAAGCCTCGAGAAGGCAAAATGGATATACCCGAGCGAAGGGATACAAGGTAACCGGTGACTAACAAGTCTAACTGCCAAAATAAATAATCAATAAAGATAAGAAATACAACCTAAAAGTAACGGTCCACAAGGCCTTACACATGAAAGACGTACACGTCAATATAAATGAAAACTTTTTACCGAAAGGAACGGGTGTTTTGAAAACGAAACTTGGTCCGTTTGATTAAACCAATGAACTGCGTAAATAAGGTTTCAGGGACGAAACCTCTTTAAGGGGGGTAGACTTGTAACACCTTGAAAACGGGTTTGGTAATCAAACCACGTTAACACTAAAAGACGGGTAAAATACCGTTAGTGGTAAAATTACCCGGTAAATATTAGGATTTAAATACATAAACCTAATGTTAAACAAAAAGGGGTGAAAGAATGTTTATACGAAAATAAAGTTACGAGAGGCCCGAGTTAACGGGACCTAAAATAAAACGGGTTATAACTTCCCCGAACCCACCAAGTAACTAGGAATATCAACCTAGTTAAATATGTGTCTTAAAACAATGAAGAAAACTTGGGTAATAACCCTAGTTTATAAAGTTACAAACTAGAGGGGCCAAAAGATGAGGATTGAAACTTGATTTTTATTAAAATCAAAACACTACACACACACAAGTGGCTATGTGTGTGCGTGACCACGAGCAGAAGAAAGCTCCCATGGAGCGAAACCCTAAATTCAACAAAACCTTCAAATTGGAGGATCAAACGAAGGCCAAATTCGGATTTGAATACATAGAAACGATCACCAAGTCAAGGGAGTCGTAAGGTATGTCGAATTTCTAACATTCATGAAGTTGTGAAAATTAGTTAACTTTGCATGATGCGATCTATGCATGAATCGTAGAGGCTATGGCCGAATTAATGAAATGTGATTGCTCAGGAACAAGCCCTAAGTAGAAATTTGAAGTAAAATTGCTATGCTTTGAATTATTTGATGATTTACCACACTTAGACAAGTGCGTTTTGATTATGTAATGAAGATGATGATATATTTGTGCTAAAAATCATTATAATTGATAGTTGAAATGTGATACTTGAACAAAATATAAGTTTGAGTGAAAGCTCATGCATGACTTGAAGTGGGTTTTTGTATGTTATGATGAAATTGGTAATTTCGTTCATATAAATAGGTGTATGAAATCGTGTTATCTACTAGTTCTATATGAAGAGCTTGATTATATAAGGTGTTGGGATGAATGCTAGTGATATGATGAACGAGTCTCACTTATAGATGAGAACCCTTAGTCCTTGTGAAATGAATGAATAAATTAGTCTTGATAATCTCCTGAACTAATTAAAGTAATTGAAATTTAATAAACTTGGTTAGAACTTTGGTTAAAACGGTGGCCTAAAGATAACGCCTACCGGGTGATTAAAGAATGCTTAAACTAGTTGATGAACTCGAATATGCATTTAGTATACTAACGGGCATTTGACTTTTAAAAAGTCAAACTGACCTACGATGTGATGAATGATAATTAGATATAATATACGTAAGGTGGAATAATCGTATTAAGTTGTGAATAAACTAACCACCTTGTGAATGATGAATGATAGTTGGCGCTTAACAAGCTAGGTGAAGCTTGGGGAGAAAGCGGGTCAAACGAATCAAGAAAGGCGTGATCTGGATACGAGGTAAGCAAAGCTTAGAGCCTTTTTTGTAAATATGCGTTTGTTTTGTAAACTATAAATGCGACAAGTGTAATATCCGAAATAAGGATTCCGACGCGATTAATACGAGTCGGAACAAATATAAATGGGTTAAAAAGGGTAAAAATGGAAATTTAGTCAAGTACCGACTAAAGTAAATTAAAGTTCAAAGGACACCCATAGCGTATGCCGAATGGGTTAAAAACATAAAAAAATGACTTTACGAGAAAAAGGGGTCAAGTGAGAAAATCCGAGATGGGTCGGATGTGTGATTGGTAATTAAAAACCATGTTTTGTTACATATGAAAATGTTGGGTCATATAGGCCGAACGGGTCAAATGGTGGTGATAACACCATTTGACGAAATCGACTAATGTGGTTATCAAGTAATGTGTTTACAGGAGTGAATAGTAATTTGGATAATTGCGTCGCCATAGAATATCGTTAATAAAAGCAAGGTGTTGAAACGGGTCACTAGGTTGACTCGAGCAAGGTATGTATAAATACGATTGTGGTTAAATGTACATTTTTAGGTCAAATAAGTAGCGAAAGCCCTTCGTCATAAATGAGGGGCTAAAGTTGTCCAAAACGCCCTTGATGGGTAAATCGGGCAAATGACCTTTAAAGATTGTTAGAAATAAGTATTTTGATAGATTCAATCCTTAGGATAAGTATAAAAAGGGATGATATGGGACCTTAGTGTCCAATAAGTTGAAACGAGTATTTTCCGTAAAATGACATATCCAAGAGATAGAAATCGGAATAAATAGTCTATTACATTAAATCCACCACAATTATAATTGTGGTGGAAGACTAATCAATATGGATGGGTGGTATTATGATGCATACAAGGGATGAGTATAATTTAAGCTTAAAAGTGCAAAAATACCCTTAACGGGTCAAAATAAGAGTATAAGCAAAAACGGGTAGAGAATGTGTATAAACCCGTGATTTGAACCTTGTACAATAGGAAATATTTGTAATAATATGTTCACGAAAAATCGAAGTCGACAAACAAGTTTTTTTTTGATATAATCATGAACGGGTCAAAAAGAGTTATATTGAATTTCAAGCCGAGAGCTTGAAATCTAAAATTTTGTGAATTTAGATGTAGGATTTTAACTTCATATTATGGAGAATTAAATTACATTCACATAGGAAGAAACGTGAGGTTAAATGGATAAACGGTTCGAAAGTTACGCCCGTTTTCGTAAAAAGGACCAAAACTGAAATATAGGAATAGCTGGGCTGCAGCGTGACCCACGGTTTAGACCGTAGGCCACGGTCTGGAAGGGCTGTTTGTTTGTTTCGGCTGCAGCGTGACCCACGGTTCAGACCGTGGCCCACGGTCTAGAGGGGTTGTTTGTTTATTTTGGCCTGTAGCGTGACCCACGATTTAGAGTGTAGGTCCCATTTACCTTTTTATAACTTGATATTAATCTATCAAAACTAACTTTTACGCTGGTTTTGATCATAGGTGATTGTTACGGGCTCCGGATGATGATCAAGCGTGATACAAGAACCGAACACATAGTTAAATGAAGCTTCCGCACGTTGCTTCGTCGTTATTTCTAAACGATGAACTTATACATTATGTTGTATTTTTTTTATTAAGAAAAGTTTTAAATAAATCCGTATTTTCCAATGTAATTGTAAATATAATTACATGATTATATTCGTGATCTAAAACTAAATCCGCTTAAAAATAGTAACCGTGTTACAATGCAATGGTTTATACTTTGCCCTTATTTAATACACATGAGATTATTTAATCTACTACATTAATTAGCTATTATCTTATGGGCTATTTGTTTACCTCTTAATTAAACTCTTAATAGCTCAGACCTCTTACCATGGTTACAAAAGTCGCTAGGCGCTCGCTAGTCGGATTCGCGAGTACTCGGGAGGTACTCAGTTTAGGCGGAGATTACTCGGGGAGTAATTGCCCTGGGAGAAGAGTACTCGTGCCTCGGCAACATACCTTGTAGTGAGTACCCAGGGTCGGGGAGTACTCGGAGCCTAAGCGGGACTTTTACAACCATGCCTCTTACTGGTTCAACACTTAATGGTTCAGACTGTTTGTTTCATGAGCCGATGTCGGAATGGTTCAGACATTTGCCACTGAATGGTTAAGATTTATATAGAGTCTGAATAGTTAAGACCTCTAATCTAAATTGATCAGACATTTGCCTCTGAATGGTTAAACGTTATACATTCTCTTAATGGTTCAGGCCTCTTACTGGTTCAACACTTAACCATTCAGATATTGCTAAACAACCCCTTACCTATAATAAATTCAATTATATAAGATATAAATTTACATTTAGTATTTGTATTTTCATAAATGAGTATTATTTAAATTAAGTATTATCTAATTTAAATACTTATGTATAGAATTACTAAATATAGTGATAATAATAACAATAATTCTCATATACGATCATAGTTTAAGGCAGGTCATGATAGATTGGCAGGTCACGATAGATTACACTTTTCAAAAGAGCCTAGCCTCGGTAAGAGTCGTCGGATCGCAAGGGACATGCCAATAGGTTTAAATCAAGCACTCACTACTTGATGAGGATACGTCCTGGTCGGACAGAACACTTGATAAATGCAAAGTCGGACCGTTAGCACAAAGGGCTGGTCGGACCTAGTCTCCCCAATCGGAACAACCGACCAAATAGGATCTTCTCTAACTAACGGGGGGCCCACAACTTTAACTACCAGATAGCAACGAGTACGACTCTAACTAATTCGCCACGTCAGCATGCCCAAAAAGTATAATTACCCCGCCAAGACTTCCCACAAAGGGTAATCGCCACTTTCTCTCTCTAAACTCTCCTCTCTCTCTCACTAACTTACTATATCCTCACAAATACTTATTTTCACGTCTGAACTTGGTCACAGAGAGGCCCTCCCTCCCTGTGACGAGGCTAATGGTGTTTTTTCCTCCTTGTGATCTTGCAAGTCCTTGTCAAGGTCATCTGAAGCTCTATTCATACCAGCTCGGACCAACTGGTTTCTGAGTCTTCAGTGGTGCTATCCCCTCGAGTTCACACAATCTACTTCGTTGATTCTTTTCATTCGAAATTATGGAATCTACAAACACTTTCCCGTCTTATAACGACATTCTGGAAGGAAGAGTTACACCTGCAACAGTTGTCTCCACCACAACTGCCACCTCGACCGTTTCGTCAGGATCGGCAACGGTGCTTCCACCCACAAGTTCTGTAGTTGTGAGCTCTATAACTACAGTTTCGATGCTGACATGCTACGGCAGCTCCAGCAGCAGCAACAGCAGGAGGAAATGTTACAGAGTCTCCTCACAAACTTGTTCAGCAGTGTTTACCCAGGGGCTAACCCCATCTCCACTGGAATCTTTGCCTCTGGATCTATGGTAAGTCCTGTAATCTCCATTCCCGTAACATGTGTTTCACAAGTTTCCACTCTTACGAACGCTCCAGTAAATAACGGTCTTTACGACTTGTTTCGCCTTGGGATCTATGGGTCTAAACCCTCAGGATCAAGAGTTGGTCATGCCGTATCAGCCCACATCTATGACTTCTCAGTCAAAGTTCACGATAAGGATCGCTAATGCACCACTGTCGGCAAAGCTAAAGATGCCTCCAATGTTAAAGTTTTACGATGGTACGTCCGATCCGGACGATCATATGTTCGCCTTCGCCGGAGCGGCCAAGGTCGAACAATGGCCCATGCCAGCATGGTGTCATATTTCGCTCAGACTCTTATCGGATCGACACAGGTATGGTTTGATGGGTTGCCGGAAGGATCGATCGATCATTTTGAGGATTTCCGACGTATGTTTCTGCAAAACTTCTGTCAGCAGCGACGCAGCTCAAAAGACATCACTGAAGTTCACCACATAAAGCTTCGCAATGGGGAATCGGTAGAAGATTTCATTGACTGTTTCAACCGAGAAAGCATGCAAATCAGCGGAGCGATTGATCAACTTCGCGTTTCCGGTTTCTATCACTGAATGCGCAATAATCAGCTCGTGGAAAAACTTCACGAAGATCTCCCAAAAACCATGGAAGTGCTTATGGGGCGAGCCCGAGCCTTTGTTCGGGGAAAAAGCGCATGTGGACAGCCGGCAAAACAGCAACAAAAAATGCAAAGACTTGAACCGCGTCATGGAGGCGGAACGCGTCACCACCAAAAGATAGAAACAACAATTGGAACCGCAGTCATGGCCCGTATCAAAAGTCTGATCGAAATAGCTTCTGAACCGGTAACGTACATTTCAACACTTTCTCCGAATTAACTAAGTCGCCGAGTGAGATCCTTAGTACGGAAACCATGCGGTTTCCTACACCTTCGAAACAGCGGCCTACATCAGACAAGCATACCAAAAAGTATTGTGAACATCACCGAGACAAGGGGCATACGACTGATGAGTGTTAGGCACTAAAGCAGGAAATTGAAAAAGCCATACGATCCAGAAAGCTCTCCCACCTCGTGAAAGAGGTAAAGGACGACAAGAAGTCAACAGCCGCGGCCGACAACCCGAACACCGAGGCGGGACTCAATATGATTCGATCCACTGAACCAAGGGGGTAAAGCGATCGAACCAGCATATGGCAGCTTGGATTCACCAACCTACCTACTTCCCCCGATCGACCCGGAAGATGCTCGGGACGGTCCGATCACAATATCGGCCGTGATTGCGGGACATCTGGTCCGGAGAATATACGTAGATGGAGGAAGTGCCTTCGAGATAATGTATTTACAGTGTTTTCAACAGCTAGCCCCCTAGACGAAGAAAAGACTCATTGAGGTGTCTACTCCATTGATAAGCTTTTCCGGAGAGGTTGTTCGTCCGATAGGACAGATTAGCCTCCCGACTACATTTAAAGATAATAATAGAAGAAGGACCATTCAGTTAACCTTTTTGGTTGTCGGTAGTCATTCATCACACAACGTGATACTCGGACGTCCTGGGTTAAGAGCTCTCGGAGCAATCAATTCTACAATACACGGAGCTATAAAATTCCCCACCGAGGCAGGAGTCACCACTATCCTCTCCGAGTCGAATTCATTCTTCGCGGAAGTGAGACACGCAGCAGAAACGAGTTCCAAAAAAACTGAAGTACCCACGGAACTCTGGGCGATTAATCCGGAGTTCCCAGAACAGCAAGTGGCAATCGGGGCTCAGCTCCCAAAGCGAACTAAGAAGCTCCTATGGGAATTGTTAAGCAACTCGATTGATGTTTTCTCCTAGAAGCATTCTAATACGCAATGGGTTCCCAGATCCATGGCACAACACCGTTTGAACGTGAAAGAATCAATTAAGCCGATAGCACAAAGAAAGAGACACATGGCACCAGATCGAGCCAAGGCAATTGCTTAAGACGTAAGAAGTCTCCTAGATGCTGGGATCATCCGGGAAGTCCAGTATCAGACCTGGGTATCAAACCCAGTTATGGTACGAAAGAAAGACAACTCCTGGAGAATGTGCATCGACTTCACTGATTTGAATGATGCGTGCCCAAAAGATTGTTTTCCATTACCAGAAATTGACGAAAAGATCGATTCCGTTGCAACGTTTAGATTGAAATGTTTCTTGGAAGCTTATAAAGGGTACCATCAAATACAAATGGCGGTCGAAGATGAAGATAAGACGGCCTTTGTCACCAATGAAGGAATTTATTGTTTTACGAAGATGCCTTTCGGTTTAAAAAATGCAGGCGCTACGCATCAACGGCTAATGAAAAAAGCCTTTAAAGACCAAATTGAGCGAAATTTGGAGGTATACGTTGATGATATCATGACCAAAAGTCACGATGAGGAGGCTATGTTGAAAGATAGACTTGAAACATTCATCCGACTCCGAAGCATCAATATGAAATTGAACCCTAAAAAATGTACTTTCGGAGTAGAAGAAAGGAAGTTCTTGGGCGTCATAGTCGGATCTCGAGGCTTACGAGCCAACCCAGACAAAATAGATGTTGTTCTTACCATGAAGCCGCCGACCTCGGTCAAAGAAATTCAGTCCCAGAACGGGCGATTGGCAGCACTCCACCGTTTCTTGTCAAAAGCAGCAGATAGATCACTCCCGTTTATGGACGTACTGAGAAAAAGTTTTAGATCAGAATTCAAATGGACCATCGAAGCTGCACGTGATTTTGAAGAACTCAAAGTTTACTTGGGCACATTACCAACTCTCACCGTCCCGGAAGACGACGAGGTGCTAATAGTATACTTGGCCGCATCACGCAGCGCCATCAGTGCAGTTTTAGTCGCCCATCGAACTGGAGCTCAGATCCACATTTATTACATAAGTCGAACGTTAAAAGATTACGAAACAAGGTATCCAAACTTGGAGAAATTAGCTCTGGCATTGGTCCATGCTTCACGAAGGCTTCACCGATATTTTCAAGCTCACCTAATTGAGGTTCAAACAGATCAAAGAATCCAGCACGTCCTCCGGCGACCCGAAGTGTCGGGTCGAATGGCAAAGTGGGCGATCGAACTAGGCGCCTTCAACATTACCTTCAAAACCAAGGGCCCATTAAAAGGGCAGGTGATAGCTGACTTCTTAGTCGAAATACCGGAGGACGGGGAAGTGAAAGGAATGGAACAAGCTCCAAACAAACCTTGGTTCTTATAGACGGATGGAGCTTCGAGCGCCGACGGTGCAGGAGCCGGGTTAATACTCACCGATCCTGACGGCCTGGATATGATGTATGCACTCCGTCTAGAATTCAAAAGCTCCAATAACGACGCCGAATATGAAGCCTTGTTGGCTGGGTTACGGTTAGCAGCCGAAGTCGGAGCAAAAAACGTCAAAGCCCACGTCAATTTGCTACTCGTAGCAAACCAAGTGAACGGTGGATATGAAGCAAGGGAAACCAACATGATTGAATATCTGGAACAAGTAAAGCAAGCAATGGCATTGTTCGACTCGTGCAAGGTCGAGCACATCCCCCGTAGTAAAAACAAAAAAGCTGATGCTTTAAGCAAGCTAGCATCCATATCGTTCAGTCATCTCGCTAAGGAGGTACGTGTGGAAGTATTGACCACACCTTCGATTACCACTCCACAGGTCAGGCAAATAGAAGCCCCATCCCAAACTTGGATGACTTCGATCGTCAACTACTTGGTACACGATGTTTTGCCAGTGGATAAGGAGGAATCCAGAAGAATAAAGATCAACTCACTTCAATACCAGATGCAAGAAGGGGGGCTATACCGAAAGACTTTTCTCGGCCGTCTATTGAAATGTCTTGATCCGGAGCAAGCCAGCTACATCATCAGAGAGATACCTTATGGCAATTGCGGTATCCACGCCGGACCAAAAATGATTGTAATGAAAGTAAAGAACGCAGGGTATTACTAGCCCGGAATGCACGAAAGTGCGGTAAAAGAACTCCAGCAATGTGATGAATGCCAGAAACATGCGTTGATAAGCCTCCGAGCGAAGAACGAGATGCTCCCAGTAACTACCGCATGGCCTTTTTAAAGGTGGGGCGTAGATATAGTTGGACCTTTCCCACGATCGAGCGGAAGTGCTCAATACTTACTGGTGGCAGTAGACTATTTCACCAAGTGGGTGGAAGCAAGACCGTTCACGGTTATCTCCGGATATAATGTGACGAGATTCTTTTGGGAACAAATCGTGTGTCGCTTCGGTCTTCCGCTATATATAGTGAGTGACAACGCAAAGCAATTCACGGAAAATCCATTCAAGCGATGGTGTGAAAGTTTGAAAATCAACCAAGTCTTCTCCTCGGTCGCCCACCCACAGGGGAACGGGCAGGTTGAACAGATAAATCGCCGAATTGTCGATGGGATAAAGAGAGGGCTTGGTTACAAAGGAAAAGGATGGGCAGACAAATTGCCGAACGTACTATGGGCTCACCGAACCCTACACAAAACAAGTAATGGAGAGACACCGTTCAGTCTTACGTACGGCACCGAGGCAGTGATCCCTGCAGAGATTGGACTCCCGAATCAAAGGTTAAGAAATTGAGAAGAAAACGAACAGGAGATCCGATCTAGTCTCGATATGTTGGAAGAACACCGGAACATAGCAGCCATCAAAAAAGCCGGATACAAAAAGAAAATCGAAAAGTACTACAACGCCCGTACCAAGCTTTATAAGTTTAAAATTGGAGACAATGTGCTCCGGAGCAAAGACGCAAGTCGAGTCGAGGCTCCTGGAAAGTTATCCCCTAAGTGGGAAGGACCGCACCACATAAAAGAAGCTAGTGACAAAGGGTCCTACGTGCTCGAAAAAATCAATGGAACCTCCGCCCCAAGAACATGGAATGGGATCCATTTGAAGAAATGCTTCATATAAACGCATGATCACCACGGACTAAAAAGATCGCTCTTTTTATTTTAGTATTTCTTTTTTCCATGTAAGTATCGGGAGGGTAATGCCCCGAACATGTTTCCAAAATTTTCCTATAAAACCGGGAGGGTCTACCCCGGGAACTATATTATCAAGCTATTAAATAAAGCGATCTGCATTTTAATAGTACAAACCGGGAGGGTCTACCCCGGGAACTATGTATAAGTTCGAACGATATAAAATGTGCACAAACGGGCCTCGACCCATGCCTCGCGCCGATCGAGAAGGCTTAAACAATTCAAAAACAATAAAAAACCTGTTAAGCAAAGTGGTCCGATCCGATCCACTTACGAAATAAAAAAGATTCAAGCAAGTAAAACTTACTAAAATCTTTGCTACGGCCCGACTATCCAGGTGGCCCAAAATAGGTTTGACAAAATAGTAAAAGTCTGGACGCAGACTAAAGCTAAAGATCAAGCATCAACGACGTTAACTAAATCATAATACCTTGATTAAAAACGTTCAAAAAAAGGTAAGTAACGACGATATATTGTACGATTACATGCCACGACCAAAAACAAGATAAAACAAAAAGAAGATCACACCCGTCAATCTTTTTTAACAATAGGGAGTTTGCTTTTCTCTTTGATGACGGACAAGGGTTCGTTCACAAGCTCCGTAACCTTGTCAAGAACTGAAATATGGAAGTTGTCAAAAGCTTTGATCGCGGCATCCATGGCGTCTTTAGCACCTTCATCGTATCCCAGGATTTCATTAACAGTCTTAGCCGAAGACTTTGCGGCATGAAAACCTTGCTTGATGTCGTCGTTCACACCAACAGCATTGACACTATTCACAAAATCAGCAACCACCCTTTCCAGCTCTGGGCTCTGATGAACCAGCTTCACAACCCAAGCTATCCCCTCAGTCAGGAACCATTGCTTTGTGAGAAAAAGTTCTGACACGAGACCGTACAGCTCGATTATCTCACCATATCCTTCATATCCGCAATCGCAGCCTAATGGGATTCGACGGCCTTATCACGGGCCCTCTCAAGCTCGGTCTTATCTGAAGAGAAAACAAAGGTTCAGAAGCCAGAAGAATAAAAAGAACAAATAAACGCAGAAACACAGCAAACGTACCATTCACCAAGTGAAGATGATCGGCTAACAGTTGATCGTACGACGACTGCATCTCCTTCTGCTTCGTTTGGTTAGTTTCCTCAGTCTCGAGCAGCTTTTTCTCCAGCGCTTTAAACCTCAACTTTAAATCATCCGAATCCTGAACAACTTTATCACGAGGTTCGTAGGCAGCTGTTGCCAAAGCTTGAGTGGCTTTGTTTATCTCCTTGGTCTCTGAAACCTGTTCTTTCAGACGCTATACTTGAGTTCGAAGCGAAGTGAGCTCTTGTTTAGTTTTTGAACGTATATTCTCTTCATTCTTCAAAGAAGCAACCTCACGTTCGAACTGACGACAGTTAGACTCCGCTTCAACCCACCGCTTGTATGCTTCAACCACCAGAGAGTTAGACTGAGCTTGATTCAACATTAGAGCATTCCCAAATTCCGGTCCACTCATCTTTCGGTAATAAGCATGTTCAGCAGGAGTGGCAATATGAAATAACGACATCTTCGCTGAAAGAGCGTCTACAATCCTATCTTTGTTAGCCAAGACCAATCAGGGACATACCTCTCCAAGGCTTGAGCTGAATCCACATCCACGACATCCCTCGAACCTAATTCTCGACAGATAAAAATGACTTCAGTCTCGTTCCATAAGGGGGATGAAGAGGCACTATCCCCACCATCGATCTACTGAGGACTCGGCCTCGAAACATTGGAAGCAACTCCGGTGGTGAACTTACCCGAAGGAGATAAATGGATCTTTTTAAAAGCTTGCGGATCTGGCATTTCGGTATCAATAATCACCTTGGTGGTCGGGCCCCCGAAGGACAGCGGGCTCGAAGGAAGGCTAACAGGTTGATCTCTTGGAGTTTTGCCTCCATGGAGACGAGCGCTCAAGTATTCCAGCAAGCCTCCAGCAGCAGAAAACTCGGTGATTTGATCGGCTTCATCCTCCAAAACAATCGGCTTCAAATCAAGTTTATTTTTCTTCAGCTTCTTAGGGTTTGGATCAGGCTTCGAAGAAGTGTTTCGCCTCCTCTTAAAACTAACTCGAGGGCGAATTGCAGCATCATCCTCACCATCTCAAGCATTGTCCTCACCACCTTCAGCATCGCTCTCACCACCTTCAGCATTCACTCCTTCGTCTTCAATAGATAGATGCTCCGACTCGTACAAAACGACCTTCGAGCCATAGCCCTTCGCCCCTATCGAACCATACTTTTTTCCCTTATCCCCGCTCACAGCTAAGGCTGCTTAAACCGGAGCAACATGTGCTACCTGCGTTAAAGGAGCCGAGCTCGAACCTCCATGACCAGTCGTAGCAACAGGCTCTCTAATCGGATAAAGGTTCTCTTTAACTACAGAAAGATACGGAGGGTCTCCTTTTGGTGTCCTTGTAGCTCGGACGTCAAGCTCAGTAGAATCAAACGACTTCAATCGCAAAGCCTCTTTCAGACCCATAACTGCATATAAGAAAAGAGGGCAAGTCGTAATATACATGTACTTGCACGAAGAAAGCATATGAACAAAGACATAAAGATGTATGAAAAATGGTATTCGAACTAAAAAAATAACTAACCCTCTCCGTCCCATTTAATGGTAGGGTAAAATTCCGATTCGGACCAGATCGTGCTTATCCACCCCATGACTAGGATGTGTTCCGGAAATTTTTGAACACGGCCGGCCTCCTTGATCAAGGCTGCATACAAAGCTCTATTAAATTCAAAGTCTTCTGGAAGAGGATCGGGAAGTCGGGACCTCTTTAACCTCCAGGTCATGTCAGACGGAACGCACCGATCATCCACCAAAAAGAAATGATCCTTCCAATCTTTCAAGCTGGTGGTGATCCACGAATAACAGCAAGCGTTTTTCTTCTAAACCTCGAAAGTATACCAGTCACCAGACCCGGTTCAGTTTATAAAAAGCCCGAAACACATCTAAATCCGGTTCGGACTCCAAGCCACGACAGGCAAGCTCAAATTGACACACCTTGGCAAGGCCAAAAGGGTTCATTTGAGAAAGATGAACCTTGTGGAACATCAGAACTTCGACTAAAAATTTCGTCAGAGGAAGACGATAGTTACAATAGTCAAACATCCGGGTGTAAACCCCTATCTTCCCGGGGACGAAAGGATAGGTGGCCATATCCTTTACAGGAAGAGTAGGGTTTAGGGAAGATGGAATAGCATATTGGCTCACATACCACTCCAGACCGTTTCGGTTTAAATATTGAAACAGCCGGATAGATTACTCTTGTTAGACATAGTTACAAGGAAGGAAACTAACCTGAGTGATAAGGTTTTGATCCCAAAAGGAGGAAGAGAAGGTGAAGATGAAGAAGATGAAAAAGTCAAAATAAAAATAACCGTTTCTCCCCTACTTATAATGGTTAGCCACCGCCTTAAAACCACCTATAAGAAGTTGACACGTCGTGACGGGTGATGCAAGTCAAACGTCACATCGGTTAAAGAAAAGATAAAGTAACCGCCAGTCACGAAACGAAAGTCACCGCCGAAATTCAAAATTAAAAAATAAAACCGCCAAAATAGCGCCGAATCTAAACTCCGCCATATAGTTCGAAACTTTCACTAAACGAACGCTACGAACTAGGGGGACTTGATGAGGATACGTCCTGGTCAGACCGAACACTTGATAAATGCAAAGTCGGACCGTTAGCACAAAGGGCTGGTCGGACCTAGTCTCCCCGGTCGGAACAACCGACCAAATAGGATCTTCTCTAACTAACTGGGGCCCTACAGCTTTAACTACTAGATAGCGACTGGTCCGACTCTAACTAACTCGGCACGTCAGCATGCCCAAAAAGTATAAGTACCTCGCCAAGACTTCCCACAAAGGGTAATCGCTACTTTCTCTCTCTAAACTCTCCTCTCTCTCTCACTGACTTACTATCTCCTCACATATACTTATTCTCACGCCCGAGCTTGGTCACAAAGAGGCCCCCTCCTTGTGATGAGGCTAACGGTGTGTTTTCTTCCTTGTGATCTTGTAGGTCCTTGTTAAGGTCATCTGAAGCTCTGTTCATACCAGCTCGGACCAACTAGTTTCTAGTCTTCACTACTAACTTAGAATGATGTGTGTGTCGTCCTTTTTTTATATGTTACACAATTTACCCCTTTATTTTAAGCATTTTGGCATCCTAATCCCTTCCTAACCAATATCTTTGAGAGGTATTCATGTTAGATTATTTAACTAACTAGTTATAAAAACTGTTTACTCTGTGTTTACATGTGTTTTGAAATCACTAATGGTTTAGACATTTCCCTCTGAATGGTTAAACGTAATATAGGCTCTTAATGGTTCAAACGTCTTACTGGTTCAGCACTTAACCATTCAGATGTTGCCAAACAGCCCGTTACCTATAATACATTCAATTATATAAGATTTAAATTTACATTTAGTATTTGTATTTTCATAAATGAGTATTATTTAAATTAAGTATTATCTAATTTAAATACTTATGTATAGAATTACTAAATATAGTGATAATAATAATAACAATAATTCCCTTTATCTTTTTTTCACACGGAGCCGCTGACAAGAATAAAAAGAAAATGTAGAAGAAAACACTAAAAAATAACTAATGATGTTATTCAGATGAAACCCGTGGTTAGAGATGAACAAATAGTACTTGATACCAGTACCGAATTTCCTGAACAGAAAGATTCTAAGTACGAATTCGGTACTGACTTTTGATGTTCCTGGTACCGGGTTTGCTACCGGTTTTTACCTTCATAAACCGGTACTGTAACCGTTATTTTTGGTACCAGCACCGATTCGGTATTGGTTGGTGCCGAGCTCATCCCTACCTCTAAAACTAAAAAAAATCATTAAGATTTGAAGAAAATCAACAAAAAAATTGTATCGTACTGTGTTCTTATGGTATCCGTGATCAGGGATGAGGAAATAGTACCGGGTAGTAGCACCGAATTTACCGAACTAAAAGATTTTCAAGCTCAATCCGATGCCGACTTTTGGCGTTTTCTGTACCAAGCGGGTGCTGGTTTTTACATTCTTGTACCGATAACGAACCGAACTGTACCGGTATTTTCGATACAAGTATCGATTGACATTAAGTTTATCGAACTTAAAAAGTAAAGAAAATAACTATTATTTTTAGGTTAAGATAATAAGTATTATTATAACATTAAATACACTATTCATTAGATTGTGTTTAGATTGTGTTTTTAATAATAAATTTAATAATAATAATAATAATAATGATAATATTAATAATAATATTAATAATGGTAATAATAATTAATACCGATATTTTAGCAACAAATCTAATAAATCTAAGTGTAGTACTTGGGGTCTTGAATAAAGAATTCAACATATACCGGAAAAAGGAACAACAACAATAATAATAATAATAATAATAATAATAATAATAATAATAATAATAATAATAATAATAATAAGAGTAAATTAGTTTTTGAGTTTTTGTGTTTTAGCGGTTTTAACCAGTTGACTTCAAAATTAAAAAGTTTAACGCCCTAAGTTCGTAACCTCTTATTTTATAACGTTTTGAGTCCTTGTGTTTTAGTGTTTTTAACCACTTGAGTCCCAAATAAATTAGTACAAATATTGTAAATTGGACTCAAAACGTTATAAGTGAGTGGTTATGGACTTAGGACGTTAAACTTTTTTGATTTGGGACCCAAGTGGTTAAAACCACTAAAATATAGAGACTCAAAAAGTAATTTACTCTAATAATTATAATTATAATTATAATTATAATTATAATTATAATTATAATTATAATTATGATAATAAAATAATAATAATAATAATAATAATAACAACAACAACAACAACAATAACATAAACAGTGTTTAAGGCATGACGGGTTAGATTGCGCTCTCCAAAGGGCTTTGGTTACACTCACTAAATAATAAATACAGAGTAAATTATCAAAATCGTACCTGAGGTTTGGGCATGTTTGTCTGTTTCATCCAAAACAACTTATTTGTACCATATAGCCTTTCATTTTTAGGACTTTTTGCCATTTTTTCCAAACCTTTAATTTACTTTATTTTTTATGTCAAACATTTAGATGAAAATGACAAAAAATCCTAAATCTCCGGGATGATTTGACAAAAAAAAAATAGATGTTTGGATGAAAATGACAAAAAATCATACAAGTGTGGGGCAATATGTTACAAAAAATTTGTTTTGGATGAAACTTGCAAACACTCCCAAACCTCAGAGTTTGTTTTGGCTATTTACTCTAATATACAAGTATAATCGGTGTTTAAAGCATGTTAAATTATATTGTATTGAGTGAATTGCAAGAATTGTCCTTTATCTTTATGCCTCTTTGTAGGCGGTGTCCTTTATGTTTAAAATTGACGAGGGAGAGAATGAAAGAACATGGGTTTTTTTTGTGTTTATATATATAATATTTTTTCTAAACTTTTTTTAAATTATTTACACAGTTAGTCCCTGCTTCGTTAAAATGACAAAATTGCCCTCATGTGCAAGGCACATGACAAGATTTAACGAAAAAACTAACTGGGTTAGGCCGAAAGGGTAAAACGTGCTTGATTTTTAAACATAAAGGACAAAACTCGTCAATTTTAAACATAAAGGACACCGCCTGCAAAGAGGCATAAAGATAAAGGACAATTCTTGCAATTCACTCTATTGTATTTTTCAAAAAAAGCCTTGGTAACATTCGCCGCATCAGATACCGGTATTACCGTTTCCAGATGTAAATCACGTACGAAACACCCCGGTAAATAAGTGAAATGGCATAAGGTTTGTACCGGCGGCAAAATCCGGTATGCCGGTTTGAAACGTAATACCGGTACCGGCACAGGGTTATTTTAGTTTGGGTTGTTACTTATTTTTATTATATATGTTACTTTTCTTACGTAATTTTTATATATTATGATTATTCGTAACTAAAAGTTCTTATTTAATATTGTGTGAAACGAAAATAGTTATTCTCTAGTTGATGAGGATGACGATAATAGTGAATTTCATTTTTTATGCGATCGTGAACTTGATGTATTTAACACTCAAATGGCTTAAACATAACGTACAATTTCATTTAAAACAACTTGTTAGAAAATTGAATGATTTTCGAATATCTTTTGGATTATTTTTTATTATGGATTTAGTTTTGGATCATCTTTTAATATGTAATCATGCATTTTTGGATTAACTTTCGAGCTGATGTTGTAATTTATGAAATTATAGAGTTAGCTAGTCAACCCGGGTGAACCGCTCGGTACAACCTGGTTCAACCGGTTAAACCATTTTGTAGCCTAATCCGGTTTGATTTAAAAACCGATTTTTAAAACATCGGATAGAAATGTAAGAGAAGGTTGGATATAATGTTAAAATGGGTTAGATTGCAAAAATAAACAATTATAATAAATATGACCTAGTTGATTAAATAGTCGTTATTTAAAGATTTTGGGTAAGCCGTAATCATTTCATGTACTTTCACCTAGTTAATCACATGCCAACTTGTTGATCGAATCATTTACCAGGTTATTTTATTGATGAACTTCTCTAAACAATTTAAACATGTCATTTTAAAACACCGATATAAGATTATTATCATAAATGAGTTGACATCATGGGTTAATCCCTTTAATAACTTAATATATATAGGACTTGGGGTATATTATATTAGGAAAAATCCACTAAAAATGGGTTTTGTTTAAATATTATAAGAAGAATTATAGAAATAACATGTGGCACTGCAAATAATTATAGCTTAACATAAATTCTCACCCTTTTGTTTTCTTGAAATATAACACAAAAAAATCTAATACAAAAAAATTAGCACAAAATATCTAGTACAAAGAGCACAAAAATTCTGCACAAAGGATACAACACAAAAATTGTAGCAAAAAAATTCAATACAACTATTCTAACCAAAAAATGTTATAGAAATACAACACAATTTTTGGGTTTTTAGTTGTCATTTTTTATATAGCAATATGGTTCTAAACTTATAAAATAAAATAAAAAAAAGATGCTTGATTTTATAGTTCACATTTTTTAGAAAAATATTGTATAAAAAATTATAAAAATTTAGAAAATGGGGGAGAATTTGAAAACAAAATCAACATAAGTTGGTTGTTTCAAAAGTACCTTTACCTGATTCTTTTATATTTTCATCTTAGTCATTGATTTGAAAAATAAAATATCAAAATATTTTCTTACCATACTTAGGCAAAATCAATTTTTTATTTGACCCTACGTTTTTAATAGTTATGTCCGATGATTAATACTCAGGGTTGGCTGGGGTGTTTATGCAACCCAAGCTAAACCCGCCACCCTAAATATAAAAGTGTATTAATCAAAATTTTATAATTACAAAAACATGTAATTTTTTTGTAACGCGAATTTCTTTAATTATGTCGTCTTCGACTTGAATCAGAGGCGATGTTTTTTTGAAAGCGGCAATAGGAAAACAAGTTTTGATCAATCGACATTCAATTAACCATTGCTAGATGGGGTTCCCAAATCCGTTCAAGGTACAAAACGACACACTGAAAGTCTGGAACTGAAAATTTGTTTTATATTAGCTTCAATTCAAAAAATCCTATTGGCTTTAAATCTTCAAAAGTCAACATTCAACCAGGGTCAGCTGATTGTCAATCGGCTTGATTCTTATTCTGCTTCATATTCACTACAAGAACAGGGCACCTTTAGTGGCGACACCTTTAGCGGCGACAGGTCAAATGTCACCGCTATTGGTCGATCCGCGTCACAGGATCTCAAACCAAACCCCATCCGTTGATCAAAAGCATGATCTGACGGTTGGGGATTAATAAATCATTACCGGCGACAAGGGTAGGGTAATAGCGGCGACAGCGAGTCTCCGCTAAAAGTAAATGTCAGAACTTTAAACCCTAGCCACACAAATCTTATCCCTGGTCAACCTCTGGTCAACCTCATTAAAGTCTTTACCGGCGACAACCGGCAATACCGGCTACAATCTGTCGCCGCTAATGGTTGAACGAACCAAACCCCTATACAGGGCCAACTTCTCCCTCCTCTTTCACTTTTCCCCCAAAAAAACCTTCGAACACCGCTGCTAACTCGCGAAAATCGTCCAAATCGGTTAGTTTCACTTTGTTTTTGTTAGATTTCTTCTCTATATTTGTTATATACATGTTATAGGCTTTAATTTTTGCTCATTTTTGTGTATTTTTGTGTTTGTGGAAGAAATATCCGGTCACCACCATCTCGAATCCGGTCACCACCATCTCGAATATCCGGTCACCACAATCGGTTAGTTTCACTTTGTTTTTGCTCTTTTTTTTAAAGTTTAGAAATTCTATAATTTTTGGTTTAGGTATGTAAATGTATAATTTTTGGTTTAGGTGTATGTAAGTGTCACACCCCCAAAATCCACACGCGGAATACCACCGCTTGGAGGCGTGACATGACCAGGATCAAGCCACCAATTATATCAAACATAGCATTTAATAATAATCATAGACATAATTGATGTTCAAAACCAAACATTGTATATGTAGCGGAAGCATTAAATGTAAAACCCAAAACATAAGTATCAATGTGTGAATGTAAAAGTGTTTAATAAGCATTCACGTGTTCTTGTCCACAACGACCCGCTTCTCCTCTGGTGCAAGCTCCAAGTATACCTAAGGTCCTGCAAGGCATGCAGCAAATAATCAACAAACTAGTTGAGCGAGTTCACAGAAAGTAAGTTCGTAACAGTAATGCGTAAGTTCATCTAGTGGGGGCTTCCCATACAAGTATATACTATTTGTGAGGGATTCTCACGTTTATCCTTAACAATGGGGGATTCCCATTATAGTACTTACTAGACTAACTTCCAACCATGTGTTCTTCTTTACCGAGAACAGGAATACGTACTGGGTCACGCAGGCTTTACGTGACGTGCCCTTCCCCGAGGACAGTGGTACGCGTGGGGGCTACGTAGGCTTTACGCAGCGTGTCCTTCCGACCCGGAAGACAGTAGATGGCATTGGGTTACGTAGGCTTTACGTAACGTGTCCTCCCGACCCGGGAGACAAATGGCAATTACTGGGTTACGTAGGCTTTACGTAACGTGTCCTGACTATCCTGAGGACGATGGTCTATAGTCTAGTGAATGCGTAAGTACGAGTAATCATTCCATTTCAACATTTCCAACCCAATTCCCAACCCGGGAATCCCATGCCTTGGCTGTGTGAACTCACCTTGGTTTGCTCGGCAGATACACAAAAGAGGGTTCTTGAACTAACAGTGATCAATCACGTCCTAACAGGGTTATCACACTAGTCAGGTTCGGTTCAAGTATTGCACGTATGAATCACATAAGTTAACATGTTGAAAGCACGTATTGATCATGGCGACATCTTAATAGTCAACTAATCCATTTAACTTGTGTAACCAACATCAGCCCAACAATAAACCGGCCCAACATACATAAGCGGCCCAAATATAACACATAAGTGACTTGTGCGATCCAGTGAACTTGTGCGACTGAACTGGATTGTGCGATCAAGTCCAGCCCAATAACTATCCGGCCCAAATAGTAACACATAACAGCCCATTAACATAACAAACAGTTTAACCTATACGGCCCAATAACTAGCATACGTGTGACATTGTGCGATCCAGCTGGTCTTGTACGACCCAGCTGAGTTGTGCGATCCGGAATGGGCTTGTGCGTCGGTCTTTGGGCTTGAGGCCCAACTGTAGTACATTACCGTATACAGCCCGATGGATGATATACTTGTGCGATCCGATTGGGCTTGTACGGTTGGGAACCCTTGTGCGATTCAACATGTTGTGCGACTGGACGTATTTGTGCGATTAGTTCCTTGTATGATCAGGTCAGATCAGATCGTGTAGGATCTGATCTTGTGCGACTGGTTCCACATCCGGTTTTTATGTCATTCGGTTACACATTCAACAAGTTTCCAATTTTCATTCAATCAATTTAACAACTAATCGGTTTCCTTATTAAATCAACTAACAGTTTTTCAACCATACAATTCTCGATCAAACGAACAATAATCACCAAACATATGAACCCTAAAATTATTCATCACATAACTATCAACTACAACATTCATACACTAACGGATTCAAGACTTGGCACAATTAATCATCCGATTAAAACACATTCACAGCCGATTATTCTAAGCATTCGGTTCTTGGTTAATATCATGCAACCCGATTTAATATCTACCATTTTCTAATCATTCATAACAAGCCGATTTCATGATCATTAAATCTATACATGTGAGCCGATTGTACCACGACTAATCATACAATTCTACTAGTTATTCATGCAACACACAGGAGTTATAATATCATCTAACAAGATCATAAATCACTAACCGATGATAGATGATGCAAGAACAATTCCAAACTGTGAGTCTTGGGTGCCGTCGGCTTCGAGAGAGAAAGGGACGAGAGAGAGGAGAGCTAGGGTTATGTGTGTGTATTGTGTGGATTGTAACAATGAGGAAAAACCAAGTCCCTAAAGGTGTTTACACGGTTTAGAGGGGTGGGCCGGCCCTTACATGGGCTGCCCTATAGGTCCGCGTACAAGGTGTGGCCCAAAATGGACTTGTGCGACAGTGTTGTGCGGTTCGGGTTATGTAGTGTTGTGCGTTCGGGCCAATAACATACATACATGTAACACACATTGCACATAACACATCATTCATTTAATTATATAATCAAGTTCACATAAGTACGTAACATCATAACATTCATTAACTCAGAGTGTCAAATAGGTACGTAACGTTACATCAAAGTAAGTCTAAAGTGCGAGTTGTCACAGTAAGCATCTCGAATACGGTTTTTTTTTTTTTTTTTTTTTAGTTTAGAAGTAATGAAAATCTATTGATTGTGTATGTATGCAGGTGTATCTATTGATTTTTTTAAGTTTAGAAGTAATGAAAATCTATTGATTTGGTTTAGGTATGTAAATGTATAATTTTTTTTATTATTTTTTTTATTTTTTTTTTAAGTTTAGGTGTATGTAAGCATCCCGAATACGGTTAGTCTATGAAGTAATGTATGTATGTAGGTGTATGTTAGTATGCCAAATGTATAATGTAGGTGTATTTAATAAAAATGTGTATATGAAAATCTATTGATTTATGTATTTTGGTGTAGGTAAGCATGTATGTGTGTATGTAAGTTTATGAATGTATGTATGTAGGTGTATGTTAGTATGTAGGTGTTTATAAATGATGAACAATTGTGCATGTAAATGTTTGTAATTGGTGAAAATGTGTATGTTATTATGTATGTTTGTATAAAATATGCAAACGTGTATGTAAGTAAGTATAAATTTTGTGTTTTTGGTCAAAATGTGTGTTTGTAGGTATGTATGTGTACGTATGTAAATGTGTCTTTATAAGTATGTATGTGTGTTGGTAGTATGTTTATGTGTAGGTTTGAAAAAAAAAAGTTTAAGTTTGATAATTAGTATGTTTGTGTTTAGGTTTGAAAACATTTATAAAAAAAAGGAGCTAACAAAATGAAGAACATTACATATTTAAAAAACCGTGCCTGATATTGAATTCATCATTTCAAACATAACGAGCTAAGAAAACACCCAATCGAAATTGAAATCATGATTTAAAACATAACGTTCCGCCCAAAATTTAAAACAATCATTATGAACATAACAAGCTTAAAAAATTGTGCCCGTGTTTGAATTAATCATTTTAAACATAACGAGCTTAGAAATACCCGCCCGAAATTGATTTAGAAATTAATTTCGGGTTGTCCCCGTTTATCTTGGGACTGCTTTTTGAATACTTTATCTCATTTAGGATGTGAATGTGTATTACATGATTGTTTGTTTAAGAAGGATTCGGTTATCATTTTCTCTTTGCTCCTCGGGTATATATCATTACATATATACTTGGGAGCTAAGAGGAAATGCTGCCGAATTTTTCTTAAACAAACAATCATGTAATACACATTCACATATGAGATAAAGTGTTCAAAAAGTGGGTTTAGCAGCCTACCCTTGTCTTGTTAATCCTAAATTAGATTTTCTTTCAGTTGCATAATGCCTATCGATAAAAGTTGGATTGATTCCCCACGTCATTCACCTCACTACAAGCAAGGACTCGAGTCATTTATCGAGATGTGTGAAAGAGTGATAAAAAAACCCCATGATGATCTTAAAACCAAATTTCCGGGATGGTTTCTCCATGATGATCTTATATTTGTCATCAATGTAGTGAATTCAAACACACACATCCCCATGATGATCTTAAAACCAAATTTCCGGGATGGTTTCTCCATAAGGTATAATACATATATAACACTCATTACTCTATACTTGCTAGGTAATACATATATAACAAACATTATTACTCTATATTTCTTAGGTCCATTCGATGAAAACACAAAATTCTCCAGAATTCCACCCAGAGTTGTATGCTCTTTCAATTTGTGCGAAAATGACTGCTTACACTTACACTGCTTGCATAGTCAACGGTGTTAGGTTTAAGACACTTGAACGTGATGCAAAATGCGCAACGCAAAACTCTGGGGTGGAAGTGGTTGGAGAGAACGGTGTGAAATTTTATGGCCAATTAGAAGAAATTATTGAGTTGCGTTATACAAATGATTATTCCACTGTCCTATTTCGGTGCAAGTGGTTTGATACTCAAAGGGGTGTAAACCATGACAATAATATCACCAGTATAAGCACTGAACATGAATGGGACAAAGACGATCAACTCATATTTGCTTCGCAAGCCAAACAAGTGTTCTTCATCCAAGAAACGTCTCGAAACCAAAAAAATAAACATAGGTGGGTAGTCGAAAATGTTAATCATCGAAGAATTTGGGATCGGCCATTAAGTGATGACCGCGTCAATAAGGTTCAAAATGTTGACAAACACTTAGAAGATAGGGACATTGTCGACAACAACTCTTCATCTGACTGTCCACTTGTCATTGACTTGACCCAATACTTTCAAATTGGATCTTCTCATGTTACTGCGGGTGAGCCTTCAATTGAAGTTGATCCCCCAACGGCCACCGTCAATGAAGTGTTTGAAGTCGAGACTGATTGTGATGAGGTCGAGGCTGATTATGATGAGGATGATCCCGATTATGTGGAGTCTGACTAAAAGAAAAGTTATTGTAATTTATATTGATTTGTAATTGATAAACACTTGTTTGAAATATTTATTTGAATTTGAGTTACACTTGTTGTACTTTCCCTTAATTTCTATTAGATACACATGATGTAACATTTGTAGCTTTATAGGGATTATGTTTTCTGTATTGTTGATATTCGCTTATCTGATGGCTGATGTGGCCCCCTGGGGACATGGGGGTGACGGCGCTGGTGATCCACCGCTTCCTCCTGGTGGATTTCGTGGCACAAACGAGACAGACGGTAAGTCTTTTACTAAATTATTTTGTAGTCCTTATATTTTTTATATTATAAATGTTGTTACTAATTATTTTTGTTTTAATTGCAGCGGTTCCCCCGAAGAGGGTTAGGGGGAAAGCAAAAAACGAGAAACTAAGGCGTCTGGTAAAAGCGGGGGGGGGGGGGGGGGGGGGGGGGCTGTATCGCTTACGTTTGACAGGCAGGTGACGTATACCCCTGTTGGTAAAACAAGAGATATGTTTTCACGGGAGGCGGGCCTGTATATGTGGCGGTCCATCCCGTTCGATAAAATTGGATGGGATAACGTTGAACAACATTACAAGGATGCCCTCATGAACCCTTACGGGTAAATAACTTATATGCATAAAATTTTATCAAATATTTAAGCACATGCAAATCTAATTTATATATGATATTTTAACTTTTTTATTTAATTTGTAGGAAAATTTCAATTTTGATGAAGTGGAACATGATATAGAGGCCAAAAACTTGACGGGTGGCATTAGGGCTGTGCTTATGAAGCGGTACTCTGGCCGCAAGTACGATGCTAAAAAATTATTTAAGAGCAAGGGAGGTTACAATGATCTTGAGAGTGCAAGGGCATTCCATCCCCCGGATATGCCCTATGATAACTGGTTGAGAACTATCGAAGGTTTCCGGGAAGAAAAATATATTAAAAGAAGCAAGGCCAACACACTAGTACGCGAGAAACAACAATTCCCATACCGTGGGGGGACATCTTCGTACGGTAGCACCGCCTATAAAAATGTAATGTTTTATGTATGTGTGCGTGTGTGTAAGCTTTTGTTTATTTAATGTCTAATCTAAGTTTAATGTTAAACAGGATATGGATTGGGTACCTACGTATGCTAAAACCCACACGGACAATCAAGGGAATTGGGTTGATCCGGTTGCTGAACAAAATTATGTAAGTATTTATTTTAAGTATTATTTTCTATAACAAATGTATATAAATATATACACATATATATTTAATCATCTTCGTAAAATACAGCGGAACATACAACACGCCACAAGTGAATGGAGCGGTGAGGGTCCGCCAATTGCCCCGTATCAGGAAGCGTTGGGTGAGCGGCGGGGATGGTACCGCGGGATGGGGCCTAAACCTTCTTCCAACACGTCCTCGCACTCGTCATCTAACATGTCGTCTTCGCAATCTCGGACGCAAGAACCCTTTTCCGAGGTAAACTACGCAATTTATAAAATGACAAACGAACGCATGTTTCCTTGTTAAATATATGTTGGTAGCGTTAATTAATATGCTAATATACGTTTTGCTATCTATTATTGTAGGATTTTGTTAACAGCTTGTTCCAAACCCCGTCATTTTTGAACCAACTTAACAACTATCTTGCTTCACAAGGAAAAGGAAAAGGAAAGTCAAAAGACTACGATTCTGACAACTTATTCGATAATGAATCCGACGATGAACCCAACGATAACGATGAGTGACTTGTTTTTAATGTATGATTTGGATTTAATTAAACGTTGCAGGATATAATGTACGACTTAAACGTAGTTTTTAATTATATTACCTTTAGTATCTGTTGATTATGTTCATGGCGTATGCTTGCGTTGTTTGAAAATAGGCTGGTTTTGTTTTTTCGGCCGTAAAACTGGCTGGGCAGCTGTATATACAACTGCTATATTAAAAAATAGACTTTTAGCGGCGACACGTGTCGCCGCTATTGCCTTTCAACCTTTACGGACGAAGGTTAATACCGGCGACACTTTTAGCGACGAAAACAGTCGCCGCTAAAGGTGTAGGATTAATACCGGCGACAATAGTCTTTACCGGCGACAGCCGGTCAATAGCGTCCGAGTAATACCGGCGACGTTTTACCGGCGACATGTCGCCACTAAAAGTCAATAGCGGCGAAAAAAGTGCTCAATACCGGCGACACCTGTCGCCGCTAAAGGTGCCCTGTTCTTGTAGTGATTGGTCATTAGTTCTTTATTGCTTATTTGAGTAATTAGATTGCTTAAGTTGATTAGTGGATTGATTAAGGAATAAAAATTTAACAACGTAAAATCGAAACTGAAAATATGAAACTTGTGTTAATATCAAATAAAATATATACAATTTATTAGAATAATATGTTTCGTCAACCCAGAGTCCCAGATAAAGGTAAAAATGGTCTTTTTTTTTTTTTTACTGTACGCCACGTATAGACCTGTATAGACCTGTATGTGGCGTATGTACGGGGTAAGTTTGGTAAAAAAGACCATTTTACCCCTTGATTGGGGGCTATATGCAGCCTAAATCAGGGGTAAAATTGTTTTTTTGACCATTTATATACGCTGCGTATAGACCTATACGTTTTTTCTTTTTTTTAGAAACATTTATACAATATTAATCGTTTTAGTAAAGTTTTTTTTTAAAAAAAAAATCTATTTTAAATAAACAAAAGGGTAAGTATTTCTTACAAACTTTTTTTATACAACATTAATCATTTTTATACGATAAATTTCGTATCGTATCGTATAGGTGTAGTATTGGCCATGTATTGACCTCGTATAAGCCTATAAGTGTGATATTGAATCATATAGTGTAGTACATGTCCCGTATAGGTGTTGTATCATATAGTATAAGTCCCGTATAAGCCTCGTATAGAACTATAGATGTAGTATCGTAGGCATATACAAGACCTATAAGGGACCTGTACGAGACTTATACTACACTATACGATAGGATACTATACGATACGATATAACCTCCGTATAGGCCCATAGGTGTAGTATAGGTCTCATATAGTACTACAGGTGTGGTTTAGGTCCCGTGTAGGCCTATAGGCATATACAAGATCTATAGGGAACCTATGTGAGACTTATACTATACGCAATACGAAATATATATTATACTATACGATAGAATACTTAACAATTATTTTTATTTATCTATTTCTAAATATTACTTATTATAAAAGTTTGCTAAAACGATAAATAATGTATAACAATGTTTCTTAAAAAAACACTCTTTATATATCTTGCGTATTGGCCTATACGCGACGTATAGGTATATACGCGGAGTATATAAATGGACAAATTCCTACATCATGTATGAGATCTCTTGGAAATTGAAAAAGGTGGATATATGACACGGCGTTTATAAAACTAGGGTTTGATGTGCAAATAGTCATTTTGGTATGCAAATATATACACCCAAAGGAGTGTAATGTAAATGAAATGATTGTTGTATGAAACGTTCTAAGAATTTTCACATTGTGCAACCAAATGAAATGATTCTGATGAGAATGTAAATTGTGCAAAATTTCAAAGCCAAAAGGTTGAGTCTTGGGAAGCTTTGCTTTTCTTGAAGGTTTTGGGTTCAAATCCAGGCAAGAGAGGTTTAATACTAACTTGATGATACTAACATTACCAACCCGGTTAGCGATATCCCAACCGTATGTCGTTCAAAAAAAGGTTGAGTCTAATTTTGGAATTCAAACATTCAATAACCCTAAAGTAGTCAACTAAAACATTTAAAACATGAACTCCATTGTACAGTTAGGGGTTGTTTGTTTACCTCTTAATGAGGCTCTTACTGGTTCAGCACTTAACGGTTCAGACTGTTTGTTTCACAAGCAGATGTCTGAATGGTTCAGACATTTGTCTCTGAATGGTTAAGATTTATACAGAGTCTGAATGGTTAAGACCTCTAATATGAGTTGGTAAGACATTTTTTCTCTGAACTGTTAAGCATTATACATGCTCTTAATGATTAAGAGTTCTTACTGATTCAGCACTTAACCATTCAGATGTTACCAAACAGCCCCTTAATAATAAATAATTCAACTACAACCAGATCATAAACCGCATATAAAAGTTTTACCCAAATTTCATGTAGCAAACTAACTAAATTTCAAGATTTCAACACATAATCACAAACAAAAACAATCAAAATTACCAAATCCCAGTGGAATATCCAATATTTCAACAAAAAGACTTGCAATTTAGCTCCATTGGTACAAATAAAAACCCTAGATATCCCAATTAGCAGTACACATCAACACCTCAAAGTCTTCACCATTGACTTTTAACAAACAAAAACACAAACTTTCCACTTTAAACTCAAACACCCACATCAAGCATAGAACAAGAATAAAAAAAAATACAAACCATGGGACATAAATCTTAAAAATAATAACTCGCAAAACTGTTGAACATTGCTACTTCTACATTGTTAGCATAGTTATAAATTAGTTTTTCAAAGCTCTTCGTAGAGGTATAAATCAACATCATTTTAGCTTTTCATAAAACTAATCAAAGAACATATCTAATTAAAAAATCACAGCAAACCTTGCCAAATACTTAAAAGATTTAAAGGAAACAAAATAATTAAAGCATAAGCAATTAGGGTTCGGGTATGGTTTAACCCACCATCAGTCCATCATCATTACCCTATTTTGTTAATCTTTGATGAAACTGTTGACACCGTCGTCGATTTTATCTCTAGGGCCGCTGGCCCGAAACCCAACACGGCGGAACCCTACATACTTCATCGCGAGCGCCGTAGATTAAAAAGATACTATGGCAACTATGGAGGCTCGAAGGAGGCCAAACACACAAATTTTGAAAGATGTCCGGCAATGGCGGAGCAACACAATTGCCCTGTTTCTCTCTCTATAATCACCCAATCCCCTCACTATTAGTTTCTCTCAATACATAGAGAACCATAGATCCCCTGTCGCATGGAACCATAGTTATCGATAGCGAATAGCGACAAGGTACCTATATGCTACATAGCGATAGTGACGAAATAGCGTCCGCTATTTCGTATTTAGCGATAAGGTAGTTAAAAATTTGAGAAATAAAAAAATAGCTTTTTATAATTTTTATACATATATATAATATTAATTTTATACTTTTTATGTATAAATTTATAAACTTAAAGACTAAATGTAAACTACTAAAAATAAAGGGGGTTAAATGTTAAAATACACAAACTAATTTTACATTTTTATGTAAATTTTTACAACTTTCAGGTACTAAATGGAAACTAGCAAAAGATAAAGGGGTTAAATGTTAAAATACATTAAGTTTATAAAATCCAACAGCCTAAACGTGCTAAAAACCCAGCCGCTCTCTTCTTCATCTTCTTCTTCCTGCTTTCCAGCAGAAAGCATCACCGGAATCGGAATTGTTCGCCGGAGTCGCTATCTGCTCGCCATATGGTCGACATGCACCTTGTAGCAGAGGTTGGCCGCCACGCCATGCTATTCGCTATAGCGTCCGCTATGGACGCTATTGATAACTATGCATTGAACAATCAACGGTGGACAACCAACTTTTGGATAAGAAAAGAATCAGAGCTTAAAGAGAGAAACAAAGGTTGAAGATGACAATGTGTAAAAGGGTTTTAAAGCCCAGAAACAAACGTGTCTGCAAAATGAAAGCCCACCACACACATTTGAATGAAAACGTGTCACCAAAAAAGAATCCCAACATAGGTGCAACCAATTTCGCACGACTGACATCCTATGATGTTGAGTAAAGTTACAAATTTATGGTATATAAATTATACCCATTCCTTTATTTCACAAATAAAAATACATCCTTAAAGTTACAGATTTATAGTATATAAATTATATCCACTCCTTTATTTCACAAATAAACATACATAATAACTTATATAAACCTTAGAGTTCAGCTTTTGATGACGATTGATTCGAGACCTGAACCAAAGTACAGACCCTTGCATCCTGAAAGACTTTCCCAGGCCTACACAAATAACCTTTTTCGGGTGCACAATGAATGTCCTCTGAGCACACACACAAACCTTCAAGTGCACATCCCTCCTTAACAATGGTTAGACCTCCTCTGAGTCCTAAAACTTGATCTGTCCACTCACTTGAGAATAACCCTAATGGATCATATTTTTCTTTAACCTTCAAAAACTCTCCAGCATTTTTGTACTCCTTGATAGCCCCTTCAAATGCCACATTTCTATTCTTCCCCCAATGCGGTAAACCACCGTACTTAAACACCGCCATTTGTTCGATCTCTTCTAACACATCTTCAAAAAGTCTTGGAGTTTTGGGATCTTTACTTCTATAATATGTGATGTCGAACTCCAATGAGTCTTCTTGTTCGCCTATGTATGCATTGGAGCCGGTAACATATCTCATAAGGATCCCATTGTATATATCTAAACCGCACAACGATTGTGCTGCGATACTTGCAAGCTTTTGTATATCTTGGATGAAATCTTTAGCTTTAGAAAGTGCAATGCTAATTGTGGTTTGGTGAAAGAATAAACCATTGACTCGAGGATCCCAACGACACGCAGTTATTTTAGCATCTATCAGGCCTGTAAGGCAGCCTCCTGAAGCCTGAAGTCGATTCTGGTATCCAATCACCGGGTATCCCGTGAAGAGAAGACCTACGTGATTAAAAACAAGATTGTCAAATAGTTTTTTCTTTGTAATTATACAATAAAAAGAATAATGATAAAGTTAAATGATAATTATGATAAAATATAATAAATATATATTCCGATACTAAATGGTTATATATTTTTTTAACAGCCAACAAAAGCCGACTCCATACGTCTGCGATCATAGACAGTGCTGGTTGCCCAAGCCCATCATCATGGGGAAAGCTCCTCGCCCGAAGGCCACTGTGCACGGTAAAACCCGGTTGGATCAGATTTGAACTTGAAACCTCTCTCAAACTCAAATCTTAACTTCTCCACCAATGTTAATTGAGCTATAGCTCATTGGCACTAAATGGTTATTTTAAGACAGAGTTTTAAAGATTATATTACCATTATTGGTCAGCCCATATGCAGTATTTATTAGAATGTCTGTAGTAAGCTTTCCACCAATACACTTTCCAGTAATATCACCAGTAGCTTCTTGGAGTTCCTCTACGGTATTATCATTAAAAATATGAGTATATATATAACCTTTAATTTTGCATGGACAACATATGTGCTTGACATCAATGTTTCTGGTTAGTCACCTGTCAATCGTAAGGCAATGAGTGCAAGTGAAGGGGTAGCTCGAAAACCAGGGTGATCCCAAAGTCCATTTCCAGATACATTGGATGAAACTCGATCGTCAATGCGATAAACAACTCGATTTTGACTAGGGTACCATATCATGTCCGCAAACTCATGTTGTCTCCCGAAAGTAGCGACTTGATCCGATAAGTCCGAATCATTTTTTGTTAAGAAGGTTACAGATCTCTTGAACATGGGTTGTAACTTTAAAGTCACCTGTAGGTTATGAGTTCAAAACCGTTGTATTTAAGTATGCAAAAGGAACCTACATTAGTCA
This sequence comes from Helianthus annuus, assembly GCF_002127325.2. Taxonomy (NCBI): domain Eukaryota; kingdom Viridiplantae; phylum Streptophyta; class Magnoliopsida; order Asterales; family Asteraceae; genus Helianthus; species Helianthus annuus. Next base: position 171,721,107 of record NC_035447.2, on the reverse strand, counting down.
CCATTAAAAAAGGCCCGCACTATTTGAACACATTGGCAGGCTATCTGCACACTTAGGGTTTACATACGCTGCGTATTGGTCAATACGCAGCGTATAGGGTTACCTCAATACGCTGCGTATAGAGCTATACTCAGCGTATATAAACCATAGATTTCAGAGTCTTATTAGCAATCATTGCACAGAAAACAAGGGTTATATACGCTGCGTATAGGTCTATACGCAGCGTATATAAACCATTAGATTTTTTAGGTATGAGGGATCATTTTTGGTAGGTCTATACGATACGATACGATGCAATACGATACGATAATTTAATTTAAACGATAACAATATAATATATTTGTATTATTTACCAATAATATTGTTTTTTTTTTATAAATAATTTTCTTTTTTAATTTTTATAATTCATAATATTTGTATTATTTTTAATTTTTATAATTTATATTTGTATTATTTACTAATAATATTGTTTTTTATAAATAATTTTCTTTTTTAATTTTATAATTCATAATATTTGTATTATTTTTAATTTTTATAATTTATATTTGTATTCTTTATCAATAATATTGTTTTTTATAAATAATTTTCTTTTTCTTATAAATAAACAAAGGAATACACAAAAAAAATACAAAAATGAAGCTTTATATACGCTGCGTATAGATCCCTACGTATGAGACAAAAATGACACAACTACCCTTGTATTTTCGTATAGCCTCAACACAAGGGTATAAAAGACATTTTCAGACCTTTATATACGCTGCTTAGAGGTCAATACGCAGCGTATTTAAAGTTTGTGAAAAAATGATCCCTCAAACCTACCAAAATGACCCAAAAAAATCTAATGGTTTATATACGCTGCGTATAGACCTATACGCAGCGTATAGACCTATACGCAGCGTATATGACCCTTGTTTTCTGTGCAATGATTGGTTATCAGACACTGAGATCCATGGTTTATCTACGCAACGTATTGGTCAATACGCAGCGTAGATAAACCCTAATTTTGCTAGGGTTTGGTGTGCCAATAGGCACTTTAGTGTGCCAATATATAGGCACACCCTTAAAAAAAGTTACATTATGAACGGAATTGGTACTTAATTAAGTTTTCAGGTAATATGTAATATGTTCTCATGGTTAAAAAAAAGGGGGGACTGAACCAGCTAATAACGTACCTGCGAAATGACTCCGAGTACTCCAAGAGAAACCTTAGCTGCCATCATCTCACCATCCAACTCACCATTGTCTTCTAGAGTTCTCACGGTAGCATAACCATCTTCATGGCTTCCTGGTGTGACAATCCGCATTTGAACCACATGATCATGAATTGCGCTACCATCGGCCCAAAGGGTGCTACCATGTGCACCTGTGCCTAAAAGACCACCTATCGTCAAGCCCAACCAATAAGGAGTGTAAGGTAAAGCCAACCCACTTTTTGCAGCTTCATCAATGAGTTGCATCAATGTTACACCACTCTCTACGGTAACAAGCATTTTTTCTTTATCTATATTAACAATACGGTTTAGATTCTCCGTACTGATAATGAGCCCATCCTCACCGTCGGGACAAACCAACTTTGGTATACTGTGCGAGTAACGTGTAGCTACTCTCATCTTTCTTTTTTCTCTTGTAGCGTTTGCAACTATGGAGACAATGTCTTCTTCAGATGAAGGGTATGCAGCTTCGGCTGCATGACAAGTGCTACGGTCAGGGAACGCGCCATAGGAGTTGGTAATGGTGCAGTTTGTAAAATTGTTGGAACATTTAACAGGCTCTTCGGGGGGGGTTACCGTTTGCTAATATGGTTATCAGTAAGAACACCCATTTGAGTATCGAAACTGATCTTGATATCATGATGAAAACTCTGCAACGAGGTAGCAAAGGGTTAACAAAGGAGATTTATGCAAATGAAATGCTGCTTACAAGGGTAAAAGTGTTTTTCAAGCTGAGGTATATGTATGTATGTATGTATGTCTCTCTATATTATCAACATGTTTTATAGCTAGCAGTGTAAGGGAAGCAGTCAGAGTTTGATAACTAGTTAAAATAGGGTGAGTGCAAAAAGGGTAGGCTAAACGTACCCCCTCTTGTTACTTTTTATACCCCCTTCAATAAAATCACATTAAAACTTGTAATATTTACCCCTTATACAAATTATCATTCTAAAAAATATTCTTTTTGTTACAAAACAAATTCAAAAGTGTAAAAAAAGATTACAGACGTTTTTTTTTTCAAAAAACAATATTGTCTTTTAATTTTTATTTAAAAAACGTTTTTTTTAAGTTCTTAGATATTGTTTTTAGAGACACTTTCTCAAATAGTATTTTGATCATGCTTTTTTATTGAACATCTTTACAATTAAATAATAACAATTTTTATAAAAAATAAGTTTTGAACTCTCGTTTTAAAAAAAGGTCTATATTATGTTTTCCCTCGTCTAAAGGTCTTACTTTTATAATTTTTAATACTTTAAATGTGTTTATAAAATAATTAACAATTTTTATTTATTAAAGAGTAATAAAGTTTTTCTTTTAAAATAATGTTTATAGCCCTAGCACATATTAAGCATTCAAACCATCTATGTAAGTGAACAAATAAACAATATGTAGGTCCCTCGGAGGATGAGGTTCAACCTTAACCTTGTTACGCTAACACACTAGCAAGTGCGGAATCCAAACTAGTATGCAAACCGGGGTTAAACAAGCACAAACACAACACACAAAGTTCACCGATTAACACCACTTGTATTAATGCGAATGAAAGGTTCCGGTTACAAGCTCAATGTTCACAAATGTGCTTTGCAAACTCTCAATGTGTGTGTGTGTTCTATCTTGACAGAATACTCTCTATCTCTCGTATCTTTCTGTCTATGTGTGTCACTCTAAAATGAACACACTGCATGGGTATTTATACCCAAACACAGCAAGTCTGTCCGAAGGATCATGAGGACTGCTCGATAGATGATCTATCGAGCATAAGGCTATCGAAGGATACACAGGGACCTCGAAGGATGATCTATCGAGGTCCATCAATCATCCATCAAAGCATATCTTTCGAGATCATCGAAGGATAGAAGCAATCCTTCGATGGTCCAACCTTCGACACAGACATTGTACAACCATATACTAACTGTTTGGCCAAGTCAAACCAGGAGGACGGTTGACTTGGTCAAACTTACATGACTAACAAGGACATCGTTTACATCGTGACCGAATACAGACAAAGTACAGACACAAGTGCACCAACAAACTCCCCTTTGGCTGTAGCTTTGTCTCGATCTTGATCATCTTTGATCTTCGTGTCTTCATGACTCTGATGTCCTTTTAAGTCTTCAATGTTGGTGGATCTTCAAAGTCTTCACGTCTTGAAAGCAGAGAGTGTATCAACAAACTACCCGTATCATGTAGGAAGTGTGTTGACAAACTCCCCCTTAACATAAGCTCCCCCTTGAGTTATGCTCGTGAATGACTTGATCTTCAAAGCTAAAGATCCTTGTGGTGTTGATGATGATCCGCGGCAACTCGATCATCTTCATCTTTTGAGTGCCTTCGCGTCGTGTCTTCATTCCGAAGCTTGTCATCGACCATGTTCTCCTAGCCTTTAGAATCTGCACATGCAAGAAATCTAAACGCGTAATGAGAGCAACTGCTTGGAATAGTTAGTATAAACAAATGACACACGAATGACCATGTCACAGTCAAACACCGTCCGACAGTTTGAAAGTTTAATAAATTTGTCAATTTTAGTCTTTAACTTTCAAAACATGCAAATTTCGACCGTTTATGAAGATTTAGTCAATTCGGTTTTCGTTCAGGTTTCAGGTAACGAAGACTCGAGCTCCAACATCGTACGATCGAAAATAAAGTAGAGATAAAATCTTTTTGGCTTTTACAAAGTTTATATTAAAACTCACCTAAAATCTTTTTGGTATTTTTAATATTTGAAATGTAAAGACTGAAAGCAGTAAATGAATATATGCAGACATTCTTTTTGCGAGTTTCGAGGGTAAGAGAATCATATCAGTGTACGGTCATGCCAAAACACTCTTGTTGTTCAGTTAGTTAACATTAAGATAAGCATTCTATAACAATTATCGGTATGGTTGTCCACTTAAACTCAACTTATCAGATGTAATCATGGCGAGGGGATACGTTAAGGTATGATTTATACTTACCGACCGGTGTTCATCCACATCACGACACATTCCCGTATCAAGGTATGCACGAGGGTTCATCTTACCGGTGAGTATACCGATTATCATCTGTTTGACCGTATATGATGTGAGAAACTCACTTAGTTTGATTTGAAAACAAGCCCTATGTGATGTAATCACTTATTTATGAGGAACTTGATTTTCATATGCATGAGGGCACAGGAGCAAGTCCGTGAACAGGTCAGTACTTTCGTACAGCAGAGAGACGAACTTGACTCCCGGATAAATGTGATATTTTATCACTTATTTGATTTGGACATGTGATTGTTTATCACTTATTGAGGTCGAATGCAGCATGTAATATGTACACGTATGTATAGTATCATGGAAGATCTAGACTTGCGTCCCCGTTATTTTTCGGTAAAAGATACAACCATGATACCCAGATGATAAGCAGCATAAAGACCGAATATCTCAGAACCTTGGCAATCTATCAAACGAAATTTCGGTACTAAGACCATATGCCAATGAATGGTTCCCACCTGGTCTTCAGTCAGCTAAGATTTATATCACCCTGCACACTTTAAAATGATTGTGAGCCTACCGATACATCTTATATAGAGCTGTTTATCATTTTTCATTTAAGGTTTAAAGAGGTTTGGATAGACCACTGATGTACTATCATTTTCTCTTTTGCTCGCCAGGAAACTCATTTTTGTTTTTCTATTGTTTTTATGTTTTTGAAATTTTTCGATGTTTTTGGATTTTCAGATTTTGGATTTACTCCCCCTAAAATCAATAAACTAAGACAAATTTAAAACACAAAGGTATTTACAAAAATGATTTTCCGATGTTGGTTTTACTCTTGCTTGACCTTAATGCTGTTTACCAATAATAAAAAGTCAAATCTTGATTTGTGTAACAACTGACACTAAAATCCATAATTAGGATGGTAATTAGCTATTAAGGAAACCCTAATTAAGAAACCCAAGTAAATCTGCACTAACCCTAAAATTTCCAGAACAATCAGAATCAGGATCAGGGCCCCTAAAACTCAGGGGGGGATAAACCCTAGCCAACGATTATCCTCATAACTATTTGTAAAATTCGAAAATTGAAAAACTGTCGACATAGCAAGCCTAGTTACACACGTAGCTACCCGATGAACATAGGTTACCACTCGCGTAGCGCGACACCTATAGGGGGTACCCCTCGCGCTACCCGACGGTGTCAAATTTCATGTATAAATAGAGGAGTCTGGGACTTGAATTCTGTCTTTGAAACGACGTAAAAACTCGCTGTGTACGTCAAGTTATAGCAGAAACAATACAACAAACACACACAATTCACGAATCGCTGTCGCAATCAGGGTAATAACTCGATCGCTATTACGATTCAACGTCCGATCGATTATAACTATCCAACGATAGTCCAGGTGCTGCTCAATTGAGCTTGTACTTTGATTATTCGTCGTGATTTCGACTTGAATATTAGAGTGCTGTTCGAATTCGGACTATGCTCTGTTATTCGTTGTGAATCCGATTGAATTATCGAGTATTGCACTGATTAATCGCTGTGAAGGTTTAATCTCGTGAATTGACGTAACTGCTATTAAGTTACCTACCTAGTTGGGTGCACTAGGTTACAAGGATAAATCAATAGGCTAAGCTCTGCCTGTATAAATCTGCAATATATCAAGGCTTATCTGTAGACTAAACTTTGGCCGTATGAAACTGCATGATTATAATGTGAGTCATTCCTCTTTTATAAACTCTTTTCTCACAGTTTGTGAGCCAACTATTTTACAATACTCCAAGTTATTTTCAAAGTGTTATAGTTACAGGGATTAAGTCGTGGTTATCTTAACCGCTGGTTAGTGGGGTATTGTGCACATTACTAATTTCTCACGGTTAGGCAATAAGCCCTAACATGGGTTAGGCTAATAAGACCTAACAGTGACAAAACGTCACTAATTGGGTGACTGGACCCAATAGTGGTATGACCATCGTCACACGGGTGGCAAGACCAGATATTAAATAAGATACTGCCATAGTAATCGCTCTTATGCTGTAATTTATAACTAAGGATCGTTTTATAAAACCTGAATGAACTCACTCAGTATTTCCCGCTGACAAAACCTTTTTAAAACGCGTTTCAGGTAATCAGAGTATGTTGGAGTAAGAATTGGATCCGGCACCGAAGGCATCAAGAAGTGGCTTATTCTATTAATTAAATCAACTTAAGAAATATTGTTTTTATTAAAAGCTACCTTTGTAAAACATGGAATTTATTCCATCTATTTAAATAAAATCCGGTGTTTTCTAAACTCTGATATTTTTCCTAACTCACGGTCCTGATGAAATCTCCGCTGCAATGTTTTTCAAAAAAATAACCACCGGTACCACGGGACTGCTCACGGCACCCGATTCCGTCCAGGGTGGGTCGGGGGTCGTGACAGAAGGTGGTATCAGAGCCACTGTTTTATGCCTATAAGTGTTGTGATAATAATACTTAAACCTAAATACAAGAGTTAGGAAATTGCTATTAACTGGTAGCACATCTGATATCATACCTTAGTAGAAGCTAAGCCACTCGTTTAAGCAGTTAGGTATTATAATAATACCTAAGTTTAAACAGAGAATTAGAAACTTAATATTATCTGATAGCACTCTGAATAATATTTAGACTTGAACTTAAGAATTTCGTCTTAAACATAACCTTCAAGATCAAATTACTTATATAAGTATAATGCAATAGATATTGGTAAGCCATAAAAAATAACAATTAGCAGGTAATAGCACTTAGTTGCTGTTTATTTTTGTTTCTTGATATTTAGTATAGAATAAAGATATGTATGGAAATACAAATTTCCTTGACTCCACATAAAAGCCCTATTGAAATAGGCACTTTTAAAACCTTGAAAAGATACTATTTATGGGAAATAGAAAATTTTCTCCGGCAAGACTGGGTATGGTGTAGCAGACTCTCCAGTTTGCCCGGATATACTGAGATTACCTCTCCGGCGCGAACCGGGTAAGCAGGTATATAATATGTCAAACAAGTGACAAGATTTCCCTAAATAGTATTATGATCAGATATTTGATTGGGTTTTTGGAAATATGACTTTGTGAATACGTTGACCTGATAAATGGTATGTTTATTTCAACATGTGAAATATGTGATTATATAGATAGGTATATCTATAAGGAAATCCAAAAACCATAAGGATTGACAATTTGAAATAAATCACTAGTATCTGTGTCTAGATTTCTTTATCAGGAATCTCTTTTCCGATATCAAACATTATTCCGATTGATCAATTGTCCTGTAGCTCGTTTGACAAAACAATGGAAACCCATTAAGTTGGGACATCATTAAGAGTAAAAGAAATTCTAAAAGAATTACCATATACGATTTACGCAAATAAAGTTGTGCTAATACACAAGAAAACACATGAAACTTATTAAATTATATGTCCACAAAATCTGAAGATTGCGCTAATCTCGGATTTAATTATTCATTTATTTAAAATTTTTTTATATTAAATTTGCCTTATTAATTTATTCTATATAAGCAAACATATACTCAGATAATGATACACAAATTCACCTCCTATTCTGATATACTCCCATTTAAGTTTATGTTAGTTTCATTATTTGTAATAATATATCAGTATTTTAAATACTCTGGTTATTATCAGGAGCAGATATTGAGTAGCCTAGCCTTAGTTAGGCATGGACTGATCACCTATACTTAAACAAGGCAGCACTAACCAATATCCAACCATAATAATAACCATTTAATGTATATATAAATTAAGTTATCATACTTATTTATTCCAACAGTCAAAAAGAACATTGTGAGCATTTGCATGCACTCTTAACCTTGTTAAGAAAAGAGAAATTGTACGCCAAAATCTCGAAGTATGAATTCTGGCTACAGGAAGTGCAATTCTTAGGTCATGTATCACAAAGGTATCCATGTGAATCCTTCTAAACTAGAAACAATTACTAAATAGAGGGTTCCGCAAACAGCCATAAAAGTTCGAAGTTTTCTAAATTTAGCTGGATACTATAGACAAATTATTAAAGATTTTTCTAAGATAACTAAACCCTTAACTAAGCTAACCTGTAAAATAGTTAAGTTTGAGTGGGGACCTAGACAAGAAGAAGCTCTTAAGATAGTAAATCAAAGGTTAACAAGTGCTTCACTTTTAGCATTACCAGAAGAAACTGCAGATTTTGAAGTATATTGTGATGCTTCAAAACAGCAATCGAAGACGATGCTGAAGGAATGAAAGGACAAGCCAAAGAATTAAAACAAGGAAGTGATAGAATTTGGAGATTCCCTAAGAAAACAATTGGATACTAAGCAGGGAAAATTAAGAAATAAGATTCTAGATAGATCTAGGTATACCATGTACCCAGGTAACAATTAGATATACCAAGATTTAAGAAATAACTTTTGGTGGATAGGAATAAAAAAAATGGACATAGCCAGTCATGTATCTAAGTGTCTCACTTGTTCACAAGTTAAGGCAGAGCACTAGAAACCTTCAGGATTACTCCAACAATTAGAAATGCCTATATGGAAATAGGAACTCTTAACAATAGATTTTGTTACTAAGTTACCCAAAACCAGAAAAGGTAATAATGCGATTTAAGTAATCATGGATTGATTTACCCAAATCAGCTTATCTTCTAAACTATGAAAGAAACCCTTAGCATGGAAAGGTTAACCAAGTTATACGTAGATGAAACAGTATCCCTACATGGAGTCCCACTCTCCATAGTATCGGATAGAGATAGTCGATTTACTTCTCATTTCTGGAAAAGTTTTCAGAAAGCAATGGGAACTCGACTAAATACTGCATATCATCCACAAACAGACGGACAGAGTGAAAGAACAATACAAACTCTAGAAGACATGCTCCGAGCATGTGTAATTGACTTTGGGGGTAATTGGGATAGCCATTTGCCATTAATTAAATTCTCCTATAACAATAATTATCATTCAAGTATCAAAACTGTCCCATTCGAAGCACTGTACAGACGCAAGTGCAAAACTCCAGTTTGTTAAGCAGAAATAGGGGAAAGTTAATTATCAGATCCTAAAATTGTACAAGAAACCCCTGACGAAATAACTCAAATCAAGAAAAGACTGAAAACAGCTCGAGATAGTCAGAAGAGCTATGCAGATAATCATCGTAAACCTTTAGAATTTCATGTAGGAGATAAGGTACTTTTAAAAAAGTTTCTCCTTGGAAAGGTATAGTACGATTCGGTAAGAAAAGAAAGCTAAGTCCGAGATACGTTGGACCATTCCCTGTGATTCAACGAATAGGACCAGTAGCTTATCAGTTACAACTACCAGAAGAATTGGCTGGAGTACATGATGTATTTCATGTATCCAATCTCAAGAAATGTCTATCAGACAAATCCCTGGTAATACCTCTTCAAGATATAGCGGTAAATGAAAAAAATTAAAATTCATAGAGAAACCATTGGCTATCGAAGATAGAAAAGTCAAATTTCTCAAACACAAACGACTAGTGTTGGTAAAAGTCAAATGGGAATCCAATAGAGGACCAGAATACACTTGGGAACTGGAATCGGAAATGAAGAGAAAGTACCCTCATCTATTCCAGTAAATCTCGAGGACGAGATTTTTCTTAAGGTGGGGAGTGTTTTGGTCAAAAATCACACAAGGATAATGTAACCAAACTTTATGTAAACGGGGTATGATGCTTGGTTAGCTATGAAAGTAAAGGATCACTTCTGTGATAAAGATACAAAGACACAATGATTTATACGAGGAAAAAGCCCTTGATCAATGTATGATCTCCGGCATAAAAAACCTCGGGTGATGGCAACTACCGATCACCAATTTCAATATAATAAAAATGTAGTTACAACTTCGGATGATAATGAGCTGAGTACAAGGATCACTGAGTGTCTAAGTGTTGAGAGGTTGTGTCGTATGTTGTGTGTGTTCTTCCGAATGAGGAAGATGGGTATTTATACATGTGTAGGTAACTTATTTTAGGTAGATAGACCACTAATCAGCTCATTACCCCTTTAGAAATAAAGATAATCTAGCCTAAATTGCTGCCCATTAATCAAGCTAAGTTTCCATATCCGGTACAACGTCTATCTCCAATTTAGCTCTTGCCATATTTGTGAAAACGCGTCCCTGGATCATGATGTGTAGGGCATATCCTGCTAGGTGTTCCTGCAAAACAATTTTGTAACAAGTGGAAGTGACCGTTAGTGTAAGGATCACCATATCGTCCCATGATCCTGATCCTGAAGTCTGGCTGAGGATCACTATCTGCCAAAGAAACAAGGATCACTGGTCAGGATCACGTATAAGGATCATTTATAGTAAAATCCAGCCCCAACAATTGCCCCCAAAATATAAGGAGTTAATTGTAAATAGATGAGTTATATTTTGTTTTGAGCTTATCTCTAACGGACGATTCCGGGTTACTAGCCGTTACATATGGACTAGCCGTTGTGATATTTACGTCGCTGATGTGACGATCCCTGCAAATCATCATTATAAATAGGAGATAGGGTTAGGATCATTTTGTATTTAAATTCGAAGTATCTCCCTTTATAACCATCATTGAAGACTCTTGATCAGGTATCATCTTCCTCTTTCTCTTCTTTGCTCTGTTCTTTCGTGCTTTTACTCTGTTTTTCATTCAAAATATGCTGCTCCGTAATTCTCCGCACAAGAGTCCCAAGGAGAGTCCCTTAAAGAGCCAGGGAATTATCAAGGATTCTCTCGTGGAGAGATGCTGCTTTACTGATGTCCACATAGACAAGATTCGCCATTGTTTCCCAGCGAATGTTGTTTTCAAACCCTTTGATCCTACTGCTTTGAGCGATCTTATCTCAGATGTCTGGGTGGCTTTTCCTGCTACTCCCTTCCTCATTGGGTATTCATATCCTTTTCCGATGTTCACCCAATCTTTCTTTTCTCTTACCGGCATCTCATATATCCAAGCTATGCCGATGATCTGGAGGGTTCTATATACCTTCGAGAGGATCATCGAGCAAGAAGGGATTGATCTGGGGATGGCAGAGCTGGCCGAGCTCTATGATCTTACTACGTTTGGTTCCCACCGGTATCTGCTGAAACGGAAAGCTGGGGAAGATCACCCTATTTTCAAAGTGACCAAGAATGATGCCAACTGGAAACGTCGATTTTTCTTTGTTAAGAGGGATTCCATCCCGAATGGGAAGGATCTGCCCAAGGAATGGGCCACTCATGGTAGGATAGAGGATCCTCGAAGGATCACTATCAGTTCTGTCTCATATGATGAGGATCACTGATGTCTTTTCTTTTTTTTTTGTCTTTTTATGCAGCTATCTCCGTTGCTCACTTAAGGTTGACCCCTGCTGCCAAAGAAAGAGTGTTAGCCTTCAAGAAGCTTAACCCTGAAGTCAGAAGCTTCCAAATCATTATCCAAGATTCTCAAGAGATATCCTCTGCATCTGCCACAATGTCAAGTAAGTATCCTCATAGAAAATAAGTTTTATGTGAAAGTATTTAATTTAACAAGGGAACTTATCTTGTTTTTGAATTGTGTAGGTGCCGGAAAGTCTGCCAGGTCCGTTAAGTCTGCCTCCAAGTTTGGGATCAGTGACCTTGCCAACGTCACTTCTCAAAGAAGAAAGCTCCCGCTGCTAGCCCTTCAGTCTCAGCTCCTAAAGCGTCCATTCGGGGCAAAGGGAAAAAGAGGAAAGCTCTGATGAACTCCAAGGATTCCCTCTCCTTCGCCAGCAATTTCTTGATTACGTGAATGAGGTAAGGATCACTGCCCCTGTAGGTTATCCGCCTATCATATTTTATGTATCCTGCTTTTCTTGAGGATCACCTGAGTCTGAGCTTGTCTTTAAAAAAAGCCCTTGATCAATGTATGATCTCCGGCATAAAAAACCTCGGGTGATGGCAACTACCGATCACCAACTTCAATATAATAAAAATGTAGTTACAACTTCGGATGATAATGAGCTGAGTACAAGGATCACTGAGTGTCTAAGTGTTGAGAGTTGTGTCGTATGTTGTGTGTGTTCTTCCGAATGAGGAAGATGGGTATTTATACATGTGTAGGTAACTTATTTTAGGTAGATAGACCACTAATCAGCTCATTACCCCTTTAGAAATAAAGATAATCTAGCCTAAATTGCTGCCCATTAATCAAGCTAAGTTTCCATATCCGGTACAACGTCTATCTCAATTTAGCTCTTGCCATATTTGTGAAAACGCGTCCCTGGATCATGATGTGTAGGGCATATCCTGCTAGATGTTCCTGCAAAACAATTTTGTAACAAGTGGAAGTGACCGTTAGTGTAAGGATCACCATATCGTCCCATGATCCTGATCCTGAAGTCTGGCTGAGGATCACTATCTGCCAAAGAAACAAGGATCACTGGTCAGGATCACGTATAAGGATCATTTATAGTAAAATCCAGCCCCAACAATTGCCCCCAAAATATAAGGAGTTAATTGTAAATAGATGAGTTATATTTTGTTTTGAGCTTATCTCTAACGGACGATTCCGGGTTACTAGCCGTTACATATGGACTAGCCGTTGTGATATTTACGTCGCTGATGTGACGATCCCTGCAAATCATCATTATAAATAGGAGATAGGGTTAGGATCATTTTGTATTTAAATTCGAAGTATCTCCCTTTATAACCATCATTGAAGACTCTTGATCAGGTATCATCTTCCTCTTTCTCTTCTTTGCTCTGTTCTTTCGTGCTTTTACTCTGTTTTTCATTCAAAATATGCTGCTCCGTAATTCTCCGCACAAGAGTCCCAAGGAGAGTCCCTTAAAGAGCCAGGGAATTATCAAGGATTCTCTCGTGGAGAGATGCTGCTTTACTGATGTCCACATAGACAAGATTCGCCATTGTTTCCCAGCGAATGTTGTTTTCAAACCCTTTGATCCTACTGCTTTGAGCGATCTTATCTCAGATGTCTGGGTGGCTTTTCCTGCTACTCCCTTCCTCATTGGGTATTCATATCCTTTTCCGATGTTCACCCAATCTTTCTTTTCTCTTACCGGCATCTCATATATCCAAGCTATGCCGATGATCTGGAGGGTTCTATATACCTTCGAGAGGATCATCGAGCAAGAAGGGATTGATCTGGGGATGGCAGAGCTGGCCGAGCTCTATGATCTTACTACGTTTGGTTCCCACCGGTATCTGCTGAAACGGAAAGCTGGGGAAGATCACCCTATTTTCAAAGTGACCAAGAATGATGCCAACTGGAAACGTCGATTTTTCTTTGTTAAGAGGGATTCCATCCCGAATGGAAGGATCTGCCCAAGGAATGGGCCACTCATGGTAGGATAGAGGATCCTCGAAGGATCACTATCAGTTCTGTCTCATATGATGAGGATCACTGATGTCTTTTCTTTTTTTTTTGTCTTTTTATGCAGCTATCTCCGTTGCTCACTTAAGGTTGACCCCTGCTGCCAAAGAAAGAGTGTTAGCCTTCAAGAAGCTTAACCCTGAAGTCAGAAGCTTCCAAATCATTATCCAAGATTCTCAAGAGATATCCTCTGCATCTGCCACAATGTCAAGTAAGTATCCTCATAGAAAATAAGTTTTATGTGAAAGTATTTAATTTAACAAGGGAACTTATCTTGTTTTTGAATTGTGTAGGTGCCGGAAAGTCTGCCAGGTCCGTTAAGTCTGCCTCCAAGTTTGGGATCAGTGACCTTGCCAACGTCACTTCCTCAAAGAAGAAAGCTCCCGCTGCTAGCCCTTCAGTCTCAGCTCCTAAAGCGTCCATTCGGGGCAAAGGGAAAAAGAGGAAAGCTTCTGATGAACTCCAAGGATTCCCTCTCCTTCGCCAGCAATTTCTTGATTACGTGAATGAGGTAAGGATCACTGCCCCTGTAGGTTATCCGCCTATCATATTTTATGTATCCTGCTTTTCTTGAGGATCACCTGAGTCTGAGCTTGTCTTTATTCTCTTGTTTGCAGAAACTTGCTGAGATTGAAACTTATCTTGGCAATGTTGAGGACCAGGAGAGCCAGATTGCTGATCTTCAACAAATGGGCGTGCTTAAGGATCTCAAAATAGGAGATCTTGAGAAGGAGCTCCGGGTCATGAAGGCTGAGGCTGCTCAGAGGTTGATTGATATGGATAACGAGAAGCAGGAGATCACCCAAGATGCTAAGGTCTCCGCGGCAATTGCTATGTATAAGATTCAACTTCAGATGGCCGAGGAAGCTCAGGATCCTACCTTTGACAAAGGCTCGTGGGATGTTGAAGGTTGGAAGGCAAGGCTGGCAGACCTGGAGGACGAGGATGAGGCTGAGGAGATCCCCATGCTGGAAGGTGGTGATGCTGGCAAGGATCAGGGTGAAGCGAGTGGAGCTGGTGGCGATGGTGCAGCGAAGGTTTGAGCTGCAAGATTGGGCAATGATGGAAACTTCTAGACATAGCCGGAGCCCAATTTTTTTTGTTTTGTGATGTTTTAAAACAATGATGGTCTGTATTTGAACAATAGTTTAGGGTTGAGGATCCTGGATCCTTTGAACAATAGGTAGGATTACAAAAGGTGGAGGGATCCTCTGTTTGGGGGATGAAGCCTTTGTGATCCTGCCGCTTTTACTTTCCTGCAAAAATGCTAAGACCGCATAGACAATGGACACCCTTTGCCAACCCATGTGGACGGGCCACGTTTTGCTGGTAGAAATGTGGGTTGGCAATTTTGACAACTTTTTGAAAGGGTTAATGATCCTTTTGTTTAATAATATAACTTAACTTTTCTGGCTTATCTTGCGTTGTTATCCTTCAATAATCCTCTTATTTCTTAATTGCTATATTTGTTAAAATAACGAGAGTTTGAAAAAGTGTTTAATAAACTTAGGATATGATCCTGGATCAAATATCCTTATATTGAAAATTCTTAAAGCGTTTTAGTTCAAGGATCATAGGTTCGGTTGTCAAAGTATAAGGGTTGGTTAGGATAAAGAGTATAGTCAAAAATAGTCAAGGATCATACCTGAGGATCCACGTAAGGATCCTAACCTTCAATCAAGACAACATAGATAAGACTTTGACAATTAATAAGGATTAAAGATCCTTATATGTTTAGACTTCCAAAACCTGAAAAGTGAGATGTAACTTGGGACTAAGCCAATGTAAAAGATAAATGAGTAACTGGGGACATGCCCAAAGTATAACTGAGGATGATTCCAGAGGATCACTGGGGACAAGCCCAAAAAGATAACTGGGGATGATCCCGGAGGATCACTGGGGACAAGCCCATAGGATAACTGGGGATGAGCCCAAAGGATAACTGGGGACAAGCCCAAAGGATCGTATGTAAACTGGAGTATGGCCCTTTCTGGCAACTATCCAAACTTAGTGACATGAAAATGTCAAAACCTTAGCTAACGTGAAAACGTTAGAAACCTTAGGAACGGATGTATGGTGCGTCCACCATTATACGTAGGATCCTGGGTATAGCCAGTACGATGAGGTCGCCAGCCCCGAAAGTGGGTACTGATCCCAAAGACGTGAACTATATCAGGATCATCGTGCGCTGCTGGCGGAAACTGGGGATAATCCCAAGGATAACTGGGGTTGGACCCGAGGATCTGTGATGCTTTTGAAGATCTTTGATGATATGCTGAAGATACCTGAACTATCATAACTCAAATGGTTTGTGAGTAGAGGATGAAGGATACATGATCCTTATCCTTAGGCAAAAAGTAAGAAAATGCAATAGTTTTAGGATAAGCATATTACCTGAGTAAGGATCACCGATATCTCCAGGATCCTTCAAGGATACTTCAATGTAAGGATCACATGCAGGAAGGATCATGTTCACATGAAATATTTCTTTAAGTGAACAGCATTCCAGGCTCTTGGTAACAAGTTTCCTTCCATGGTTAGCAACCTGTATGCCCCCTTTCCTGCTTCAGCTTCAATCAAGTAGGGACCTTCCCATTTTGGTGCTAGCTTCCCGTCAGCAGGATTGATGGTATTTTGAAATGCTTTTCTCAACACCATATCTCCGACTTGGAACTTCCTTATCCTGACATTCTTGTTGTAGGCACCAGCCATCCTTTGTTGGTAGCTTGCCATCCTTATCCTAGCTAGATCCCTGTTTTCCTCAATAGTATCCAAATCCTGAGCTAGGATTGTAGCATTTTCTTCAGGATCACGAGCACTTGTTCTAGCAGTTGGGATCACCATCTCTGTTGGGATCACTACTTCTGCCCCAAATACTAAAGAGAAAGGTGTTTGGCCAGTGGCATTCTTGGGAGTTGTCCTATCAGCCCATAGCACATAAGGTAACTCCTCTGCCCATTTTCCTTTCTTGGATCCTAGCTTCTTCTTCAGATTGTTGATGATGATCTTGTTGGATGATTCTGCTTGACCATTGGCTTGTGGATGAACTGGTGTTGATGTTATCATCTTGATTCCCCAACTGTCACAAAAGTTAGTGGTTCTGCTTCCAATGAATTGGGAGCCATTATCACATACAATTTCAGAGGGAATGCCGAATCTAGTTATAATGTTTCTTTTAATGAAGGATATGACTTCCTTTTCTCTGACTTGAGCGAAGGCTTCAGCTTCTATCCACTTGGAAAAATAGTCAGTCATGGCGAGCATAAATACTTTTCCACCAGGTGCTTTAGGAAGCTTGCCAACTATATCCATTCCCCATCTCATGAACGGCCAAGAGGATGGTATTGGGTGTAATAATTCAGCTGGTTGATGGAGGATATTGCTATGTCTTTGGCAAGGATCACACTTTTTAGCATACTCTACAGCATCCCTTTTCATGGTTGGCCAGTAGTACCCTGTTCTGAGGATCCTCGAGAATAATGCCCTGCCCCCAGTGTGGTTTCCACAATCTCCTTCATGGAAGTCTCTCAACACTTCTTCAATTTCAGGATCCTCAATACATCTTAAATATGGTCCTGCAAGGGATCGTTTATACAGCATGTTATTTAAGATTGTAAATTGAGATACCTTGATCCTGAAAGCTCTAGGATTTTCTCCCATTGGGATCTCTCCATTTTGCAAGTATCTCATGATTGGTGAGATCCATGATCCTGAATAAGATTGGGCTTTTTCACTAGGGATCATTGCAGTATCCTCTTCTATTTCCATGGCCACCTGTTTTTTAATAGCAGGAGCCAGGATATGGATGATAGGGATACTTATATCTTCTGGAATCTTCAAGGATGATCCTAAGTTGGCCAATGCATCAGCTTCCGTGTTATCCTCCCTTGGTACCTGTGTTAAGCTAAAAGAAACAAAAGAGAGTGCCAATTGTTTGACTATCTCTAAATATTTGGTTAGTTTTTCACCTTTAACAGCATAGGATCCATTAAAGTGATTGGTGATCAATAATGAATCTACATATACTTCGAGATATCTTACCCCCATATCCTTAGCAATCTGTAAGCCAGCAATTAAGGCTTCATATTCAGCCTCATTGTTAGTTGCTTGGAACTCACAGGCTATGGAGTGGGGTATTATGTCCCCCTGTGGCGATTTTAGTAGGATCCCTAGCCCTGTGCCTTTGATATTTGAGGATCTGTCAGTGTGTAGGATCCAAGGATCCTTGGTCTCATCCAGCTGTTGGACCTCCAATTCTGCTTCCTTTTGTAGATCACTACTGAAATCAGCCACAAAGTCAGCTAATGCTTGAGATTTAATGGCTGTTCTTGGTTCGTATCTTATATCATGGGCACTAAGCTTCACTGCCCACTTAGCCATTCTTCCTGACATATCCGGTTTCCTGAGGACATTCTTAATTGGAAAATTAGTTTTAACAACAATAGTATGGGTTTCAAAATAATGCCTTAACTTAGTGGATGCCATGATTAATGCAAGGATAAGTTTTTCGAGGTGTGAGTACCTGGATTCGGCATCAAGCAAACTTTTACTTACATAGTAGATAGGATATTGTGTACCTTCATGATCCTTGACGAGGACTGCACTTACAGCGGTTGAGGATACCGCTAGGTATAAGGATAACACATCTCCTTTCTCCGGTTTTGCTAATGCTGGTGCTGAGGACATATATTCTTTAAGGGCTTGTAAAGCATTCTCATGCTTCTCAGTCCATTCGAACTTCTTATTCTTCCTTAGGATATCGTAGAATTCTTTGCACTTTTCTGAGGATTTCGATATGAACCTGTTCAAAGCTGCTATCCTGCCTGTTAGTCTTTGAACATCCTTGGCATTGGCAGGAGATTTGATATTTATTAATGCTTTGATTTGTTCCGGGCTTGCTTCAATGCCCCTCTGGGTTACCATGTATCCTAAGAACTTTCCTGCCTTAACACCAAAATGGCATTTTGAAGGATTAAGTTTCATGTTGTAACTATCAAGGATATCGAATGCTTCTTCCAAGTCCCTTAGGTGATCCTCAGCTTTCTTTGACTTGACCACCATATCATCTATGTACACCTCCATAGTTTTTCCAATTTGATCTTTGAACATCATATTTACCAGCCTTTGATATGTTGCACCTGCATTTCTTAGTCCAAAAGGCATGGCAATATAACAATATAAACCGGTTGGGGTCATAAAGGCTGTATCCTCTTGGTCAGATGGTTCCATCTGGATTTGTTGGAATCCGGATGATGCATCCATAAAAGTTAACAGTTCATGCCCCGCTGTTGCATCCACCATGGAGTCAATGTGGGGTAATGGGAAAGGATCCTTGGGACATGCCTTATTCAAATCAGTGAAATCGACACATACCCTCCACTTTCCGTTTTTCTTTTGGACAACGACCACATTGGCTAACCATTTAGGATACTTTACCTCTCTGATCATACCTGCTCGAAGTAGTCTCTCTACTTCTTCTTGGATAATGGCATTCCTTTCTGGTGCAAACTTCCTCCTTTTTTGATGGATTGGCTTGATAGACCTGTCAATGCCAAGTTTGTGAGTAATAATATCCTTAGATATACCTGTCATATCTTCATGTTTCCAAGCAAAGGTGGATTTTCTTCTTTTGAGGAAGGATATCATGTCTTCTTTCATTTTGCCAAGGATCCCTGATCCGATATAGATTTTTGATTCAGGATCACTAGGATCCAAGAGGATTTCATCTACATCTTGTTCCCTTGCCTCCAAGACGTTCCTCGGAGGATACTGTAATTGCTATTGCTCCCTTGGTTTCGAGGTTGGCTTCATGGATGAGGTATAGCAATCCTTAGCTTCTTGCTGGTCACTGTCGATCTTGATTATCCCCCATGGGCTAGGGAGCTTCACACATTGATGGTAGGTAGACGGAACTGCTTTCATGTCATGTATCCAAGGCCTGCCAAGGATAACGTTGCAACAAGATAAACAGTCAATAACACAAAATTTTTGGTAATTATGTAATCCTTCCACGTAGATTGGGAGTTTGATGTCCCCCAGAGTTTTCTTCGTTTCTCCACTGAATCCCACCAGCACGGAGGATCTTGGTGTGATGTCTGATTCTGGGATTCCCATCTTCTTCAAGACATCAAGCTGGATAATGTTCACTGAGCTCCCTCCGTCAATAAGGATCCTGCGGACAAAATGGTTAGAGATAAAGAGAGTGATAACTAAGCTATCATGGTGAGGATCCTGAACATTAATGCGATCATCCTCATCAAATGTTATCATCTTTCCTTCTGAGACGCTTGAGGTTCTAATAGGCCTTTCTCCATTATCCATTTTTGATTCTTTTGCATGTCTTTTGGCCGCTGAGAAGGATGTTCCACAAATGTCTGATCCTCCGGATATGAAGTTAATCACTTGTGCGTTTGCCGGAGGTGCTGGAGCCTTTTCAGGGATCCTTTCAGGATCCTGGGTCCTTTGCTTTTTTCTCCCCAATAATTCTTTTAGATGCCCCTTGCTTAGCAGGTATCCAATTTCCTTTCTTAAGGCTATGCAATCTTCAGTCAGATGGCCGAAATCCTCATGGTATGCACACCATTTGGACTTGTCTTTAGTCCCGGATGGTTTATCATTCTTCCTGGGCCACCTAGCCTTTTCACCTAGATTCTGCATTGCAAGGATTAGTTCATGATTATCAACGGAAAAACAATATTCTGAGATTGGAGGATATTCTTCATCATCCTCTTCTTGGTCGACAGCATGCACATTCTTGTTCTCGTTTCTATGGTAGGATTTGAACTTGTTGCTTTTGAAGAAGGATCCTTGCTTATCTTGTTTTGAGGATCCTACTTGTCTCTCCTGGATCCTCTTGTCATCCTCTAGCCGGATAAACCTGAATGCTCGAGTTCTTACTTCATCTAAGTTCCTGCAAGGTGTCATAACAAGATCATCATAGAATAATGAATCCTTAAGAAGTCCCATTTTGAAGGCTTCAACAGCCGTAGCCATATCCAAGTTGGGAATATCCAAGGATTCTTTACTAAATTTAGTTATATAATCTCTTAATGATTCGTTATGATTTTGAGTTATCCTGTACAAATCACTAGTTAATTTTTCAAATTTTCTACTACAAGAAAATTGGTTATTGAATAAATTAACTAAATTAGCAAATGAAGTAATAGAGTAAGGGGGAAGACTTAGCAGCCATTTGAGGGCTGATCCAGTAAGAGTAGATCCAAATCCTTTACATAGGCATGCTTCCTTCAATTTTTCCGGGATAGGATTGATCTCCATCCTTTCCCTGTATTGTGCTATATGCTCCTCTGGATCCGTTGTGCCGTCATACAACTTCATGGTAGGGATATGGAACCTTTTGGGTACCTCTGCATCACAGATTGGTGGTGCAAAGCGAGATACCTTGTGGCTCCCATCTGCAATCTCTGGGATAGGCTTGACTACCCCTGGAACACTTGAGATCATGTCCTTTAGTTTCTGTAGTTCCCTGGCCATAACATGATTGGTACCTGTATCCTGCATGAATCCATGGTTAGTGGTAGGATAATTATTTAAAGTGTTACCTCCCATTGGGTTCAAGTTAGGGAATCCATATTGCTGGGATTCTGGAACAACGGAGGGACCAGTGGAAGCTATAGTCTGCATTGGAATGAAGTCCCCTTGATGGACATCTAGACTCCCTGTTTGCAAACTTTTTAGGGATCCTGGCATCTGTAAGGATCCTGGTATCTGGGATGATCCTGGAACGAAGGAGGATCCTTGAACCTGGGATGATCCTGGGATAAAGGAGGATCCTTGGCCCTGGAATGATCCTGGGATAAAGTAGGATCCTTGAAACTGCTGTGCCCCCGGATAGGCTCCCGGATTCATGAAGGATCCCATATACTGAGGATAGGATCCTGCTGGCTGAAAATACGAGCCCGATGTCTGAGTCATTGCTGCTGACTTGAGATGTAATCCTCTCGTCTCCCCTGTGATCTGTACGTCTGGGATCCCTGATGGCTGAGAGGTGACCATTGGAGTCTCAAAACTCAAGGATTTTGGCATCAGTGGGGAATGATCCTCTGCCGCTTTCTTTTGTCTTTTGAGATCTCCAATCTCCCTGAGGATCCTGTCATTAGTTTCATCCTGCCGCTGCATACGATCCTTCATCTGCAAAATTAAAGCAAACACATCACTAGTACTGGGAATAGAAGAATTCATAGCAGAAGAAGATGGAGGTTTAGAGAAAGAAGGGGTTGGTCTCTTCTCAGCATTTCTCTGGGATCCTGCCGGTGGAGGAGGTAGAGTGGTTTGTGCTGAGGTGATTGTAGACATCGCCGTGGAGGTGTTCTTCAATGATGAAGCCATGTAACTCTTTGAAATGATTTCGAACAAAAGATTTTCTTTATGAATGAAGCACCAATTGCCCCACGGTGGGCGCCAAACTGTTTTGGTCAAAAATCACACAAGGATAATGTAACCAAACTTTATGTAAACGGGGTATGATGCTTGGTTAGCTATGAAAGTAAAGGATCACTTCTGTGATAAAGATACAAAGACACAATGATTTATACGAGGAAAAAGCCCTTGATCAATGTATGATCTCCGGCATAAAAAACCTCGGGTGATGGCAACTACCGATCACCAATTTCAATATAATAAAAATGTAGTTACAACTTCGGATGATAATGAGCTGAGTACAAGGATCACTGAGTGTCTAAGTGTTGAGAGGTTGTGTCGTATATTGTGTGTGTTCTTCCGAATGAGGAAGATGGGTATTTATACATGTGTAGGTAACTTATTTTAGGTAGATAGACCACTAATCAGCTCATTACCCCTTTAGAAATAAAGATAATCTAGCCTAAATTGCTGCCCATTAATCAAGCTAAGTTTCCATATCCGGTACAACGTCTATCTCCAATTTAGCTCTTGCCATATTTGTGAAAACGCGTCCCTGGATCATGATGTGTAGGGCATATCCTGCTAGGTGTTCCTGCAAAACAATTTTGTAACAAGTGGAAGTGACCGTTAGTGTAAGGATCACCATATCGTCCCATGATCCTGATCCTGAAGTCTGGCTGAGGATCACTATCTGCCAAAGAAACAAGGATCACTGGTCAGGATCACGTATAAGGATCATTTATAGTAAAATCCAGCCCCAACAGGGAGGATGTAACAACTGACACTAAAATCCATAATTAGGATGGTAATTAGCTATTAAGGAAACCCTAATTAAGAAACCCAAGTAAATCTGCACTAACCCTAAAATTTCCAGAACAATCAGAATCAGGATCAGGGCCCCTAAAACTCAGGGGAGGATAAACCCTAGCCAACCATCCTCATAACTATTTGTAAAATTCGAAAATTGAAAAACTGTCGACACAGCAAGCCTAGTTACACACGTAGCTACCCTATGAACATAGGTTACCACTCGCGTAGCGCGACACCTATAGGGGGTACCCCTCGCGCTACGCGACGGTGTCAAATTTCATGTATAAATAGAGGAGTCTGGGACTTGAATTCTGTCTTTGAAACGACGTAAAAACTCGCTGTGTACGTCAAGTTATAGCAGAAACAATACAACAAACACACACAATTCACGAATCGCTGCCGCAATCAGGGTAATAACTCGATCGCTATTACGATTCAACGTCCGATCGATTATAACTATCCAACGATAGTCCAGGTGCTGCTCAATTGAGCTTGTACTTTGATTATTCGTCGTGATTTCGACTTGAATATTAGAGTGCTGTTCGAATTCGGACTATGCTCTGTTATTCGTTGTGAATCCGATTGAATTATCGAGTATTGCACTGATTAATCGCTGTGAAGGTTTAATCTCGTGAATTGACGTAACTGCTATTAAGTTACCTACCTAGTTGGGTGCACTAGGTTACAAGGATAAATCAATAGGCTAAGCTCTGCCTGTATAAATCTGCAATATATCAAGGCTTATCTGTAGACTAAACTTTGGCCGTATGAAACTGCATGATTATAATGTGAGTCATTCCTCTTTTATAAACTCTTTTCTCACAGTTTGTGAGCCAACTATTTTACAATACTCCAAGTTATTTTCAAAGTGTTATAGTTACAGGGATTAAGTCGTGGTTATCTTAACCGCTGGTTAGTGGGGTATTGTGCACATTACTAATTTCTCACGGTTAGGCAATAAGCCCTAACATGGGTTAGGCTAATAAGACCTAACAGTGACAAAACGTCACTAATTGGGTGACTGGACCCAATAGTGGTATGACCATCGTCACACGGGTGGCAAGACCAGATATTAAATAAGATACTGCCATAGTAATCGCTCTTATGCTGTAATTTATAACTAAGGATCGTTTTATAAAACCTGAATGAACTCACTCAGTATTTCCCGCTGACAAAACCTTTTTAAAACGCGTTTCAGGTAATCAGAGTATGTTGGAGTAAGAATTGGATCCGGCACCGAAGGCATCAAGAAGTGGCTTATTTCTATTAATTAAATCAACTTAAGAAATACTGTTTTTATTAAAAGCTACCTTTGTAAAACATGGAATTTATTCCATCTATTTAAATAAAATCCGGTGTTTTCTAAACTCTGATATTTTTCCTAACTCACGGTCCTGATGAAATCTCCGCTGCAATGTTTTTCAAAAAAATAACCACCGGTACCACGGGACTGCTCACGGCACCCGATTCCGTCCAGGGTGGGTCGGGGGTCGTGACAGAAGGTGGTATCAGAGCCACTGTTTTATGCCTATAAGTGTTGTGATAATAATACTTAAACCTAAATACAAGAGTTAGGAAATTGCTATTAACTGGTAGCACATCTGATATCATACCTTAGTAGAAGCTAAGCCACTCGTTTAAGCAGTTAGGTGTTATAATAATACCTAAGTTTAAACAGAGAATTAGAAACTTAATATTATCTGATAGCACTCTAAATAATATTTAGACTTGAACTTAAGAATTTCGTCTTAAACATAACCATCAAGATCAAATTACTTATATAAGTATAATGCAATAGATATTGGTAAGCCATAAAAAATAACAATTAGCAGGTAATAGCACTTAGTTGCTGTTTATTTTTGTTTCTTGATATTTAGTATAGAATAAAGATATGTATGGAAATACAAATTTCCTTGACTCCACATAAAAGCCCTATTGAAATAGGCACTTTTAAAACCTTGAAAAGATACTATTTATGGGAAATAGAAAATTTTCTCCGGCAAGACTGGGTATGGTGTAGCAGACTCTCTAGTTTGCCCGGATATACTGAGATTACCTCTCCGGCGCGAACCGGGTAAGCAGGTATATAATATGTCAAACAAGTGACAAGATTTCCCTAAATAATATTATGATCAGATATTTGATTGGGTTTTTGGAAATATGACTTTGTGAATACGTTCACCTGATAAATGGTATGTTTATTTCAACATGTGAAATATGTGATTATATAGATAGGTATATCTATAAGGAAATCCAAAAACCATAAGGATTGACAATTTGAAATAAATCACTAGTATCTGTGTCTAGATTTCTTTATCAGGAATCTCTTTTCCGATATCAAACATTATTCCGATTGATCAATTGTCCTGTAGCTCGTTTGACAAAACAATGGAAACCCATTAAGTTGGGACATCATTAAGAGTAAAAGAAATTCTAAAAGAATTACCATATACGATTTACGCAAATAAAGTTGTGCTAATACACAAGAAAACACATGAAACTTATTAAATTATATGTCCACAAAATCTGAAGATTGCGCTAATCTCGGATTTAATTATTCATTTATTTAAAATTTTTTTATATTAAATTTGCCTTATTAATTTATTCTATATAAGCAAACATATACTCAGATAATGATACACAAATTCACCTCCTATTCTGATATACTCCCATTTAAGTTTATGTTAGTTTCATTATTTGTAATAATATATCAGTATTTTAAATACTCTGGTTATTATCAGGAGCAGATATTGAGTAGCCTAGCCTTAGTTAGGCATGGACTGATCACCTATACTTAAACAAGGCAGCACTAACCAATATCCAACCATAATAATAACCATTTAATGTATATATAAATTAAGTTATCATACTTATTTATTCCAACAGTCAAAAAGAACATTGTGAGCATTTGCATGCACTCTTAACCTTGTTAAGAAAAGAGAAATTGTACGCCAAAATCTCGAAGTATGAATTCTGGCTACAGGAAGTGCAATTCTTAGGTCATGTATCACAAAGGTATCCATGTGAATCCTTCTAAACTAGAAACAATTACTAAATAGAGGGTTCCGCAAACAGCCATAAAAGTTCGAAGTTTTCTAAATTTAGCTGGATACTATAGACAAATTATTAAAGATTTTTCTAAGATAACTAAACCCTTAACTAAGCTAACCTGTAAAATAGTTAAGTTTGAGTGGGGACCTAGACAAGAAGAAGCTCTTAAGATAGTAAATCAAAGGTTAACAAGTGCTTCACTTTTAGCATTACCAGAAGAAACTGCAGATTTTGAAGTATATTGTGATGCTTCAAAACAGCAATCGAAGACGATGCTGAAGGAATGAAAGGACAAGCCAAAGAATTAAAACAAGGAAGTGATAGAATTTGGAGATTCCCTAAGAAAACAATTGGATACTAAGCAGGGAAAATTAAGAAATAAGATTCTAGATAGATCTAGGTATACCATGTACCCAGGTAACAATTAGATATACCAAGATTTAAGAAATAACTTTTGGTGGATAGGAATAAAAAAAATGGACATAGCCAGTCATGTATCTAAGTGTCTCACTTGTTCACAAGTTAAGGCAGAGCACTAGAAACCTTCAGGATTACTCCAACAATTAGAAATGCCTATATGGAAATAGGAACTCTTAACAATAGATTTTGTTACTAAGTTACCCAAAACCAGAAAAGGTAATAATGCGATTTGAGTAATCATGGATTGATTTACCCAAATCAGCTTATCTTCTAAACTATGAAAGAAACCCTTAGCATGGAAAGGTTAACCAAGTTATACGTAGATGAAACAGTATCCCTACATGGAGTCCCACTCTCCATAGTATCGGATAGAGATAGTCGATTTACTTCTCATTTCTGGAAAAGTTTTCAGAAAGCAATGGGAACTCGACTAAATACTGCATATCATCCACAAACAGACGGACAGAGTGAAAGAACAATACAAACTCTAGAAGACATGCTCCGAGCATGTGTAATTGACTTTGGGGGTAATTGGGATAGCCATTTGCCATTAATTAAATTCTCCTATAACAATAATTATCATTCAAGTATCAAAACTGTCCCATTCGAAGCACTGTACAGACGCAAGTGCAAAACTCCAGTTTGTTAAGCAGAAATAGGGGAAAGTTAATTATCAGATCCTAAAATTGTACAAGAAACCCCTGACGAAATAACTCAAATCAAGAAAAGACTGAAAACAGCTCGAGATCGTCAGAAGAGCTATGCAGATAATCATCGTAAACCTTTAGAATTTCATGTAGGAGATAAGGTACTTTTAAAAAAGTTTCTCCTTGGAAAGGTATAGTACGATTCGGTAAGAAAAGAAAGCTAAGTCCGAGATACGTTGGACCATTCCCTGTGATTCAACGAATAGGACCAGTAGCTTATCAGTTACAACTACCAGAAGAATTGGCTGGAGTACATGATGTATTTCATGTATCCAATCTCAAGAAATGTCTATCAGACAAATCCCTGGTAATACCTCTTCAAGATATAGCGGTAAATGAAAAAAATTAAAATTCATAGAGAAACCATTGGCTATCGAAGATAGAAAAGTCAAATTTCTCAAACACAAACGACTAGTGTTGGTAAAAGTCAAATGGGAATCCAAGAGAGGACCAGAATACACTTGGGAACTGGAATCGGAAATGAAGAGAAAGTACCCTCATCTATTCCAGTAAATCTCGAGGACGAGATTTTTCTTAAGGTGGGGAGGATGTAACAACTGACACTAAAATCCATAATTAGGATGGTAATTAGCTATTAAGGAAACCCTAATTAAGAAACCCAAGTAAATCTGCACTAACCCTAAAATTTCCAGAACAATCAGAATCAGGATCAGGGCCCCTAAAACTCAGGGGAGGATAAACCCTAGCCAACCATCCTCATAACTATTTGTAAAATTCGAAAATTGAAAAACTGTCGACACAGCAAGCCTAGTTACACACGTAGCTACCCTATGAACATAGGTTACCACTCGCGTAGCGCGACACCTATAGGGGGTACCCCTCGCGCTACGCGACGGTGTCAAATTTCATGTATAAATAGAGGAGTCTGGGACTTGAATTCTGTCTTTGAAACGACGTAAAAACTCGCTGTGTACGTCAAGTTATAGCAGAAACAATACAACAAACACACACAATTCACGAATCGCTGCCGCAATCAGGGTAATAACTCGATCGCTATTACGATTCAACGTCCGATCGATTATAACTATCCAACGATAGTCCAGGTGCTGCTCAATTGAGCTTGTACTTTGATTATTCGTCGTGATTTCGACTTGAATATTAGAGTGCTGTTCGAATTCGGACTATGCTCTGTTATTCGTTGTGAATCCGATTGAATTATCGAGTATTGCACTGATTAATCGCTGTGAAGGTTTAATCTCGTGAATTGACGTAACTGCTATTAAGTTACCTACCTAGTTGGGTGCACTAGGTTACAAGGATAAATCAATAGGCTAAGCTCTGCCTGTATAAATCTGCAATATATCAAGGCTTATCTGTAGACTAAACTTTGGCCGTATGAAACTGCATGATTATAATGTGAGTCATTCCTCTTTTATAAACTCTTTTCTCACCGTTTGTGAGCCAACTATTTTACAATACTCCAAGTTATTTTCAAAGTGTTATAGTTACAGGGATTAAGTCGTGGTTATCTTAACCGCTGGTTAGTGGGGTATTGTGCACATTACTAATTTCTCACGGTTAGGCAATAAGCCCTAACATGGGTTAGGCTAATAAGACCTAACAGTGACAAAACGTCACTAATTGGGTGACTGGACCCAATAGTGGTATGACCATCGTCACACGGGTGGCAAGACCAGATATTAAATAAGATACTGCCATAGTAATCGCTCTTATGCTGTAATTTATAACTAAGGATCGTTTTATAAAACCTGAATGAACTCACTCAGTATTTCCCGCTGACAAAACCTTTTTAAAACGCGTTTCAGGTAATCAGAGTATGTTGGAGTAAGAATTGGATCCGGCACCGAAGGCATCAAGAAGTGGCTTATTTCTATTAATTAAATCAACTTAAGAAATACTGTTTTTATTAAAAGCTACCTTTGTAAAACATGGAATTTATTCCATCTATTTAAATAAAATCCGGTGTTTTCTAAACTCTGATATTTTTCCTAACTCACGGTCCTGATGAAATCTCCGCTGCAATGTTTTTCAAAAAAATAACCACCGGTACCACGGGACTGCTCACGGCACCCGATTCCGTCCAGGGTGGGTCGGGGGTCGTGACAGAAGGTGGTATCAGAGCCACTGTTTTATGCCTATAAGTGTTGTGATAATAATACTTAAACCTAAATACAAGAGTTAGGAAATTGCTATTAACTGGTAGCACATCTGATATCATACCTTAGTAGAAGCTAAGCCACTCGTTTAAGCAGTTAGGTGTTATAATAATACCTAAGTTTAAACAGAGAATTAGAAACTTAATATTATCTGATAGCACTCTAAATAATATTTAGACTTGAACTTAAGAATTTCGTCTTAAACATAACCTTCAAGATCAAATTACTTATATAAGTATAATGCAATAGATATTGGTAAGCCATAAAAAATAACAATTAGCAGGTAATAGCACTTAGTTGCTGTTTATTTTTGTTTCTTGATATTTAGTATAGAATAAAGATATGTATGGAAATACAAATTTCCTTGACTCCACATAAAAGCCCTATTGAAATAGGCACTTTTAAAACCTTGAAAAGATACTATTTATGGGAAATAGAAAATTTTCTCCGGCAAGACTGGGTATGGTGTAGCAGACTCTCTAGTTTGCCCGGATATACTGAGATTACCTCTCCGGCGCGAACCGGGTAAGCAGGTATATAATATGTCAAACAAGTGACAAGATTTCCCTAAATAATATTATGATCAGATATTTGATTGGGTTTTTGGAAATATGACTTTGTGAATACGTTCACCTGATAAATGGTATGTTTATTTCAACATGTGAAATATGTGATTATATAGATAGGTATATCTATAAGGAAATCCAAAAACCATAAGGATTGACAATTTGAAATAAATCACTAGTATCTGTGTCTAGATTTCTTTATCAGGAATCTCTTTTCCGATATCAAACATTATTCCGATTGATCAATTGTCCTGTAGCTCGTTTGACAAAACAATGGAAACCCATTAAGTTGGGACATCATTAAGAGTAAAAGAAATTCTAAAAGAATTACCATATACGATTTACGCAAATAAAGTTGTGCTAATACACAAGAAAACACATGAAACTTATTAAATTATATGTCCACAAAATCTGAAGATTGCGCTAATCTCGGATTTAATTATTCATTTATTTAAAAATTTTTTATATTAAATTTGCCTTATTAATTTATTCTATATAAGCAAACATATACTCAGATGATGATACACAAATTCACCTCCTATTCTGATATACTCCCATTTAAGTTTATGTTAGTTTCATTATTTGTAATAATATATCAGTATTTTAAATACTCTGGTTATTATCAGGAGCAGATATTGAGTAGCCTAGCCTTAGTTAGGCATGGACTGATCACCTATACTTAAACAAGGCAGCACTAACCAATATCCAACCATAATAATAACCATTTAATGTATATATAAATTAAGTTATCATACTTATTTATTCCAACAGTCAAAAAGAACATTGTGAGCATTTGCATGTACTCTTAACCTTGTTAAGAAAAGAGAAATTGTACGCCAAAATCTCGAAGTATGAATTCTGGCTACAGGAAGTGCAATTCTTAGGTCATGTATCACAAAGGTATCCATGTGAATCCTTCTAAACTAGAAACAATTACTAAATAGAGGGTTCCGCAAACAGCCATAAAAGTTCGAAGTTTTCTAAATTTAGCTGGATACTATAGACAAATTATTAAAGATTTTTCTAAGATAACTAAACCCTTAACTAAGCTAACCTGTAAAATAGTTAAGTTTGAGTGGGGACCTAGACAAGAAGAAGCTCTTAAGATAGTAAATCAAAGGTTAACAAGTGCTTCACTTTTAGCATTACCAGAAGAAACTGCAGATTTTGAAGTATATTGTGATGCTTCAAAACAGCAATCGAAGACGATGCTGAAGGAATGAAAGGACAAGCCAAAGAATTAAAACAAGGAAGTGATAGAATTTGGAGATTCCCTAAGAAAACAATTGGATACTAAGCAGGGAAAATTAAGAAATAAGATTCTAGATAGATCTAGGTATACCATGTACCCAGGTAACAATTAGATATACCAAGATTTAAGAAATAACTTTTGGTGGATAGGAATAAAAAAAATGGACATAGCCAGTCATGTATCTAAGTGTCTCACTTGTTCACAAGTTAAGGCAGAGCACTAGAAACCTTCAGGATTACTCCAACAATTAGAAATGCCTATATGGAAATAGGAACTCTTAACAATAGATTTTGTTACTAAGTTACCCAAAACCAGAAAAGGTAATAATGCGATTTGAGTAATCATGGATTGATTTACCCAAATCAGCTTATCTTCTAAACTATGAAAGAAACCCTTAGCATGGAAAGGTTAACCAAGTTATACGTAGATGAAACAGTATCCCTACATGGAGTCCCACTCTCCATAGTATCGGATAGAGATAGTCGATTTACTTCTCATTTCTGGAAAAGTTTTCAGAAAGCAATGGGAACTCGACTAAATACTGCATATCATCCACAAACAGACGGACAGAGTGAAAGAACAATACAAACTCTAGAAGACATGCTCCGAGCATGTGTAATTGACTTTGGGGGTAATTGGGATAGCCATTTGCCATTAATTAAATTCTCCTATAACAATAATTATCATTCAAGTATCAAAACTGTCCCATTCGAAGCACTGTACAGACGCAAGTGCAAAACTCCAGTTTGTTAAGCAGAAATAGGGGAAAGTTAATTATCAGATCCTAAAATTGTACAAGAAACCCCTGACGAAATAACTCAAATCAAGAAAAGACTGAAAACAGCTCGAGATCGTCAGAAGAGCTATGCAGATAATCATCGTAAACCTTTAGAATTTCATGTAGGAGATAAGGTACTTTTAAAAAAGTTTCTCCTTGGAAAGGTATAGTACGATTCGGTAAGAAAAGAAAGCTAAGTCCGAGATACGTTGGACCATTCCCTGTGATTCAACGAATAGGACCAGTAGCTTATCAGTTACAACTACCAGAAGAATTGGCTGGAGTACATGATGTATTTCATGTATCCAATCTCAAGAAATGTCTATCAGACAAATCCCTGGTAATACCTCTTCAAGATATAGCGGTAAATGAAAAAAATTAAAATTCATAGAGAAACCATTGGCTATCGAAGATAGAAAAGTCAAATTTCTCAAACACAAACGACTAGTGTTGGTAAAAGTCAAATGGGAATCCAAGAGAGGACCAGAATACACTTGGGAACTGGAATCGGAAATGAAGAGAAAGTACCCACATCTATTCCAGTAAATCTCGAGGACGAGATTTTTCTTAAGGTGGGGAGGATGTAACAACTGACACTAAAATCCATAATTAGGATGGTAATTAGCTATTAAGGAAACCCTAATTAAGAAACCCAAGTAAATCTGCACTAACCCTAAAATTTCCAGAACAATCAGAATCAGGATCAGGGCCCCTAAAACTCAGGGGGGGATAAACCGTAGCCAACGATTATCCTCATAACTATTTGTAAAATTCGAAAATTGAAAAACTGTCGACACAGCAAGCCTAGTTACACACGTAGCTACCCTATGAACATAGGTTACCACTCGCGTAGCGCGACACCTATAGGGGGTACCCCTCGCGCTACGCGACGGTGTCAAATTTCATGTATAAATAGAGGAGTCTGGGACTTGAATTCTGTCTTTGAAACGACGTAAAAACTCGCTGTGTACGTCAAGTTATAGCAGAAACAATACAACAAACACACACAATTCACGAATCGCTGCCGCAATCAGGGTAATAACTCGATCGCTATTACGATTCAACGTCCGATCGATTATAACTATCCAACGATAGTCCAGGTGCTGCTCAATTGAGCTTGTACTTTGATTATTCGTCGTGATTTCGACTTGAATATTAGAGTGCTGTTCAAATTCGGACTATGCTCTGTTATTCGTTGTGAATCCGATTGAATTATCGAGTATTGCACTGATTAATCGCTGTGAAGGTTTAATCTCGTGAATTGACGTAACTGCTATTAAGTTACCTACCTAGTTGGGTGCACTAGGTTACAAGGATAAATCAATAGGCTAAGCTCTGCCTGTATAAATCTGCAATATATCAAGGCTTATTTGTAGACTAAACTTTGGCCGTATGAAACTGCATGATTATAATGTGAGTCATTCCTCTTTTATAAACTCTTTTCTCACAGTTTGTGAGCCAACTATTTTACAATACTCCAAATTATTTTCAAAGTGTTATAATTACAGGGATTAAGTCGTGGTTATCTTAACCGCTGGTTAGTGGGGTATTGTGCACATTACTAATTTCTCACGGTTAGGCAATAAGCCCTAACATGGGTTAGGCTAATAAGACCTAACAGTGACAAAACGTCACTAATTGGGTGACTGGACCCAATAGTGGTATGACCATCGTCACACGGGTGGCAAGACCAGATATTAAATAAGATACTGCCATAGTAATCGCTCTTATGCTGTAATTTATAACTAAGGATCGTTTTATAAAACCTGAATGAACTCACTCAGTATTTCCCGCTGACAAAACCTTTTTAAAACGCGTTTCAGGTAATCAGAGTATGTTGGAGTAAGAATTGGATCCGGCACCGAAGGCATCAAGAAGTGGCTTATTCTATTAATTAAATCAACTTAAGAAATATTGTTTTTATTAAAAGCTACCTTTGTAAAACATGGAATTTATTCCATCTATTTAAATAAAATCCGGTGTTTTCTAAACTCTGATATTTTTCCTAACTCACGGTCCTGATGAAATCTCCGCTGCAATGTTTTTCAAAAAAATAACCACCGGTACCACGTGACTGCTCACGGCACCCGATTCCGTCCAGGGTGGGTCGGGGGTCGTGACAATTTGTCAAATGCTTTGGTAAAAAGGTCGGCACGTTGGTCATCGGTGTGGACCTTAACAACATCGATTAGCCTTTTATCAAAGCAATCACGTATGGAGTGATATTTGATTTCGATGTGTTTGGTCTTTGAATGCTGCACAGGATTTCTAGTGATCTGTAAAGCAGCAGAATTATCAACGTAAATAGGAGTAGTTAGGAATTCAAAACCGTAGTCGCGTAATTGTTGTTGGATCCACAGAACTTGGGAGCAACAACTTGAGGCAGCAATATATTCAGCTTCGCATGTTGATGTAGCGACGCATGTCTGCTTCTTGCACTGCCATGTGACTAGGCGATTTCCTAAAAACTGACATCCAGCCGTTGTAGATTTGTCGTCGATTTTGCATCCGCCAAAATCAGAATCACTGAAAGCGACCAATTCAAAGTTATTATCCCTAGGGTACCATAGACCGGTGTCAGGGCAACCCTTCAAATAACGAAAAATCCTTTTTACAGCTGCAAGATGTGAGGCCTTCGGGTTGACTTGATATCTGGCAAGCAGGCACGTTGGGTACATTATGTCTGGTCTTGATGCTGTGAGGTACATAAGAGATCCGATCATGGCGCGATAGTATGAGGGGCTAACAGCTTCACCCTTCAAGTCTGGAGTAATTCCGTGATTTGTCGGCAATGGGGTACCAATGGGCGTTGCATCAGACATCTGGAACCGGCTCAAGATGTCACCAACATATTTAGTCTGATGGATGAATATCCCAGACTCAGTTTGTTGTACTTGTAGGCCCAAGAAGAAGGTCATTTCCCCCATAGCACTCATCTCGAATTTATCCTGCATAATGCGCTCGAAATTCCTACACAAGACATCATTAGTAGAACCAAAAATAATATCATCAACATATACCTGTACCAGAAGAAGATCTCCATCTTGTTCCTTGATGAAAAGGGTACAGTCGATAAGACCTCTTCGAAAACCGTTTTCCAGCAGATAGTTAGATAAGGTTGCATACCAAGCTATCGGTGCTTGATGAAGACCATAGAGAGCTTTGTTGAGCAACCAAACCCGATCGGGATGGATAGGATCTTCGAAACCTGGAGGCTGTTCGACATATACTTCTTCTTCAACCACACCATGTAAGAATGCACTTTTGACGTCCATCTGGTAAACCTTGAATCCTTTGAATGAGGCATAAGCCAGAAAGATCCGAATAGCTTCCAGACGTGCAACAGGTGCATAGACTTCGTTGTAGTCGATTCCTTCTATCTGACGAAAACCTTGAACGACTAAACGTGCTTTGTTCCGAATAACAACTCCACGGTCATCCTTTTTGCATTTGAAAACCCAACGGGTACCAATCTTCTTGTATCCAGCAGGTTTCTCTACGAGTTTCCAGACACCAAGCTTCTGGAACTGTTGCAGTTCTTCCTGCATTGCTTCAACCCAAGAGTTATCTTTCATGGCTTCTTTCCAAGTTCTTGGCTCTTCCTGTGAAACATAACACGCGAAAGACCAATCGTTTTGTTGCCCGGATTCTTGAATAGCTGCATACAGGCCTGCATTGTTGTTGTTTCGCAACATGTTTCTTGTTTGAATGCCACTTTGCGCATTTCCAATGATGTTTTGTTGAGGATGGGTATTATGAATCCTTGTTTCTGGATTATCTAGAACTGGAATATTCATACCCAGGTTGTTGAGATTGAGATCAACAACTAAATCAATGCCCGGAATTGACGAAGAGGATGATGCAGTAGCTTCAGCTGTTCTATGGGTATCCACTGGAGGAGTACCTTCTGAAGTACCGTGAACTGCCGTTGTTGGAGCTTCTTGATCTGCATCTAGAAATTCATCATCCTCTGAAGATTCGTTCAATTCAGCAGCATCGTGAAAATCCTCATTGTCGAGAGTATTATTGTTCACCGAAGATGGTTCTTGATTGACAAGAATTGGACGAACCACCGGTGAAACTGTTGCATTGTCACTCTCGAAAAACATCCTTGCTGCAGCCCTTTCTTCAACGGCTTCAACATTGATCGAATTGAAAAAGTCATCGTACTCAAACATCCAAGGTTGACCAGGACATTTGACTGGCAAAGTGTGCCTTTGTACTCTGACCTCAGACCATTCCTCGACCCTTTTAGTCTCTAGATTCCAGACTCGTAAGTTAGGGGTGGCATACCCAAGAAAGTATCCATCAATTGCTTTTGCCCCAAACTTTCCATTAGGATCGATGATTGTACAAGGAGCTCCAAACGGTTCAAGATAAGACAAATCTGGTTTCCGTTTTTGAAGAAGCTCAAAGCAGGTCTTATTGTGCCTTTTGACTGTAAGGACTCGGTTCAATGTGTAACATGCAGAGGCCACAGCTTCAGTCCAGAATGGAATGGGCAATTGCGACTCTACCAACATTGTCCTAGCAGTCTCGATTAATGTGCGGTTCTTACGTTCAGCGACGCCATTCTGTTGAGGAGTATAAGCTG
The DNA here is from genome assembly GCF_002127325.2 of Helianthus annuus. Classification (NCBI taxonomy): domain Eukaryota; kingdom Viridiplantae; phylum Streptophyta; class Magnoliopsida; order Asterales; family Asteraceae; genus Helianthus; species Helianthus annuus. The sequence goes on along the minus strand of NC_035447.2, from coordinate 171,684,865 downwards.
CACTAAACTCATGAAGAATACCCTTTGAAGTGCAAAACTCCGCCATGGCATGATTTTTAAATTCAGTACCATTGTCGCTACGTGTCCGCCTAACCTTCAACTTATACAAATTCTCAATCTGAATGATCAAGTTTTTGATAATGCCAAAGGTTTCACTCTTGTGTGCCATGAACGCCACCCAAGAAAATCTTGAATAGTCATCAGTAATCACGAGGCAGTATTGATCACCCCGAATACTCTTGTGCTTGACAGGACCGAACAAATCCATGTGCAAACGCTCAAGAGGGACTGCCACCGTGTTGATTTTCTTAGTAGGGTGCTTCTTCTTTGTTTGCTTTCCTTTCTGGCACGAAACACAGACGTCTTGAAGATGGAAATTTTTGAGAGGAACACCATTCACCAATTCATTTGAAACCAAATGATTCATTTTGCGTAAGTGAATGTGACCCATTCGTCTGTGCCAAGAGATAGAATCTTTTTCTGTGGCTTTGGAAACGAAACAAGTTGCTTGTGCAGACGTAGTAATAGCTTGGCTCATATCAAGGACGTACAAATCATTTATCCTTGGAGCTGAAAAGAGAATCCATTCTTTAGGAATTTTGAAGCCGGGTTTCAGCACATAACATCCATTAGCATCAAAGTGTACTGAGAATTGCTTGTCACAAATTTGAGAAACACTAAGAAGATTGTGATCAAGTTGTTGCACAAAGTTGATCTTGTCAAAGCTGACAATCCCGTTGGATATCATTCCTTCACCCGTAATATATCCACCCTTATCTCCAGCAAAAGCAACATAACCTCCTCTAATAGATTTGACGTCGTAGAGAAGCTTCATGTCGCCTGTCATGTGCCTGGATGCCCCACTATCAACAATCCAATGACTACTGATAGTTCCTCCTGGAACACCCTGCACATGAACTCAAATGATTAGTTGGAGATGGGGACCCAAGCCATTGTGGTCTTGGGTCTTCCATTTTCATCAATAACAATAACTTCTTGTCTTTGATGATTGGTGAATTGTGATGTTCCCCCTGATTCATTAACCGTTTTTGGTTTCTAGGTCTGCTTTGTTTTACCAGTGTTGTTCTTTAAAATTTTAACTTCATGATTGTCTGAAGTTTTTGAATTGTCTGGTTTTACAGAAACAGATGTTTTGTTAACCACATCGGTTTTAATTGCCTTTTCAATTTTCTTGACCTGTTGGCGTTTCTGTTTCTTTTCCCTTTCTTTTACAAGGCGGGGATCTTGTTTTGCAGAAACAATTTGCCTGCGGTCAGTTTGGTCACGGGGAACATCAACTTTTTCTTTTTGCTTATGAAGATATGGACAATTTCTAATTATATGTCCAATTGTTCCACACTCAAAACATGATCTTCGTTCAACAAACCCCGAAGTATCATGTGATCGTTTAGCCGATGATGTTGAACTTTGTGAACCCGAAGTACTAGGCTTTGAACTGTTTTGTTCATTTCTTTTCAGAACTGTAGCTTTCTTGACAAAATCTAAGTTAGATTTATTTTCAAACGTTTCAATTTTGTCCGTTCCCGTCGATTTCACAAAGTTTACATTCTTGTTTTTCTTCTGATTCGGCTTCTTTTGCGCTTGAGCCGGTGATTTTCCTTTTGGCTTGGTGTGATTTTGCTGTTTCTGCACTGTTGGTAATTTCTTGTTGCCATATTGTTTTCGAATTTCGTCCTTTGGAATAGGAGGACACTGTGTAACTGTAACACGTGGTCCTGTCTTTCCCAAAAACTTACTAGTCGAATTCTCAAAGACTTTACTGATTAAGGATTGATTAACATTCTTAATAGGAAAATCTTTGTCTGAATAAATCTTATCATCACCAACAAGAGTGTACAGCAAGTTCACACTCTCCGACTCTTCTGCAGATGAGGACTTGATTGCAACAGTCTTAGCAGGTTTTGCAGGAGGATCACATAGAATATGATTCTCAAGAGGTATGTCCTCATTTTTAATTACCGCATCAGACTTTGCTGAATCAGTATCATCAGAAGAATCAGCATCCTCAATCACAACTGGAGGATCCTGATTCTGTTCAGCAGTTACAAATGTATCTGCTGACACATCTGAATCTGAGGATACTTCTTTCTGGTATCCGAGTCCTGCTGCAAACTCTTTCACATCTAGAGGCACAGATGGTTCAAAGAACACCCTGTCCTCCTCATCCGGCATGGCATCATAATTATGTCTCACTGGTGGTGGACAATTCTTATAGCCTATGCACGTGACGTCCCTTTTCTCTTTTTGGACATCAATGATGTGATCCAACACATAGCTAGAACTCAAATAACTATCTAACTTGAGTTGGATTGCCTCACTTTCCGTTTTTACACAAGCCATCTCTTTTTGCATTGGCTCAAGGCGAGATATATACAAATTTATGTCAGTTTGTTTTCTAGAAACCATTTTTGTCAGTTCGGTTTTATCTTTCTTTAATTTTTCGATTACCGACTTAAATTCCTTTTCATGGTTTTCGTAAAACATGTTGGCTTCAGTGCATTTGGAAAGGTCCACAGTCAATTTCTGATTGTGAATAAAAGTCACATCATACTTTTCTTGCAAGGCTTCATGCTTACTTTGCAAGTCACACAAATTCTCATTCACTGCAGTATGTTTGTCTTGCAAGTCAAACAAACTAGCTTGTAAAGCATCATGTTTGCCTTGCAACTCAGACATACTTTTCTCTACATCAGCACATCTAGCATGCAACCTATCACATTCATCACAATTATCAACAGTGGGTTCATCGACACATACCTGACTTGATGAACCGTCGACATTAGCCATAAAGGCTGAATGGAGAGAAGACGAAGCATTAGCAGCTTGATCCACCAGAATAGATCTTCTTTGAGTCTCTGCTGCAGCTTCTCCCAAAAGTTCATCAATATCTGTATCGATTGATGCATTTGATGTTTCACCCACATGATCATCGCCTGAACTTGAGGATTCTTCATCTGAACTCCTGCTATATCCCGAAGAGTCTTCATCCTCAGAAGATTCACCACCATTGGCGGAAGATTCTCCACCACTGGTGTGAACTACATCCTTCACAACTTGAGCAAAACATGTTGTTCCATCGGGAGCATCACCACCCAACTGGATTGACCAGTCACAACCTTCATCCACCTGAACCGCAAGTGCCCGGTTGGTTTGGTTGTTGACGGGCACCAATGTACGCTCATTGTTTCTGTTCTGGTTCTGCTGGTTGCCTTGGTTTCTGAAGGGGTTCTGGTTCCCGTGCTGTGCTGGCTTTGTACATTCCCTTTTAAAGTGACCCCGTTCACCATAGTTGAAGCACTTCACTGCCTGTTTATCGAACCCATACTTGGTGTCTCTCTTACTCTCCAAGCTGGTTCTGCCAGTACTTTCCATCCAATCCTTTGCCCTTCTCACAGCACTAGCAAAGGCCCACTTGATATCCATCAAGTCCATCTCTTCTTTATCAATCTGCCGATAGTCTTCTTGTGTCAGATTAATGTTTCCAATCTGACCTTCTATTAACCCACAGTACGCGCTCACTACAGTGTTAAGCAGCTCCATGTGTTCCTTTGCTACTTCTACACTGACCTTAGAGAAGCTTGAAGTGTCGAGCTGGACTGTATTTGGTTTTGATTGTTGACCACCAGATGATGTTCCTCCATAACACGCACGTTGTTGTTGAGCAGGAGGAGGAGGAGGTGGTTGTATTGGATTTCCATACATGTCTGTGGTGGGAGGTGGCTTAACAGGAACTTGCACCGGATTGCCATACATATCTGTACTTGTGACAAACGCCGTTTGTAGTGGAGCATGTGGACCGGTTCTTGCAGACGAAGTACTGGAAGTTCCATAATACATTTCTGGATTTTGTGGCAATGGAACTCTCTTCGCCTTTAATGTTTCCTCCTGATCCTTGTTTTCCAAAAGCTGCACGAAGATATTTGTAGTTCTCAACACTCCGTTATACTTCAGGATTTCCAAGAAACTGCTCCATTGGGGAGGCAAAGCATCAGCAAACTTCTTCACCACTTCTGCTTGAGTTGTCGCTACACCAAAATTATTCAACTCAGTAAGCAAATGATAAAACCGGCTTGTCATGTCTCCCAAAGACTCCTTATCCATGCACGTGAAACAGTCGAATTCTTTCTTGAGAAGATCATGACGCAATTGGCGTGTTGCTTCATTCCCTACTCCTCTGGTTTTCAACCCGTCCCACAACTTCTTAGTTGTCTTGAAACTGACAAACTGGTGGTAGATATCCTTGCTCAACGCCTGAGTGAGAA